>NC_064618.1:641867862-642492862 GCF_023898315.1 Schistocerca nitens | reverse complement strand
TATATGGATCATTTCTACCCTTCTTGTAGATGGGTGTGACCTTTGCTTTCCTGCAAACTGTTGGATGCAATTTTTGTCCTTGAGACCTACGAAAAATTACGGTTAAAAAAGAGGCCAACTGTGTTGCCATTTATCAGTTTATAAATTGTGTACGACAGAAAGGAAGCCTGGAGATTCTTTCACCTTTAGCGCTTCCAGTGGTTTCTCAACAGCTCTGATACCAATAAGTATATCTCCGATCTTTGTGTGGGCGCGAGAATTAAACTGAGGCAGTACTACTGGATTTTATTTTGTAAAATTCACTGATTCAACATTTCAGGGATTCAGCGTCACTTTTTTTTGTTTTGGAACACTGAATTTCAGTTCCTGTGTCATCACGAGTATCTGCACACTAACTCTCATGCCACTGATAGCCTTTTCATTAGACCAGAATTTCTTCATGTTTTGTAAGAGGCCTTTCAATGGTATCCTGATATTGTAGTCATTGTAAATTCAGGCTTAGCCATTTTAACAGCCAAATGCCATTAATTTAGTGTTTTCCTACCTACTCTCGTATTTTACAAGCTACGTTTTACTCTAGTTATGTAATAGTGGCAATTTATTTAGAAATTTGTTTGCGGAGCTGTATGCAATGAGCAGTCTCTCTTATCCTATTAGACACAAGTCTATCCAGCGTTCAGTCAACAGTTCTTGTACAGAATATTATTTAGAATACATTAACTCATGACAAATATAATCACAAAAAAAAAATTAGAACACGCTACACTAAATAACATCAACCAAAAGCTTATCTCAAAAAATGCGCTAGCATTGAAAGCATACAAAGGGAATAGTCTAGTCCCAATGTATAAAAATGACTACACAAATAAGATACATGGTTTCTTCAAAACGAATATCATCACCAAAATTAAGCGTAGCCCCACCAACAAATCTGCAGAATTGACCAAAACAGTAGTAAAAAGCTGTAACACATTTTTGAGTAATGCTGTTAAAAGAAAATATATACTAATGAACCCACAGACACCTAAATTTTATCGACAATGAAAGAGCCACAAAACCCAAATCCCAAGTAACCCAACAGTGAACTACATAAATAGCCCAACCAACTTAACTAGCAAAAAAGTGGATCATCTATGTACACAGTATCCCACATACCAGCAACAGTTTAGAATGAAAAATTCGACAATGAGCAAAAACCATTAAAAACATCCACATCACAGAACAAGGAAAATTCATATCCTTCGATATCACAAATCTTTACACCAACATTCCCATACAAGGAAAAAATAATATAATAGAAAACAACCTATTACCATAAAAAAACTACAAATTACAGGAATACAAGAAATCACTGAACTGCTAAAACTAATATTATACCAAAATTACTTCAAGTTTAACAGAAATTTATAACCAACACGATTCCTGTGTCCTTCAAGCAGAGTTTTGCAATTGTCGTCATCACAGCGATGAAACAGTACATTTGTGGCTGCTATTAGGGATCGTGGAGCTTTTGCCCACTTACGTATCTTAGTGTTATATCAGAGGAAGAGGAATCAAATGAGTTTGTAATATAAAGCAAACTGAGTTTGGCTACATATTTTAAAAGTATAAATACAGTACAAAATATACAAAATAAAATGATACAGAAATTCAATGTAATACTAACTTAGTTTCCCCTCCAATTGGAAGAACAGAAAAATTCTTGTGTGATCTCACTCTTGAGCCAACTACATGAAGTCCCGATAGGAAAACCATGGTGATCCTTATCCACTCCATAGCAAGTAATGATCTGACTCCATTCTCTGTTGTTCATAATCGAGAGCGACGTCTCACTGGAAATCGAGAATTCACAACGCTGAAAGTGAGACCCATCAGAACGGGTAGTACCTGTGAAAGACAGAAAGTGCGCCGTCAAGTCCCAGCCCCACAGATAGGACTTGCCTTATCACCAGAGTGATTGACTTGTGACACCAAGGGATACTTCAGAGACGCTCTTTTCAGTTTTATTCATACTTACAGAAGGTCTCTACCTTACGTCAGTATCCCAAAACTGTATGACACCATTTTCAAAAAACTCGAAAAAATTGCTATTGAAATTTTTCGAGTGCTCTTAAGTATAAGAAACAAAAGCAAGAAGTACACAGCAATTCACCTACTTGTCCTCTATTCCACAAAATCTCAAATAAATGTATTGCCTAGGCACTTTGCCTTCCTAATAGCCAGACTCAGATTTTACCATAGATGTTTAAGTAAACATCTTAACAGGCTTCACATGGTAGAAACGCCTTTCTGTACTTATGGAGCAGAGGAACACCCAGAAGTTTTTTATTTCTATTCGTTGTTTTTACAATAAATTTTAATCTTATGTGCATATTCATATTTTTATGTGATAAGTAATTATAAATTTTAAATTTTTACTTTTATTATAAAGCTGTGATTTCATATTTGTCAATTAGTATTTCATTCCTTAATAACGATGGAATTTAAATAAAAGTAAAAACAAAACATTACTAGTGAGATTCAAACCACTGACTTTACAGTTACAAGTCTTTATGGCTACCCAGTCAGACACGTGTGACTTTCTGAATAGCTTGGAATGTTTTTTCCTTAAAGTGCTTGGAAGTCTAGTAGTCTTAAACGGTGATTATTTCGAACCTTTGAGACCTGCGTCTGAATCGGTTACAAGTACTGACGTTCGAACCCTATAAAAGTGAAAAAATCGAAGAGGGTAGAGCAAAAAATGTGGTCCCCTTAAACTTTACATTTGTGGCCTTTTAGGAAAATACACAACAAAGATATTTTGTACAGTGAGCTTATGATGCATAGCCACTGGAACTAAGACAGAACACAAGTTCAAAACCACAGAGACAAATAGACTTTGTACCGATCAGTAGAGAAAACTGTGTACTTGCTGCCGGCCGAAGTGGCCGCGCGGTTCTGGCGCTGCAGTCTGGAGCCGCGAGACCGCTACGGTCGCAGGTTCGAATCCTGCCTCGGGCATGGATGTGTGTGATGTCCTTAGGTTAGTTAGGTTTAACTAGTTCTAAGTTCTAGGGGACTAATGACCGCAGCAGTTGAGTCCCATAGTGCTCAGAGCCATTTTGTGTACTTGCTTGGAAATTAATAGTGACAAATGTTTCACTTACAATTGTAACTGTATATAGATCCCCACTGGGAAATTTGGAACTGTTTGTGGGGAATTTAGATTCCATATTGTGCTCTCTATCAGACAGGAGCAAGCAGTCAATAGTCTGTGGTTATTTTCTGAAGGATGTTGATAGGGAAAATGATCTGGATCCAACAATTTGATCTCTGTACTTAACTGTGCAACACAGGCAGACAAAGGCAGTAAGACGTTAATTGATAATGTTTCCCTTGATGATGCTCAAAGCAATAAAATAACTGTATGCCCAGTAACAAATGTTCTCTCTGTTCATGATGCACAGTTATTTCGGATAAACAACATAGTGCCTTACAGTACTGATACTCCTCAGTGGAACTCGATTAGACTAATCAATGACACCAGAACAAATGTCTTTAAAAATAGCTTAGAAGAAATGATCTGGGATGAAATTATAATAAACCAAATGATGACATAAACTTAAATCTGTTCCATGACAAAACCACATCATTATTGAAAAAGCTTTCTGTGTAAGCAAAACAGAAAGGACATTAAATAGCCAAGTTAAAAAACCATGGATCATTAAAGGAATTAAAGTTTCAAAAACACTCAAAATTACTAAGAAAAGTCATTAATAGTTAAGGAAAATGCACATTTTCACATTTTGCCAGAAATCGGTAATTCAGATAAAAGATTTAGGGCTATATGGAATGTAGTGAAACAAGAGACAGGATGACTGGCCACATAACAAGATAATGTCACAACTGAATTGGATGGAATGGTTATAAATAGTGAATCACTGGTAGTAAAAATATTTAACAATCACTTTTAAATGTTGTAGAAAATATAGGGACGAACAATTTTAGAGAAAAATCAAGAGTATGAAATGAATGTCTCACTAATTTATCCTTCAACATTAAGAAAATTATGTACTCTCTCGAAAGTAAAAGCTCACCTGGAGTTTATGGCGTTTCCAATAGAGCACTATATATTTGTTCCCATATAATAAGGCCTGTCTTACCTAAAATATGTAATATATCACTAACTCAAAGCAGTTTTCTAGAGAGATTGAAATATCCCAATGGTAAACCACTCTATAAGAAAGGTGAGAAGAGATATGTCAGTAACTACTGACCTGTTTCACTGCTGACACCGTTTTCTAAAATTTCTGAGAAAATAATCTATTCCAGAATAGTATCTCACCTAAGCAACAATAAAATCCTCAGTAAATCACAATTTAAAGGTTACTCTGCTGAAAAAGACATTTACATATTCATTCACCAAATTTTGCAAGTATTAAATAACAAAATGACACCATTGGTTTGTTCTGTGACCTATCTAAGGCATTTGACTGTGTGAATTACAGTACTTCTGACTGGGTGAAGATCATATAGGGGATACCCCAAGGGTCAGTCTTAGTTCTGCTATCGTTCCTCATATATAAAAGATTTTGCACCTAATATACAATGAACAGAATTTTTCTGGATGACACCAGTATTGTAATCAATCCAAGAATACATACAGCAAATGAAGAATTGGTAAAGAATGTTCTTAAAACTATCAAAGACTGTTTTATTGGAAATGGTCTCACCCTCAATGACAATAGTAATGCATGGTGAGGAAATAACAAATATGTCAATAAAGCCTGCCATCACAAGTAGAAAAGGTTTTTACCATTATTATTAGAGATAGTCAAGTCCAAATAATTTTTGGTTCCCTATGTTCAAGTTCGATTGTGAAAGTTATATTTGAATGTACATCATTCAAAGCAGTGGTTAAATTCCTTAACTATTCTTTAGATCAATTACATAAGAAAAGAATGTCATTGATGTAGTGTTTGTAGAGGATAATTTTCCTGAAAATTTGTGGGTTATGTGTAAAAAATGCGCTTTGTATGTGATTTATAAAAAAAATTTCGATAGTGCTGGCAAGGAAATTTCCTATTGCTAAGCTATCATTCTGTGTATAAGCGTTGTACTCGAAAGAAAAATGGTAAAGTTTAATGAACCTTCAATGAGTTCAATGAATTCCATAATTTCTTCACAGTTCATAATTTTCTGTTTTAGCAAATTGATTTTAACAATGTCAGTGGTTTCAAGTATGGAAAATTTGTTATAGGTTCTTGATGTCTAGTGAAGAAATTCAAACTTCTGGTCTGATAGTTACATCATAAAGTAATCATAACTATTTTTGATGTAGAAGTTATTTTCAAAGACGTATTTTTCGAAAAAAAAATAGTTTAGCTAGTTGTTGAGGGCATGTGAAGGGCAATTAACATTATTAGCTGTGTGGAGTTATGGATGGTCAGTCATGTGTAATTAATTTGGGACATAATTTTAGGCATTTGTGAGTTAATGATTTTTAATTGTAGTTAATCTTTCAGTGAAAATAAAAAATTATTGTCATCAATTAATTTTCTCATTCTGGAATGAAACTTAATAATTCGATTTTTAACTACATCTCATTTTCATTGGAAAAACTAGTTGTGTTAGAAATGTAGTCTTCTTGTTTAATAATAAACAGAGTATTACCTTCATATGTTTTTGTAATTATGGAATGATGTGATTCAAGTGTCTCATTAATCTTTTTGAATAACTTTAATTCTTGAAGTTTTTAATTTTGGTTTTCAGTTCCTATTTTTCTGTTATGTCTTTGGTTTTAAAAGCAGTTTTGTATGTGTCATGTTTATTTAATTTTGTACATTTAGTGGCAACTCTGACACCAGTAATAAAATATTCTACATTTTAATAATTTAAGGCGGAAGTAAATTATATTTTAGTCCCTTATTGAGTATTATCAGATCAGAAGACAAAAACTGGATATCCATTACCACTCGCAGGTAAAATTGATGTGTTTGTGGGATGGGTCAAATGGAACTACTAGTTGATGATTGAGAGACTGTTACATTTGTTTGTGTGTTTCTCATTAATGGATTCACATATGTAATTTATTTTTTCATCAACTGCTTTAAGCAGTATATAAAAGAATGAGGATGCCATTCGATTACTGAGTCAGAAATGTAAACAGTACATCATTAGGTTCAAAGCACCTTTCTTGGCATCCCTAATTTCGCATTTCATCCATAAGATGCTGCTGTTTCGTTGTACAAAGGAGCTAAGTCGAGAATTAGTATCAATATTCATTACTGCATATTTATTTACGGTCATCAACTGTAAACAATATTTGTTGAATCAAATTTAGGAATTTAATTTCATTATTTTTCTTCTAACTTCTCCAAATATTTTAAGATCTCTGAAAACCTGATTAGGTAAGGCATTTATAATTTTAACAACTTGGTAAGGAAATAACAGCAACCTGTTCTTGATGATCTGTTTAGAGATAATTGAAATATTTTCAGGAAAAGTATGTACTACAAATGCTACATAGATGACACATTTTCATTATGTAATGAGTCTAAAGGGAAGTTAAATAATTTAATCACTGCTTTGAATTATGTACACCTAACTCTTTCACAATCGAACATGAAAATGAGTAACCATAAATTATCTGGATTTGGCTACCTTTAAAAATAACGGTAAACATTTTCATGCTGTTTTCAGAAAACCAGCACTGACTGACACGATCATTTATGCCAGTTCTTGCCACCCAATAAGATACAAAAAGTCTTTTTTCTAATAATGCTCAACAGAATGTTGAGATTTCCACTTACACAGCTGAAAAAAATAGAGATTCTGAAGCAAATCGCTATTGCTAATGACTATAATTCAAATATCGTAGATGTTCTATATTAGAAAGTAAAACCAAAAAACCCTAAATTACCGTCAGAACAAACATTTTCAAAAATCATTTACGTGGAAACAGTATCCCGTGAAATTAACAGACTTTTTAGAAATACTGACATCTTCATTGCCGTTCCAGCCGTAAATACCCTACTAAATAAATCAAAGCATTCGACTGGAAATGCTGTTGACCGTTATTCTCGCTCATGGTGTATGAATTGACAAGCATTGATTTCGAAAGGGTATATTTTGGACACACCGGACATAGCTTTAAAACACGTTTTAAGGAACACATGTCAGGAATTCATCGTAGTACTCACTTCGTTTCTTACATACGTCTTCGGCGGCTAACGGCTATTGCAACCACAACATCATCACGGCAACAGGGTCCAATAAATACATATTTAACCATTAACGGCCACCTGAACGACGTCTCCACTGTAACAGCGTCCTCTATCTACATTTTTGATCGTCCGCGGCCTTTTACAGCGTCTTCATGCCAATGGCGTATTACAGCATAAACTTTGACTACCATTTGTCGTCGTGTCAGTATTTCCATGGAAATGGCGTCGATAGAAGTACCAAGAATCGTAATCATCTGGCGTTCATTTTAAAGTCTTTTATAAATTTATAGCAAGATTGTTAAAGACTTGTATTATTTGTTTAAACAGTTTGTATTTACGTAACGCTATACATACAATTGTCCTAATACTTTTACATTTTATTCAAAGTTATAATGCTTTTTACGTAGGTTAAGTTTCTACTGGCTGCAGATGACGTAATGCAGCAAATGGCGGGCCTTCGTACATTATTTAACGCGTGGCAGAATAGCAAATAGCAGCAGTTAATGTTCTGATCACACGCAGCTGTTTACCACATTCTCAGCTCCAGCCAACTGATAAACACCGCGCTGTAGTAATTCTGACCTTTCGTCTAAATTGTGTAAAGCTCCAGCCAAATATCATACTACGGCATTTCTGATCTCTTGTATGACAGCTGACTTCCCAAATTAACAAACGTTTTCATATCCTTACGGATCTCATAATATTACGATGACCGATGAAACGTGCCATAACTGGTCATTATAATAAATGCGATAATATGCTATCTGCTTTTACTAACTGACTAGAAGAATAAATGATTTTCATTACACCACATTAACGTCGTCTTTAGCTCAAAAAGGGATGCACAATACTGCAACCAAAAATTTTTGACACTTACTGACTGATATAATATGTCTGACAAACACAACAAAATAAAACTAGAAAATAAATTGACAAATTGTTTCTTGACAATTCCGTCTATTCCGTAAAATAATTTCTACAGCTGTTTGTGTAAAAAGTGTCGGGTAGGAATTACTACCTCACACCTCTTCGCCTTACAAAAAACATACATATGTGATAATCTTGTAGCCATATATCCAATATAATTTGTGATGTTTAAAAAATAGTTTATGATGTGAATATAAAATAACTCGTTGCAGATCATTAGGATTTATCGTGGAAGTGATCCGTGGAATATTAAACCGACTGACTATCTAAAAATAAAGACAGACTATACTAAAGCTTTTTTATTTCAATACAGTACGTGATTGATGCACTCATCAGTCTAGTTTATTGGCAGACGGTGAACAGCCTAAAGGTTTCCTGTTTCAGGTGTACCGCAATGAGGGCCCAAGGCCGGTGCGCGACACGCTGCAGTCTATCAAATACTACCGGGGAGTCACCAGGAAGGACTGGTTTGGTGATGTCCTGGGCGTCGCCTTCACGTGAGTCCAACCACTGAACGTCACACCAGGGTGCGGGAAACCAGCAAGCAGGCTTGCTCTTATAGGGTGTTCATTTTAAGTGAAGATGTTGAACTCTCTCAAAAACAAGACATCGGATCAAAAAATGTTATAATTTCAATTTGTCTCGGAGGAGGACATCCAGCGATACCACACTCGGCCCCCATCCCGTGTGTGGCTGGTGGGGGGCAAATTTGAAATTTTCAATGCGAACCCCCGGTTTTTATTGCAGATGAAGATTCTACGGCAGGTCATACGTTTTGTCTGAAACATTTTCCTCGTTTCGCCACAGATGGCGCTGTAAACGGAGAAATGGAAATGGGTACGACATGCTACTCAATGAACAATGAATATCCAATGGCTTGTGGGTCTCTACCTCCATGCTGCGAGGGTAGGACGGGCCAGTATTTCATAACTTCCAATAGTAAATCCTATTCGCAAAGTTGTGTTCCTTCGATATATCGAACAGGGGACTACTCGGCGCGCCACTTGGGCCGAGGCTCGAGGCGAACGCTACTCTGCTTTTCCAATTAGAGTAAGTTTTCAAATGTAGAACCGCCAACTTCAGTACATTTAGTGTTCCACTTTTCAAATGACCGTACATGGGACAGAAGCATATCTGCGGGAATGGTGCACAGGCATTTCTGATGGTGTCGATCATGTCGTCACGGCTTGCTGATATACCATACGTTTTAAATATACCCAGAATATAATCCGGTGACGCCAAATCCGGTGACCTAGAGGACATATTAATAGGTCCACCTGTGCCGATCCACCGACCAGTGTAAACACGGTCTAATTCCTCCCATGCTTGAATTGTGTGATCTGCGGGGCAGCCGTCACTCTGAAACCACATACGTTGTCCAACGTCCAGGTCAACAACCTGCAGTAGTAACGAGAGTTCCTGTTCCAAAAACGTTCGATATTGTCGTCCATTCAACGTGCCGTCGATAAAATACGGACCAATGAGTTTGTTCCCCATGATGCCACACCATACGTTAACCGACCAAGGACGTTGATGGTCAACTTGCCGCAACCAGTGGGGTTTGTCTACACTCCAGTAATGCATGTTAGGCAGGTTTAACGCTACCGTGGTTTGTGAGTCTAGGCTCGCCGGGAAATAGTGGCTTGGCCAAGAACGTGGGGGTCGTTTGCATTTGTTGATGTGCCCATTCACAAAACATTATCCAGTTATGGTAATCGGCCCCATGAATTTATTGATGCACGGACACGTGGTATGGAGGATATTTATGACGATGCAGCGTTGTGACTATACTACCTACAGACATGCCGGAATCGAAGTGTAACTGCGGGGCGCTTATACGCTGCCTCAGACATACATGCGTTCACAGCATTCTAAAAGAAGGAGTGAGAGCGAGCTTTCTTTGAAAAACGCTCGGCACATAAGGCAATAGTAGCCTCAACATTTCTTCTACATTCTCCGTAAATCAGGACCATTTCAATTTTTCTTCTGTGGTTGCAACATTCATCGTCCACTTGAACGTCTATTGTCAAAATGATATACAGGTTTGTAGGCGATAAACGCTGCTCAAGTAATGTAATGTTTAGATCCGCTCTCTCTTCTACGTCTGCACTGTAAGTGAACTGCGGTCGCAGTGTGCTTTCTGTTATGATACGTCGTAGTTCGTTGCATTGCCACAGTGGCGCGTCACGTAGTCTCCTGTTCAATAAGTCGGAGGAATACAACGTTGCGAATGGGGTTTCCAATTAGAAGTTATGAAATACCGGCCTGTCCTACCCTCGCAGCATGGAGGAAGTGGTCCCACGTCCCAGTAGATAATCAAAGGCCGTTGAACAGCATGTTCTAAATTACGAATGCGTGTCAATTTCTATCCCTCCGATTACAGCGCCACCTGTGGTGAAACGAACAAAATGCTTCAGGCGAAACGCATGTAGATTTTGCCGTAGAAGCTTAATTTCCTATAAAAACCGAGTGAGGTGGCGCAGTGGTTAGAAACTGGACCCGCATTCGGGAGGACGACGGTTCAATCCCGCGTCCGGCCATCCTGATTTAGGGTTTCCGTGATTTCCCTAAATCACTCCAGACAAATGCCGGGATGGTTCCTCTGCAAGGGTACGGCCGAATTCCTTCCCCATCCTTCCCTAATCCGATGAGACCGATGACCTCGCTGTCTGGTCTCCTTCCCCGAAACCAACCAACCAACCAACCATCCTATAAAAACTGGGCATCTCATTTAATATTTCGGAGCTGCCTCCCACCACCCACGCTCGGGATTGAGTGGTGAGTCGAGTGTGTATCGATGGATGGCCCCCTTCGAGACAAATTGGAATTATTATTTTTTTTGATCCGATGTGTAGTTTAGGTGCTCAAAGACTTTATCTCAAATTACTTTGAACCCACTGAAGACATTTGCAGTTTGTTTTCAGATAGACGAACAGTGACTAGGGGCTTGTGAAACAAACCGCAATGTATGACGCCAACCGTACTAACAAGTAAAATAGAACTCATTTGCTCTTAGTCCTACTTAATACGTCGTGATGTACAGTTTCTGCTATGACTGTTGTTAGGTGGCACTGTCTCCTAACTTCTAGCGCATCAGGAAGGGTTTGAGAAAACTATTTCAGATGAATGTACGTACTCATGTTAAAGCGAACAGCTTTCATGGGCACAAGCTTGATACAACGATGGAACATTGCACGTGAGCTAGACCTGGCGGCGTTTACATCGCAGTAGCTGGTTCTGACCGCCTTTCAAGTTTAGCACGTTACTTGGACACTCTTGCGAAAAGTTTCGAAGTTGACATTAATAAGCGTTAGAACACTACGTTCGTCTGTTCGTCTTTTTAGAAGCTTCTCAATCCGGTTAAAAAAATTATATCACTCCATTTGACAAACCATTGATAACAGCGTTAGCGTACTAACTACGCAACAAATTTACGTGTCACTCTGCGTACTATATTTGATCGAAAATCACGTTTCGATATCTTGAATTTGAGTCCTACGCGACTCGCCCTGAATACCTCTATACATTAAACACACACACACACACACACACACACACACACACACACACGCACACGCACACACACGCACATAATAGGGAGCTTAACCTTTTTCACCTCAAATTACTTTTTATCCGTTAAGGAATTTTGTAATCTGTTTTCGCCTGGACGAACAGTGGCCAGGAACAAACAGAAATGCGTTGTTGTAACGTTATTAACAACAGAAATTCAGCGATCAATATTTTTTATTTTTTTAAGAGCAACTATGCCACCTGAATATCAGATTTCGATGAGACAAATTCAGTTACATAAACATTTTAACTGAATCGAATAACTGAATTTGCCTCAATAAAGTCTGATATTCTGCTGGAGGAATATTCAGGAAGGAAGTTCAGCTATATAACTCTTCTATCCCTTCATGAGCGATGGCCGGACGCTGGTGGCCGAGCAGTTCTACGCCCTTAAGTCTGGAACCGCGCGACCGCTACGGTCGCAGGTTCGAATCCTGCCTCAGGCATGGATGTGTGTGATGTCCTCAGGTTAGTTAGGTTTAAGTAGTTCTAAGGTCTAGGCGACTGATGACCTCAGATGTTAAATCCCATAGTGCTCATAGCCATTTGAACCATCAACGATGGCCCTGAACAAGGTGGGATGGTTTGAGTGTCTGAAAAATACAGATAGCCGCTCTGTAAATGTAACCACAGCGGAGGCGTTTCTGTGGAGATGACAGACTAACCCATGGTTCCTGAAGTGGGACAGCAGCCTCTTCATCAGTTTCAGCAGCGGCAACAGCCTGGATGACTGGCTGTCCTGGCCTTGTAACTTTAGCCAGCATGGCACACAGCGGAGACAGTGAGCTCTGGTGTTTGTGCTCTACAGGAGCCCACGGCATGGACAATGTTGAGACTACTTGTCGCTGCGTTCTCTTCTGCATGATGAAAGATGTCCTGTTAAAAGCTGAGAGTGCGAGGCGTCTGTGGAGCACCACAGTCAACCTTCCTAGCTGCTAACGTACTAAACTCTCGTAGCCGCCTTTGTAGTCGAACATAAGTAGTAAGTGTTGTCACAATTACGAAGGGGACTTTACGATGGCGCCCTCTTCTCACTTTGTACCCATCCAGCAAACATGAGAGATTTGAAAGTGTTCTATGACCAACTAGAACAAACAATTGAGAGCACATCAACCAGATATATCAGGATGGTGCTTCGAGATTTTAATGGAAAAGCAGGAAAAGAAGAATTCTACATACCAACTATAGGAAGGCACAGTTTGCATGATGAAACCAATGAGAATGATCAGAGGATGAGCAACTTAGCTATCTCAAAGAACCTGAGAGTAAGTTCGACTTACTTCGAACACAAGAGAATACATAAGGGAACATGGTGCTCACCGGATGGAAAACCACCAATCAGATAGATCACATCTTGGTGGACCAGCGCTATAGCCATAGAGTCATGGACGTCAGGTCGTATAAAGGAGCCGACTGTGCATCATACCACTTTCTCATTGTGTGCAGGCTTAAACTCATGTTCACCTACATGCATAAGAAGAAGGGGACACTAGAAAGTGTTTGAATGTTGAGAAACTACTAGCAAGTGTCATTAAAGAACAATATGCTATAGAAATCAAAAACCGTTTTGAGGTTCTAGAGACCATGGAAGCAAGAGAGAATGTGGGGGAAAGTTGGAAAGAAATAAAGTCCACGGTAGTAAATGTAGCGGAGGATATATTGGGAAGAAAGAAAATAATGAAGAAGACGAAATGGTCCAACGAGACAAGTCAGAAGGCTACAGAAAAGAGAAGAAGATGAGGGAGAATTGGTTAGCTGACAGGGAGAATGAGCAGAAAAGGGAACATTTTATCAGCATCAGAAGGGAGACAAAGCGAATCATAAGAGCAGAGAAGAGAATATATCTAACCAGTTTGCTAGAACAAGTTGAGGCAGAGAGCCAAAACAAGAACTCGAGGCAGTTCCTCCAATACATAGAAAATCGGAAACGTGGATTTCAGAGCCCAACTTTTTTCGCTAGAAATA
The DNA here is from genome assembly GCF_023898315.1 of Schistocerca nitens. Classification (NCBI taxonomy): domain Eukaryota; kingdom Metazoa; phylum Arthropoda; class Insecta; order Orthoptera; family Acrididae; genus Schistocerca; species Schistocerca nitens. The sequence goes on along the minus strand of NC_064618.1, from coordinate 642,479,195 downwards.
GGAACGGCAACATGATAAATGACAAGGAAAGAATTGTAGAAAGATGCAAAGAATACTTCTCAGAACTTTTGAATCGCCCAGAGCCAGATGAGATATTACCTGCAAACACTACTGAGGAAAGGAAAGATGAAGAAGAATGGGAAGTTAGTGAAGAAGAACTGAAGATCGCAACCAAAGGTCTCAGAAACAACATAGCCTCAGGGGAGGACAGAATAACATCAGAATTAATCAAGGAGGGAGGTGAGAGCTTACACTTGGAGATATATAAACTGATCCAGTTGATATGGGAGAAGGAGACACTGCCAGAAGAATGGAAATTGGCTATAATATGCCCAATATACAAGAAGGGAACCAAAATTGAATGCGGTAACTACAGAGGAATCAGCTTGTTGAATGTAACGTGCTGTCCATCATTATCCTAAGAAAATTGCAACCATTCTCGGAGAACAACATACAGGAGTACGAAGCTGGCTTTCGACCAAACCGATCGACAATATACCACATTTCCACACTAAGACAGTTTTTTGAAAAACACTGGGAGTATGATAAAGATATCTACAGCTTATTCATCAATTTTCAACGTGCATATATGCCAGAAGGAAGACAGGCGAAGATGGCACTGGAGGGGAAGCGAAACACCAAACGCCCCATTGGACAACCAAGGTAACGCTGGATGGACGACCTGGTGGAAGGACCTAGCAGCCCTGGGAATTGAAGACACCTGGAGGAACCCGTACACAAAAGAGGAAGGAATGGAGGCAGCTTGTGGAAGCAGCGCGTGGTCTGCAGCGCCTGTGATCACTAGTTATCTATCCATCATGAAAGTGATACGATCTGCCAGCTTATTTTATATCCAAACGGCACATTTCTGCCCATGGGTTCCTTATCAATACTTTATCTATAAAGTCCCACTACAATCCCTGGAAGCCCTGTAATAGGAATTGTGAAATACCCTGTGCGTAGTGTTCTAGTAATGTTGCAACAAACTTCGATTGGCTGTAGAGCATTTCTAGAGGAAGAATTCGAGGATAGGAATTCGTGACAGGAATCGTCATCCTACGATGCTGCAGATTGTTGAAATTATAGGCACTGGCACATGCTGCTAGTCCACCCCGTTGGCAGAAAACGTGACTTTGAATGCTGACAAACCGTATGCAGAACGTCTCGAAAATGTTATTTGTTATTCAGTGACCGTGAAGGTGGAACTAGCTGTTGCGTAGAAAGGTGTTGTCTCCTATGAATGCGAAGCTCTGTTGCCTTGCTGGATGATAGTTTCGGGCATGGGTTCCTATTTGCAGTTTATTTTTCTCCTGGAACCCTCTAAAATCTCCGCTGTTTTTCGGTACACAGGAGGAAAAAAATGGAAATGTAGCTGTGGAAGTGGTTACATAGCGTAATGCGGTTATCAAATTACTCAGTGCCATTATTCAGTCACACAATTTTCTGTTCACAAAAAGTAATAAATACCTCCGCAGAAACAGAAAATGCAGGCTTTAGCAAGTGAACAATTTTCCAAGTTTTACATCTTTACACCTACATCGTATGGAATCGAGGTAGAAAGAAAATTGTTGGGGGAGAAGTTCTCTTAAGGTTTCTTTACTGACTGCCGATCTGCTTGTAGCTTTGTCACGGAAGAGGCAAAAATCTTGTCTTCAGCGAGACTGGAATGGACAGATGACGCAATGTTTTGCCTTTGAAGGGCAAATAGTTTGCTACCCAGTTAATGGACAACTGTAACAGACACAGCTACCTTGTAGTCCCAATAGGGGCTAAGACGGATAATTCACAACTTGAAAGATGAGGTTAGCTGTAGTTTATGCTTATAACAAGTTTCTGGAATCAAAAATATAAATTTGCTGCCTGTGCGTCTTCCCGTAAATCAGAATCATTTAGAATACTTTACCGAAATGAAAAGAAAATGTCAAGGGAATATAGTAGGATGATTCTTTGCCACTCCAGGAAGCAAATCTACCGCCGCACAGTTGCCAAACATATACTGTGATGTTGGCATGTGTCAATTCAACAGTAGGAATAATACGTTTCCATGGTTGAGTTTATTCTGGAACATCTTGTACTTGCGTTTGAAAGAACGGAGCAGCTAGCCACCGAGTAGATCAAACGAATTGTCTAATGAATTTTATTTCTGTTTCTGTAACTAGAGGTCAGAGCTAAAGGGTGGTAATGAGTAGTTTTCATATTCACCAACTGCAACATGAGCACCAAAAATTAAGATCAGGGGGAATTACTTGAGTGGCCATAGCCTTCAGTAGTTGTAATTATTTTTTTCTGTAAGTTTTCTTTATTTTCCTGCGTTAGCAAGAGTTATACTGTAAAAATTATGAAGATATAACAATTTTTGTTCATTTGGTCGTTATAAAGTTGAAAACAATTCTTTTAGGAATACTTTCATACACACTAACTTGAAAGCTACAAATAACATACAGTTTCATATCTACTTGCAGTGATTACAACATAACTGCCGATACTGCTTTGTCAGTAAAAGCGAACTTTGTCTGAAGAATAGACGTGTCCATCTGCGCTTTCTTCAGATGGAGAGAAACCAAAATGTCAGTTAAAGGTTCATGAAGCTGAGCCTGAGTTGGAATTTCTATGCAGTTTTTCGCATTTGACGATGTTTGCACTTCAGTTAGTTCTTGGTGGTATCACCCTAGCCAAGCCTCTAGGCTACCAGAATCTTCATACGTAATTGTCAGAATCTTAGAACAGCTTTCTACTTTAAATAGTAAATTTGTTTGTGGCTAAATTTAATTCGGTCTTTGATTCTAACTTTAATTTCATTTCATCTGCTGGTGATATACAGAACGAGTCCCTAACTGCTCTGAAAGTTATGTTGCCTGCGTTGTTAAAGTTGGCAAGACAGTATTATATTGGTTAGTAGTCAGGGCAGGCTACATACACATGCAAAGACTTTCCGATTGTACGGGATTACCTATTTTTAGTAACTTGTTACTATGATAATTCATTACATACTAGTGTACAGTTATTGTGTTAATTTCAAAGACAGTTTGCATAACAAATCTTGTCGACTAGTATACAAGTGAAATGATGGTCACTGCACATATTTCACATTTCACTATTTGTTAAATAATCGGTTCACTGCCACCTAACTTTCTCTGTTCATAATTCTAGTGAGCGTTAGTACGTCCTAGCTGATAGTTCCCAAGAGTGTAGTACTTTTTGTAGTCTCCTTCCTGTCTACATCTAACTTTCGAAACTCTACCTCCCCTTTCAAACACTACCTCCGCTTTCAAACACTACCTCCACTTCGCGAGTTACAGCCTCTTAGCAAAACCTCAAGAAAACTGCCGAAAGCTCTGATGATGACTGCTCCTCATCGTTTGCAGAAGTAAATATACATCTACATTCTTCTGTCGGAATGGCTCGTTCTAAAACTTTTACACGGGAGCTTTCACCTTTGACAGATTTTTGCACAATTATATTTTCATTTAACTCGCATTCTGTAGGACGGCTGTGAAATTCGCATTACGCCATCCAGATTTAGGTTTTCCTCGTTGATCTCGATGTCGATGAGATGTTAATCCCTTCCTAATCTTCCTTCCTTTGTTACTGTCGATTTACTTCCGGAAGTGACTTAGAATTATCCCGCTATATTCACTTGATATTTTCTTGTGAGTCTGGTAAAAAATTTTAAATGGTTCTCACTTAAATGATGACTTACAGCTAGCAGATTTATGTTCCTGAGTGTAGGTAGCTTGTTCCAAGCAAAGATACAGCTAATCTTTTATGTTGCAAATTACCTGTCTGTTAGCCAACTTTGGGGCAACAAGGTAGTGATGTTTGTTACAGTTGCCTGCTAGCTCATCAATAAGGTGTTTGCCCTTCAAAGGGATAACTGCATTAGCTGTCAGTTCCATTCTCACTGAAGCCAATGCTTTTACCTGTTCTGTGACAGAGCTACAACCAGGCAGTTCGACGATTAGCAAAGAAATCTTAAGAAAATTTCTCTGCTATCTGTCTTCTCGCTAGCTTGACTCAGTACCGTGTAAATCAAAAGGGGAAAATTTTGGAGAATGCACGCTAGGCAATCTTCCATGATAATTTTTAATTTTTTGTCATTACAGAATTTATTGATCTTATTGTGGCACTGAATATGAGAGCTGATCAACAAAGACTCAGACTGATTTTTTTCACAGATGTTTATTACTCCATTTCAATGTTTACATGACCTTTTTCAAAGTACTCCCCTCCTACTTGCGTCCACTTTTTATATAGTCTCTGTCAGTCGTCCAACACGTCGTGTAGGTCATTCCTTGTTAGGTCCTTGAAAATTGCCCTTCTTTTCTTCGGCACTGCTTCAGAGTTCTCAAATGAAATGTCCCGAAGCTTTGCCTTTAGTGATTGAAATAAATAAAATCACAGGAAGCAAGATCAGGACTCCGAGGCAGATGCGGTACACATGTAATATCGAACTGAGCCAGAAACGGCACGATTTGATTTGCGACGTGAAGCCGCACATTTGTCACGGTGAAGTTGCCACCCAGTCTGAGGAAGTTGTGGTCCTCTCCTTGCAATATGCTCCCTATGCTTAGCCAGCACTGACGTGTAGTACGCTGCTGTGACAGCAGTGTGAGCAGGAACTGCGTGCTGGTAAATCATTCCATGACGATCCAAAAATGTGATCACTATCACAGCAGAAGCAGAAACACCATGTCCACTTTGCACAGGAAAGACAACTCGGCCTTCTTTAAGTCCTTGAAGCACCTAAATACTGTTGAACGAGGTGCTGCATCTTAACCATACGCCAGCTGCAGCTTTTCGAAAGTTTCAGTGATCGTGTGGTTTAAATGAACACACATTTTTATTACGCCATATTGCTCCTCTCATCACTGTCACTGTTTAGTATGCGAAATGCAAAGAGCGTCTGCAAGACAGAGCATTACTTTCAACTTACCTGTACGAGAGTGCTGCCACCTATTGACATTATACATAAAAACCCGCTATTTTCAAATATTCATGATACAGACAGGAAAATATCATGGAAGCTACAGGAAAAAAGTCTCAGTCTTTGTTGATCATAGTTCGTAATTTGTTAACTGGATTTCGTTATGAACTTGCTGTGGACAATGCAGTAAATACGGGAAATAACGTTTTTAGTCGGTCATTCACGACCTTGTCCACTGTGGTTGGGCAATCACGTGAATTAAGTAAGGTTAACCACCATGTCCTAGCTACCCTGGCGAAGATGTTTAAAGTAATATTTCTCATGCATTTTCGCAATTTTTGAGTCTATTGATTAATGAGTAATGAATGCTTCTTTTCGACGACAGTGCATGGAGTGGCTTTACCAAAGGAATACTCAACTAAAAAACTTCGTTGCGGTGACCGAATCATACGTTGCTTAGCCTGACACCTAATTAAGGATGGGAGGTGACAGTCTGTTTGTGAGATGATGGAGCCAACGAATGTGGAAGCAAAAATTGGTTGTGGCGACAGACTTGAATCTTAGCCGGAGGTTTACGTTAGGTTGGAATATAATAGTTTGGCTGTGAGTTACAGAGGCAAACGAATCTGAAAGAAAATAATCTGGTTGTAGTGACAGACTCACCTGTAACTTAGCCCGAGGTCTGGTTAGGTTGGAATGTGACAGTTTGGATGTCAGTTGGTGAATCCAACGAAAAATCTAGAAGAACGTGCACATTTCTCATTTGCGACACCAAAACAGTTACAATACCCTTAATAAACATTCAAGGAGTGGTAAAGGAGTGTCCTTCCTTGAATTCACGTATTACCCATCGAAAGTGGACAGTCTGGTTAGTGACAGGTTCAAAAATGGTTCAAATGGCTCTGAGCACTATGGGACTCAACTGCTGAGGTCATTAGTCCCCTAGAACTTAGAACTAGTTAAACCTAACTAACCTAAGGACATCACAAACATCCATGCCCGGGGCAGGATTCGAACCTGCGACCGTAGCGGTCTTGCGGTTCCAGACTGCAGCGCCTTTAACCGCACGGCCACTTCGGCCGGCGGTTAGTGACAGGCCATTTACGTTATTTCCCGTATTTATTTCAATGTCCTTAACGTACCTATCTGTTCTGCTATATTTTCATACTTTCGTAGTAGTCCTGTGACACAGTATGTGGCCGGCCGTTGTGGCCGAGCGGTTCTAGGCGCTTCAGTCTAGAACCGCGCGACCGCCACGGTCGTATTGTTCGAATCCTGCCACGGGCATGGATATGTGTGATGTCCTTAGGGTATTTAGGTTTAAGTAGTTCTAAGTTCTAGGGGACTGATGACCTCGTCTGTTAAGTCCCATAGTGCTCAGTGACATTTGAACCAACACAGTATGACTGTGGGCATGACCGTTTCGGGGCCGAAGATGCGTACTATCTTGTTAATATTCGTGATTATTTGGAATAACTTCGTTTTATTTAAAAAAATAAGACTTTTGTCGTATTGTTATCGTGATAAGTTGTACCTCATGCGCATTAGCAGAATGCTTTCTTCATAGCGTTGTTTCCTTAGTTCACTGAACACGACAGGTGAACATCATAGATAAATTAATAAGCTGCAATACAGTCTCCCACATTATCTAAAACATATTGACAATGCTCTGATAGTTTTCGGCTTCACATATGTAGAAAGCTACAAATGTGAGTTGACAGTATGTTGTTGGCAGTACTTGGTCTCCTTGCACGTTACGCTGTGTAACAAACAGTAATGAGTGCAGATTAGCGAAACAAAAAGACGAGTGGCCTCGCGAATGCTGTCACTGAATGTTCCTTGTCTTACCAGAGGTCGGTCAGCGATCGAGTTACTCGTACTCGTCGATGCTACGAAAAATCTCCTCGTTTCTTGGGCATCCTTTTGTAATACTGCTTCTCAGTCACTTTGGTTCTAATCTTTTCGCGCTTCCCCATAGACCATGATTCGCTTCCTGCAGAAAAACGATATTGATGTGATAGTTACTTGTTCCATAGATCAAATTCACGGTAAACGTTATTATGTGGAATGTGTTAGTAGAGCAAACATAGAATATTTATATACAACTAAAAAAATAAAAGTGATATTTATATGGTTACATGCTGGACATCCACAGGTCTTCGGATTTTTTTTTGTTTCTTTTATTACCTAATTGTTTCTCCTTAAGACTTCCTCTGAGGTATAGGAGTTGTCAAGAAGCTTGTCTACATGCTGGCCATTTACAGGTTTTCTGGATTTCTTTTTATTAACTAACTGATTCCACTCAATAATTCTTCTGTGGTATAGGAGACGTTGTCAAGAAGAAACATGCTTAGTCTAAATTGGAAAGCACTTTTGCTACCTATCAGATATTTTATTTCATGGATAGATTGTCAAAACGTTTAATAGAGCATATATCACTTCTTTCCGTATCAAAGTTAGATTCATTGAAGGGTAATGCAGATCATTTTTCCTTTATCAACATTTTTGTTACTCTCAAACTTAGGTAAATTATTGATAATACATTTCATAAATGAGTAAATTAACTACGTAAAGAGATACCTGCAAGATGTACATGTCTTAATTCACACATAATTCTGATTACTTTCTTCTGTACAGTTAATACTTTTTGCGTAAGTGAGGAGCTACCCTAGAATATTATCCCATAAGACATCAGTGGATGAAAAAATGCAAAATACGATAACTCATTCACTTCTATACCCTAAAAGTTGGCAATTATTCTTATGGAAGATGTAACTCAAACTAACTCTTTAGCAAGTATGCAATATGTTTTTTCCTGTTTTATTTTTCATCAATGTGCACAATTAAGATCGTAAATTTTCTACAGTGTTTATTATTTCTTGTTGGTACATTAGGTTAATAGAAGGTGGAATGTTTCTGATAGTGCAAAACTTGATGTCAAAGTTTAAAGCTAGTCCATTTGTGTAATATAAAGCAAGAACAGTAGCGGACCAATTATCGAACCATGTGGGATGTCCATTGTTGGTTGGTTGGCTGATTCGGGGGGAGGGGACTGAACAGCGAGCTTATCGTCGCATCGGATTAGGGAAGTACGGCGAAGGAAGGCGCCGTCATAGGATTATCCGAGCGGTCTCAGGCACTGCAGTCACGGACTGTGCGGCTGGTCCCGGCGGAGGTTCCAGTCCTCCCTCGGGCATAGGTGTGTGTGTGTCTGTCCTTAGGATAATTTAGGTTACGTAGCGTGTAAGCTTAGGGACTGATGACCTTAGCAGTTAAGTCCCATAAGATTTCACAAACATTTGAACATTCACACACGTTTGGCGAAGGAAATCGACCGTGCCCCTTCACAGGAACTGTCCCGGCATTTACCTGAAGCGATTAAGGAAAATCAAGGAAAACCTAAATGAAGGTGGCCGGACGCGGGTTTGAACCGTCGTCCTCCCGAATGCGAGTCCACTGTGCTAACAATGGCAGCAACTCGCTTGGACGTCCATTGTAAATTCTTCCTATGCAAATGATGTGATCTCCCTCTTTGTATTTTTCGGAAAGCCTTATTTCTGAAATAAGAACTAAGCCAGGCATTTTCTGAACTACATATTCCGTAAAAACTTTACTTCTCTAACATAATATTATGACTGACCCTCTCCAAAGTTTTCAATAAGTCACAGAACATCCCCACTTGTTGATAGTTTATCATTTAAAGGTTTTTATTATGTGCTCAATAAATTTATGAATAGCTGACTTAGTAATACGGCCGTTTTGATGTTCAAACTGTGACTGGCTAAAGACCCTATTACTAGACAGGTGTATGACGGGCCCTGGAGTACACTACCTTCCCAGAAATTTTAGAAGGAGTAAGGCGTGTCAATGGGCATTTGTTATTAACGTCTACTGTATCACACTTTTCATAGAGAGCTCTAATAATGGCGTATTTCAGTTTATCTGGGAAATCACCGTGAGTTGATCATGAATTTCATATGTACTAAGAACATAACTTATTATAGCCCCACAACATTTTAGTGTGTTATGCGAGATATTGTCCACCCAATACGAATATTACTTTTTAGAGTCATGATGATCTCCGTTATTTCAGATGGGGTTCATATTGTCACTAACAGTGTGGTGTGGTCTTGTTGTTGCAGTCAGGGGGAGCAGTGGTACGAATTTAGGAAGAGAGTGAACCAGCCCATGATGCAGCCGCGTTCCACAAAACTGTACATCCCGTCCATCAACCAGGTCGCCCAGGACTTCACCGACAGGTGAGGGTATTTGGTGACACGAGTCCTAGGAATAGAGTAACAGCGCTTTACTAGGCAAGGTCTTCATTATCTTTGATCTTCACTTTTTCAGAATGCTCGCTATCAGGGACGAGAATATGAAGATGCCTGCAGACTTCGTGAATGAACTGAACAAGTGGGCATTAGAATGTGAGTGACAAATTTCTATTCTTGTGTCTGTAAGAAAGCGAAGGTAAACTACATGTCGTGTTCTTAGAACTAATATTTCGGTTATTGTTTCTTCATTGGAAGAAGCACTTCCAGTGGTTGAAGACACAGTGAGAAAGGATTGTAGCCCATCCACGATGTTATTCGACCTGTTCATTAAGCAGTCAGTAAAGGAAATTCGGAGAGGGAAATAAAGTTCAGAGAAAAGAAATAAACATTTTGAGATTTGTTAATGGTATTGTAATTAGATCAGAGAAAGCAAAGGACTTGGGCGAGTAGTTGAATGGAATGAATAGTGTCTTTAAACGAGATTATAAGATCAATACTAATAAAAGTAAAGCAGACGACGGAATGTGATCTAATTAAATCATGTGTTTCTGAAGGAATCAGAATACGGAATGAGATGCCAAAGTGGTAGATGCGTTTTGTTGTTTACGTAGCAAAAGACTGGTAATGACCGAAGTAGAAAATATACTAAATGAATCCTAGCCTTTTACGGACGCGAAACGTGGACGATAAGCACTTCGGACTAGAAAAAAATAGAAGTTTTGTTGCGTGGTGCTACAAAAGAATGCTACAGATTAGATGGGTAGATCAAATAACAGATGAGAAGGTACTGATTCGAATTGGAAGGTAAAAGAAATTTATGGTATAACTTGTTTAAAAGAAGGAGTTGGTTGATAGGAAACATAATTAGGAATTAAGGGAGCATCATTTCGGGAAAATGTTTGGGTGGAGGGGGAATAGGATATGGTCGTAGGGACAGTGACAATGGTCCCTAAGGAGACAACTGAAGCTGAGCAGCTTAACAATCTCCCAGTTAAATGAACTTGGATGTCCGACAAGTCTTAGATAGGATACATGATGGCTATGTTTATCCAAAATAGTCAATTATAAAGTTTTTAAGCATTCTTCCATTCGGAAAAATACATACAATTGTTCTCTCTCTACTCCCATATGGGCGGGTTTGTATCTCAGAGGCCGCTGGCTCGAGTCACGCAATGAAGTTTCTTTCAAAGTTTTCGCGAATTTTCCATTGTTTAACGTGTACCGACTGACATTCTGCTCGTGTCTGGGTCACACTAGGGAGAAGTATCGTCATTTTTCTCGCTCTGCAGGTACCCCAACTAGCCTGAGTAATACAAGGTGGGGCAAATAAAAGTGGTGCGGAGAATAGAGTTCCAGGGTACAAAGAAATACAGCAGAGGAAAGGAAATACAATACTGATCTGACCATAGAAGATGTTGGAAGTGACTACCATTTATCTCTTGGCACTTTTGGGATTTGATAAGGAAGTGGCTCCTTCTTCGGATGTGAGTGTGTAAGTTGTCCTTAGCATAAGTTAGTTTAAGTTAGATTAAGTAGTGCGTAAGCCTGGGGACTGAGGACGTCAGCAATTTGGTCCCATATTCCTTACCATAAATTCCAATTCCAGGAAGTTGCTGAAGGTGGGTCGAAGCTGGACTGCTGGAATTGCTGTAGTCTCATTCGGATCGTTCTGCTGCAGTTCTTGAAGACTGTGAGGGTTGTTGCAATACAGCTTAGACCTGAGGGCTCCACACAAAAAGTAATCGCAAACTGACAGTTCAAGTGACCTGGGTGGCCAGCTAGGGCCATGACCAGACTGACCTCTGCTAGAAACTCTGTCAGGAATGAAAACTGTGTAAATGTGTTCCAAAGTTCTGTCGGCTGTGTGGGCAGTTCCTCCATCCTGTTGAAAGTAACTGCAGGTCTTTTCCTCCTCCATTAAAGCTGCCACAAATTCATGTCCAATCATGCACACTCGTCTGGGCCAATTTTGTTTGTCCCCCCCCTGTATGTACGCATTGGAAACAAGGGGACGACAATTTTCCATATCTTCGTTGATTTCCAAGTAGAGTACAAGTATCACCTGTCCCCATCCTTTTCAGCCACCTCAGCACACTATTTCGACCATGACTGTGTGTCTCCCATCAGTCTCCCTCACATCAAGTTTACACATCTTTCACCAAAAATTTCTTTTAATGTATGGAATATCACCTGAACAAGCATATCATGTTACATACATTTCATTGGTTCGAGCCTCATAGACGCACGTCTTTCACGCATTGCGTTATAAATCTCTGACAATTCATTTTCATGTACATCCCCATCCTCATATCTTCAGTTTTTTGTTTTCTATTTTGACGACGTATGTCCCAATTTTTCTAATCTATACTGTCAATGTTCCTCTCGTACGGTGCTGTGGTCTCCTGACCTTCATTTCTTACATATTCCATCCTCACAATCGCATTCAGCACACCAAGACGCTTCATTCGAACCCAAACTCGATAGGGTACAGTCAATTTTGTATGAATTCGTGTAAGCGATATGCAAATCTAATAAGTAAATCGCAAGTGCCCACCAAGGTTGAAAAAGTCGAGGCTGGCGTAAACAACATGATGGCCGCAGGAATTTTCGTTCTAGGGAGGCGGCCAGCCCCTGGAAGTTCCGGCCCTTTAGAGGGGTGGGTCGGCGCACACCTATTTCAGCTGAAGCGACTGCCCAGAGAGATGACAGCTTTTGCCAGAGCGAAGGGGTAACGACCCCCTTGTTCGACTTAAAAGCAAATTCTGCTATATTGTGTGGGAGCGCCCAGAAGACGCATTTTTTTCATGGACAGACTGCATAATTATGGGGAGTTCTCACAGGAGGACAGTATATGACTAACGGAGATGCTACAGATTTCCGCATTGGTCGACTTAAACGAAACATCGTTCTCCTGTTTAACTGAGCAACGCTATTTGGCAGAATATTTCTGATGCAAAGAGCCAGAGGAGGAGGGAAGACAGTGAATGATATACCCTTGCAACTTTTCCAGAAAAAGGAGCCGTTCTGTTGTCGATCTTGGAGTGGGAACACGTAACAAGAGCGAGTGCGCTCGTATATGTAAGCAAAGAGCGAGGAACAAAGTCTCTCCTCAGTACTTCACTGGGAGAGCACCTCTGTCGTTAGCAAATCGGAGTGATACTCTATACTGAGTCGCTCGCGATTAAGTGTTGTTCACTGTGTTGGCTGCCACACTTATTGTGCAGTGTGAACACAGACAGAGTACTAATTAAACGCCCTCGAGCGAATATTGAGTGGCATTGCAGTGGTCTGGTTATCTGACTGGTGTACCACGCCACGACTAGGGGCGGAGAGGAGTCCTTGATTTCATCAAGGTGTAGGGAGAGTTTCATTGGTGAAGGTCAATCCAGATAGAAAGAGATAATTCAGTTATTTGTCAACAGCGAGCGACGCAGGCAGCAGTCGTCGCAGCTCACGGTATTGTGCTCTACAGCGTATGCGAGCCCCATCTGTCCTCCATAACAGTACACTCCATTACATTTCTCATGCGACAGCCTTGACCGTATCTAGAAAAGTTATTCAAATTGTGTACGCTGGGTCACAGCCACTCTGCCGAGTAAATAACATTCTTAAAGAAAATGGAGAAAAGAACCTATCCATACTTTGTAAATAATAGCATTCCTATCCATAAGAGGCAATCTACTGTTCCTTAAAGAACCTGGAAATTTATTAATTTATAAGAAAAAGTTTCACTTGATTTCTCAGAATTTTTTTGCAATAAATAATATTGTTCGTTCGTTTAATGTTTTTCTTACACTGACTAGCAATACTCCAGTACCCAAGTATTCCACTAGTTACGTAAGAATATACACTACTGGCTATTAAAATTACTTCACCACGAAGATAACATGCTACAGACGCGAAATTTAACCGACAGGAAAAAGATGATGTGATATGCAAATGATTAGCTTTTCAGACCATTCACACAAGGTTGGCGCCGGTGGCGACACCTACAACGTGCTGACATGATTCCAACCGATATCTCATACACAAACAGCAGTTAACCGGCGTTGCCTGGTGAAACGTTGTTGTGATGCCTCGTGTAAGGAGGAGAAATGCGTACCATCACGTTTCCGACTTTGATAAAGGTCGGATTGTAGCCTATCGCGATTGCGGTTTATCGTATCGCGACATTGCTGCTCGCGTTGGTCGAGATCCGATGACTGTTAGCAGAATATGGAATCGGTGGGTTCAGGGGGGTAATACGGAACGCCGTGCTGGATCCCAACGGCCTCGTATCACTAGCAGTCGAGGTGACAGGCATCTTATCAGCATGGCTGTAACGGATCGTACAGCCACGTCTCGATCCCTGAGTCAACAGATGGCGACGTTTGCAAGACGACAACCATCTGCACGAACAGTTCGACGATGTTTGCAGCAGCATGGACTATCAGTTCGGAAACCATGGCTGCGGTTACCCTTGACGCTGCATCACAGACAGGAGCGTCTGCGATAGCAAAACGTTATTTTTTCGGATGAATCCAGGTTCTGTTTACAGCATCATGATGTTCGCATCCGTGTTTGGCGACATGGCGATGAACGCACATTGGAAGCGTGATTCGTCATCGCCATACTGGCGTATCACCCAGCGTGATGGTATGGGATGCCATTGGTTACACGTCTCGGTCACCTCTTGTTTGCATTGACGGCACTTTGAACAGTGGACGTTATATTTCAGATGTGTTACGATCCGTGGCTCTACCCTTCATTCGATCCCTGCAAAACCCTACATTTCAGCAGGATAATGCACGACCGCATGTTGCAGGTCCTGTACGGGCCCTTCTGGATACAGAAAATGTTCGACTGCTGCCCTGGTCGGCACATTCTCCAGATCTCTCACCAATTAAAAACGTCTGGTCAATGGTGGCTGAGCAACTGGCTCGTCACAATACGCCAGTCACTACTCTTGATGAAATGTGGTATCGTGTTGAAGCTGCATGGGCAGCTGTACCTGCACACGCCATCCAAGCTCTGTTTAACTTAATGCCCAGGCGTATCAAGGCCGTTATTACGGCCAGAGGTGGTTGTTTTGGGTACTGATTTCGCAGGATCTATGCACCCAAAATGAGTGAAAATGTATTCGTATGTCAGTTGTAGTATAATATATTTGTCCAATGAATACCCGTTTATCATCTGCATTTCTTCTTGATGTAGCAATTTTAGTGGCCAGTAGTGTAGTTAACTACTTGCATGGAATGATTTACTTACTTAACAGAAAAGAGTTACTTTACGGAAAAGGAACTCAAGTTTTTGGTGAAAGGAGACTGATATCTTGTGATCGTGATTTTGCTCACATTCAGAAACAAAAGAGGCTAACGGTGTGTAAAGTTCCGAAAGATTGAGTTAGCTTCATCACTGAATCTACGCATGCATTACCATTCACAGTGACTGTTACCAAGAAAGAGAATATTACGACTTTAAGTCAGCTGCTGAAAAAAATATGAATTTCACGCGTGCATAGAGCACAGTGGATCAGACTTACTGCTGAACAGCTAGGGGTATTGTAACTTCGGTCAACTCTCAATTCAATTGAAGAAGTCAAGAAAATTTGCGTCTTGAAGAGGACTGTGAAATCTTCTGATGTTCAAGAGACACAGCCGAAAACACTACACTGTGAACCTAGGTTGTCTCAAGAAAGGAGAAGTTAAAATGATTATATTTGTAAAAAAAGGAGAGTAAATGATTTTACAAGAACCTTGTGGAATGAGTGGAAATGGAGCACTTGTACCGTTATTTTTGTTGAAGCAATCTCATTTTCTTCAAATTTTGTGTCATTTTGATCTTAAACCTATTGACGTAGAATAAAAACACATGTATGATATGAAAATTGTAGTTTTTGTGTTTGTATTACGATCTCCAACTTTTACACTGCTGTTGTACAGCAGCTGTACACATTTTGTTGATTATCTCTAAACCAGATTTTTGGTGCTTGTCGCAGTATTTACTTACATTCCACAATTTACTTTGTGGCGCTGGACATTCGTATGTTAGCTCGCGAATATCAGGCTGTGCTGGGGATAGCTGGTGTCCACATAAATATGGGATCCTCTAAGGCTACGTTCAGCACTTGTTCATGGTGCCCATGTCGACACTGCTGTCAATACTTCCATCAGTAGAGCCGTCTTGAGTGGTATGCCGTTAGTTTCATTTTATGTGTTGTGTGACGTTTGATTCTTGTCTCGTTAGCGTTTTTCCTTTCCTTTTTCTAACCAGAATCAAATGATGGTATATCTCGAGATCGATATTACTGTATGTGCTGCGCTATAAACTGGAAACTACATAAAAATTGCTATTAAAAGCTATGATGGTAGGTGTCACCATAGAAACACTTATCTCGCCAATGCACCATAAACTTAAGGCTTTCCCAAAGAACGATTTTTGGTTGGCTTGCGAAAGGCAAGCGTCATGTAACAGTGCAATAATGTTTCCTGTAATACCTGCACATGTTCGGAACTGAATGTTTGTGGTTTTACCTTCATGTTGCCGGCACTCGATTACCATCGTGCTGCTTGACTTACGTAACAACAACCGTTTCCTTGCAGCCATTTCCCTGGTGGCCCTGGACACGCGCCTCGGCTGCCTGGATGGCAACCTCCCCCCAGGTTCAGAACCTCAGCGGATTATCGAGGCGGCGCACACCGCGTTCGACTGCATGCTCAAGCTGGACGTGCGGCCCTCGCCCTGGAAGTACATCAGCACGCCCGCCTGGAGACGCATGGTCAAGGCGCAGGATTACTTCTATCAGTAAGTGAGTAGCCCTAAACTGCGCGCTTTGTACCAGCACTCAAGTTCGACATGGGAAACATGTTGCAATTACTCTAGACTAGAGGTTATAATGCCTGCCTGCCTTAAGTATAGTCGCCTGATGCGGTCAGTGTTCCTGTGTCAGTACCTACCCAATCCCTCAGCTATGTGGAGCCAAGGACGGTAGCAAAGTTAGCTGAATTATTCGGTCACAGCAACTGCTTCTAGTGTGGACTCAAAGGGAGACATTAACGCTACGCGTGTGAGTGGGAAGTAGGGGTGGCGATGGAGAGGGGCGGGGAGTGGGGGGGGGGGGGGGCAATCGGAACAATCAAGTGGGCAATTAACGCCCAGTCCAGTGCTTCGTCTCCTGTATAACATCTCTAGTGAGGCTTTTCCGCGCATGCTGGTGCATGGTGACCGTTAAAAAAATTACTGTTGCCTCTGCCATGCATAGGCCCTGATCTACTATAGGATCAGCACAGGTTCAAATGGCTCTGAGCACTATGGCACTTAACATCTGAGGTCATCAGTCCACTAGACTTACAATTACTTAAACCTAACTAACGTAAGGACATCACATACATCCATGCCGAAGCAGGATTCGAACCTGCGACCGCAGCGGTCGCGCGGTTCCCGACTGAAACGCCTAAACTCGCTCGGCCACACTGGCCGCCATCAGCAGAGGGTATGCATGCTTGATGTTGTCTGTGGTGTCACCGTCAGACACTACACTTGCTAGGTGGTAGCCTTTAAATCGGCCGCGGTCCGTTAGTATACGTCGGACCCGCGTGTCGCCACTATCAGTGATTGCAGACCGAGCGCCGCCACACGGCAGGTCTAGTCTAGAGAGACTCCCTAGCACTCGCCACAGTTGTACAGCCGACTTTGCTAGCGATGGTTCACTGTATACAGACGCTCTCAATTGCAGAGACGACAGTTTAGCACAGCCTTCAGCTACGTCATTTGCTACGACCTAGCCAGGCGCCATATTCAGTTACTACGAATGTACTATGAATAGATAATATTGTGAATCATGTACCGACAAGAGCGACGTTCATCATTAATGGATTAAAGTTAATTATCAAACTAATTACGTCCGCTTTCTGAATTCTAATTCCTCGTCATGTTCCAGACCTCACGTCAGTATAGTTCTTCCCTCCTCACGCCAGCCTGCGTGAGCTAAAACGCGTGCATTTCGGCCTCCTCTCGCAACACGGTGTTGGCTCTTCTGCCAACACTACATTGTCATATCTCTAGGATCGTGCACCCATTAACATGGTCCCGTCGAGAAAGTAGAGGACTAAGTCAATGAAAAAACATTAGGGCATACAAGAAATAGTGTTGCAGGGTCTTCCGTAGAGAAAAAGATTCTCCGAGACAATGTGATAGAGCGAGTGACGGAACTAAAGTATTGTGCCAAGTTTGTTATTACCTCTTAAAAGAAAATATGTTTAAGATGTTATGACTTATTGCTGTAGACTAGAGGTTATAGTGCCTGCCTTCCTTAAGTACAGTCGCCTTCTGCGATCAGTGTTACTCTGTCAGTACCTACCCAATCCCTCGGTCATGCAGACCCAAGGACGGTAGCAAAGTTTGCAGAATTAGAAGAAGAAGAGGAAGGTGTAATTAGACGAATGACAAACACTAACCTCACTTAACGAAGGTTTAGTCAGCATTTGCACATACAAGAGCGCGGAGCGAACTGCCTCCGGCCAGAACACGTACATTATATATACAGCTACAGACCTTTCCAGTACAATGATTCTTGATATTTGTGGATACGTCTAGAATGTACTCGAACCGAATACAGAAAGTAAAATTGAACAGTTCAGCCGAGTTTTGATCTCACGACCCTTCATGCAACATTTTAGTATCATAACCACCACGGTGCTACTCGATTTCTTCTGCGACAATATCCGTAAGGACCACTTCATTTAGGATCTAAGGCATTGACATTAGCATATCTCTATCTTTTTTTTTTTGTAAATATTTGATATGTCTTTTTCTTTTATGACATATTCTACAACCTTGAACATCGTCCTACTATGGACTGAGGAGCGAAATGTTGTGAATTCCATTTCTTTATTTTGTTACAGAACTTGGTCAATTATAGGCAGCTTAAAACCTAAGACAAAGGTGCAATTTTTTTGTCCGTATCTTACCAGAACTTCTTCATGCGTTGGTTGATGGCCCGCCTCTGTTCATTTGACATCACTCTCCTAGATTGTGAATTTCCTTCTGTGTTATAGAAGGAGTTCACAAACTTTATTTGGTAGGATTCAGATGAACACGTAAATCGAGCAGTGCTGAACAATGACTACATTTGTTCATCAATTCCACATGACATATACAGTACATTGCAACATTTATTGCAACTAGTATAACCAAATGCCACTTTATATACATAAAATGTAATTCTATGACTCAATACACGTGGTCGACATGTCCACGCATCCATACACACACACACACACACACACACACACACACACACACACACATACATGTTACTAAGCATGCTAGCGCGCGCCGATAATCCGGCCATATGTAGAGATAAACAAAGAACAAAGCACTCTCACAACGACGTAACTGAAAACTCAAAGACTAATTGATAACCAGTCATTTATGAACAGGGTGTTCATTTTAACTGAAGACAATGAAATATATCGAAAACTATACATCGGATCCAAAAAAAATCATAATTCCAATTTGTTTGTCTAGGAGGGGGACAGCCAATGACACCACACTCGATTCGCCAACAACCCCGTACGAGAGCGGCACGGCACCGCAACTTTGAAATCTTCAGTGGAAGTTCCCGTTTTTGAAGCAGATTGCGATTCTTCGTCAAAATCCACATACGTGTCGTCTGAAGAATTTTCTTCGTTTCACCTCATATGGCACGGTAATCGGAGGAACGAAAACTGGTACACAATCGTAATTTACATGCTACTCAACGGCCCTTGAATATCCAATAGGACGTGGGACCCCATCTTCACGCTGAGAGGATGGAACAGGCCAGTATTTCGTAACTTCTAATTGGAAAACCCAATCGCAACGTTGTATTCCTTCGACTTACCGAACAGGGGACTACCCGACGCGCCACCGTGGCCATGCAGCGAACTACGGCATATCATAACAGGCAGTACACCTTGATGGCAGATCACTTATAGCGCAGACGTAGAACAGAGAGCGGCTCTAAACACTGCAATACTTGCTCAGTGTTTATCGCCTATATACGTACATATCATCTAGACAACAGATGTGCAAGTGGACGATGAATGTTGCAACTACAAAACAAAAAATTGAAATGATCCTGATTTACGGAGAATGTAGGAGAAATGTTGAGGCTAATGTTGTCTTGTACGTCGAACGTTTTTCAGAGAAAGCTAGCGCTCGTTCGCTCTTCTAAGAGGTTTTCAACCTTTTTATGGTTAATGGCAGCGTATAAGAGCACGGTAATTACACAGTGATTCCGGTATGTCAGTAGGTAGCATTGTCACAATACTGTATTGTCATAAGTATCCTCCATACCACGCATAGCTGCGTTAAGAACTTCGTGACGCCGATTGTCATAACTCGGTAATGTTTTGTGAATGGGCACTTCAACAAAGGCAAACGGTTCCTCGTTCTTTGCCGAGGTACTAGCCGCGCGTGGTAGCCGTGCGGTCTGAAGCGCCTTGCCACGGTTCGCGCGGTCTAAAGCGCCTTGCCACGGTTCGCGCGGCTCCTCCCGTCGGAGGTTCGGGTCCTCCCTCGGGCATAGGTGTGTGTTGCTCTTAGCGTGAGTTAGTGTAAGTTCGATTAAGTAGTGTCTAAGCCTAGGGGCCGATGACCTTTTGCAGTTTGGTTCCACAGGAACTTACCACAAATTTCGAAGGTACTATTTTCCGATGAGTCTACATTCACAAACCATAACAGCGTTAACCGGCATAACATGCATTGCTGGAGTGTAGACAGTCCCCACCAGTTATGGCAAGTTGACCACCTACGTCCTTGTCGGTTACGTGTAGTGTGGCATCATGCGGAACAAACTCATTGATTCATATTTAATGATGGCACGTTGAATGGACGAAAATATCGAAAGTTTTTGTAAAAGAAACTATCGGTACTGCCGCAGGATGCTGTCCTGGACGTTCGACAACGTACATGGTTTCAGCATGACGGTTCCCCAGCGCATTGCACAATTGAAGCACAGGAAGTATTACACCGCGTTTACTCCTGTCGGTGGATCGGCAGAGGTAGCCCTATTAATTCGCCCGCTACGTCGTCGGATTTCTTTCTGTGAGGATATTTAAAAGATAAGGTGTAGCAGCACGTGCCAACAGGCCATTGAGACATGGTCAACCGCATCAGAAACTCCTGTGCTGACATTCCCACAGATATGCTCATGTCCTGAGTGCACTCATTTGAAACGGGGATGTAGAGTACCGTTCGCCTCGAGCCACGGCCACAGTGGTGCGTCGAAATGTCGGAGGAATACAACGTTACGAATGGGGTTTCCAATTAGAAGTTATGAAATACTGGCCTGTCCTACCCTCGCAGCATGGAGGTGTGGACCCAAGTCCCATTGAATATCCAAGGGCCATTGATTAGCAAGTCGTAAATTACGACTGTGTACCCATTTCTGTTCCTCCGATTACAGCACCATCTCTGGCGAAACGAAGAAAATTCTTCAGACAAAATGTATGTAGATTTTGCCGTAGAGTCGTAATCTGCAATAAAAAATGGGATTTCCATTGAAGATTACAAAGTTGCTCCCCGTCACCCACGCACGGCTTCTGCTGGGGAGTTCAGTGTGTTATCATTGGGTGTCCCCCTCCGAGACAAACAGACTTAAATTATAACTTTTTCATCTGATGTGTAGTTTTCGAAATATTTCAGTGTCTCCGGTTAAAATGAACACACTGTGGATAAATACAGGTTGGTCCACTTAAAACGTTTGATCGAAAATGTCTCTTGTACAAAGGTTGATATTGGATAGCGACTTTCAGGTGTATGAGTGCAAGGCGGAGGGTCATAAAAGTAAATACCTTGAGACATTCTAAACCGTAAGGAAATATAAGTTCCAATACAAACTTGCGGTTTTTTAAATGGACGCCCCTTATTTGTTATGCAATCAGTGGCATGAAAAATCACAAAAATAATGGAGTTAGTTTCATCGCAATACGTCAATTACATACGGAGAAATAGCAGAGCGAATTTGACGCCTGAAACAAACGAAATCGCCGCTATTGCACATCCGCAGATGCAAGCGTGATCCCCACATATCAATGCTTGTGGCAGGAAACCCTGTTATTGCTTTCGACCCTCGTGATAACAGTTAAAATAAGATTACGTACATCAATCACATCGCGATTATGAGCAACATAGGGTTCACGATTGAATATCGAGCTGTGCAATAGCGGCGTGTTTCGTTTGTTTCAAGCGTCAACTTCGCTTTGCAAATTTTCGGGATGTAATTGAGGTATGGTGATGCGACCAATGCTATTCTTTTTGTGATTTTTCATATTATTGAGTATGTAGGTAATAGTACATGGTGTCCATATGAAAAATAAAAGTTTTGGTTGAAACTAATATTTGATTACTTTTCATAATGTCTCATAGTATTTACTTTCATGAGCCTCTGTCTTACATTCTCAGTATCTATTTTTGTTTCAGAGACAATTGCGCTGAAACGTTCAAATGGGCCACCCTGTACATACGAGTAGAAATGGGAAAATTGTGTTTTTATATGTACCGGTATTTGAATGAAAATAAAACTACTAATACAAAGAACAAAAAAATCAAAACAAGAAGATCCCCTTACAGTAAAAGAAAACCACAAGTATCTCATAAAGATGCAAATACATACATACATACATACTTATCGGCGGTCACAGACCCTGAAGACCATGCACCGACATTACACGTTCCTCCACAGATGGTGATCTTGTACGCTTTGTATCCACTATCCTCACGAACACCCAACTGCTGAAGGTGCTTCCGCGGTTCATCTTCCCATCACTTCCTTGGTCTTCCAACCGTACTAGTTCCATCAGGTTTTCTAGAGGCATAACTTTAGGCCGGCACATTTCTGGCCTATTTACAATGTGCCCTGCCAGGCTTATTCTCCGCCTCTTCATTTCCTGCAAAATGCTCGGTTGTTTCATTAGGTTGTACAGTTTTTGGTTCTTCTCTCAATCACAGATTGGTCCAAA
Source organism: Schistocerca nitens (assembly GCF_023898315.1). Classification (NCBI taxonomy): domain Eukaryota; kingdom Metazoa; phylum Arthropoda; class Insecta; order Orthoptera; family Acrididae; genus Schistocerca; species Schistocerca nitens. Next base: position 642,457,014 of record NC_064618.1, on the reverse strand, counting down.
GATCTTTCTCATGATTTTCCGTTCAAAGATCAGCAGGTCCTGTTCATCTTTTTTGTGGTGCTTAAAGTTATTGCCCCACATAATAACACCGGTTCTGTCACTGCACTATAGGCTTTAAGTTTGGTCTTAATTGACAGATTTTTGAAGAAATTATCTGCTTCAGACTGATATAAACTTTGGTGTTGTTGCTGTGGTCTTCAGTCCTGAGACTGGTTTGATGCAGCTCTCCATGCTACTCTATCCTGTGCAAGCTTCTTCATCTCCCAGTACCTACTGCAACCTACATCCTTCTGAATCTGCTTAGTGTATTCATCTCTTGGTCTCCCTCTACGACTTTTACCCTCCACGCTGCCCTCCAATACTAAATTGGTGATCCCTTGATGCCTCAGAACATGTCCTACCAACCGATCGCTTCTTCTGGTCAAGTTGTGCCACAAACTTCTCTTCTCCCCAATCCTATTCAATACTTCCTCATTGATTATATGATCTACCCATCTAATCTTCAGCATTCTTCTGTAGCACCACATTTCTAAAGCTTCTATTCTCTTCTTGTCCAAACTATTTATCGTCCATGTTTCACTTCCATACATGGCTACACTCCATACAAATACTTTCAGAAATGACTTCCTAACACTTAAATCTATATTCGATGTTAACAAATTTCTCTTCTTCAGAAACGCTTTCCTTGCCATTGCCAGTCTACATTTTATATCCTCTCTACTGCGACCATCATCAGTTATTTTGCTCCCCAAATAGCAAAACTCCTTTACTATTTTAAGTGTCTCATTTCCTAATCTAATTCCCTCAGCATCACCTGACTTAATCCGACTACATTCCATTATCCTCGTTTTGCTTTTGTTGATGTTCATCTTATATCCTCCTTTCAAGACACTGTCCATTCCATTCAATTGCTCTTCCAAGTCCTTTGCTGTCTCTGACAGAATTACAATGTCATCGGCGAACCTCAAAGTTTTTATTTCTTCTCCGTGGATTTTAATACCTACTCCGAATTTTTCTTTTGTTTCCTTTACTGCTTGCTCAATATACAGATTGAATAACATCGGGGAGAGGCTACAACCCTGTCTTACTCCCTTCCCAACCACTGCTTCCCTTTCATGTCCCTCGACTCTTATAACTGCCATCTGGGTGTTGTACAAATTGTAAATAGCCTTTCGCTCCCTGTATTTTACCCCTGCCACCTTTAGAATTTGAAAGAGAGTATTCCAGTCAACATTGTCAAAAGCTTTCTCTAAGTCTACAAATGCTAGAAACGTAGGTTTGCCTTTCCTTAGTCTTTCTTCTAAGATAAGTCGTAAGGTCAGTATTGCCTCACGTGTTCCAGTATTTCTACGGAATCCAAACTGATCTTCCCCAAGGTCGGCTTCTACTAGTTTTTCCATTCGTCTGTAAAGAATTCCTGTTAGTATTTTGCAGCTGTGGCTTATTAAACTGATTGTTCGGTAATTTTCACATCTGTCAACACCTGCTTTCTTTGGGATTGGAATTATTATATTCTTCTTGAAGTCTGAGGGTATTTCGCCTGTTTCATACATCTTGCTCACCAGATGGTAGAGTTTTGTCAGGACTGGCTCTCCCAAGGCTGTCAGTAGTTCTAATGGAATGTTGTCTACTCCTTGTTTCGACTCAGGTCTTTCAGTGCTCTGTCAAACTCTTCACGCAGTATCGTATCTCCCATTTCATCTTCATCTACACCCTCTTCCATTTCTATAATATTTTCCTCAAGTACATCGCCCTTGTATAGACCCTCTATATACTCCTTCCACCTTTCTGCTTTCCCTTCTTTGCTTAGAACTGGGTTTCCATCTGAGCTCTTGATGTTCATACAAGTGGTTCTCTTATCTCCAAAGGTCGCTTTAATTTTCCTGTAGGCAGTATCTATCTTACCCCTCGTGAGATAAGCCTCTACATCCTTACATTTGTCCTCTAGCCATCCCTGCTTAGCCATTTTGCACTTCCTGTCGATCTCATTTTTGAGACGTTTGTATTCCTTTTTGCCTGCTTCATTTACTGCATTTTTATGTTTTCTCCTTTCATCAATTAAGTTCAATATTTCTTATGTTACCCAAGGATTTCTACTAGCCCTCGTCTTTTTACCTACTTGATCCTCTGCTGCCTTCACTACTTCATCTCTCAAAGCTACTCATTCTTCTTCTACTGTATTTCTTTCCCCTATTCCTGTCAATTGTTCCCTTATGCTCTCTCTGAAACTCCGTACAACCTCTGGTTCTTTCAGTTTATCCAGGTCCCATCTCCTTAAATTCCCACCTTTTTGCAGTTTCTTCAGTTTTAATCTACAGGTCATAACCAATAGATTGTGGTCAGAGTCCACATCTGCCCCTGGAAATGTCTTACAATTTAAAACCTGGTTCCTAAATCTCTGTCTTACCATTATATAATCTATCTGATACCTTTTAGTATCTCCAGGGTTCTTCCATGTATACAACCATCTTTCATGATTCTTAAACCAAGTGTTAGCTATGATTAAGTTGTGCTCTGTGCAAAATTCTAACAGGCGGCTTCCTCTTTCATTTCTTAGCCCCAATCCATATTCACCTACTACGTTTCCTTCTCTCCCTTTTCCTACTACCGAATTCCAGTCACCCATGACTATTAAATTTTCATCACCCGTCACTATCTGAATAATTTCTTTTATTTCATCATACATTTCTTCAATTTCTTCGTCATCTGCAGAGCTAGTTGGCATATAAACTTGTACTACTGTAGTAGGTGTGGGCTTCGTATCTATCTTGGCCACAATAATGCGTTCACTATGTTGTTTGTAGTAGCTTACCCGCATTCCTATTATCCTATTCATTATTAAACCTACTCCTGCATTACCCCTATTTGATTTTGTGTTTATAGCCCTGTAGTCACCTGACCAGAAGTCTTGTTCCTCCTTCCACCGAACTTCACTAATTCCCACTATATCTAACTTTAACCCATCCATTTCCCTTTTTAAATTTTCTAACCTACCTGCCCGGTTAAGTGATCTGACATTCCACGCTCCGATCCGTAGAACGCCAGTTTTCTTTCTCCTGATAATGACATCCTCTTGAGTAGTCCCCGCCTGGAGATCCGAATGGGGGACTATTTTACCTCCGGAATATTTTACCCAAGAGGACGCCATCATCATTTAATAAAGCTGCATGCCCTCGGGAAAAATTACGGCCTTAGTTTCCCCTTGCTTTCAGCCGTTCGCAGTATCAGCACAGCAAGGCCGTTTTGGTTATTGTTACAAGGCCAGATCAGTCAATCATCCAGACTGTTGCCCTTGCAACTACTGAAAAGGCTGTTGCCCCTCTTCAGGAAGCACACGTTTGTCTGGCCTCTCAACAGATACCCCTCCGTTGTGGTTGCACCTACGGTATGGCTATCTGTATCGCTGAGGCACGCAAGCCTCCCCACCAACGGCAAGGTCCATGGTTCATGGGGGCAGGATATAAACTTTAGACCTAAGTAATAATTTTGTACATATATATTTACATAAAGTATTTACAACGATGCAGATAAATTATGTAAATGCATATGTACAAAATAAACCTATGTTCTGTCTAATAAATGTTAAAAATGTCAAAATATTGAAACATACATCTCAATAACATCAGTAAATCGGTGCAACAATACATGAAATATGGCATTGAAAATTAAAAATCATAACAAATAAAAAATGTGATTATAGTATGAAATTATGTGAAATAAAACAGTGAAAAATATTTTAGCATACTGCTTGTTGTATATAACAGTAATATATCTGCACATAATAGCCCGCGTTTCGTGGTCGTGCGGTAGCGTTCTCGCTTCCCACGCCCGGGTTCCCGGGTTCGATTCCCGGCGGGGTCAGGGATTTTCTCTGCCTCGTGATGGCTGGGTGTTGTGTGCTGTCCTTAGGTTAGTTAGGTTTAAGTAGTTCTAAGTTCTAGGGGACTGATGACCATAGATGTTAAGTCCCATAGTGCTCAGAGCCATTTGAACCATTTTTTCTGCACATAATACGTCACAAGTAATAGACAGGTATCAGAACGAGAAAATGTACACAAAAATGTGCTAAAATTCTTATACCTAACTCAGTAAAGAAACATGTCACTAACATAGAAAAGACCCTGTCTGAACTGTGGTAATATCTCAGAAACAGAATGTTGTGCTTCTGCCTAATGTGAGCCGACAAAAGTAAAAACTTAGGTTATATATATATATATACTCCTGGAAATTGAAATAAGAACACCGTGAATTCATTGTCCCAGGAAGGGGAAACTTTATTGACACATTCCTGGGGTCAGATACATCACATGATCACACTGACAGAACCACAGGCACATAGACACAGGCAACAGAGCATGCACAATGTCGGCACTAGTACAGTGTATATCCACCTTTCGCAGCAATGCAGGCTGCTATTCTCCCATGGAGACGATCGTAGAGATGCTGGATGTAGTCCTGTGGAACGGCTTGCCATGCCATTTCCACCTGGCGCCTCAGTTGGACCAGCATTCGTGCTGGACGTGCAGACCGCGTGAGACGACGCTTCATCCAGTCCCAAACATGCTCAATGGGGGACAGATCCGGAGATCTTGCTGGCCAGGGTAGTTGACTTACACCTTCTAGAGCACGTTGGGTGGCACGGGATACATGCGGACGTGCATTGTCCTGTTGGAACAGCAAGTTCCCTTGCCGGTCTAGGAATGGTAGAACGATGGGTTCGATGACGGTTTGGATGTACCGTGCACTACTCAGTGTCCCCTCGACGATCACCAGTGGTGTACGGCCAGTGTAGGAGATCGCTCCCCACACCATGATGCCGGGTGTTGGCCCTGTGTGCCTCGGTCGTATGCAGTCCTGATTGTGGCGCTCACCTGCACGGCGCCAAACACGCATACGACCATCATTGGCACCAAGGCAGAAGCGACTCTCATCGCTGAAGACGACACGTCTCCATTCGTCCCTCCATTCACGCCTGTCGCGACACCACTGGAGGCGGGCTGCACGATGTTGGGGCGTGAGCGGAAGACGGCCTAACGGTGTGCGGGTCCGTAGCCCAGCATCATGGAGACGGTTGCGAATGGTCCTCGCCGATACCCCAGGAGCAACAGTGTCCCTAATTTGCTGGGAAGTGGCGGTGCGGTCCCCTACGGCACTGCGTAGGATCCTACGGTCTTGGCGTGCATCCGTGCGTCGCTGCGGTCCGGTCCCAGGTCGACGGGCACGTGCACCTTCCGCCGACCACTGGCGACAACATCGATGTACTGTGGAGACCTCACGCCCCACGTGTTGAGCAATTCGGCGGTACGTCCACCCGGCCTCCCGCATGCCCACTATACGCCCTCGCTCAAAGTCCGTCAACTGCACATACGGTTCACGTCCACGCTGTCGCGGCATGCTACCAGTGTTAAAGACTGCGATGGAGCTCCGTATGCCACGGCAAACTGGCTGACACTGACGGCGGCGGTGCACGAATGCTGCGCAGCTAGCGCCATTCGACGGCCAACACCGCGGTTCCTGGTGTGTCCGCTGTGCCGTGCGTGTGATCATTGCTTGTACAGCCCTCTCGCAGTGTCCGGAGCAAGTATGGTGGGTCTGACTCACCGGTGTCAATGTGTTCTTTTTTCCATTTCCAGGAGTGTATATGTTGTGTCTAGTCATACAGCATAGACACAATGAGGTAGCTAGGTGCACGCTAAACTAACGCAGACGGGCTTGAAGTTCTGGAACATGAGACTTATTAATGAATAAGAAGAAAAGTACGTATATGTTTGTTACTTAACTTTAATGAGTCCTTGGAATACATCTCTCTTGAATATTAGTAAGCTATAAGCACTGATACAAATGGCGCCTTGCTAGGTAGTATCTATGGACTAAGCTGAAGGCTATTCAATCTGTCTCTCGGCAAATGAGAGGAAAGCTTCGTACGTCTGGTCGCAAGCTATGTCTTCCGTACAACTGGGGCGAGGTCTGGTCCGTGTCTTGTGACCTGCCATGTGGTGGCGCTAGGTTTGCGATTACCAGTGGCGACACGCGGGTCCGACATGTACTACAGGACCGCGGCCGATTTAAGTTACCACCTAGCAAGTGTGGTGTCTAGCGGTGACACCACAGTATATATGTAACCTAAGTTTTTACTTTTGTCGGCTCACATTAGGCAGAAGCACAACATTCTGTTTCTGAGATATTACCACAGTTCAGTCGGGGTCTTTTCTATGTTAGTGACATGTTTCTTTACTGAGTTATATTGTGTGTGTGTTTGTGTGTGTGTGTGTGTGTGTGTGTGTGTGTGTGTGTGGTGTGTGTATGTGGGGGTGGGTGTGTAGGTGTGTGTGGGTGTGTGTGGGTATAGTGGAATGCCTAACATCACTGTACCACTGCTGTATTATTATTACATTATTATTATTATTATTATTATTATTATTATTATACAAACAAAATTGCATCGTGTTTTGTGGTAAACGTTACGATAAGACATATGCATATAATCCTAGAAAAATCATATCAACAAGAAGGAAGTAACTCAAAGAAAAATTAAAGTTCCAACTTGGCACATGGTTAACATACTTCTTCTTAAGCTAAAAGAACAAAATTGAAAAAGAAAGCAAAACTGAAAATATATATCACAGTTATTTTGCGATCTGACTGTTGATAACATACTCATATAACTACGTAGTACTTGTACGCACATTCTTAAGAAACATTTTAAATTCCATAATAATGTGTATTATGCACAGCACATCATACACACTACTGTTTTCACCCGCATGAACTGATATCATCGTATTCGCAGCATAGAATATGGAAATGGCATCGTAATAACTGAATCCACTATTAAATTTTGTATCTTCCATTGTCACTATCGTTATTTGGCACCAATATGTTCCGAAAAGCCGCGTCGAAAATGCGAACTTACAGGGGATAATATCTCGGGCTCTATTCATTTCAGCGATAATATGACAAGTACTTTGGATAACCTTTGGTCTATGACCATTTGTATGCCTATAGGAATAACAGGCATACTGTAGCTATACTACAGTACAGGTTCAAAATTTAAACATCATGCATTTCGTCTAGTCCATGCAAACTGAGCAAATCGGTCGGTTCCTTTGCATTAGGCGTTGTCTAAGGTGAGGTAAAGAAGCTGGAATGTGGACTGCGGCAACAGGTTCCCCACTTTTCTGTCAGTCTTTTAAAGGGAGATATTCGCCTTTTTTGTGATTCGACGGGAGTATTTTTCCACTGGTTATTATTACCATTATTATAGCGGCAGCAGTAGAAGCAGTAACAGTGGTACTGTCCATGAGGACAACAAAATGTGTAAGCAGTAGCGCGTACTTCTCAAGCGTTACTGAGAAAATCGCAAGATAATTTCGGTCGTCAAATATATATCTGTGCGTGGCCATTTTAACCATAAAGCGGATGCAGCCGAGTGGTGGCGGCACGGTCGCTCAACGTGTTCGGTCAGAGCGTTAGCTTTCCTTTCTAATAAAAGAACTGAGCGAACGGGCCATCGAAAAAACTGAACGTGTATCATCGGACGTCTGCCATGAACAAATTCAACGAATAATATAGAACAAAATACGTTTAAAAAAATGGTTGGCGTTCAAGCCGGTGGATCGCTGGATCGAGTTCGGTTCATCAATTTCTTTTTATTTTCAACACAGTAATTTTCTTATTTATTTACATTACAATTGATATAATGGGGAAAATACGCGTAATCGGATGAACTTTTATTAAATTTACAATGTTATTTGGCAGTCTACTAATTTTTTATCACAATATTGTAATATTCATAACTATCGACTAGTAAACGGCCAAACGCATAAAGTGATATTGAAAATGTATGCTTGTCCTTGATTTGAGAAATCCCTTACACCTGGAAGGAGCCCGAAACGACTTGTTACCTCCAAGTTTTGACCGGCACAGACGGCTTTCGAAAGATTTACTATTAATCGTCGCTTTCGACTTTAGGAGTAGAAGTTGCAGGATGGTATTTTTCGTAAAAGCATGGAAAACATAAAGTTAAACGGCACCAGTTGTATTGAATAAATGCTATGTTTCCGCATACGCAAGGTCTTTTGACGTTTTCCGTGGAAAAACAAACCTCGTTAACGTTTTCAAAAACTCTCTTTAAGACGATAATTTGGAAGCAAACAATGCATAACGCAGTATTTCCTTAAAACTCGCCGCTGATAATTGGTTATGCGGTATCGAGCGTATTTTAATAGCGTCTTCCGAGAAGCAATTTCTCGTTCTCTTTCGATTAAATACGAACAGTTTTGAAGACACGGACAAGCATACATTTTCAGTATCACTTTATGCGTTTGGTCGTTTACTAGTCGATAGTTGTGAATATTATATTATTTGTTATAATAAAAATTAGTAGACTGCCAAATAACATTACAAATTTAATAAAAGTTTATCCGATTACGTGTATTTTCCCCATTATATCAATTGTAATATAAATAGTAAAGAAAAGGACTAAGTTGAAAATAAAAAAAACTGACGAAAGGAACTCGATCCAGCGATCGAGTGGCTTGAACGCCAAACACTTTTTTTTTTTTAAAAAAAAAAGGAAAGGATCTTGTTCTATATTGTTCGTCGAATTTGTTCAAGGCGGACGTCCGATGACACCCGTTCAGTTTTCTCGTTCATCCGTTCGCTCAGTTTTATTATTAGAAAGGAGAGCTAACGCTCTGACCGAACACGCTTTTTTTTTTAGTCTCATTTTGTTCGCTTTCGTTCGTTGCATCTGCTCGGGGCGGACGTCGTAAGACATCCATTTAAGTTCGTTGTTTATCGATTAACTCAGTTTTTTTATTACAGAGGGCTGCCAACCCTCTGACCGGAGCCGGCCGGTGTGGCCGTGCGGTTCTATGCGCTTCAGTCTGGAGCCACGTGACCGCTACGGTCGCAGGTTCGAATCCTGCCTCGGGCATGGATGTGTGTGATGACCTTAGGTTTGTTAGGTTTAAGTAGTTCTAAGTTCTAGGGGACTGATGACCACAGATGTTAAGTCCCATAGTGCTCAGAGCCATTTGAACCATTTTGAACCTCTGACCGAACACGCTGAGCTACCGTGCCGCCACCACTCGGCTGCATCCGCTTTATGGTTAAAATGGCCACGCACAGATATATATTTGACGACCGAAATTATCTTGCGATTTTATCAGTAACGCTTGAGAAGTACGCGCTACTGCTTACATATTTTGTTGTCCTCATGGATTACTAGGAGTGTACGAAGTTTACAGTAAATCCGCGTTCCAAACGTCGTGGCCTCCCCTTGTAAGTCAGTGTTGTCAATAGTTGGCGACGTCAAAGGTGCACTTACATTTTTCAAGAAGTGTAGATTTCCCTTAAGAATACTTGCTGAAGTACAAAAAAGTTAAAAACACAACCATTACTAACCAACTAGTGACAATACGGGAGCGAATTCGTCAATTTGAGGCGAGTTCATTGATATAATCAGTCAGCTCCAAGGAAGCCATGATCCCGATTGTCGAACTAGACCAATATTTTTCTGGGGTATTTTTGCCTAGAAGCAGTAATCCCTTAATCTTCTGGGAATCCAGATAACTGCTACAAACGACACTTCAGTAGATGCCTCTGAAGAGATTATGCATTCCAGCTACATTAGTGACCTGTCAGTGTAGCTTTTCACAAGAAGGACTCACATGCACCGAAAAAAGAAACGACTCACTTCGTGTAAAATTGGTCGTATTTTGTTTATAAATCATTACACTGATTAGTTTCTTTGTCTTAGACACATATATTGTCATATTGATTGTGAAAAATAACAGTAGATAACTTCAGGAGGTAGAAAAGTACTTTCATTTGTATTGCAGTTTTCGTATCATATTTTGCTTTCAGTGCAGTTATAAAACAGTAAGAAGAATGAGCTTTATTTTTGCGTTTTTCAAAGTTGATAAAAACATTCAGAATTTTGTCGTGATATTTTCAAATTTCACTGACTACGAAATGTAAGAATTTTCGGGAATTTTAAAACTAGATTGAATGTAACGGGAATATATTAATATCCTGTGTTCTTTCAAACCAGGTTAAAATAAAGCAAAAATATAGACCTTGTGTTAAAAATGCAAGTCGCCCTCTTTTAATTTATGTAAGTGAATTGTGATGAGTCATGAAAAATAGCTAGTTCATTGCAGTGAATGAGTGGTTTTGACCCTATTCCTGAAGGAAACCATTATGGCGATATCTACTGTAGCGGCCGTCAATTTACAAGCAGTGTAGCAGTGAAGCAGGCATCATCTTACAGCCTGTGTCGCTGTCACTTGAGCATCAACTCAGAGCCCGTGTTGTCGTGTTCTGGGCGTCAACTTATACCCTAAATCGTTGTATAGTAGGTGTCGACTCACAGCCTTTGTCCCTTTCTCTGGGATTCAACTTACAGTCTGCATCGCTGTGTGGTGGATGTTCACCCACAGCTTACGTCACCATGTAATAGGCATCTGCTTACAGCCTGTGTTGTTGTTTGGTGGACATCAACTTACACCCTGTGTCGTCGAGCAATGCATGCCAATTCAAAGCCTCTGTTGTTGTGTAGTGAACATCAACTTATACCCCGTGTTGTTGTGCAGTGGGCGTCAATTTACAGCCTATGTTGTGTAGTGGTCGTCAACTTACAGACTGTGTTGTTTCTTAGTGGATGGCAACTCACAGCTTGTGTCAGGTAGCAGGCGCCAACTTAGAGCTTTTGTCTTTGTGCGCAGGGTGGCGATGCGACATATCAACGAGGCGATGGACAGAATAAAAAAGCGGGGAGCAGCAGACTTGTCAGCTGGAGAACTCAGCGTGCTGGAGAAGCTGCTGGTGTCCAACGACGACCCGCGCGTCGCCATCGTGATGGCGCTGGACATGATGTTCGCCGGCATCGACACGGTACAGTGCGGCCACGCTGCATGTGCATCCGTGACTGGGTGGCTGGCTCCCTTTTTTATTGCTCGCTACCTTTGCTGAAAATATGTCACCGCATAATAATCGTCATGAATCATATACGAGAGCTAATCATAATATAATTATCATCACTTCAAAATCTAAATTTACATAATTAATTTTTCCAGTTGTTTTCAAGTATATGTCTGCTTGTCATGGAAGATATTGCAATTCTCACGCAGCAGTTCCATAGCACATCGCTAGAGGAACGAAACAAAATGGCCCCCTCGGTTGATAACCGTGCGGCAACTGGTTTTCTGTATTTGAAGGGGAACAATGCTAAACAATCCATGCTGAGGTAGTACGGCAACAATGTACTGTTATATGGCGTAATGGTTATGTGGTGCAGACACTTGCAGTGTGGTTAAACAAAACGTGAAGAACGACATGGCAGGCAATGCACGTGTAAAGAACCAGAAATTGCAAGAGAATCGTAGTTCTTGATGCACGAAGACTGATGTTGACAATCGAAGTGATTGTGCAAAAAAGGTGGAAATCAATCAAGACCATTTTTAAAAATCTTGTACGAAATTTTGAAAATGACAAATTCACCTCTTGTTGTTTTTCCGTTACTGCTAAACATGTATTAAGAAAGCTTTCCACACCGAAATGTTGCAAATGTTGCAGCAGTGTTATGGCAATCAAGGGGACTTTTTTTGCCACCAAAAATTCGTGGACGTCAGCTGGCTATATCACCATCATCGTCAACAAAGAGGGAAAGCAAGTATTGGAAATATGTGGGTTCATCACTACCGAAAAAGGGAAGGACCCATCCATCACATGGCCACGTAACGCTCTCTTCTGGGACTACCAGGATGTGCTCGTAAGGGGCAAACTGTGACAACACACTACCAAAATCTCTTGATGAGGTTACAGTAAAGTGTCAAGATTAAACTTTGCAGAAAGCTGACTAACGTGCTGTTTTTGCTCAACGATACATACATTCTGCTCAATAAACAATCATACTGCTTCTTTGGATTGTCAAATTTTGCCTCACCGTCGCATTCTCTTAACATGGCACACAGCCCCATCTTCCTTTTCCCTCGGATGAAGAAACCACTTCGTGGTTGACATCTCCAGGATGATGAAAGGTGGATTTAGAGGCGAACAGCCAAAGTGAAGACTTCTACAACCGAGGTCTCTACCTAGTCATCCATAGGTGGGGAAACTGGAGGATCAGTATATAAAGGAGAACTAAGACTGTCATCAACTTTCGTGATCGTAATTGTTTCTAAATGATAATTAAAATTTTAGTAAAACCACTAGTACGTTGGGTGTAATGAAAGTAAGTCTGTTTTCATGTGGCGTCGGAATTACAGGGCGGCTGGAGGTAGCGGAAATTTTTAAAGTAACTCTCATAAAAATGAAGAATAATCTTGATAGTTTTATTGTTTAAACCAAAAAGCAAATTAAATTCCATTAATTGAAGCAATAACAGAAAGTTTCTCTCTAAACATTAAATGTAAAATAATGGCCATGCGAATGGATGCATTCCTGGAAATAAATGCGGAGTTTTTTGTGGAACTTTGAAGCATTTCCTTCTGACTGCTACGACTGCTTCTCTAATCCCTGTTTTTGGGGGATTGGTGTGCACTTCGCTGTTTAATTAGCCTCACAAGGAAAACAGTGGCATACCGTCCAACAAGATGACCTAGATGGTCAGTGAATGCCGTCAAATTGTTAAATTACGTCGTCACCTAACACCTGTGGAGCGGCTACCACTGACGCTCTCGCTAAAACTACGGAGTCTTGAACTTCATCTGCTATAAAAGACTCAATCATATCCACATATCGTTCACATGCTGCAGACATTGCATTCTCTCTCTGGTCCTAAAGTAAGGGCGCATCGCACCTTGCGTTATTATGGTGCAGAATACGTAACTTTTTCGCCGTGTAACGGTCGTTAGTGCCGTCCGCTAGGGTTTCCAGGCGCCCAATATCTGAAATAGTGATTGTTTACATAGCCGCTGGCTGATATGATAATGAGCTTCATCCGATAGAACAGATTCTCAACAACACTTCAGTTTCCATTAATTTTTCCATTTTTTTAAGTTGTTGTCGCACCACTTGGTCTGATGGTTTAAGTTCCTATAGGAATTTTTAAGTATAATATTTCAAATCTCTGTGGAGCAGCCTAGTTGGCAGTCCAAACGACAACTTAGGCTTGCATAAACCAGGTATCTACAACGTTTGCTGTGAGTTTGGCGTTTCATACATTGATCAAACAACCAGAACGATGGAAGTTCGATGTATGGAGCACCAAAGCCTCACTAGGCTGGAGCAACCCAGTATACCCGCAGTATCTGAACACTGTCAGGAAGAGACGAAAATCCTGTCGCGGATTCCCAGCTGCAAGAATGGCTTCATGAAAGAGACGATTGAAATCAAGCTGGCAGGAAACATGATGAACTCAGCAAGTCACGTGGAGCACCCCCCATTGGTGGAGGAGACACTGGACACCAGTAATCCAGCCGCGAGCAATAGCGGACGTGGACGAAGGCACGGCACATGGCGGCTGGCACACTGTGACGAGTGGTAGGGGTAGGGAACAGCAAGACAGGAGCAGTTTCCGCGAGAGCTCAGTGCAGAAGGGACATCTGATAAAGGCGGCGAGGGACGTCGACGAAATATTGTGTCAGTCACAGACATTCAGCCGCCTGAAAACTTCGGAAGAATTAAGTTATCATCAGCACCGGAAGAACATAAGAAGTTACAAAAAATTTTGTCAGACAGAAAAGTTGTGACTACCGTTCCTCGGGACGCTAAAGGAATCATGTTTGCAGGTTTTGGGAAATGTAATATATACATGTGGCATATACATTGAAGAGCCAAAGAAACTGGCACACCTGCCGAATATTGCATAGGGCCCCTGCAAGCACACAGAAGTGCCGCAACACGACGTGTTATGGACTCGACTAATGTCTGAAGTAGTGCTGCAGGGAATTGACACCATGAATCCTGCAGGGCTGTCCATAAGTCCGTAAGAGTAGGAGAGGATGGAGATCTCTTCTGAACAGCACGTTGCAAGGTATCCCAGATGTACTGAATAATGTTAACGTCTGGGAAGTTTGGTGGCCAGTGGAAGTGTTTAAACTCAGAAGAGTGTTCCTGGAGCCACTTTATAGCAATTCAGGACGTGTGGGGTGTCGTATTGTCCTGCTGGAGTTTCTAAAGTCCGTCGGAATGCCCAACGGACATGAATGGATGTAGGTGACCAGACAGGATGCTTACGTATGTGTCACCTGTCAGTGTCGTATCTAGAAGTATCAGGGGCCCCATACCACTCCAACTGCACACGCCTCACACCTTTACAGAGCCTCGACCAGCTCGAACAGTCCTCTGCTGACATGCAGGGTCCATAGATTCAAGAGGTTGTCTCCATACTCGTACACGTCCATCCGCTCGATATGATTTGAAACGAGACTCGTCTCACCAGGGATCGTGTTACCAGTCACCAGCAGTCCAATATCGGTGTGGACGGGACAATGCGAGGCGTAAAGCTTTGTGTCGTGTAGTAACCAAGGCTACACGAGTGGGCCTTCGGCTCCGAAAGCCCATATCGATGATGTTACGTTGAATGGCTCGCACGCTGACACTTGCTGAAGGCCCAGCATTGAAATCTGCAGCAGTTTGCCGAAGGGTTGCTCTTCTGTCGTGTTGAACGATTCTCTTGAGTCGTCGTTGGTCCCGTTCTTGCAGGATTTTTTTCTGGCCCCAGCGATGTCGGAGATTTGATGTTCGTGAAATGGTCGTAAGGGAAAATCCCACTTCATTGCTACTTCTGAGATGTTGTGTCCCATAGCTCATGCACCGACTATAACACCACGTTCAAGCTCACTTAAATCTTGATACCCTACCATTGTAACAGCAGTAACCGATCTAACAACGGCGTCAGACACTTGTCGTATTTAAGCGTTGCCTACCGCAGCGCCGTATTCTGCTTGTTTACATATTTCTGTATTTGACTACGAATGTCTATGCCAATTTCTATGGAGCTCAGTGTATTAATAATACTGAGTAGTGCCATTCAAATAAGTGACATGATTATGCTCTGCCACACTCTGCACGGAAAAGACAACAAAGTTGCTCTAGTTCAATTGGGAAATTTTTGAAGATGTGCCACACAGCCTAGAAGTGGTTGCAACTGATTTCAATGTCTTCATGTGCATCAACAAGTGGCTCAATTCCTGCGAGAATTACCATGGACTAATACTCGATAAAAAGGTTACGTTGGACACACACTGATCAAGTATCTGAATCAAAAATCGCAATAGACTAAAACTACTGACTGTACATGAGGATTTAGTCCCACCGTTATCACACTTATACACAACACCCTCGTCTGTATTAATTCTATTCATATCACGTATGTATCTTCCTCCTCGCAGTATCCATATTTCCATATTTTTGAACATCATACACTCTTCCTCCTTTTCTATATCCATTCACCCTCTTCCAACTATATCCTGCATCGCCTGACAAAGCTCTCACATTTGATCAAACACCTGGAATACGAATTCTAATCCCCCCTCCCCCCCCCCCCCTATTCCCATTGTACTCCCTCCTCAAGAACCTGACCTGATGTCATGCCTCTATTAGCACATGCAAACTTCCTTACATCTTCACATAATCCATGTCTTTTCCCATAGCAATTCTGTTGCCTTCGCTTGTCGGACCATGAATTCAGTTCTGAGATCTGCCCATCCTATCAAATGCAACAATAGAAGGGTTCAAATTAATCTGAGCACTATGGTCATCAGTCCCCTAGAACTTAGAACTACTTAAACCTAACACACATCCATGACCGAGGCAGGATCCGAACCTGCGACCGTAGCGGTCGCGCGGTTCCAGACTGAAGCGCCTAGAACCGCTCGGCCACACCGGCCGGCAAATGCAACATATTTTACTACTTCACGAACATACTCTACTATTCGACAAATGTGACTTTCTTCTCCACGAGTGGCTCCAACTCTACCGCCTTCTTCTATGTACATCCCATCCCTTGACCCTAACCAATACTCGTCTCCCATCCTCTTTCACATCAAATCCTCTCTAGTCTCGGCTGCATCCAAATCTCTTATCTGGGAAAAATTACTAGGAGCTCACAAAGCTCCTCAGAGTAATCAAGATTCCACACTTGACCAACAACTCATCAAGCTTCAGGTTACCGTTCTCTGTTCTTATCAACATACATTATGGTTTTCTGATTGTTTTAACCATCGTGGTCATTGTCTACCAACCCACTCCTCTGGCGGAATGTAAAGTTAGTAAGTTCCACATTACATATTCAGGATGATGTGGAAGATGTCAGTTGAAGAAATTACTACGGTGACGTATATATACAGTACAGAAGAGATTGTAAGGAGAAAAAAATTATAATCTGCATCTAAAAGAACTTCTGTCTGTCTGACTTGGTTTTCAATGGACAAATTATCAAATTATCAAATAGTTTTACGAAAGTTAGGTTATCTTCCATTGTAGCACTTTACTGATGACTATCTCTTACTCTCAAACAACAACGTATTGTTGGAAACAAATTTCATGAGTGGGTAACTGCACTGTTAGACTACTGTTAATATTTCCAATTGTTGGAAGAGATCCACGTAAAATTTACACGTGTCCACTCCACATATAATTCTAATTAGTTTCTTATCTGCAGTGTATACTTTTTCACCTGACGGAGGAGTTACCCAGAGTATTATCCCAAAGGACACCAGTGAACGAAAATATCTAATAACTTCCTGATTTATATTACTCTTATGGCAAAAGTAGTTGAACCTAAACGCTTTAGTAGTTGTACAATATGGTTTCTTTTTCAATATTAGTTTTTATCAATATGTACTCCCCATAATAAGTAGATAATAAAAACGCCTGCCTTTGCTTGTGTGTTTATGAGTAACACCGCGTCTACATATTGTGACTCAAAAGTCCTCAGACCTGTTATAGTTTACGTGTGTCTGGGAGTGAGTGTGTGACTGCATATTGGTTCACCTTAGTACTCGACATTTCCAGACGGCGACCTCCGTTGCCACGGCGCTGTACTTCCTGAGCAAAGACCAGAGGGTCCAGGAGAAGCTGTACCAGGAGCTGAGGGCGCAGCTGCCGGACGCCGCCTCTCAGCCGTTCACTGCGGACGCGTTGGAGGCCTGCAAGTATCTCAAGGCCTGCGTCAAGGAGTCCATGAGGTGAGCACGCAGGGTTGCAGTGTGTGTGCACATACTGTGTGGGTGGAGCAGTCCTTGTAACATTTCTATCGATATGGTTGCTGTAAGTTGTGACAAGTCCTGCTGCTAAAAGTAACCATATCCTTACTGTACAAGATCCATAAAAATTAGAAAATTGGTCACTATTTGGATACTTCCAGAAGTATGATGATTTATTTGTAAATGTGAAACTGGTTAGCAGAAAAATAAATGCTGTCTGTTATTCCATCATATAACTGTGCAGTCTTAATGACGCTAAAAGAGGTTAGGTAAGAATCGCACCAAATGAAAAAAATTGATAGTGTTCCTCCTACTGTCGGTACAACACTAGAGTTACGTGGATGGCTCCATAGTTCTGTCAGATCAGTGTTGTTGTTGTGGCCTTTAGTCCTATATTCCGATCCAGCTATCTACGCTAGCCTATTCTGTACAAGCCTCTTCATTTCAATTACTGTAACCTACACCCCTTGGAACTTGTTTGCTGTACACATCCCTAGGTCATCCTCGACAGTTTTTATCTCCCTTGTTTCCTTGGATTAGCAAACTGACGATTCCATGATAACTCAGGATTTGTCATATGAACCGTTCCCTTCGTCTGGTCCGGTTATGGCAGAAAATTTCTTTTTTTCCAATTTCCATTCCGTACCTCCTCATTAGTTATTCTATTTACTCCTCTAACCTTCAAGATTTTTCTGTATCACGACGTTTCAAAAGCATCTACTCCCTTCTTGTCTGAACTGCTTATCGTTCACTTAAATTCGATTACATTCCATTACCATACCTTTACTATTGTTCATCTTCTCATTAGAACATGTTTCCAGGGCTCTATCCACTTCACTTACCAACTTTTCCAAGTCTCTACCGCTTCTCAGAGAATTACAACTTTCAGGTTTTTATTTCTTCTCCCTCAACTTTAATCTTCTATCCAAATTTGTCCTTGGTGTTCTTGACTGTTTGCTCAGAGTACAGACTGAATAACTCTGGAGATAGTCTACAACCCAGTCTCACTCCCTTCTCAAATATTGCTTCCCTTTCGTTTTCTTCGACTCATATAACCATAGTCCCATTTCTGTAAAAGTTATAGGTAACTTTCTGGTTCCTGTATTTTATCTCTGCTACTGCATTCCAGTAAATGTCGTCAATGTCTTTCTCTAAATAAAAACTAAAAAATGCAGGTTTGCCTTTATTCAGCCTAACTTCTAAAATAAGCAATAAGCAATAGGCTTAGTATGGCTCCGCACATTCCTACAATTGTCTGGAACCCAAGTGATCTGTCACTAGGTCAGCTTCTACAGTAAATAATTCGTTGCATTATTTGCAGCCATGACGTGTTAGGCTGATAGTTCGGTAATATTCACACCTGTCTTCTTTGGAGTAGGAATTATTACATTCTTCTTGAAGCCTGAGTCTATTTTGCCACTTTCGTAGATCTTGCACACCATGTGGAATGGTTTTGTCATCTCTAGTGGTCTCAAGAACCTCAATCATTCTCAACAGGTTTGTTTCGACATAAATCTTTCTTCTTGCAATATCATCTAATTCTTTCCCCTTTCTAAAACATTGCACAAATTAATTTTCCTTGTTTAGCCCTTCGGTACATAACTCCCACCGTTCAGTGTTGCCATCTTTGCTTATTAATGGATCCCATCACAGCCCTTGATATTCATTCACATGGTTCTAATTTTTCCAAACGATTCTCATGTGTCCGACGACGACGATATAAAAAAATTTCCAGGCAGCAATGACTCATCAAATTTATTTATCATAGATCAGTAGTAGGTCTGCTCCAGTGTGGACTGAAACAAAAAGTAAGTTACTTATTGAAATAGAATAATAGTACTTCTCGTGGCTGAAGGCTGGCAAGGTTGTCATTGAGACTACGTTCATTAACCACATACGTTGTAGAAGTCTAAGTCCTTTAGGGAGCACAGTTGTCTAAGTTCGGTGTGTAGCCGTTTGAAAGTAAAACAGGAACAAATGTACAAGTCCACAAGTCTGCTACAAAGATCGATTCCCCGTTTTCTTTGGCGAGAAGACCACTAATGCTGTCAAGTCCAAAGCTGGTAGCTCTAGGGTCACGAAGACAGTACTGAAAGGCAGTGACGTCACGGAGGCGCCTCTCGAGTGAGAATCCTGATTGATGGAATCCTTGCATAATCGGTGCTTGGCTCAGGAAATTCACTTGTAACAAACTGGCCTGATCTGCTGATTATTACCCTCGTCCCTAGGATACAGACAGGCCTATTTTCGGTCATGTGTCTTGTGAAAGGGAATAGATCCATGTAGCCCACAGCCTCTAGCGGCAATTGGGTCGCTCCCTGGTGGACGGTCGAAGCATGGCTGTCTGTCTTCTGGAAAACTCTCCCCTGTGGGTTAGGTATCTTTAAAGTACTGATGTGGTGTTGGTTGCTGACATCGCAGGCGTTAAGCCTCTGTACAGCTGATTCTTTAATTTTCCTATATGTAGCATCTATATTACCCATAGTCATGCATGCTTAGGCAGCCTTTTATTTGTCCTCTAACTGTTTCGGTATAGACATTTTACACTTCGCACTTTTAGTCGTCAGTATTCCCTCTTACCTGATTTATTTGCTGAATTTTTATACATTCTCTTTCAACAAACTAAATTCATTATTATTGCGTGGTATCCTATTTGATCCTGTACTGCCTTTATTATTTCATCTCTCAAACCTATCTGTTCGTTATCTGTAGTGTTCCTATCTGCCGTTTTGTTCAATTGTGGCCTCTCAACCATCTCTGTATTCGTATCTCATCTCCTTAATTTCATTTCTTTCTCCAATCTCAGTAGTTTAACCTGCAGCTCATAACAAATGAGCTATAGACAGAGTGCATTTCTGTGCTTGAAATGCTTTCCAGTTTAAAATCAGGTTTTGAGATCTTTTTCTTGCCTTTGTACAATTTGTCTGAAACTTCTTGCTGCCACCAGATCTCTTCCACATACACAGTCTTCTTTGTTGAATCTTAAACTATTACCATCAATTCTGTAATGTCTTCCCTAAAACTATGTATATTTTAAAGGTTTTAATAGTTCTTAAACGCAGCATCCGCTGCTAAGAGCTTGTTTGAATCAGCTGCACTTCTTCACAGTAGTGCAGTGAGTTGTACGTGCTGATATGTTGGCAGACTACATCCGGTGGCGGTGGGGGGCGGCAGAAAGGTCGTGGTGGACAACCTGGTGCTCAGCAACTACCGTATACCTCGAGGGGTGAGTAGACAGATCTACGATCGGTTGCTGATCTTCATATTGGCACCGTCTCTCAAAAATTGCAGTAAAATTTATTATACACTGGAGAACTTTGAGGTTTATTACCGGCACCATGATGTCTAAAAAAAAAGTCTATATTCTCTATCGATCGACACATTCAAATTCTATATGTTCAAATTTTACTTCATCTGTGAGTAAGGAATAAGAGTGATTTATTCTTGATGATCATAAATCAAATTCTGATAAATTAGAATTTCGTGAATGAAGATATCAATGTCTTAGTAGATTATAGTAAGAGAAAACATCACTAGGATTCAAACTGACTACATCTAGAAGGAGTACCAGCGATCTTCTTTGTGGAGAATATTCCGCCGGCCGAAGTGGCCGTGCGGTTAAAGGCGCTGCAGTCTGGAACCGCAGGACCGCTACGGTCGCAGGTTCGAATCCTGCCTCGGGCATGGATGTTTGTGATGTCTTTAGGTTAGTTAGGTTTAACTAGTTCTAAGTTCTAGGGGACTAATGACCTCAGAAGTTGAGTCCCATAGTGCTCAGAGCCATTTGAACCATTTGAGAATATTCCATGGAACAACACTTATTTTGCTATGTGCATAAGCTTCTATCTTATCTCCTATCAGAAGTCGAAAATGTCATGAAATTGCCGGCCGGGGTGGCCGTGCGGTTCTAGGCGCTACAGTCTGAAACCGCGTGACCGCTACGGTCGCAGGTTCGAATCCTGCCTCGGGCATTGATGTGTGTGATGTCCTTAGGTTAGTTAGGTTTAAGTAGTTCTAAGTTCTAGGGGACTGATGACCTTAGAAGTTAAGTCCCATAGAGCTCAGAGCCATTTGAACCATTTTGTCATGAAATTCTGGCACACTTCACGAAGGTTACATCTCTTTTTCTGGAGGAGTTCACTGGGTGTGTGTGTGTTTTGCTTCTGGTATTGAATAAGTGCTATTGAACTGTGTCATTACAGAACAGAAGGATAGAGATATACAGGGTGGTTGTAAATTCCCGTTACGAAATTCTAGGACATGTAGAGCGTAGTGAGTATAGAACATTTTGAATAGCAACCCATATCCGGAATCGTATCGTTTCAGTTCTACGACAGTTTCAAAATTCAGATGTGTACCTCGTCAACGTCTGCTTAGGGCAAGAGAAACGTCTCAGAGTTCCCTGTCCTGGTATGCAACAGGGTAGACACGATGACGTGTACTTTGTCAAACGATCCCCAGATGTTACTTATTGTCCGCTATGCTGTGAGACCGAGTCCATACCTGTGCATCGCCGATAGAGAAAACACGGTGTAGTACACGTTTGCGGAACACACAGACATGCTCCTTGTGAATGGCCAAACTGGATGTAACGCAAGAGCTGTTAGTCGGCTGTATCACGAACGTTTTCCACACCGTCGCACTCTATCGCACAAATTGTTTGCCAAAACGGGTACCTTCACCGTGTGGAGGCAGGACTTGTAAAGAAACTGGTTCTCTACTTCTGAAAAAAAAACTTTTAAATAGTAAAACATGGCCTATGCAAGGAATCTGACTACCCCTGTTAGTCACGGACGAAAGAAAAAAAATTGGCGGTCTTTGTCAGAACGTGCAGAATAAGACGTCAATTTTAATCTAAATATGGTACGCCAATGTTTACGTAATAAAAAATAAATTAGGTAATTCAGTACAATTATTATATAGATGCGATAAATCACTTTAGCGGGGGCCAAATGAACAATTAAAGTCAATGTAATTGCAGAAAAATAAATGCCCAGGAAATACTTAATTTTGTTTTGAAGCTGACAGCAAATGAGAAAATGGGTGCAAAATTACTATTGGTCAGTTTTCAAGCAGTAATGGCGGACAGCATCAGCTGGTAATATACATAATTTTATGGTAGCTAATTTTACTGCACAAAAAATAAAATATGCATTCCCTCCAAAAGAAATTACACACAAACATTAAAATGAACTTGTGATGAGCAGCAAAATGTCTTAGAAGAATTTTGAAACAAAATTATTAATTGAACTTTAATTTGCCGGGTTTTTAACACTGTCAACAAGACGAAATAATGAAAAGAATATTTATTGGAACTAAACAAAATTGAACCTTGATATTGTGACTATTTTAAAATAGATAATTTAACTGCAATTGTCTTTAATTTTGAAATGAGAGAGAGCGTAATAATTTTCTTTTAATGCCTTAACTGTTGCCGGCCGGAGTGGCCGTGCGGTTCTAGGCGCTACAGTCAGGAACCGAACGACAGCTACGATCGCAGGTTCGAATCCTGCCTCGGGCCTGGATGTGTGTGATGTCCTTAGGTTAGTTTAGTTTAATTAGTTCTAAGTTCTAGGCGACTGATGACCACAGAAGTTAAGTCGCATAGTGCTCAGAGCCATTTGAATCATTTTGAACCTTAACTGTTGCTGCAGGCAGTGCGATGACGTCAGCGCTGGTCCACGCGGACGATGTGTGAACTTAATCCTGGTTCGTGGCGTGAAGATGATTATAGATCCTCCTGTTTCATTAATATTCCAGTTACGGCGGTGGTCCACGTCTCCGTTGTAGTCGAATCAGCTGGCAGCACTGGCGCGATAATAATAATAGTTCCAGTGTGTGCGTTGTCATTACGCGCGCGACGTTTTATAATTAAAAGCTTATTAATCACGCGCTGCGGGTAGGTCGGAATTATGCAATGTCTTTAGTATTTACGATATATAGCCGGTTAATGCCAATACTCCGCACAGTTCTTTCACCGTGTTGCCACAGGAAAACGGTCACATGTGTTTATCACTATAACAGTCCGTTAAACATCAGTTCAATTTACGTCGTCGTCTTTAAGACAGTTTGGATGATATAATAAACGTTTCTTGATCAAATCACAGCACTGTTCTTTTACTTAACATTTTGGTTTGTTCCAGTTTCACGCAATTCTAACAGTTAATGTCTCCACACGACAATGGTGTCTGGTCCACGGCTAATTGTCGCAAGTTCACACAGTATGTAAAATCTTCACCGCAAACAGTCGATATACTTTTCAGGTTTTACTGTTCACTTAATAATGCACGATCTCCTATTAACACAGTGGACGCACTGTAATCAATTGTTCCTCTGCGTATCACCGTCTTTCACGCCGAACTTTGCAACGTTTCACCACCCGTGAACTAGCCACGATACCACAACAACTCGCACGCTCTCTATCGATACTCGTTCGCTCTCTCTCTGCCACAGTACTCCTCCTAGCCTAACCAAAGATTTACAAAGCATATAAAACCAGAACGTACATATTCGTACAATATAAAATATAAAACAGTAGCAAAATGAATGAAGAAACAAAGTGACGTATTAACAAATAAAGAATAGTTGAAATAAATGATACATACGTAGTATGACAAGGTAATGCACAAAAGAAAAAAAATATTATCGACTTTCTGGGAAAGCAATGTCTTTACAGACTGTGGTGCTCCACGGCGACGCCGCACTCCCGAATTTGAAGAAGGTGTACTATGTCGCATTGAAGATAACCCGTCAACGAGTTCGCGACCAATTGCGCGTGCAATGGCTGTTAGTCACAGTACAGTCTTGTACATCCTGCATGAGCAACAATTACATCCATACCACTTACAAAGGGTACACGCTATGGGTCCAGCAGACTTTCCACAACTTGTCGCCTTCTGCACATGGTTCCTGCACCGTTGCATCGACGCGCCCCTGTTTCCATGTCGAGTTCTCTTCACAGATGAATATAGGTTCACAAGGGATTGTGTTCTGAATGCTCGAAATAGCCATGTCTGGGCGGACGAAAACCCTTATGCCACGCATGTTCAGGGATTTCAAGACAGGTTTGGAATTAACGTGTGGGCAGGTATTCTGGACGGTCATGTGATTGGACCATACTTTCTTCCACCCAAGCTCACGGGTCCAGCATACTTAGTCCTCCTACGACACATACTGGACCCGTTCTTGGAAGCTGTGCCATTGAATGTCCGTCAGGAAATGTGGTTTCAGCATGATGGAGCACCACCTCACTTTTCACAGGCTGTCCGGAGACATCTCAACAGACGGTATGGTGAAAGATGGATAGGCCGTGATGGTCCAGCCGCGTGACCGCCACTATCGCCGGATTTAACCTTCCTGTGGGGTCGTATGAAGAGCCTAATTTATGAGACACCTGTAGAGACAGAGGAAGATCTGCTGGCATAAGTTCTGGCCGCTGCACAAGACATTGAAGTGACACCAGGTGGGATGGAGAGAGTGTACCAGAAAATGCATCGGAGGCACAATGTGTATAACAATGTTGGTGTTCGCCACATCGAGCCGCTGTTGTAATGCATCGGTACGTTGCGGCTGGTGCCGTAGATGCTGAATTCTTGTTGTTGTCGACTACTATAAACCATAAGGTGTAAGTTGTAATGCAAATGCGTAAGTAATAACGGAACGAGTCAGTATTCTTTTCAAATGGATTGCAACTATTGTATTGGGTCACGCCTAAGTACATTCCTCACGTGGGTGTGGAGATAATCATCTGGATTGTACGGAAACGATACGTTTCCGGGCATGGGTTCCTATTCAAATTGCTATGTACTAACTACACTCTACATGACCTAGAAGTTTGTAACGGGAATTTCCGATCACCCTGTATGTTTGTGAGCTAGATGTCTGTAATGCTACTTCCTTTTGTGGTTCAAGATTAGGTGATGTACAAATAGTCGCCTGAACCAAAGAACACATTATGGGTATGTCATTACAATTACATATAAGAGAATATCATGGCTGATTAATACAGTACCAATGTAACTAGGTCTTCCTATCAATATATGAAGTTAATGGAGCTATGAATTATGAGTGGACAGAAATTAACCATTTTTACAATTTTACCTGACATAAATACACTGCCCATCCCAAAAGTTTGGAGACAAATTTTATTCCTGACGTATCAGCGACGTCAGTGCAGTAACTGCGGTAGCAGCTGGACCAGATACGCATTCGACCAGTCAGTTTTGAGCGGGCAGTGTTAACTAGTGGACGTGAGGTCGTATTGTGTCAACGTTGTGTCTAAAATCGCAATGGAACAATGAAATGTGCACCTCTAACTCAAGTGTGGAAGACATTCTCCAGAAATTACGAATTTGCAACATGCTGCAGATGAAAACTAGGTTCGCAAATTTTTTTATAATTGAAAAAAAAAAATGGTTGTATCTCCGTCAAAAATTGCATTAGGAAGTACCTTTTTTTTTACTTCTCGATGGTGACTACTTTCGGACATCCATGTCCATTTACAAACCATCCGTACTGTAAGTGTAACAATACAGGTGAAAGCCTATGTACAAAAACTGAACCTGCAGTGACAATCAATGGGACGCTATAGCCGACTCAGTAACAGTAAATAGACCACTGTCGTTGACTCGGCCATAGTGCCGCTTTTATCGTCACTGCAGGGTCAATTTATGTACATGGGCTCTCGCCTGCATTGTTTCACTTCCGATACGGGTGGTTTAAAAATGGACATAGGTGTCTGAAACTAGTCACCATCAAGAAAGAAAAAATGATACTTCTTAACCCAACTCGTGGCGGAGCTACAGCCATGTATTCTCCAGAATGTTTCGAAGAAGAGAAAAATGTCTTCAAAGTTCGTCTCGAACACCTTGACACCCGCGCAAAAACAAGAATGAATCGATTCTCGCTGCGACTTGATTGAAACTAAAAGCGAGGACAATTCTTTTCAGGATAAAATGATCACAGTTGCCGAGATTTGACTTAAGCAATAAAAAACTAACAGAGAACGACAAACTGCACAATGGATTCTGATGATTCGCCAAGACAGAGAAGAAGGTGCGAAACTGATGCGAAAAGTTGAACAACATCTCAAACAAGGATTTTTATCACAGTTGCACATTGCTGTATACACATTCTGTGCAGTGTTCTTAAGTGGGGAGGAAGTTATGTACAACATCTTACACAATGAAACCACCGTCTTAAATTTTCCTTATTTTGCAAATCCAGTCTCGAATCTTGTTCAATTGACGGGGCGGCCTGTACACTTCTGTAAATGCTTCACCTATGAGTGAACGTAACATACCTTTTTCATGAATTTTATGACCGGTATTTGAATAACAACCAGGCTACCTCAGCAAGTAACCGGACAATAAACGTACAATGCCGTTTCTATCGACATAGCGAACAAGAAGGGTATTCAGTTTAAGACTCAACACCAGAAAACATTGTAATTAATGCAGGAGTTCAAATTTTGTATATTTAGAATAACACTATGTTTAAGTTATACACACATCACAAAAAGTTTTGCATCACCCCGGTTCCCAGAACCCCTAAACTTAGACGTTGACTTTGAATATTGTATCACAGGCACAATGCCTTTGACTGTTCAGAGATGCCACTAAACCCGCCAAAAGATGTAAACAACCATGCATAAGCTGCGCCTATTAGATGGAGGGGGTACTACAACCGATCATTTCTAGTCATTCAACCAGGAAACAGGTACACGGCTCGTGTTGTCTATAGTTCAACCATGCCTAGACGGTCAATAGCGCGGTTCGATAGCGTCCACATTGTTACTTTGTGCTAGGAAGGGCTCTCAACAAGGGAATTGTCCACTCGTCTCGGAGTGAACCAAAGCGATGTTGTTCGGACATGGAGCAGATACAGAGAGACAGGAACTGTCGATGACATACCTCGCTCAAGCCGCCCAAGGCCTACTACTGCAGTGGATGACCGCTACCTACGGATTATGGCTCGGAGGAACACTGGGAGCAACGCCACCATGTTCAATAATTCTTTTCATGCAGTCACAGGACGTCGAGTTACGACTCAAAGTGTACGCAATAGGCTGCATGATGCGCAATTTCACTCCCGACGTCCATAGCGAGGTCCATCTTCGCAACCACGACACCATGCAGCGCGGTACACATGGGCCCAACAACATGCCGAATGGACCGCTCAGGATTGACATCACGTTCTCTTCACCGATGAGTGTCACATATGCCTTCAACCAGACAATCGTCGGAGAGTGTTTGGAGGTAACCTGGTCAGGCTGAACGCCTTAGACACACTGTGCAGCGAGTGCAGCATGGTGGAGATTCCCTGCTGTTTTGGGGTATCATTATGTGGGGCCGACGTACGCCGCTGGTGGTCACGGAAGGCGCCGTAACGGCTGTACGATACGTGAATGCCATTCTTCGATCGTTAGTGCAACCATATGGGCAGCATATTGGCGAGGCATTCGTCTTCATGGACGACAATTCGAGTCCCCATCATGCACATCTTGTGAATGACTTCCTTCAGGATAACGATATCGCTCGACCTTAGCGGCCAGGATGTTCTCCAGACATGAACCCTAACGAACATGCCTGGGATCGAATGAAAAGGGCTGTTTATCGACGACGTGACCCACCAGCTACTCTGAGGGATCCACGCCGAATCGCCGTTGAGGAGTGGGACAATCTGGACCGACAGTGCCTTGATGATCTTGTGGATAGTATGCCACGATGAATACAGTCATGAATCAATGCAAGAGAACGTGCTACTGGATATTAGAGGTGCTGGTGAGTACAGCAGTCTAGACCACCACCTCTGAATGTCTCGCTGTGCGGTGGTACAACATGCACTGTGTGGTTTTAATGAACAATAAAAAGTGCGGAAATGATTTTTATATTGATCTCCATTCCTGTTTTCTGTACAGGTTCCGGAACGCTCGGAAGTGAGGTGATGCAAAACTTTTTTTTAATGTGTGTATTATCCAAATCGCAATAATGTTAACTGTTGAGAATATTAAAGCATGTTTTTCTAATTTGATTGTGCTTGACATGAATATTGATCCCGTTATGGTACAGGTCCAGGATCGTATTACAGGATCAGTGGTTCTAGGATATTTCTAACACGTCTTAATTCTCGGTGTATGGAGGAAGAAAGACCAAGGGTACTTACAAGTGTGTAAAGTTACGTAACTCACTTAACTAATGCGATATGAAGAGTGGCCCTGTCATTTATAAAGTTACATCACAATGAATATCCTACAACTAGAGCATACCCTATGGATTTCTCTGAGATTTTCTAGGATATTCAGACTATATTCTCGTCCCCAAGCTAATCAAAATTCACTATTAGATCAAAACATTATTAATAAAAAAACACAAAATAATAAACATCATTGATCAAGGGAAACTAATCTCTGTTCAAAGAATAAATGCAATTCTGCACTGTACAAATGTATCTTAGTCAGAACCCATTTAAATCAAGATTAAACAATGACATAATTGTCCAATGGACATATAAAACAAAATAAAAGTCCCTCTAAACTAATACTAGCAATCAACTGCCTACTTCTGCCCTGTTTGTTGGAACGTGATCTGTGAAATGACTGACATCGCTGCAGCACGAAACTCTAGAAGAAACTACTCCTGAACACTAGGTGCAAAACTTCAGTGGAGATAAAAAATACCTTAACAGTGATCACAGCAATTTACATTTACACCCCTATAATGCCGGAGCGAATTGCAATATGACCGTGAATATAACGTGGTGGCGAAACGGAGTGACGATTCTCGAAGAAATCTGCGCCGTCGGTAAGGCTTCAGTCCTTCAGACTATTCTGAACGATAAAATACAAGACCATGGACAGCAGACTGCGGCCCACAAAATACTAAATCTGAATACTGGCTTGTAGCTTCTCTGCACACAGCAGACGAGAGATATGAAATCCCAGCCTTAAAGGCGAAATTCAGAAACGTCTCAATATGACAGTGTAATACGAGAAGTGCTCTCAAGACCACCGTATGCTGCATAATGAACGACAATTCCCAGCGAGAAGGCGAAGTTCAGAATCGTCTAAGTTTGCAACAGGTACAGCGGCCTAACTACGTGCTAAATTACAGGCTCGCCTGAGAGCAAAAGATAGTAAGTCTGTCCGTCGTCGAAAAAAGCTGACACGGAAGACGTCTGTTCCTCATGGGCGTCCAGATCGAAGACCCTTTCTCAAAACTACCGGCTCTGCCGCATACCTCTGTTTCCTCCCTCCTAAGCGTGCACAGTGAATCATAATCATAGAATTCCCTGACTAGTCTCCCTCTCTGCTCACTCTTCCAACTGCTGACCGACCAGCAACTTTAGTTTCGTTTTTGGCTTCGGAACTTCTAGAATTCATCTCCACTTTGTCGTCTAAACAAAATTCCACCAACTGGCGGTCACTCATCGAAAAATTCGCGGTAAGCAGCCTGGCGCTCGTGACCACCGCCTGACGGCTGATGGCGCCACCATGTCGCTTAGGACATTCCACACTTTCTCTGTATTGTTCAACAAGATTTCTAGACGTGACTGCAAGGGGCCATCGAGCTCAGGAATACACTGTGTCTGCGCTCTCATGATGCAATCTGTGAGGTCGCCAACCACTGTAACATGAAAGGATCTTGAATTCATCAGCGTGTCGTTGAGGGACCTCCCACAGTAAACTGGACTGGGAGACCACCTTTGAAAGCTGGGATACCGCATCCCCACACTGCTCGGCAGTTCTGGGCTGGACAGCTCTGCCTGCACACACACTGTGAGACCTATGTCCCATTTCTGCATCTTGTTCCTCTCGGCACACAATCTTTGATAACAAAAACCAATCACCTATGATGCAATGAGCAGTAAGAATTGTACTCTGTGGTGTCAGTCACATTTAAACGTATTCATAACAATAGAGAATCTATCAGATAGTTCCTAATTTCAGATTAATCATGCAGCAAGGAGTAGAAACTGAATCATTGTAAGGTGCAAAACATTGCCACCTTAAAAGTAAAGTTGGTTGTACATTTAACTTTTAGCAACTATGCTGTTGTAATTAATAATTAGACTTGTCCATGTCCTGCTGCAGTACCGTTGTAAGCTTGTACTCTGCCCTGTGGTGATGATGAGCTGCCGATCGCACATTGGTGCTGGTATTTCAGTCCCCCTTGTTCCACCACCCACCCCATTCACAAGTAATACTGGTTCATTCACAATCATCGTGGAAAATGGCATAGTCTTTATTATCAGCTTAATCTCTTGCACAGCTATTGTTTCTACACCATCTACAGCGCTCCAAGGGAACCACTTTACCACTTTGCTGTTTTATGGCTGGGGGGGGGGGGGGGGTGTAGGCTAACATTTTGTCTGTTGCTTAACACACGTGAACACAGTCTGGACTGTTTGATGTCTTTGTCGACAGGTGGATATGGTGCTGGCCAACATAGTGCTCACCAACTCGGATGAACACTTCTCACGAGCCTCCGAGTTCATTCCTGAGCGATGGCTCAAGGACGATCACTCTGCCCAGACAGCGCACCCCTTCGCCTTCATGCCCTTCGGCTTCGGCCCCAGGATGTGCATCGGCCGCAGATTCGCTGAGCTCGAGATCTACACCTTGCTGGCCAGGGTAAGTAGTCTGCACTCTCACTCGCGCGGGGCGGGGGGGAGGGTGGAGGAAAGGGAGGGAAGGCGGCACATCTGTCCTCAGCTGGTGGAGCAGGTCCCATCTCCTTCACTACCAACAACACAGCTATTTTTAGTTATTTTATTTATTTACACGTCAACTTCCGTAGGACAAAATTGAGGAGCAAATCTCCAAGGTCATGCAGCGTGTCAGTACATGAAATTACAACATAAAAGTAATAACTGATAAAACAAAATGTTTATGAACCCAACAAAATTCAAGCCTAAAGTTTATGTAAACACAATCAACATAATAACATAAGAATCAGCTTAATTTTGCAAAAAAACTCTTCATTTTCTATTTGAAAGCGCGTGGACTACTGCTAAGATTCTTTAATTATTTTGGTAGTTTATTGAAAATGGATATAGCAGCATACTGCACACCTTTCTGCTCAAGAGTTAAGGAAGTCTGATACAAATGGAGGTTGGATTTATGCCGAGTATTAACTAAATGAAAGCTGCTTATTCTTGGGAATAAGCTGATATTGTTAACAAGAAACGACAGTAAAGAATGTACATATATAGAGGCCAATGTCAAAATATCCAGACTAGTGAACAGGGGTCGACAAGAGGTTCGCGAACTTACACCACTTGGTGCCCGAACCGCGACGACTGGACCCTGTACACTTGACAGCTGCAGTCAAGGTCCCCTCCACATCTCGGATGAGGCCCCCAGCGGACATATCGAGTGAACACTGGCTTTCTTTCCAGCCCTCAAAGCTATCTTCCTAAGGGGCTCCATAATGCGCCTAACATTGGAGCCCCTATAACTGGCAAACCCCTGCCCATGTGTTCCTGCTCAGACGCTGCTGAAGGGACAGCCACCTGTTCACTCACAGGGTGAACAGAAGATGCCATTAGCCAGCCTCTACATTGGCCCAGAAAAGAATCCCATTTGGGTTGACAAAGTGTGGTGATAGACCCTACCACTTACAAATCGAGCAGCGCACTTCTGAATTGTAGGGGCCGTGTGTTAATTACTACATGTTGCTTGTCATGCTTTCGTGTGGCAAGTACTTCCATTCTCCGCATAATGTTGAGGTGTTGTGATGCACATGTAACTATAACAAATATTTTTCACAAATAGCGTAGTAAAACACTTTTCACTTCAACAGAACACAGTGTGAATCACACATAACATACTTGTAATAGTTACGTGAATCACACTGTGTTCTGGTGAAGTGAAAAGTGTTTTACTACGTTATTTGTAAAAAATACTTGTTATAGTTATATGTGCATCACAACACCTCAGCATTATGCGGAGAATGGAAGTACTTGCCACACGAAAACATGACAAGCTACCTGTAGTAATTAACACACAAGTGATCCAGAAAATTCATGCACACCAAATGTAAAGAATAAATATAAACGAAAACCTACTGATGATGGCACAGTGGTGCCGAAACATGTTTGGGTACTGAGAAAAACGGTGTTTTGCATAACTGGTGGACCTCACATCCAACCAATTTTAATTGCAAACACGGCCAATACAAGGAACTGCAAATCAAAATGATGGACAGTACACTATTAATGCTAAATTCGAACACTACAGGGTCGTTTATTTCTTCTTATCTGCATTATCTTACATTTTGCTACATTTAGTCCAAGCTACCATTCAGCATACCAAATAGAAATTCCATCAGAGTCATACTATATTTTTCTACAGTCACTCAACGACGATATTTAGCCATATACTACAAATTCATCAACAAACAGTCTTAGATTGCTGAGATTGCTGAGAACAAGAGTGACCCTATCACACTTCACTGGAGCATTCTTGACCCTAATCTTGTGATTAGATTAGATTAGATTAGTTTTTCGTTCCATAGATCCGTGCTGAGGAAATCCTCGTGGATGTGGAACACGTCAATTTTTTTTAAGCTGAAATAACAATACTAATAGTATGAACATATACAATACATCATTTGTTTGTATTAAAAAACTCGTCGATGGAGTAGAAGGAGTTGACCACTAGTAAGTCTTTCAAGCTCCTTTTATACTGATCTTTATTTGTAACTAAATTTATTATGTTTGCTGGCAAATTATTGAAGTTGAGTGTTCCTGGGTAGGGGACCCCTTTTTGAACAAAGTAAGTGCTTTTAAGTCCTTGTGCAGATCATTTTTGTTCCTGGCATTGTATGTATGAACTGAGCTCTTTGTTGGAAAAAGAGATATGTTACTTAGGACAAATTTCATTAAGGAGTAAATATACTGAGAGGCAGTAGTTAGTATACCCAGTTCTTTGAAGCGATTTCTACAGGACGTCCGTGAATTTACTCCACAAATAATACATATTACACTCTTTTGGACTGTGAAAACTTTTGTTTGACTTGAAGAGTTACCTCAAAATATTATACCATATGACATTATGGAATTGAAGTAGGCAAAGTATGCAAGCTTTTTCGTTTTTATGTCGCCTATGTCTGCTAACACTCGAATTGCAAATACAGATTTGTTAAGGCGTTTCTGCAGTTCTGTGGTGTGCCTCTTCCAACTGAATTTATTATCAAGTTGTAATCCCAGGAATTTAAGACTTTCGACCTCTTCTATCTGCTCTTCTTCATACTTTATGCATATGCTGGGTGGAAACCTCTTACAGGTTCTGAATTGCATATAGTGAGTCTTTTCGAAGTTTAATGTCAGTGAGTTGGCTTTAAACCATTTATTAATATCCATTAAAATATCATTAGCAGATCTTTCTAGAACTACACTCGACATACTATTTATTGCAATACTTGTGTCATCTGCAAGCAAAACGAACTCTGCTTCTGGCAGTGTAACTGATGAGAGACCATTAATGTACACAAGAAAAAGCAATGGCCTAAGATGGATCCTTGTGGGACACCGCATGTAATTTCTTCCCATTCTGATGATGACTGATGGCTTAATTCACTAGCCCCTTGCACTGACAGCCTTTGTTTCCTGTTAGTGAGGTATGACTTGAACCATTTTGCAGCACTGCCAGTGACACCATAGAATTCTAATTTATTTAAAAGGATGTTGTGGTTCACACAATCGAATGCCTTTGACAAATCACAGAAAATACCTGCTGCTTGTAACTTGTTATTTAATGAATTAAGTACATTTTTACTGTAGGTGTAAATAGCTTTCTCGATATCAGAACCCTTCAGAAATCCAAACTGTGATCTTGATAATATGTTATTTGTGGTCAGATGGTTGAGAAGCTGCCTGTACATTACTTTTTCTAAAATTTTTGAGAATGCTGGCAAAAGTGAAATCGGTCTGTAGTTTGATGGTATCTCTTTATCCCCTTTCTTGAATAGAGGCTTAACATCTGCATATTTTAGCCAGTCAGGAAATGTCCCAGTTATAATTGACTGGTTACACAAGTAACTTATAATTGTACTAAACTCACAAGAACATGCCCTAATTAACTTTGTTGATATTTCATCATAACCACTAGAATGCTTTGTTTTTAAAGATTTTATTATGGAAGTTATTTCTTTTGGTGAAGTGACTGACATATATGTACTTGAAGCTATTTGTAAAGGCTAGTTTCAGATATTCCAGGGCATTATTTACTGATCCTGACAATCCCATTCTATCAGTAATGGATATAAAGTACTTGTTAAATAGATTTGCCACACTATGCCCATCGGTTACTAATGTGTCATCTACCCTTAGTGCTATTTGCTCCTGTTCCTTTCTGGTTCTACCAGTCAACTCTTTCACTATATCCCATATTGTTTTTATTTTGTACCCTGACATTGCTATCTTCTTCACGTAGCGCATTTGTTTAGATGTCTGAATTACTGTTTTTAATATTTTACAGTAATCCTTGTATTTAGCTAAATCGTCAGTACTGGAGCTATTCTTGGTCGACAGATACATTTTCCTTTTTGTCTTACAGGAAATCTTTATTCCTTGTGTAATCCATGGTTTTATTATAGACTTCTGTTTAATTTGAGTAACTTTTAGAGGAAAACAGTTTTCAAACATGGTACTGACATTGTTCATGAATGTGTTATATTTTTCATGCATGTCATGAGCACTATAAAATCCTTCCAGTTCATATCTTTGAGCAGTTTTCTAAAACACGTAGTTTTGGTTGATTGACTACTCTCCTGTACTCGGATTTAGCAGTCTTGATAATCCGCTTAGAATTTACATCTAAAACAAGGAGCTGCATGTCCTGATCTGATAGTCTATCTATTACAGGTTTTATGATATGATTTTGTTCCTTTGATTTGTCTATAAAAATTTTATCAGTAGCTGTCCTTGAGGATTTAGTGATCCTAGTTGGAAAGTTTACAGCGTGAATTAGATTGAAAGACAACATTACTAACTGCAGTAAATGTTTACTGGAAGATTGCAGTAGAAAATCTGTAGTAAAGTCACCAGCAATCATAATTTCTTTGTTTCTTCCTGTTAAATAACCCAAAAGAGCTTCTAGATGATTTATGAATAGATTATAATTTCCTGCAGATGCTCGGTAAATAGTTACTATTATATAGGATCTGTTATGGAACTCTACTTCTGTTGCACATGCTTCTAGATGCTGCTCTAAACAGAATTTATTAATGTCAATGTTCTTGAATTTATGGCAGTTTTTAATAAATGTGGCAACTCCTCCTCCATCCATATCTACTCTGCAGAAGTAGGAAGCTAGCTTGAATCCTGAAATGTTTAACGTATCTATACCAGTGGTCACTTGATGTTCAGAGAGGCAGATTGTGTCAATTTAGTTAGAGGAATTCATTACATCGATACAAATGAGTAGTTCATCAACTTTATTTCTGAGTCCCGGAATGTTCTGGTGTAATAAACATAACGGATACTGCATACTAATGGGATTATAATTGCTTTGGCGAAGATGAACTGGCAGTTTATGATTACTTTCTGTTAAACATTGTTTAAATGGAGGCTGTATGCTAAAATCTGACTCCTGTTCATCTGTTTTCTCAAACTGTGTGTGTCCGCCAATCTCTCTTAAAACTCGTTTTCTTTCCCCCTTCCCTATCCTAAAAAAGGCATCCCTCTGACACCTGTGACCACTGATATTTTACCACTTGTGACAGTGTCCTCCCTTACGTTTTCTGCAATCAACGCAGACAGTTTTCCCTTCCCTTTCCTATTGAGGTGAAGGCCATGCCTAGTGTAGTCCCACCGATCGATAACATCCACAGGAATCAAACCAATATGGGACCCTATATCCGGCCTAAGCAGCCACTCCATCTCCAAGTTCACCCTCCTGATGGAAGAGTCCAAATGAGTCTGATCATGGCGTCTCAACACAGACACAAATCCCACACTCGTATGCTTCGTTTCTGACTCTATCTTCACCAGGTCACTCTCTATAGAATATTCAGAGTCTCTGTCAATGCTATTTCCCCGACCACCCACTATAACCACGGCATCCTCCTGTGTGAAATTCTTGCATAAAGAACCTAAATCCTCTGTTACCTGACCCAGATCTGCACTAGGCTTGAAAAAGTTTGTGACCTGGTACTCTGGACCTAGATTTTCCTGCAGTAGTTGGTCAACACCTCTACCACGGGAACTACCTAACAACAGAACTTTCTTTCTCTTTACAAATTTCCCTACCTTTTTCAAGTCCTTGAAAGCTTGTTGTGCCCTTTCTACAGCTTCAGCAACATGAGGCTCATTCGATTCTGACTGAGGCAACAGGTGAAATCTATTTTCAAGATTAATGATAAAGCTGTCTGATGCTCTCCTTTGCCTGTTCCCCTATTACCTGTTGCCACTTCCCATTTCTGTTCACCCTTCTCCCTCTTTAACCTGTCCAGATCCTCCCTTGCCTTGTCTAGGTCAGCTTGAAGAGCTGCAATTTTCCCTTCCTGTTCTAGTATTTTCCTATCTCTACTTCAGACCCTAAAATACCACTGGTGAGCCTCATTTATGTCCCCATTTCCCACGCCACTACATTCGCCCCAATGAAAGAAACTACAGCACCCATCACACAATACCCCGGAACTAACGATCCTACGGCATGTCACACACTTCTCAAATGGTTCAAAAGGCTCTGAGCACTAT
Organism: Schistocerca nitens; assembly: GCF_023898315.1. NCBI lineage: Eukaryota > Metazoa > Arthropoda > Insecta > Orthoptera > Acrididae > Schistocerca > Schistocerca nitens. Next base: position 642,420,157 of record NC_064618.1, on the reverse strand, counting down.
GGGACTTAACATCTGAGGTCATCAGTCCCCTAGAACTTGAAACTACTTAAACCTAACTAACCTAAGGACATCACACACATCCATGCCCGAGGCAGGATTCGAATCTGCGACCCTAGCGGTCGCTCGGATCCAGACTGTAGCGCCTAGAACCGCACTTCCACAGCGGCCGGCTACACACTTCTCACTCATGGTAAAAACAGAAATCGTATAAACTGATTTAAGTACTGACTAAAACGTAAACAAAGGACCCTAGAAACTATTCGGGATTTCCACCTAGTTGTATTCTGCTTTTGATGATTGATTTGCCCATTCTCCCTGTATTTTCTGATCACTTCTTCCAGATATGGAGTTAAACAAGACTGGATTACATAAATATTGGGTGTAAAACAATGCGCCAATGAAAAGTTTAACACCTGATGTTATGAGGTCGTTAGAACTTGGAAAGATTGGAGAGGCTGGGTGATAATAGAGGCTGTGACAAGATTGTTTGCTCGCCTGTGTTTCCAGGTTGTGCGCCGCTTTCAGCTGCACTTTGATGGCGAGATGCGATGGAGGACTACGTTGCTGCATGCACCAGTGACACCACTCACCCTAAAGGTCACCGTGAGGGAGCAGGAGGTGTGACACCACACCCCTAGCTACTGCTCTGACATCACAATGAAAAGCAGCTACTGTGCAGCTGGAGCAGTATTGGAATCTTACACAACCCAGTAGTGACTGGCATTGGTGCTTTGCAACAGTATTCATTGTTTTCAATTCCCATTTTTTGCCAGTTTTTCAAAACTTGATGTGAGTCCCAAAGTCAGGAAATTAAGCACATTCATTTCATTTTATTGTATATTACAATACTTTAACCTTATTTTTTAGCCAGTATGATGGAGTGCACATTTATGTTTCTTATTTGTAGGAAGAAATAAATAAAGCAATTAAAGCTAATTACAAAAGTGATATTGACTTTCACACTATGACAATATTTATCAAAAGATAATCAGAATCTTATCTTATTACGTGTAAAAGAGTTTAAGAAGAGTTATATGATAATTATAACAGTAAATGTATAATAGACACAATGGAAATAGGGATGACTACCATCAATATGGTTTCAACTTTCTTCTACAAGCAGTGTTTCACAGTTTCTAAATATTTCAATAATCCCATCATAAACACTTCAAAAAGTTGTTTGAGAGAAATTTTTTTGATCAAATGTACATCTTTAGTTTTATACAGATATCTGGTATTATGTCAATATTTGAAGACAATCGGTCAAGAACTTTTGAAGATTATTGCTAAAAACTTATATATATATATATATATATATATATATATATATATATATATATATATATATATATATATATATATATATATATTAAAATGTGCAGCTCTGTCTGTCTGAACATTCTATCGAGAACTTTCCAAATTTTTGCTAACAATATATTGATTGAATATATGTTCACATCTTTTATATATATATATATATATATATATATATATATATATATATATATATATTGTGTCCACTCAAATATTTATTAGAGTTTTGTGCAAACAATTGAAGTAAATCATTTAAGAATCTTTCCAGATTTTCCATCTTTATATATAGTCTACATATACATCAGGTGTACACCTAGAGTTGACGAAAAGCGTTGGTTTGTGTCCTGCTACAAAAAATAAGTAAATAAATAATTTAAACAAACTGCCTGTTGGCTTCTGTCTCTGGTTCTTCGGCCGACGTTGGTCTAATGATTTTCCTAACGTTCGGCAGCATGAGCGGTTGGCAATGTCAAAGCTTCACCCTCCATTGCTGGTGGTGGACTGGAGGCCAACTCGCGGCCGCAGACTATATGTACCTGGTGCGCCGACGTCCAAGGGCTTCTCTGCGGTCATTTCCGGTGCGGTTCTCCTCTTGCTGCCCGCAACGATCGTTCGTTGTAGCAGGAGAATAGAGGATCAGTTTATCTTTAGGCAGTCGTCTTTCCTGTTGAAGCTGTTCTCGTGTTTACGTATTTCTTCAACTTCTTTGAACAAGCGAGTGTGATTCCTCTTCCCTATAGCAAGAACTCCCGTCTCGGGGAGTTTTACTATGTGGTCGGCTTCACACAGGGCGTGCTCTGCCACGACGATTTCTCCACCTGCCCCATCCTGCAATGTCACTTATGTTCTGTGATCCTGGTGTTCATTGATCGTCCAGTCACTCCAATATAAACTTTTCCGTATGTGCATTGTATGTGGTAAATTCCCAACATTGCAAGTGGTTCCCTTTTCTCCTTTGCCGATCTGAAACACTCTTTGATCTTCTTTGTCAGTTTGTAAATAGTCTTTACGCTGTGTTTGCGTAATATAAGACCGATTCTGTCCGTCACCTTGGGAACGTATGGCAGAAACGCCGTACCCGAGATTTCTTTTTCCGACTTTTCCGTAAGTATGTGTGCATTTCTCTGGCTAACAGATATACGGGTGCACTTCTAAACTGACAACGGGGCGTCTCTGAATGCCCTCCTTGTGGAGCTTTAGTAGGCTATTATGTGAAAGAGAAATTCTGTTGAATTTTATATTTAAAATAGTGTGATGTAACTTTCATGAGGTGTTCCGGAATTTGTTGTAAAGCTTGCTCGGAAATGCCTGACAGGAGGGCGAGATAATCATCTAGAGGCTGAAGTTCCTTTGTCTGTGTTTGCGTTAATAGTACATATGTTTTTTGTATGGAGTCCGCATTTAGCAAAACACAATTTTGTTTTTTATCCCAAACATGTTTCATTGTGGTTGCAGCATCATCAGGGGGTTTTAGACATAAAGAATGTTCTTTACTGTTTATATACATGTAAATATTAGCTTTTAAATCGTAATTACAGATTTTTGAAGAGCACATAAAATTATGTACTCATACCTTTTTACCACATGGCGTGGTTTTCCTGCTGTATTATGTTTTTACAGTGTCTGCTTTCTTATACAGTTTGTCATATGCAACCATATACAACTTAATGTAGACAAAATATTACAATTTCAAAACTGTTATGACTATGCTTGAAATTAATTAATTTTATGTAAAAGGTTTTATGTGTGTGTGTCTGTGTCTATTTACATTATGTTTCGCTTATATTTTCTTTTCTCCTCATCTTCTTCACTGTGGAGCTCTGTGTATTGAGGTGTCACTGTCACTGTTTCACTGTCTGCCAGCTGTAAAAACAAGATGGCGGACAATGGAACAGTTGAAGGTGTGGAAACAAGATGGCGGTCAGTGGAACATTTAAAGGTGTTACTAGCAGTTCTTTTGAATCCTTCAGAGGTGCATGTGCCATTTTGTTTGTGTGTGTGTGTGTGTGTGTGTGTTTGAGGATTCTGCATTATATATATATATATATATATATATATATATCCTTTTTTCAGTTTTGTCTGTGTGTATGTATGTATGTGTGTGTTGGGGGGGGGGGGGAGGTGATCTTTAGGTTGGTGTTATCGAATAATTCTATTCGGACAGAGAACAGAGTTCCAATACAGAGAGCAGTGTATTCATTTATTATTTGTTTTCCTTCAGCTATGGCTTTTTGTATGTGATAGTTTTCTTCAATTATTGGTTTTTGTGGTGGCCTGATGCTGCATTTGAGAATTTTGAAGTCAGTATTGATATCTGTTGGGCAATGTTTCTTGTCCATAAGGTGTTCAGCAAATGTGGAATGAAAGCTGTTACTTTTTAATGCTCTTCTGTATTCTGTGTATCTGGTACTAATGTTTCTGCTTGTCTGTCCTATATAAACTGATTTGCAGTTCGTCTGTGCTTTTGTTGGTTGTCCTTAGTTTTCTCTGTGTTGAGTTGTCTGTCCTGTAGGCTATTTTTAGCTCTCGTTTTTTGAGTATGTTGCCTATTCTGTGGGCTGCTTTGTTGTTGTAGGCGAGAGTAAACCACTTGTTTGTTGTTGTGGGCGTTTCTTGTTCATTTGTGCTCATATGTGTGTTCTATGTGTGTGTTCTATGTGTTTGTAAGTTGGTGAGAAGGCTTTAGTTTATGTGTGTTGGGTGTTCTTTTTAATTTTGTGGTTCAGTTTATCTATAGTATTTGTATCATATCCATTTTCTGCAGCTATTGTCTGATTGTCTGTAATTCATTGCTATAGTTGTTTTGAGTGAGTGGAGTTTTGTTCAGTCTTTGTAGCATATACTGGAAACCGCCTAGTTTGTGTGCAATCGAATGATCAGAATGTTTGTGAATGACTGTGCTGGTGATGGTTACTTTTCTGAATATGGAGAATTGGTGTCGTTTTCTATTCCTATGGTGGATTTTATTTTCGGGTGCACTTTGTTTATATCACTGTGGAGTTGTTGGATGCCACTGTGTGTTTCATTCAGAAGTCATATGATGTCACCGCTCAGGGACTGGGTGTTGTGTTGTCCTAATCATCATCATTTCATCCCCATCGACGCGCAGGTCGCCTAAGTGGCGTCAAATCGAAAGACATGCACCAGGCGAACGGTCTACCCGACGGGAGGCCCTAGCCACATGACATTACCTACATAACGATAATATTTTATGAGGAGGCCTCGTGATCTGCATCTTACCTGCGTGCGAAAATACCTATGGAACAATGAGGGCTAATGAGGCAGAATCATTTAAAGTGAAAGTTAAGTTTCCTCCAATAAGCGAAACAAACTTAGGTAGACAGGGTCCTTTTGCCCTTCGTAAAACACTTAATTGTCAGATTTAATTGTATTCATACATACTTTTAAAATAAATCAAGAACATTAAATAAAATCAAATAACTGAATGTTCTGCAGCAGGTAGACAGTACGCTGCTTGATATTTTACTGTAGTACATAAGCTTATGTCAGGTTTATTGCCTTCTTCAGTACATCTGCACACAATTGGACTTATTTATAAATTGATTAGAATACCATTTATAAAGATTTTTTAAAATTTGATATTGTACTCACGTTCTGACATTGTATATGAACGTATTTCAACACTGAGCAAACTACTGTTGCTGTCTGTAGTTGCTGGGTGCAATTTACATTAAGTTACTTAGGCCTGTCCATGTAATGCTTGATGATGAAGATGCTTTACTTTGAAATATACATACATATACAATATCCCTACCTCAATGAAGTCGCCGGATATATCTGCTCTTACTATAAATTTTTCCGGCACAGCTCTGTGCAATGCTGGCCGACCTATCTGTCATTTATGAAAGGAAGCAACTGATTTTTCTATTGCAATAATCGGGATGATCATGGATGGAAGAAATTAGTAAATTCTTTAAATTGAAATAAATGGTTGTTAAAAGTTACTTTTTATGAGAAAGATCATTATTACGAGATTTTTAAAACATTTACATGGGACTTGAGATAACATTACTACATATGCGCGAGGCTGCTTTTTACCTGATACATATAATACTCAGGCTCCGACATCGCTGCACCGCGACCGGGCCAGCCAACACGATACACCAGGCTAGACCAGAGCAGACTCCAGACTAGCAACAACTTACTGCTACAGCTACACAGTTCCTACTACAGTCAACACTGCTCTCTGGTGGAGGAGGAGATTAGTGTTTAACGTCCCGTCGACAACGAGGTCATTAGAGACTGAGCGCAAGCTCGGGTTAGGGAATGACGGGGAAGAAAATCGGCCGTGCCCTTTCAAAGGAACCATCCCGGCATTTTCCTGGAAGGATTTTAGGGGAATCACGGAAAACCTAAATCAGGATGGCCAGAGACGGGATTGAACCGTGGTCCTCCCGAATGCGAGTCCAGTGTGCTAACCACTGCGCCACCTCGCTCGGTGCTCTCTGGTCAGAGACCTTGCATATCGCAGGCAGTGCATGAGCAATACATCGAAATTACATCTGCTCGGACCTCTTACACCATAACTTCAAATGGAATAGTCCGCTGTGTTCCTCTAACCAATCTGTCACTCTCCTGCCCCTGTGACATGGCGGATTATTTGTTAAAATATGCCCCTGCCATCGGTGCCATGAAGGGGTTGTCGTGGTCTGCGACCAGTGTAAGTTATTCGTTGGCCGTCAGGATGTCTTGCACGAACTCTACTGGACCCATGCATGCCTACTTGAATGTTCCCCAGAGCATAATGGAGCGGCCGCCAACTTGTCTCAGCCCCGCAACACAGGTGTCACGGAGCTGTTCCCCTAAAAGACGACGGACTCGCTCCCTCCCATCAGCGTTATGAAGGAGGTGTTGGGATTCATCAGACCACGCTCTGACACTGCGCCAACGTCCTGTGCTGATGCTCACATGACCATTTCAGTCGTAGTTGCCGCAGTCGTGATGTTAAGATCGGCACACGCGTGGGTAGTCGGCTGCGGAGGCCCATCTTTAGGAGCGTCAGCTGCACTGAGTGTTCAGACTGGCTTGTACTCCGCCCAGCGTTAAACTCTTATGTTAGTTCCGCCACAGTTCGCCGCCTGTCCTGTTTCACCAGTCTGCCCAGCCTGCGATGTCCGACATCTGTAATGAGGGGTGGCCGTCCAACCCCACGACTTCTGGACGCGGTTTCACCTCGGTTTGCCATTTGTTGAAGAAACTCGCCACAGCACTCCTCGAACACCCGACAAGTCGTGCAGCTTACGAAATGCTTGTGCTGAGACTCCCGGTCGTCACAATCCACCCTCGGTCAAACTCAGACTGATCGCACGCCTTTGCCATTTCAAACAAGGGCAGCACACTCACTAATACTACAAGCACCGTGCGTGTGTCTGAGTAGCAGTCATTCGTCGCCAGGTGACGCTGCTGTCGCCTGCACGAGTTTATAGCGATAGCAGGTCGGTGGTCACGATCTTCTGGCTGATCTATGTAAACCATTGTTTTCATGCAAGATGGGACAACACCCCATGTCGCTCACCTAGTGAAAGATCTGCTTAATGCAATCCCCCACGAACATGTTATCTCCACAGGCTTTCCAGATGCACGGCCTACAAGATCACCCGATCTGAATCCATGTGAATTTTGGCCCTGGGGATATCTAACAGAACGGTTTACCAAGGACATGTTCGGTTTCTACGTGACCTGAAAGCCAGTAAACAGGAACACGTTGCTCAGATTCCATCCAAATTGCTGCGAGCAGCTGTTGATCACAACGTTTTACGGACTCAGGAATTCACCAACGTCTCCTGTGCTCATATTGAATAAATAGCGTAAGCGGTGTTTAATAATAAAATCAACATTATGCCTTTTTGAGTTGTCTGACGTTTCCTGCCCACGTCCCGTTGCTAATACATTAGACATGGATACATTTCTATACGTCCTTCTTGCATTCACAGCACCAGACTTGCACCTGGTGGCCATACTTCGAACTAATTTTTTTGCACCATTAACGCATTAGAATATCAACCAAGTTTCGCCTACATACGATAATTACAGCCCACACTGAACCTCTGCGAGTAGCTGCACTTATTTCCACTGGTATATAGCCATACAATCTGTTGAATCCTGCCTAGTCGTCCAATATGGGGTGTGTAGGGAACCTGCTGTCTCGGATCGCTAGACAACAATTCAAACAAATCTTATTAATGAGTTTTTATGACAATAAGGTAAATGACAATACTTAACTTTGAGAATTACATAAACGTGTCGCAAGCAAAGGGCGACATACAAAATAAGCAAGGCTCTTCAGTATAACAATTCCAAGTTGAGCTACAGAGAATGTACGAGCAAAGTAATGAGCTTTGACGTTTCTATTCAGGTCGCTGATCTTGAAGCTTCTCTTAGAACTTGGCCGGGGGCAGTGGGGCGCGGGGCATATGTTCTGTTCCCATAGAGGCCACTGCGGTCGCGTTATCGTCCTGGAGAGAGGTCGGTCAGCGTACGATTGGCTGATGTATAGCCTCTCTGTTCTATCCTTCCCGACTGGCGTGCAAGCGCTTGACTTTACGCCATAAGACAGTGGTATAAATTAGTCATGCTTCGGGAACTCAAATGGGAACCACGGAGGGAAGGTGGCATTCTTTTCGGGAAACAATATTAATAATATTAGAGAACCGGCATTTGAAGCTGACCGCCGTACGATTCTGCTCCCGCTAATGTACATAAGGACCACAAAGGTAAGATACGAGAAATTAGGGCTCACGCGGAGACATACAGACAGTCGCTTTTCCGTCGCTCTGTTTGCGAGTGGAACAGGAGGGGAAATCACAAGCACTTTACGGCGGTTTGCGCAATACCTTTGTAGATGTAGATATATTAACTCTTCAGCACACTGTGCCTCGGTGGTAATCAAAAATGTTATAACTATTATTAGACCTTCGCGTCGACTACTTTAAATTTGTAGCAGAAATAGTTGGCACCATTGCAGTTAACAATAAATAAATACGTGTACGTCTCGTGAAGTGACCACGACGAGAAAATTAGAGAAATCAGAGTGCATACGAAGGTTGACAGGCAGACGTCATACCCACGCACCATTTTGGAATGGAACAGGACAGGGAGAAACGATACTCGTAGCAAAAGAACCCGCCACCACTTGCGCAGGTGTAGACATAAGCAAAGTTACAAGCACTAATCTCAGAGTTAAGTACTCGCCACTGCGCTCTGTTACTAGCAGCAAACATTTTTTGTATCTTTTGAACCGTTCACGAAGTATCAGAGATGTCCATGCAGTTTCCAAAGCACAAGTGAGATGGCCTTGGCAGCGGTTGCGCTGACATCACAGTGATGAGGTCCAGTGACATCATCTATCTCCGGTCACTTAAGGCCATGCGCGAACAGCGACGCAGCCCAGTAACCGGCTAACGTCGGAGCGCCGCGGGAGATCCTTGCCGCTGCTGTAACCGAGGTGAGTCACTTTAACAGCCGGGTAGTAGCGAGTCTAATTTATACACTCCTGGAAATTGAAATAAGAACACCGTGAATTCATTGTCCCAGGAAGGGGAAACTTTATTGACACATTCCTGGGGTCAGATACATCACATGATCACACTGACAGAACCACAGGCACATAGACACAGGCAACAGAGCATGCACAATGTCGGCACTAGTACAGTGTATATCCGCCTTTCGCAGCAATGCAGGCTGCTATTCTCCCATGGAGACGATCGTAGAGATGCTGGATGTAGTCCTGTGGAACGGCTTGCCATGCCATTTCCACCTGGCGCCTCAGTTGGACCAGCGTTCGTGCGGGACGTGCAGACCGCGTGAGACGACGCTTCATCCAGTCCCAAACATGCTCAATGGGGGACAGATCCGGAGATCTTGCTGGCCAGGGTAGTTGACTTACACCTTCTAGAGCACGTTGGGTGGCACGGGATACATGCGGACGTGCATTGTCCTGTTGGAACAGCAAGTTCCCTTGCCGGTCTAGGAATGGTAGAACGATGGGTTCGATGACGGTTTGGATGTACCGTGCACTATTCAGTGTCCCCTGACGATCACCAGTGGTGTACGGCCAGTGTAGGAGATCGCTCCCCACACCATGATGCCGGGTGTTGGCCCTCTGTGCCTCGGTCGTATGCAGTCCTGATTGTGGCGCTCACCTGCACGGCGCCAAACACGCATACGACCATCATTGGCACCAAGGCAGAAGCGACTCTCATCGCTGAAGACGACACGTCTCCATTCGTCCCTCCATTCACGCCTGTCGCGACACCACTGGAGGCGGGCTGCACGATGTTGGGGCGTGAGCGGAAGACGGCCTAACGGTGTGCGGGAGCGTAGCTCAGCTTCATGGAGACGGTTGCGAATGGTCCTCGCCGATACCCCAGGAGCAACAGTGTCCCTAATTTGCTGGGAAGTGGCGGTGCGGTCCCCTACGGCACTGCGTAGGATCCTACGGTCGTGGCGTGCATCCGTGCGTCGCTGCGGTCCGGTCCCAGGTCGACGGGCACGTGCACCTTCCGCCGACCACTGGCGACAACATCGATGTACTGTGGAGACCTCACGCCCCACGTGTTGAGCAATTCGGCGGTACGTCCACCCGGCCTCCCACATGCCCACTATACGCCCTCACTCAAAGTCCGTCACCGGCACATACGGTTCACGTCCACGCTGTCGCGGCATGCTACCAGTGTTAAAGACTGCGATGGAGCTCCGTATGCCACGGCAAACTGGCTGACACTGACGGCGGCGGTGCACAAATGCTGCGCAGCTAGCGCCATTCGACGGCCAACACCGCGGTTCCTGGTGTGTCCGCTGTGCCGTGCGTGTGATCATTGCTTGTACAGCCCTCTCGCAGTGTCCGGAGCAAGTATGGTGGGTCTGACACACCGGTGTCAATGTGTTCTTTTTTCCATTTCCAGGAGTGTATATTACATGAGTGTGGCGGCTGGCGCGGCCGTCTGACTTGGCTACTGAATAGCAGGCGTCCACCTCCTACCGACAAGGTACTGTGTCTGCATGTGCCGTGTGCTTAGTTGCACTGAGTGTGCAACGTTAAACGACGATTCCTCTGTTCGTATGTAAGCACCGGTGTGTTGAACATACCGATACCGAACGTTGGCTGTGAGATGTCATATGTGTGCAGACAGAGTACAAAACAGTAATAATACTTATTTGGCTTCTGCAGGGTGATTGAAAAGTTCCGCACATCAAGGTGTCTTCAGCAGACTGAGTTTTGAGAGGCATCTGCGTTTCTTCGCTTCTGGTCTCACACTGGAGGTCGCACCATAACTTCACTTACGAAACTTAAGGACGTTTTCCCGGTACGAAGTTTTTTCTACACAAATGTCATGTTCTTTGGGCCGATCTCTGTGCAGCACTATTATTCTTCTGTCGGTTGTTGTAGATATTTATCCGAAAACTGGGATTTAAAGTTGTAACTACTGTGTGCTCTTGCCAACGTAACGAAGCATACGCTGAAAATTAACGTCTGGTCTTTTCTGTTCTCTTGCGTACGTGTAAGTGTGTGTGTGTGAGATGTGTGTGAGTGTGTGTGTGTGTGTGTGTGTGTGTGTGTGTGTGTGTGTGTGTGTGTGGAAGAGAGATAGAGAGTGAGAGCAGTGTGCATGTAAGGATCTTTTTATTTTTCTATTTGTTTGTGTGCGTCTGTATGAGTGTGTGCGTGTGCGTGCGCGTGTGTGTACAACAATTAAATAAACTGCAGCAAGAAAAATGAAGTTTTTATTTACGAAACCAAAATTTCTGTGCTTCCTGCAGAAGATGGCCACACAAACAAAATTGTTAAGTATATAAGTGTTCATAGTATGTGCTTTGTTTCATTATGTCATGCACACTGTTAATAACGTATGTTCAAAATAGGTGCCCCGTCCAGTAACGCATGTACGAAACCGTTTTAGCTTGTCTGTGGCCGCTTTGCGGATCACGTTGACACTAATGGTATTAATCTCAGTTGTTACGTTAATCTTTAATTCCGCCAGTGTGCGTGGCCTGTTTTTATGAATCCTTCCTAGCCCCATAGCAAAAAGTGCAGAGACGTCAACTCTGGGTAAACATAGAGGTCATAGCACTTTAACACGATGTGATCAACAAACGGTTTGCTTAAAAAATGAGTTGTTTCAACAGATTTGTGAAAAGTGGCAGCAGCCTGCTTAGAATTTAAAACACCGTTCACTGCTTCAAGAAGCGAAATGTGTAATGACGTCTCGGGTACATGACACTGCGCTCTGTAGCTTCCAATGAAAGCAGGCGCCACCATTCGATCACTTGTTATAGCACACCACATTCCCTATTCTGACATTGGGGGGTGTTATCATGAACGTAACGTGAATTTCCAGTTTATCAAATTATTGTATTCTGTCTATTACGTACGCACTAAGTAGTAAGGAAACACGCTCCAGTTGTGCAATTCTAAGCAGGTCAACAAATGACGAAACCATTTTCCAGAACGCTAGACGCTTTTCTTTATCCTACGCATCTTTTAGTTGCCATGTAGACTATGAACAAGACATGCACTAAATTTTAACTTCTGCATTCCTTTCTGAGCACTACCATACGAAATCTGAGAGTGAACAGTTTCCTCAAACTTTGGGCTACCTCAGCATCACATCAGTCAGTTTAGAGTTCTTCAGAACGTCCGACCTCCCAGTTCACTTCTTGTCTGCAAATATGTAGTGGTAGTAGTAGTAGTAGTTGATCCAATTTCCCGGACAGGGTGATTAATCTAGCTATTGTTCAGCTGTTCGGCACTCTGGCATATGGATATTTCTCATAAAATGCGTCTGGAACACCATATTACGAACGACTGGCAAAATATTATCAAATAACGGAGACTCGTAACTTTCGGTAAAACGATACGTTTACCAAGCGATGAACTGAGAAACGCAAAGCTTATTTCTGTTCATTTGATACATTAGTTTGCATATAAAATATGCAATTGTTAAACCTCTTCATAAGAAAAGTGATGAAGAAGGTGTAAATATTTATCGTCCAAATTCCTTCATGGCATCTAGTTCCAAAATATTCGAAAAAGTAATGTACTCAAGAACATCTCACATTTAAGTAGAAGTCATTTACTTAGAATAACACGGTTTGGATTCCACGAGGAATACTCAACAGAGAAGTCTGTTCATAAATTCACCTATCAGACATAACAAAAATTAAACAATCTGTCCAAGTTAAAAAAAATCAATATATGAACGACCTTCCGCTTAACATTCAACAAGCTGAATTGTCACTTCTTGCAGATAATACTAGTGTTATCGTAAATCATGTTAGTGAGAAAGAAACAGAAGAGATTGTTAATGATATTTTTCAAATAATTATTAAGTGGTTCTCTGAAACATCCTAGACATTGAGAAAACACACTAAAGTCAATGCTGTACAACAAATAGAGTCAAACAAACAACTGATGTAGCACATTAACAGGAATCTGTAAATAGGGTGGAATTTTCCAAATTTTTCATTGTACGTATTGATGAAAACTTCAACTGGAAGAAGCATATACTGAATTTCTCAGAAATAAGTTCAGCTATTTTTACTCTACACGTAATTTCTAGTGTTGAAGACAAATGAATGAACCTCATGACATATTTTGCATATTTGCAATCAATAACGTCTTATGTGCGAATTTTCTGGGGAACTCACCACTTAGAAAGAAAGTACTGACTGCACGAAAGTGAGCAACATGTGTAATAGGTGGTGTTGCCTGTGATCATCATGTTGAATGATTTCAACATTTCAACTGCACCATCACAATGCATATACTCCCTAATGGAATTAGTCATAAATAACCCGTCACAATCTGAGAAGAGTAGTGATGTCCACACCTACAACATTACAGGCAAAACGACATTTATTATCCACTACTGAAGCTGCCAGTGGCTCAGAAAGGAGTTCCATATGCAGCAACAATAATTTATCATCTTTAAACACATACCCAATAACATGAAAGTCTGACAGGTAGCAAAGAAAGTCTTAAATCCAACCTAAATCCATTTATCTTGGACAAGTCCTTCTATTCCACAGACGAATTTCTGTTTGAAAACTCGTAGCCAGCATATAAAAAACTTGTTTTTAAATGTAGTTTTTCTAAGAGTTTCATTTAATTTTATGAATGTTCTATGCATTTTACTCATGGAGACCATCATCATAACTTTTCGCTTTTTTCATTAATCTCGTTTTGAAACTTCTTGGACTGATGGGTTATATCGTAAGCCAGAAGCATCTTAGATATACTACTCACTTACCCACTGCTATTAACATATCGTTTTTTACTGTTAACGTGCCATTTTTTTCCAAATGCATGCGTGTGTCAGCGTTTTAGGTATTTTTTAAAACTTTATAAAGTAAGGATTTTCCAAATCATTATCACTCTTTTTAAAATGTACAGGGTGTCCCAGCTATCTTGTCCACCCAAAATATCTCTAGAACAATAACATCTATTAGAAAACGACTTTCACCGGTATCAATGTAGGGCTGGGGCCCATGAATGTGTTGGATTTGCCTGACACCTTTCAATGTGGAACCAGGATCTCGAAGGAATATTTGCCTGTGCTTCTTTACATTGCTCCCTTGACTGTGTTTCAACACCTGACTCTCACCTTCCATTGATGTGTCTTGCTCTTGTGTACGATTTAGTCATTATATCTCACTGCTGTAGTTTAGTGTTTTTATGTTCACTCATTTGGGTGGTCATTTTAGCCAGTCTCCGATTACATTTGATGTCACCACATTCCTTGTTCATTTACTTTCTTTCTGAGATGTTTGTTTCCATGGTGTCTTCGCTGATGTCTGTTACCAATGCATTAATTTTCTTTATCGCTTCTGATGTCTGCATATCTTGTATCAAGTATCTGGACTGTGTTACAATCAAGATTTTGCTGTTTGGTTCTGTATGTGCTGCAAAGCTACAGGTATAGCTGTGGGTTTGGCGTAAAAACCAAAACCACACTGGAAAGCGAAATCCGTTCGCTGTAAATGGAAACTGGGCGCAGAAATACGCAAACCACACTACCATTGTTTGTTTTCCATGTATACATTGAAATGCTCTTAGGAATTATCAGCAATGCAGTCTGCTCCTAGCTGCTGAGCACCAACGAATGTTTTTGTTTGGAATTAGGAAACGTTGGCTACTTCAAGTATTTGGTTATGTTCATAATCTCGTTTAGGGTGTGCTTGCGTTATACAGAGAACAGGCTAGTCTTCGTTTAGACCGATGAAGCTGGTACATAGCACTTCTTTTTGGCGCTGAACCCCATATGAATTTGGTAATATTACAAATAGTAGCCATACAAAAAGGAAAACATCTTGTAGTAAATAAATAACACGCAAACACAATAAATATACAAAAAATGGTGTTCTGGGCTAGACAATACCGTTTCATACTCCGGTCCACTAGCTTACAAAGCATTGGATATGTAACATATTTCAGCATAGTACCTGTGGAACACAGTTTAAATTCTGAAATATACCAGATGATGACATAAACAAGGTCGAAACTACTTGTAGCATAAAATATTTCTGTAGATATGTGATAATACACATAAAAACGTCTTACATAAAAAAACATTTTACTAAATCCCCAGACTTGGCAATTACAAACACGACACCAAGTGTTTCATAAATACTTACGAGTATAAGAGCTCTAAACTCTACTGTCCGTTGGTCAAAGATAAACTTCAGGTGCAAGATATGCTCTGAGTGTAATTCAGATTGTGTTGTAGTGATCTTTCTTAATCTATGGAGGTGACATACAGCAGTGTTTGAATGGTAGGAATGTTCTTAACATAGAAATACCTGACAGTGTCGAAATAACAAGTTGTTACAACAACAATTAAATGCAATAATACACTCCTGGAAATGGAAAAAAGAACACATTGACACCGGTGTGTCAGACCCACCATACTTGCTCCGGACACTGCGAGAGGGCTGTACAAGCAATGATCACACGCACGGCACAGCGGACACACCAGGAACCGCGGTGTTGGCCGTCGAATGGCGCTAGCTGCGCAGCATTTGTTCACCGCCGCCGTCAGTGTCAGCCAGTTTGCCGTGGCATACGGAGCTCCATCGCAGTCTTTAACACTGGTAGCATGCCGCGACAGCGTGGACGTGAACCGTATGTGCCGGTGACGGACTTTGAGCGAGGGCGTATAGTGGGCATGTGGGAGGCCGGGTGGACGTACCGCCGAATTGCTCAACACGTGGGGCGTGAGGTCTCCACAGTACATCGATGTTGTCGCCAGTGGTCGGCGGAAGGTGCACGTGCCCGTCGACCTGGGACCGGACCGCAGCGACGCACGGATGCACGCCACGACCGTAGGATCCTACGCAGTGCCGTAGGGGACCACACCGCCACTTCCCAGCAAATTAGGGACACTGTTGCTCCTGGGGTATCGGCGAGGACCATTCGCAACCGTCTCCATGAAGCTGGGCTACGGTCCCGCACACCGTTAGGCCGTCTTCCGCTCACGCCCCAACATCGTGCAGCCCGCCTCCAGTGGTGTCGCGACAGGCGTGAATGGAGGGACGAATGGAGACGTGTCGTCTTCAGCGATGAGAGTCGCTTCTGCCTTGGTGCCAATGATGGTCGTATGCGTGTTTGGCGCCGTGCAGGTGAGCGCCACAATCAGGACTGCATACGACCGAGGCACACAGGGCCAACACCCGGCATCATGGTGTGGGGAGCGATCTCCTACACTGGCCGTACACCACTGGTGATCGTCGAGAGGACACTAAATAGTGCACGGTACATCCAAACCGTCATCGAACCCATCGTTCTACCATTCCTAGACCGGCAAGGGAACTTGCTGTTCCAACAGGACAATGCACGTCCGCATGTATCCCGTGCCACCCAACGTGCTCTAGAAGGTGTAAGTCAACTACCCTGGCCAGCAAGATCTCCGGATCTGTCCCCCATTGAGCATGTTTGGGACTGGATGAAGCGTCGTCTCACGCGGTCTGCACGTCCCGCACGAACGCTGGTCCAACTGAGGCGCCAGGTGGAAATGGCATGGCAAGCCGTTCCACAGGACTACATCCAGCATCTCTACGATCGTCTCCATGGGAGAATAGCAGCCTGCATTGCTGCGAAAGGTGGATATACACTGTACTAGTGCCGACATCGTGCATGCTCTGTTGCCTGTGTCTATGTGCCTGTGGTTCTGTCAGTGTGATCATGTGGTGTATCTGACCCCAGGAATGTGTCAATAAAGTTTCCCCTTCCTGGGACAATGAATTCACGGTGATCTTATTTCAATTTCCAGGAGTGTATTTTTCGTGACAAGTTTTGTTTCACACGATCAGCTATAGTAGACTGGCCAGTATTCTATGTTCTTCACAGGCATGGAAGAACCTCAGAATAAAAATATAAAAACTGGAAAAGTTGGGGGCTTATTCCCTTAAACGATTGAGGCACCTTATTATTTGTACGTAATCATAAATTTAAAAAGCCACATGTTATAAAGACTTATTAAGAAATAATATACAGAGTGTACCATTTATCTTGACTACTTCAAAGAATTTTTTCTCTAGGCATAAAATAAAATGAATGTACAAAGCAAATGCTTTTAGCTACCATGGGGACATCAACCTTCCTTGTAACATTGTTTTTTAGGAAGATATGAACAGCAGCACTTTTTTAGTTATTTCTCTGTATTTCTAATTTGGTAATCGATTTCCTCTCCACGAAAACTATTCAAAAACTATCACAGTGTACCATTCCCGTAAACATGAAGGTATGAAAAACATAACACGAAACTGACTTCAACACTCCTCAACGAAGGGTCAGTGCAGGTCCCTGTGGTAACGTGATTGACTGACAATTCAAACAGTACAACTGTTGTTTAAATACATGTGTTAAAATTATTGAAATGTAGAACTGAATGGAAACTCATATAGCCCTCTGTAGCTGTACTTTTTTTTAAGACCGTTAGAGACCCATACAACAGTTTTCGCATCTTGTAAGTTGCGTCTTCTGGTGTAAATATCTATAGAAAATATATTTCAAATTAATACTTTGATAATGTGGAATTGAAGTCATCTGAGATATCTTAAAGTACTGAATGAATAGGCTTAAACATGGAAGAAAATGTTATACATATAGTTAGGAAATTTGGCGTGGATTACATAAACGCCACACAGAATGGGCCTATACACATTTAAAAAATAAGATCTGTAACGTCATACCAAAAGAATGTTACTTAAAAATGCTATGTCATAAGGTATAAGAAGTAGTTACAGAATGCCAGAGAGTACAGTTGGCGTGACTAGGCGAAGTTGTCAGCCCTTCTCAATTGATAAGAACCATCATCAATGATTAATACCATGTTTAAAAACGAAAGAATAGAATTAGGGATCATAAACTGATCCTTGATTAAAAAGCAGTGAAGCAGTAACTCAGATGAAAAAGGCATGGGGACTGTTAAGATGTAACATGGAACAACTGCCCAAAAAGGTACTGAGCTGCATTAAAATCAACAATCACTTTACCGATTCAAATATTTTCCTGTCGGCCTGTGTCAAGCAACGGACAAGGTCCCTCGTAAATGTTGTCCAGGAAGGGATTGGGTCCCGTCGCGATTGAAAGATAAATTAAGTGATGAAAACTAATAAAATTAATGTATTGAGATCTTCTGAAAATTATTGTAACTGTTTTGAGGGCCACCGGTGAAGCTTATGCTGCCGGTCAAACTTACCGACTGCCGACAAGGGCCGGCCGTGGTGGTCTAGCGGTTCTAGGGGCGCAGTCCGGAACCGCGCGACTGCCACGGTCGCAGGTTCGAATCCTGCCTCAGGCATGGATGTGTGTGATGTCCTTAGGTTAGTTAGGTTTAAGTAGTTCTAAGTTCTAGGGGACTGATGACCTCAGATGTTAAGTCCCATTGTGCTCAGAGCCACTGCCGACAAGGTTATGTGTGTTCGTCACCAACTCTTTTTTCTTTTTTTAGTCATCAGTCTTCTCACTGGTTTGATGCGGTCCGCCACGAATTCCTCTTCTATGCCAGCTTCTTCATCTCAGCATAGCACTTGCAACCTACGTCATCAATTATTTGCTGCATGTATTTCAATCTCTGTCTTCATTTACAGTTTTTAAACTCTACAGCTCCCTCTAGTACCGAGGAAGTCATCCGCTGATGTGTTAACAGATGTCCTATCATCTTGTCCTTTCTCCTTGTCGTTGTTTTCCATATATTCCTTTCCTCTCCGATTCTGCGCAGAACCTCCTGATTCCTTACCTTATCACTCTATATAATTTCCAACATTCATCTGTAGCAAATGCTTCGATTTTCTTTTGTTCCGGTTTTCCCACAGGCCACGTTCCACCACCACACACTACTGTGCTCCAAACGCACATTCTCAGAAATTTCTTCCTCAAATTAAGGCCAATGTTTGATACTAATAGATTTCTCTTGGCCAGGAATGTCTTTTCGCCAGTGCTAGTCTGCTTTTTATATCCTCTTCGTTCCGTCCGTCATTGATTATTTTGCTGCCTAGGTGGCAGAATTCCTAAACTTCGTGTAATTCGTGACCATCAAATCTAATCTTAAGTTTCTTGCTCTTCTCATTTCTACTACTTCTCATTGATTTCGTCTTTCTGCGATTTACTCTCAGTCCATATCCTTTCACCTTGAGTTTAATTAACACTCTTATCTTTCTTTTATTTCCATCATTGCTTCTTCGATGTATAGATTGAACAGCAGGGGTGAATCCTTTTTAACCCGAGCACTTCGTTCTTGGTCTTCCACACTTTTTACACCCTCTTGGCTCTTTTACATGTCATTTATTGTCCTTCTCTCCCTATTACTTACTCCGATGTTCAACACCTCAACTATCTGACATTGTCGAACGCTTTTCCTCTTAGTGTGTCTTTAATGTTCTTTAGTCTTGATTACATTTTCAACTGCAATGTCAGAACGGTCTCTCTGATGCCTTTACCTTTTCTAAAGCCAAACTGATCGTCATCTGACACATCCTGAATTTTCTTTTCTATCCTTCTTTTTTTTCAATTCGTTTCGGCTTACTAGGGACCACAGGGCTCGTCTTTACTTTCAGCAAGGGTCTTCTGCTTTTTCTTGGTCCAGTATGGCTTCATCTTCTGGCTGTGAGCCTGCTTCCTCTCATCTGTCCACTTAGGTCTGGTGGTGCCTGTACAGTTCTTGCTTGTGAGACACAGTGGGAAGACTCCCTGCAGGATGGCCTGTCGGTACTGAGTTAGGTTCTCGGTTGTCTTTAATCGGATCTGCAGTTCCTCTAAGTCTGATTTAACAGAGGTGATCCACTTGCTTTGGCCGCCTTTCCCCTAATTGTCACTGTGAGAATCCTGTTAGTGAGCCTGGAGTGATTAAGGTGGGTAATGTGTTCATAGAAGGTCAGTCGCCTTTTCCTCGTACATGTGACTATGTCTTTCTCATGTTTATAGAGCTCGTTATTGTGCCTGATTCTTTCGGTACCGTCTTCCTCTCTTATGGGTCCTAGTATTCTTCCTCAGGATCTTCCTCTCTTTAACTTCTAGTTTCCTGAGTGGGGCCTTTCGATTAATCAAGAGGCTATCAGAGGCATAGGGTGCATAGGGTTTTACTACCAAGTTGTAGTGCTTCAGCTTTGTGTTCTTGAATGGGTACTTGGAGGTATAGCTGTTCTTACAGGAATGATAGGCCTTCTCTAACTTGGTGCACCTGTCATCTATGGTCAGGGTTTCACTCTCTCTTGCTGAGATCCATTCTCCCAAGTACCTGACTGCAGGAACTTTACAGATAGTATTGTTTCCAAGTGTGATTGTAGAAGAAGCCTGCTTGATACCGGTGATGAATTCAGTCTTCTGTATGTTGACCCTGAAGCCGGTTTTTGACGCAATACTCTAGGGGCTCGGTAGTTGGTGAGTAGCCTCCTCCATACTGTTGGCCAATAGGGTGAGATCATTAGCAAAGGCTAGACAGGGTACATTGAGGTAGTCTTTCTTGTACCCAAGCTTCAGTCCTGCTTCTGGTGACAATGTGGAAGTCCATTCCCTGACAGTTTTCTCCAGCACACAACTGAAGAGGATGCAAGAGAGGCCATCCCCCTGCCTGACACCTGTCTGGATGGGGAAGCTCACAGAGAGTTCACCCCTGAACTTGACTTTGGAGGTGGCGTTCTTCAGTATAGCTTGGACCAGTCTGGTAGTCTTCCCATCTAGGCCTAGTTCCCACAAGGTAGAAAAGAGGGTCTGTCGATCTATTGAGTCATATTCCTTTTGGAAGTCTACTGTAATGGCTACTCAGGGGTGTCCCCCACGGCTACTATATGAGAGGATGGTCTTGAGGTTTTGAATCTGTTCTGTGCAGGACTTACTTGTACAGAAACCAGCCTGGTATGCACCTAGTTGGGAGTCTAGCTGTTTGGTGACTCTATTTTGCAGGGCTCTAGAGAGGATCTTGTAGGTAATAAGTAACAAGAAGATGCCTCTGTAGTTGTTGAGGTCGATCTTACTTCCTTTCTTGTGTAGTGGATGGATCGTGACTGAGGTCCATCCCTCTGGCAAGACCTCTGTTCTCCAAATGTCCTGAATGATCTGGGTGATACTCTGCAGGGACTGTTCGTCTACATACTTCCACATTTCTGCAACTATACCATCTTCACCTGGGGACTTGTTCTTCTTAAGGTCTTTGCGTACTTCTCTATTTCTTCTTTGTTTGGTGGTATAGAATCCTGGTTTTTGACAGCGGGTTCAGCGAAAGCAAGTCTCTCTTTCGGTTTTTCTCCATTGAGGAGCTTCTGGAAGTATTCTGCAAAGGTTTTTGCGCAGTCCCTGTTATTCATTCGGTGTTTCCCATCTGGCCCTCTGAGGTGTATGGTTGGGGCCTTGTATAAAGTAGTCTCTTTCTTGAGTCGCTTGTAGAGATCTCTTGAATTGATTTTCTTGAACTCTTCTTCTGCCTGTAGTATTTGAGACCTGTTGTAGTTCCTCTTGGTTTTATAGATGATGTTCGCTGTTGTTCCTCTTTGCGCCATGAAAGCCTGATGGTTGGGCTCATCTTTGATCTGATTTCACTTGATCCATGCTCTACGCCTTTCCTCTATAGCTTGATCACATTATGTGGTCCACCAGGGTGCTTGCCTTTGTTTGTTGAAGAAGATATAGTTTCATGAGCGGCATCCAGTACAGCCTATTGAAGAGTAGGTCATCCTTGTTTCTGTGTGTTCTTCTAAAGGGTGGTCTGGAAGTCTCAATCCTTATCGCTCAGCCAGTGGGTGTTAAACCTTGGTATTGTCGAAACCTTTGGGGTATTGTGAGCTCTTCTCAAAGGTTGTAGGCTGATCTTAACTATGGGGAGATAGTGGTCAGAGTTGAGGTTTGCTCCCCTCAATACCTTGACGTTTTGTATTTCCTTGTGGTATCTCCTGTCAATATCCATATGGTCTATCTGAAATTCACCCAGCATGTGATTTGGATACAGGTCATGGCCTTCCTTGGTAGTCGCTTGAATGCAGTTGATTTTAGGACCAGGTTGTAGTTGTCACAAAGGTCTATGAGGCGCTCGCCATTTCTGATGGTCCTCTTGTGGGCTGGGTAACAGCCTATATCCTGCAGTACTTCTTTTCCTTGCCTACTTGTGCGTTGAAGTCACCCATGATTGTGGTGGTGTGGGGTAAGGGATCTTGTCTAGGGTCTCTTCGAGAGGGTTCCAGTAGTATTCTACTGCCTTCAGATCTTTCCTATTGGTGTCACTTGTAGGTGCATGGGAGTTAACTATTCTGTGTGCTCTATTGCAGGACTTCAAGGTTAACGATTCAAGGATAAAGAGGAGGTTCTGCCACTGGGGGATGTGAATTCTAAAACATGGTCGACCATTCTGTGATGTACAGCAAAGCCAGTACCCAGGTGTGGAACTGTCCTCATCACTCTTTCACCTGGTTTTCCTTCATAGATCCGGCATCCTTAGGATTCCATTTCATCCTCATCTGGGAACCGAGTTTCTTGTAATGCTGCTATCTTGATGTTATGCTTTTCCAACGCATCAAGAGTGTCTTTAAGTTTACCAACGTTTAACAGGGAATTCATCTTCACTGTAGCTAGGTAAGTGATGTTCCTTTTCTTTCAGAAATTCTGATGGAATGTTATCTATCCCTTCAGCCTTATTTGATCTTAATTCTTGAAAAGCTCTTTTAAATTCTGATTCTAGTACTGGATCCCCCTGTCTCTTCTGAATTGACTCCTGTTTCGTCTCCTATCTCATCAGACAAATCGTCCCCTCACAGAGGCCTTCAGTGTACTCTTTCCACCAATACACTCTCTCCTCTGCATTTAACAGTAGAATTCCCGTTGCACTCTTAATGTTACCACCCTTGCTTTAATTTTCACTGAAGGTTATTTTTACTTTTCTAAATGCTGAATCAGTCCTTCCGACAGTCATTTATTTTTCAGTTTCTACACTTTTTTCAGGCAGCCATTTCGTCTTATCTTCCCTACACTTCTTATTTATTTCAATGCTAAGTGACATGCATTTCGATCTTCCTGAACTTCCCTGAACATTTTTGTTCCTCTTTCTTTCATCGATCAACTAAAATATTTTTTTCTGTTCCACATGGTTTCCTCACAGTTAGCTTCTTTGTACCTATGTTTTCTCTTTCCAAGTTCTGTGATTGCCCTTTTTAGAGATGTCTATTCCTCTCCAACCGAATTGCCTATTGAGCTATTCTTTGTCGCAGTATCTATAGCGTCAGAGAACTTCAAGCGGATCTCTTCATTCTTTATACTTCCATATCCCACTTCTTTGCCCGTTGATTCTTCCTGGGAAGTCTCTTGAACTTCAGCCGGCCGAAGTGGCCGTGCGGTTAAAGGCGCTGCAGTCTGGAACCGCAGGACCGCTACGGTCGCAGGTTCGAATCCTGCCTCGGGCATGGATGTTTGTGATGTCCTTAGGTTAGTTAGGTTTAAGTAGTTCTAAGTTCTAGGGGACTAATGACCTCAGCAGTTGAGTCCCATAGTGCTCAGAGCCATTTTTCTCTTGAACTTCAGCCTACCTTTCATCACTGCTACGTTGTGATCTGATTCTACACTCCTGGAAATGGAGAAAAGAACACATTGACACCGGCGTGTCAGACCCACCATACTTGCTCCGGACACTGCGAGAGGGCTGTACAAGCAATGATCACACGCACGGCACAGCGGACACACCAGGAACCGCGGTGTTGGCCGTCGAATGGCGCTAGCTGCGCAGCATTTGTGCACCGCCGCCGTCAGTGTCAGCCAGTTTGCCGTGGCATACGGAGCTCCATCGCAGTCTTTAACACTGGTAGCATGCCGCGACAGCGTGGACGTGAACCGTATGTGCAGTTGACGGACTTTAAGCGAGGGCGTATAGTGGGCATGCGGGAGGCCGGGTGGACGTACCGCCGAATTGCTCAACACGTGGGGCGTGAGGTCTCCACAGTACATCGATGTTGTCGCCAGTGGTCGGCGGAAGGTGCACGTGCCCGTCGACCTGGGACCGGACCGCAGCGACGCACGGATGCACGCCAAGACCGTAGGATCCTACGCAGTGCCGTAGGGGACCGCACCGCCACTTCCCAGCAAATTAGGGACACTGTTGCTCCTGGGGTATCGGCGAGGACCATTCGCAACCGTCTCCATGAAGCTGGGCTACGGTCCCGCACACCGTTAGGCCGTCTTCCGCTCACGCCCCAACATCGTGCAGTCCGCCTCCAGTGGTGTCGCGACAGGCGTGAATGGAGGGACGAATGGAGACGTGTCGCCTTCAGCGATGAGAGTCGCTTCTGCCTTGGTGCCAATGATGGTCGTATGCGTGTTTGGCACCGTGCAGGTGAGCGCCACAATCAGGACTGCATACGACCGAGGCACACAGGGCCAACACCCGGCATCATGGTGTGGGGAGCGATCTCCTACACCGGCCGTACACCACTGGTGATCGTCGAGGGGACACTGAATAGTGCACGGTACATCCAAACCGTCATCGAACCCATCGTTCTACCATTCCTAGACCGGCAAGGGAACTTGCTGTTCCAACAGGACAATGCGCGTCCGCATGTATCCCGTGCCACCCAACGTGCTCTAGAAGGTGTAAGTCAACTACCCTGGCCAGCAAGATCTCCGGATCTGTCCCCCATTGAGCATGTTTGGGACTGGATGAAGCGTCGTCTCACGCGGTCTGCACGTCCAGCACGAACGCTGGTCCAACTGAGGCGCCAGGTGGAAATGGCATGGCAAGCCGTTCCACAGGACTACATCCAGCATCTCTACGATCGTCTCCATGAGAGAATAGCAGCCTGCATTGCTGCGAAAGGTGGATATACACTGTACTAGTGCCGACATTGTGCATGCTCTGTTGCCTGTGTCTATGTGCCTGTGGTTCTGTCAGTGTGATCATGTGATGTATCTGACCCCAGGAATGTGTCAATAAAGTTTCCCCTTCCTGGGACAATGAATTCACGGTGTTCTTATTTCAATTTCCAGGAGTGTATATCTACTCCAGGGTACACCTTACAACCCAGTGACACCAACATAGCAGCTGACAACACAAGCTTCGAGCGTTCAGTGCACTGACGAAGCGTGTGCGGTGACTTACGTCCGGGTACTGAGACGGTGATAACGTAAATCGTCGACTTGCTAGGTTTGACCGGTGTGTATTTTCCTTGTGTCTCCATTTGTTTACTGCAACATCAGGATATGTTACGTAACCCGTAATGTACGCACTGTGTTCTAGTACAGTAGAATAAAAATCAGTTTTGGGTTATGTTTTTAAAAACCTCGTATTTACGTGATGTTACACTGTGATGCGTTTTTGGAAAGGTCTTGACGAGAGGATGTGGATTACCGAACCAAAAAAATGTGAGCTATTGTTTAAAAAAGACATACTGCTGTTCATATCGTCTTAACGAAGAAAATTACAATAAAGGCAATCGTACTGATTAATGTCCCGCTCGTAGCTAGACAACATTTGCTTCGTACTTCTTTTTTTTTTATTTTACGAAATTTAGGGTCGTCAAGATAACCATTAAAATATGAGACAATGAACGCACATAATATTCTAACGTCCTTATAATAGACCGTTATGGTGCTCCGGAGGTTAATTTTACCCTTGTCGGTTTTGCTCCCTTAAAAACATGTTGAATTCTGTCTGTCAGAGACTTCTACATCCAGTCACAAATCTGGTTCGATATATGATAAACTCATATTTTGTTCACTAAGAGGCAGTGTTTAGCTATATCCAGGGCCTCCTGCAAGATAAGCAATTCGGCATCAGCGTGGAGACCTTTGTCTATGACGCTCTGGGTCTGAACGACGAACAGACCAAGCTGAGTTTCATTACTAGCTTTTCATTACCAGAAGGTGTTTCAAGGTAATACTTGTTTCCTTCTCCAGTGATTGTCTTTACGAGAATGGGAATTTGACTAGCTGCTGATTTGGCTCCCCATAACTCTGAGAAATGGTAACTGGTTGCTTTAGGTATTCTCAAAGGTCGCCAAAAACTTCTGCGTTCTGGCAGCACTATTTACTGAACAGCATACAAAAGCATGCTTGCTGGAGGTGGGTACACACACGTTCAATTACACTTACATCAATAATCCACTGTTCACACTCAAGTCTTTGGTACAGTGTTCGAGACTCCACATAGAAACTGTATCTCTGGCGTATCACTCTCGTATAACCCATGCGAAAAATGAACTAAATCTTGCTGTGCGAGCTCTGATTTCTCTTATTTTATCAGGAAGCTCATACATGTATGTGGGAGGTAACTAAATATTTTGGCGTTCAAAGCGCCTTTGTTTTAATGATTGCCGTACCAATTTGCTGCTCATATCCATGATACTCTCTCCCCACTTTCGTGATGATACGAAACGAGCCGCCCTTTTTTGAAGCTTTTCGATGTCCTCTGTCGGTCCTGTCTGATAAGTATCCCATACCGCGCAGGACTACTCCCGTAGATGAAGGACAAATGCAGTGTAGGCAGTCCCTTTAGTAAATTTGTTGCATCCTCTAATTTTTCTGGCAATGAATCGTTCTTATTTAAAGAAAGGCGGCGTTGTATTGCTATGAGAGTAATAACATTGCTTTATAATTATACGAAAACAGCACAATCTATTTTCACTGAAGTTCCCTGCCTCGGCCAATTTTGGTCATCTTCAGATTTTAATTATGAAGAGGATGACGCCAACCACTGGAATCACTTGGTGCCCTTCGTGAAAATCCTGCGCTTACACATTCATCACGGACCGTAATGGTGTGACTCTTGGGGTGCCGGGATGGAAAGCTGTAAAGTTCACCAAATTTCAAAAGAAATTGTATCATAATACCGATACACATTACCCTCCTCCCCACCCCCTTGAGCTGCCGCTTCTTTTATCACCGCAACAGATAAAAACTAATGCTGGTAGACTGTTCATGATTTGGCATTCTCGTCACAATTTCATAATGACATGAATAACTAATATGTGCCAATAGTGTCTGAAAAGTGACTAAATATTGAATTTGGGAGTTGTAAACATAGAAATGGTAGACAAATTCAGTATAACAAATATATTTATTAACTTGAACATTTGGAAATACTTCAACATGTGACCCAGTAATTGAATACAAAATGCAAGCACAGGGGTGTAACTGAATGAACTGTTGGCTAAGTAAAACTGGAGTCTAGCGGTATACAATGGTCAGCCAGAACATTAAGACCACCAACCTGCTATCGATATCAACTCGTCCGGGAGGGGAATGACTCCTAGTCAGACACATGGACTGTGCATGCAGTATCAGTGAGCGTGCTCTCTGTGTGTAGAATGCAGAAGGCGCGCTATATATCTGAGTTTGACCGAGGGCAGATTGTGATCGCCTGGAAGCTCGGCACGAGCATCATTTCGGAAACTGTGCGACTTGTAAGGTGTTCGAGGCTTGCTGTGGTGTGTGTCTTTAATATGTGGCGAAGCCAAGGTGAAACCATGTGCGGAATCGTGGCATTGGGCAGCCACGGATGTCGGACGTCGTAGGCTTGGCAGACTATAAAAGAGAACAGACGATGAACTATCGCTGAATTTACATCAGACTTTAAAGCTGATCTGAGCACAAATGCGTCTAAACACACAGCGCTCCGAACGCTCCTAATAATGAGCCTCCGCATTCAACGACCCATGCATGTGCCAATGATAACACCACGACGACGGCAACTACGGCTGAAATGGGCATGTGACCATCGGAACTGGACATTGTCGCAGTGGCAGAGCGTTGTGTGGTTTAATGAATTCCGATACCTTCTTCACCAAGCCGATGGGAGGGCGCGAATCCATCGTCTTCCAGGGGTACAGCTTCCTTCACACCTGTGCTGCCGGAAGGAGATAAGCTGACAGCGGCTCCATTATGCTCTGTAGAATATTAACGTTGACATCCACGGGTCCGTTGGAGCTCATGCAAGGCTCGGTGACGGCCAAGGAGTATCGTACACTGCTTACAAACCACGTACATCCTTTCATGATGATCACGTTTCTCGAAAGCAGTGGCATTTTTCAGCAAGACAATGCGCCATTTCACAAGGCCAGGAGTGTAATGGACTGTTTCAAGGAACATAATGGCGAGTTACAATTGATGTATTGACCTCTAGCTCGCCAGATTTGAACCCGGCCGAACACATCTGGGATGTGATTGAATGTGGCATCAAAGCTCATCGCTCCCCCACCCCTCCCCACCTCCACCCACCATCTCCCAGGAATTCACGCAAATTAGAGGACTTTTGTGTGCAGATAGGGTGCCGACTCCCTCCAGCGACCTACCAAGGCCTCATTACTTCCATGTCATGACGGGTCGTCGCTGTTGTCTGTACCGGCAATTTGGCAGGTGGTCATAGCGTTCTGCCTGGTCAGTGTAATTACAGCACCCGATGATCTGCTATGAGTGTGTGCTAATTTGCCAAGAGAATAAACAACTATTCTATCACACAACAGTGATCAAATAGGGTAACTCATCTTAGAAACCCACATGCAAGTGTGTCTGCCACGGGAGCGAAGCAGTGAGTACGTCAGAATAGAAACTTCCTGGCAGATTAAAACTGTGTGCCGGACCGAGACTCGAACTCGGGACCTTTGACTTCCGCGGGCAAGTGTTCTACCGACTGAGCTACCCAAGCACGACTCACGTCCCGTCCTCACAGCTTTACTTCTGCCAGTACCTCGTCTCCTACCTTCCAGGAAGTTACATATCAGTGCACACTCCGCTGCAGAGTGAAAATCTCATTCCAGTACGTCAGAATAAATAAACAAGTCCCTACTTTGCCGGCGCAGTGAGATCGGCTCGTGGTAGGCAGCTTTCTGCGCAGGGTTGTACTGCATGCTGTCCTCACGAATGCTGACCTCCATGATGATCTCCGGCTGCGATCGTGACCCAATGAAACGCGAGATAGCTAAGCAAGTTAACACTCCCGACCATTGATTCCAAATGGAATCTATCAACCTCTGTCCATTCCACCGATATAGTGATCACTTCTAATTACACCTTGTGATATCCGCTATTTTTGGCTTCATTAAAACAGAAAATAGTTATAAAGAATGATTAATGTACGTAATAAGGCGTCGCAAAGCGACGGTGGAATTTCCTAAATGATGTAATTCGTCGTCTTTGGGCGGCAACATAAGCAGAAGAATACGGATAGATATGCGATCCTTCACTATTTTGTTCGCTGGAGAACAAGTGAAGCCTTGAGCGCCAAACACTTGTACTGTTTTTCCTAAGTAAGACAGACGCAGATTTGTGGCGGTCTGATCTAGTTTTTTACTAAATAAATAAAAACGTGTTCCGTCTAAGTTTGAGTGAAGTGTGAAAAGAAGAACTGTTATAACTTATCGTGACGACGCACGAGCGACTCAAGAGGACAATGGCTATATAAAAGAGCGCTCAATGGACACGAAACGGACATAAAAATCTACCGTCATTGTAGTACTAAGCTTAAGGTACGATATATGTTTTAGTTATAATAAATATTTGTTCTGGAAATATTGCATCATTTAGCAGTGCTCATTCCTATCATCTCCTCAGTATTATTTTCATTTTAATTATGCATTTTGCTAAGATTACAGACACCAAGATCAGCAGTCCAATGCGCGTGTTACATTGACAAAAAGAAAACTGTTTTATCGTCTTCTTGCATCAGCTTTAATATTGAATTTCCCTTTTGTGTGATGTTATAGTTGTTTTTGCGCCCTTAAGAACTTTCTGGTCCCTTAGGAAATTGTTTTGTGATAAGAATAACTTCACGACTGGGTATGATCGTATCTACGATCATGAAGTAATTAGAAAGACGATAATGCAATTTCTTAATCAATAGCGCGCTAGCTGTGACTGCTTCAAACCACGCGAAACTGCAAGTAAAGACTATTCACATTTCATAATGCAATATTTTATGACAATGGTCAATCCATGATTCTTACTCCAATTGTAATTGATAAAACAGTAAGCGAAATCTCAAATTCCAACTTGTCCACTGAATAACAACATCACTTTTATTTTGTTACATCACAACCTCTACCTCGTCCCCGGGTGGACCGGAGGGTACTTAGGTTACTTCCACGACCTCTTTCTCTCTTGCAGCCCAGATGAGACTCACCGAAAAACTCCGCTCTGCGCACCTACGTAGAAAATGAGTGCGCCATAACTCCTCCACGCTTCGATACTTCCAGTTGCAGTTCTGCACGGAATCGTACCCCAATGATTTCGTGCAGTTCGCCACAGACAATCCCGCCAAAACGGCACGAACAATGCGGCACCAATGGCGGGCTTTGCATCCAAATTTTAGCAACGTGCTTTTACGTCAGCCAATCAACTCCAATCAACTTGCGTTTTTTTAAGGCGTGTGCTGAAAGACTGGCGCTTGAGAACTGCACCCGAGAAATGCGAAAACGGCGTGTGGGCGTGGACGCCGCTCCCGCAGAGTCAGACATCTAAGTCTGAGAAAGCTGCCCCCAAAATACAACTACCAGGCGCCGAACCGGGGCTGGCTGATTGTTCTCGGTAGTAAAGCAATTCTGCGAGGGGCCAGCCAGTCGTTTCTAACTTGCGCCGACTGTGTGTGTGTAATCTCCATACCACCAGATACAAAGGCGTGCCGAGGTAGGGTCGCGAAAGGCTGCCTTTGTCGGCGACTCGCTATTTACAGTGCCAGGTCGTTCCGGGAACGCAGTGCCCGATCTGCCGTGACCCTTGTCAGCGCACCGCTGCGCGGAGAGTCACCTCAAGCACCCACAGCCGTAAATATAGAGAATAAACCAATGCCATCACCCCAATAATTTAATAAGAGCAAAGGAAATTAGAGTTCTCTTTATCTGATCACACGTTATTCCGTGGCCTTACACAACCCAGCCTCACCGAGAACATTTCGAGTGGGTGTCAAATTGGAAAAAAGAAAAAAAAAAAAAAAAGAAATGGAATGCGACAGGCCAGTGAGGGCCTGACATCTTGCAACTCTGCATGACCATCGCGACATGCTCGTCCCTACTGAATGTATTTCTTGCTCACGTGTCTTCTTCGCAGCCCTTACCTGACTGCTATGGATCATTGTTTCTCCAATGACTGTTTTGTCTACGTTTCTTTTGTTCGAACTACCATTTCTCTGTCTCACGAAACTCCAGTGAGCGTGTATCATTTATGCAACAAGTGGATATTATATGTGCAACATCTGCGTCTATAGCTCTTTCATCTGCCATTATTGATTAACAATATTTAGACCTACTAAGCCTTGGGGAATTTAGTTCCATGGAGTTAGACTTCCATCACTGGGTAAGCTGAGTGTACTAGTGCTGAAGCAGCACATCTGATAGCCACTCACAGCAACAGGGGAGACACAAGCTGTTTGCAGGCAGAGCACAATACTGGAGGCAGCACAAGTTGTTTACAAGTGAACTACAGGCCAAGCGAAAGCATAAGTCGTTTTCAGATGTACTACAACAACATGGAAAACATGAACAGTTTACAAGCGGAGTACATTTTTGGGTGAAACACTATATGCTTACAAATGGCGTATACTACTAAGTATGCCGGCCGCGGTGGCCGAGCGGTTCTAGGCGTGAAGTCCGGAACCGCGCGACTGCTACGGTCGCAGGTTCGAATCCTGCCTCGGGCATGGATGTGTGTGCTGTCCTTAGGTTAGTTAGGTTTAAGTAGTTCTAAGTTCTAGGGGACTGATGACCTCAGCTGTTAAGTCCCATAGTGCTCAGAGCCATTTGAACCATTTGTACTAAGTATGGCACAAATTATTTACAAACAGAGTATAATAATGGGGAAAATTACAAGTTGTTTACGAGTAGGATGTAACGCTGGGTAAGGCATGCGATGTCTCTAAGAGAAGTAGGGGAGAGCCGGGTAAAGTATCCAGGATAAGGTATTCATATTTTTTAAGCTGATTAGCAATAGGCACATCACATATAATTAAAATGAGGACGACCAACTTTCAGTGTGGATGTATATCACGGTTGAACTCTTACGGAAATCAGCAGAATTCCTGGAGTAGAGAGGATAATAGGTATGGGTCACTAAATTAGTAGTGTGTGGATGAGTTGAGAATTTGGGTCTGACAGTAGTCGGGCTAGCCACTGTGTCTGGATGGTGCAATGGTCAGTGCTGCCTAGTAAGCAGAAGACATCGGTTTGAATCCTGTTTCGGCAGAAATTTTCAACTTTCCCCACAGATTTAAATCAACGCCCACTGGCAGCTTATGTCATTCATTCCCTTGTGTATTGACTAATATAGAATAATTTAATCATCTTAGGATGAAATTAAACACTTAAAACAATTCAGTTTCCATAAAGTGGCAAGAGTCACTTTGTCCGACGTAAGGGGGCTAAGTGGCCATTTGGTTTTAAATTCAAAAATAAGAAATAAAAAAAATTGTTTTAACAAAGAACTCAGTACAGTTTATTGTGAAACGTGATTCGAATTGCACTTTTCACATATCGAAATCAAACTTTGTTCCTCAAATCCTGTGCAGACTTCATGAGCCCAGAGAGAGCACAATTGGTACTTAATCCAGTGCTCTTCCAGTCTCGAGTCTGAAGACTTTTCTTCACAGTACATGCACTCTGTGATTCATCCTTGTTGACAAAAATTCTTCTAGGGTTGGGTCTCCTGCTGTTCGCAAGTTCCTTCTTTCTGCTTCTCTTCTCTTCAGCTGCTTTCCGTTTTTCCTTCCTTTTCTTTTCTTTTTCTTCTCTCTCTGTGTTTGTCGCTTCTACATCACCTCTGTAAGTGCTTGCTGCAAGTATCTCCACAGAGCCCTCCTTTCGGCTGGTACTTTTACGTTTCCCCCTACACAAAAGTTGCCAGAGCCCACTGCTGAGATGGCCAGTTTGCCTGCATCGACGCCTTTACACGAAAGCTGTATATCTTTTAATAGCATGACCGAACTTTCGGTTATTAATGTAGGATTAGGGAGTCAAAGTATAACACTTTCAACACAGCTCACAATGGCCACTTTGCCCGCTATGCCCACGTTGCCCA
Organism: Schistocerca nitens; assembly: GCF_023898315.1. Taxonomy (NCBI): domain Eukaryota; kingdom Metazoa; phylum Arthropoda; class Insecta; order Orthoptera; family Acrididae; genus Schistocerca; species Schistocerca nitens. Next base: position 642,387,354 of record NC_064618.1, on the reverse strand, counting down.
GCTGTCCCCTACAATTGTGAGGCTAGCACAAGATTTTTATTGGTTGCTTTGTAAGTATCATATGTATGCAGTCGTTTTCTGAACTTGGTAAGATTTATTGTACCATTAACTTTCAGGCCACTGCATGCACAAAGTAAGATTGAGGTAATACAATAAAAATAGGAATAATTGGATATAGTCCTGTCACATTTAGAATAATTCAAATATTAATAATGAACCATGTAAAATTAAGGTGTCAGATTCAAAAAGATGGAATTATTGTCCATCCACACACTAAGTTAATTAATATTTAATTACATTAGAAATTGTCGGTAGTATAGCCGGTTCAGCTTAGTGTTTAGCACTAATAGTATATCTTCAGCACTCACAAAACAAAGGCAATTAGTGTACAAGCACCCTTAACTGAAAACAGTTATTAGAAAGTAATATTAGAACAACATATCTCCGTGAAGTCAAAATAATAATAAATAATTTTAATTTTCCGACACAACATTGATCTCTGATTATTAGATTGACTCTAAGCAGAACCACAGAAAGAATACTGATATAATAATTATGTCACATGTAACTATTGATAAAATAGTAAACCAGTGTTTTGGTTAGTCCATATGGTTGGGTACTGAATACCTACAGTTAATTCTGGCAGTCAAGTGTAACACTTTGTAAAACGAGTGAAAACTATTAAGCAGCTCTACCTTGGATAAATGTCCAGGAGAACTGTTTATTTCTAGTTACTGTCTTTTGAAATCAAATTGGTAAACATGAATAGTTAATAACACTCTCTGCTAAATGACTCTTTAGAACATTAACTAAATCAACATTTATGGGATATTTCATTAGTTTATTTTCCAGCACTCTGTCTTTCGCTCAGACTTCATCGTCCTTCCAGTTGGATCACAAGAACAAATACCATCAATTTTCAGAGGGAAATGACAAAAATTTTCAATTCAAATCACAGTTTTCAGCTATTGCACAACTGGCAAGCTTCAAACTCTCGATCATGTCACACACGTAGCAAATGAACAACTACTTCCATTGGCGATTTGGAAAATAAGTATCTGAGCTTTTGTAATTACAATCTTGCTATGTGGTCTAAGTGCTCTTCAGCAAATCACTCAAATGTCAGTGGAAACCCATTAATTGCTCAGATATCAGATCTTTAGTATCAATGCCTAACAACTATCTTAACGTGTTTTCTCATGAAGTTCGTGTGATTCCTGTGCGAAAATCTTACTCCAAAATTTAAAATGCTCTGTTGTGTTGAAATGATCTGACAACCTTGCGCAATGAATGGTGGCTCTATGATTCAATGTAATAAGACAGATTTTCAGATGCACTTTCTCTCTCACAGGATATAGAAATTAAACCGAATTTCTCATATAAATTAAAGGTTTCAAATTTATCACAGCATCACATCAATTACAAATCAAATAAAAAGTTCAGCTGTCTTAAAGCATTCACATATCTTAAATTACAAAACTGACCTTTGAACCCTGTACCAACATATCAAAATAATTTTGTCAAAAGAAATTACTTTTTTTTTACTGTGGTGTCACCACCAGACACCACACTTGCTAAGTGGTAGCTTTAAATCGACCGCGGTCCATTAGTACATGTCGGACCCGCGTGTCGCCACTGTCAGTGATCGCAGACCGAGCGCCACCACACGGCAGGTCTCGAGAGATGGACTAGCACTCGCCCCAGTTGTACGGATGACTTAGCTAGCGATGCACACTGACGAAGCCTCGCTCATTTGCAGAGCAGATAGTTAGAATAGCCTTCAGCTAAGTCAATGGCTACGACCTAGCAAGGTACCATTAGCATTACATTGCATGTATCTACAGAGTCTCACTTGTATCGTCAAGAGCGATGTACAACAATGATGGATTAAAGTTAAGTATTCCAGCAGCTACGTACTTTTCTTTATAGCATTCATTACGTATCCTGTTTCAGACCTCACGCCAGCCTGCGTGAGTTAACGTGTGCATTCGGCCTCCTCAACCAAGTAGTGTGCGTAGTGTTGGCTAACTGCTAACACTACATTTACAACACTCACTCTTTGTCTCTGGTGATAATTGGCGAATCAGTCTTAATAGTTGCACCAAGTCAAGCAATGGTACACACATCCACTTCACATTTATCTGACACTTTGCTCTCAGTGTTCCATGCGTAAATTCACGCTTAACGCAGTTCATTGCTATGTTACAACTGTTTCCAAGTATTCTCTAAGCATTATTGTTAATGACACTGCTATAGTTTTGACACACATAAATGAAATAGACTACAGCTCAATGATCTACCCATCTTATGCTTGATGTAACTGCGATCTTAAAGCAGAATTAGAAACACGAAAGAAGTAGTAAAATTTTGTTTAGTCGTTGGCAGGCAGCAACAAAGCGACTGGACACGTGCTGATTCTGACGCTTGTTGCAGACTGGATCAACGGCGGCCATGTTGTCAGCAAGTTCGCGGTGCAGCCGCCAGCTGGCGGTAGCCCTGAGCAGAGGCCGCGCCACTGCGGCTACGGCAGTGAAGGAAACTATGGCGGAACCGACGGAGGAGTGGCTGAGGGCAAAACCTTTTGAGGAAATGCCTGGGCCCAAACCACTGCCTATCATAGGAAACACCTGGAGATTCCTGATGCCATCAGGTAAGGGCGGGATCTGTTCTCTCTACCTTGTGAGGAGAGACGTCTCCTCTTCTACATGGCAGCTAACCCAACAATATTTTAACACTACTTGGATGCACAGCCTGCATCTTAAATAGTCTTCATAATATTGACAAATCTCTTCAATTTTGAGGTTACTACGGATACACCCATAATAGAGATAACAGGGCAGGAAATAATAGTACTTCAGTCTCTTTTTCAAACCTCAGTCATACACACTTCCAGTAATGTTCACATTATTGCATCCTTTCTATCCTCCTTTCCATCGCATGTACCGATAACCAGCACTCATTCCACTCATTCATGTATCTGCCACCATATTTCAGGTGTTCCCAAAGATCAGTCCCTTATCCTCTAATCTATATCCTCTTCTGATATGCCTGAAACATGTCCTCAGCCAGTACATTGACAACACCATATTCCACCTTCCAGAACACTCACTGGCCCTTTGGCTCTATGTCAACCAGTTTGCCTCTAGGTGAGACCAGTGTTTCCTCATAATTAACCCAACCAATAACTGCAGGACGAATCGTCTGCCTCTTCTGTTCAAAGAATGCTACCACAGCATTTACAATCATCCTATCCACTTAACTAATGTGCCTAAACACATCAGACTAAACCTGACTATAAACTAACCCCTTTTACTAATGGTGTAAAAAACCTTATATAACAGACTAATATTACAAACTATCTGAATACTAGGATTCAGTCCTCCACCATATTCGTCTTCTACAAAGTTTATTCTCTCTCATGCCAATGTCGCTTGAATTTCCACTACACCAGAAGTTTGTCCCACATACCACGTTCTCAGATGCCATTTATTTTGTCTGACTTTTCACATCTATCTGTCATCTTTACCTTCTTGAGACCAATTTTTTTCATCAGTATTGTGAATCGTTTGTTGCAGGGCCCACCGAGAATTCCTGTCCTGTACTAAACGTTTCATCCCAGAGTAGCAATTGCAAACTATCTCCTCAATTATTTGCTGGATGTATACCAATCTCTGTTTCCCTCTGTATCTTTTATCGTCTACAGCTCCGTCTAGCACCATGGAAGTCTTAACACTTGTCCTATCCTCCTATCTCATCTTCTTATCAGTGTTTTCTGCATGTTCCTCTCCTTGCCAATTCTGCGGGGAGCCTCCTCATTCCTTCCCTCATCAGTCCACCTAACTTTCAACAATTTTCTGTAGCACTACATTTCAAACGCTTCGATTCTCTTCTGTTCCGGTTTTCCCACAGTCCACGTCTCACTACCATATAGTTCTGTGCTTCAAACGTACATTCTTAAAAATTTCTTCCCCAAATTGAGACCTATCTAGTAGATTTCACTTGGCCTTGATTGATTCCTGTATGAAACTTATTTTCATCTTATCTCACAGACTGAACGCATCTGGAATTCCTACACTTCATGCAAACTTGACAGTAACCACCCCATCGTTCCATTCCTGATTGTCACCTTTCGTGGTCTTTCTGCACACACTCCCCACAGTGAAATCTTAACCACTTCATCCCACCTGACCACAAAATCCGCCCATAGAGCTGCCCAGCCTGCCAAATTTTAACACTCTACTCCTTTCTCCATGTCAGGGCCTATTTTCTCACCACGCTACTTACCTTTTCCAACAGCTTGGTCTGGGATCTTTCATCATTTCCATCCCACGCCCTTTCCAAGAGGCTTAAGTATATGCTATTAAATATTAAAATTTCAGCTTCATGAAGGTAACATTCAATCAACGTCAAACTTATATAGAGTATACTACATCACTTGGTATGCAAATGATCAGCATTTCAGCGGGACTGCGCACAGTAAGCAGAAATTACGCCAACTCTGATCTGTGTATAAAGAAAGTCGTTGTATGTGACAAGACAGCATTATACCTCATACCAGCGTACCCCATCCAGACTGCAGTTTATCGGTCCATGATATTACTGCTTGTGCTGGATGGGAAGTCATGCAAATACCTAGTCATTGGGTTCAGGAGCGCGATACTCAGCGCCATGCCGGGTCTCAATGGCACCACTCGTTTATAGCCCTATTAAAATTTCTTGCTAGTTGATGGCTACCAATTGTCGCTACAGTGTTGCCACACTGGCTGTCGCTCGGTTAAAGAAGAGACAGAAACACAGCAGGTCACTTCATAACACTGCAGAAGTGCTGTTACGTGTAACGTGAAGCAATGTAGGAAGCAGCTGCCGACGGGTATGACGAGAACGCCTGTTTTTCCTGGCCACAGGCAGAACATCGTGATGTGCAATTTATCCAAGAAAACGTCTGTGAACAATCTACGGCAAAACTATTAATCGCGTTCGCTTTGTTCAAGTTTTTAAAGCTGACCTCTAAGAGCACACTCAAGACAGAGAAAGTTCAGTTTCAGCTCTAGTCTGTTAGCGGCAACAATCGTCATACCTGTTACACGAGCCGACGCGGATGAGCAGTCCTGGTTGTCACTAGGTTGCAGGTTATAAGCGACACAGGCAGGTTCCAGACGAAAAAAAAAAGTCATAGGAAGAAAAATGTAAACACAGATGACAAAGTCCGTACGATTATGAAAATGACGAGGCAAAGGATGAGAACTAAAATAACCACATTTAAACCAATTAACTGACTAAAAATAATAGTCAAAGTCGTTTTCATAAACATTTAAAAATGATAAAGTTGTCATGTAACAAGATTCGAAGTAATAACCTTCTGCACATCATAACAGTAATTTACCCACTATGCTACAGCACTACATACATTTTTTTCTCTGTATTTTTCTTCCCCTAGACATCTAATCCCAACGATGACTCGCTACTTTCAAAAACTTCTATCTCATGCAATGCCGTATGCGGCTTATCTCCTGTAGGTGGAATCGCACCTTGTGCTAAATGATCAAGTTGTGTTTGGATAGTGCAGTATATCAGACGTGCCTGTTTCGTTACCATCGTTGTCTTTATGTTATATTTGATGTGGTTATCTTGTCTGATAAAATGCGAAACAAAAGGGACAGACCCAGGAATCGGGATCCAAACACATCAAGAAAGAAAGCCAGACAAGGAATTGGAAGTGAACTGTCCATTTGTTGTGGAGGTTCGGCACTGGTGAACAGTTCGGGGGGTGCGGTGGGGGGTGAGGGGGTTAGGGGGGCACGAGAAATACGGGGGTCGCTACGAATTTTTGACGTCACTTCACGAACGCCCAGCTCCGTGCATGCCCAAGAGAAATTATTATGTAATTGAAATGATACCCACAGAAAGTCTTTAAGTTTGTCGTCTGCTATCGAAAGCTTGTTTGCACTTAAACGCCCAGTCAAGGATTATTAACCCCCTCTGAAATACACTGAAGAGCCAAAGAAAATGATACACCTACGTAATATCGTGTAGGGCCCCCGCGAGCACGCAGAAGTGCTGCAATACGACGTGGCATGGTCTCGACTAATGCCTGAAGTAGTGGTCGAGTGAAATGACGCCATGAATCCTACAGGAACGTGGGGTGGAGATATCTTCTGAACAGCACGTTGCAAGGCACCCCAGATATGCTCAATAATGTTCATGTCTGGGGAATCTGGTGGCCAGCGGAAGTGTTTAAATTCAAAAGAGTGTTCCTGGAGCCACTCTGTAACAATTCTGGACTTGGGGGTGTCGCATTTTCCTGCTGGGGTTGGGGGTGTCGCATTTTCCTGCTGGGGTTGACTAAGTCCTTCGGAATGCAGAATGGACACGAATGGATGCAGGTTTGTAGACAGGTTTCTTACGTACGTGTCACCTGTTAGAGTCGTATCTAGATGTATCAAGGGTCCCATACGACTCCAACTGTACACATCCCACACCGTCATAGAGCCTCCCCCTCTTGAACAGTCCCCTGCTGACATGAAGGGTCCGTGGATTCATGAGGCTGTCTCCCATACACGTACACGTCCATCCGCTCGATACAATTTGAAACAAGACTCGTCCGACCAGCCAAAATGTTTCCAGTCATCAACACTCCAATGTCGGTGTTGACGGATCTAGGAGAGGCCTAAAGCTTTGTGTCATGCAGTCATCAAGGGTACACTAGTGGGCCTTCGGCTCCGAAAGTCCATATCGATGAGGTTTCGTTCAATGGTTCCCACGCTGACAATTGTTATGGCCCAGCGTTAAAATCTGCAGCATTTTGCGGAAGGGTTGCACTTCTGACACATTGAACGATTCTCTTCAGTCGTCGTTGGTCCCGTTCTTGCAGGATCTTTTCCCGACTGCAGCGATGTCGGAGATGGGATGTTTTACCGGATTCCTGATATTTACGGTACAGTCGTGAAATGGTCGTACGGGAAAATCCCCACTTCATCGTTACCTGGGAGATGCTGTGTCCCATCGCTTGTGCAGTATAACTCCACGTTCAGACTCATTCAAATCTTGATAACCTGCCATTATAGCAGCAGTAACCGAACAAACAACTGCGTCAGACACTTGTTGTCTTACATAGGCGTTGCCGACCACAACGCCTTATTTTGTCTGTTTATATTTCTTTGTATTTGAATACACATGCCTATACGAGTTTCTTCGGCGCTTCAGTGTAATTACACGCTCCCCGCAGGTGACGGCTCTTGGCAGTCTTAAGACCTGCAGGGTAAAGGGCTGTGGTATATGCGCCACGGCCGGTTTGTCTCGTAGGCTTCAAGTGTTCAGGCGCGACACTGAGCACTCAGATTGAAGCAAATCAGCCACCCCCACGTGAAGTGTCAACTAGCAAGTCATTTTAATCAGATTATAGTGCCCAAGAGGACAGACATACTGTTCGCTCGGTTGGAGAGGTCCGTACAGCCACCCTGAGTGAGAATATGGGCTTGTTTGTACCAGGACAAGTATCCCGCGCACGGCGCGTGGATCACCTTGAACTGTATGCACGACTACCACTGTTTTGGCTTCCCTTCAACTGGAAGCAAATAGAGGTGCACCCAACAACAGTCTGGTTAGAAGAGTGGTATCCCGTGACGGAAGATGCTACTGCAGACATGGATATTGTAAACGCATAATCCGGGGAGAGGTTCAGAAAATCGACACCTGGTGGGGTTGACTGACAACTGATGATCGACGTAAATAAATGTGTTGTTGCATAAATAGGTAGATAGATCCATTATTGGGCGATTACACTATAGGCAATAAATCACTACAAACAGTAACACTCGTAAAAGATTTCTGGGCGAACCCCTATGCAGAGAGTACGGCCGATCTGGTTGCATGAAAAGCAGGCACCAGACTGAAATGCATTGGAAGGATTCTAACAAAAAGTAATTAATGAACTGAAGAAGTGGCTTACAAATATTCGTTAAAGCGATTCTTGAGTGTTGATCTTCAGTGTGGGGCCATTATCAGGTAGGATTTATAGGGGAGTTCGGAAAGATCTACATCTACATCTTCACACATACTCCGCAAGCTACCGTACGATGCGTGGCAGAAGCTAACCTGTAACACTACTGGTCATATCCTTTCCTGTTCCACTCGCAAATACAGGGAGGGTAAAATGACTATCTATATGCCTCTGTATGAGCCCTAATTTCTCGTATCTTCGTGATCCTCATGCGAAATGTATGTAGGCGGCAGTACACCCGTTCTAGAATCATCTTCAAGTTCCTGTTCTCTAAATTTTCTCAGTAGCATTTCTCGAAAAGAACGTCGCCTTCCCTCCAGCGATTCCCCTCCGCAATTTGTTTTTCGAGCATACCGGTAACGTATCTAGCATCCAGCCTCTGAATTGCTTCGATGTCTTCGCTTAATCCGATCTGGTGTGGATCGTAAACACTCGAACAGTACTCAAGAATAGGTCGTGCTATATGCGGTATTTGTCACGGATGAACCACACCATCACGGGTTCGTTTTAAGAGCGTTGTGGAGATGCTCGCTAAAATTCCAATGATAGACGCTATTAGAAAAATATTGCGCTTGATGGGAAGTGTTAATGTTAGAATTATGAGAGCGTATGTTCCAAGACGAGCTAACTAACTTGTTACTTCCTCACATTCACTTATCGCAAAATGATGGCGTGAAAATCACATAAATTAGAGCTCGTGTGGAGAGTTCAAGACATTATCGCGCTCGATTCGCGAATGTAATAGAAAATAGAGAAATAGTAGAAGTACAACAAATACTCTTCACAATAGTTGTAGAGCTCTAGATGTGGATGAGTAGCCTCAGAGGAGGCCAGGTGGCCGACGCTTTTTGTGGATCGTATAACATGTACATCAAAAAGTCCAAGGCCAGATGAACTCAGGTGCTACGAGACGTTTTTAAAACGTGTGGTCTGTGCACCAGTGGAGGCTGTAACATCCCCCTCACTTATCGACCTTAATGACAGTGAAAAATTAAACCGCGTGTACCTAATGGAAATTTGGGAAAAGCAATCGTCACCGAAGTTAATCTGTCGGTAAAGAGGGAGGAAAGGGTTACATCTAAATGAAAGGAAAAACGCAAATGAAACTGGTGGAAATTAATTTTGAAAAGGGGTAAAGTTAATAAAGAGTAAATGTGCGGCCGTTACGTTAACAATTAACTAGCGGTAATTAGATATTTGAGATTTGGGGGAAATTACGGTCGCCAGTCCTAAGGACAATTACTATAGTAACTGAAAAAGAAAGGTTATTACACATATAATTAGCACTAGAAGCGTGGCAACTGAAGGTTGACACGTGTAGTGTGAAAACTGAAAGTTTGTCAGAAGTAATAAATTTCGCTACACTCTGACTTAATTTAGCAACAGAATTAATAAAACCGAAAAATTGAAAGTTAATTTAGTGACTGAAATTAATAGTGAGCTTTGTTTCTGAAGCACATCGAAATTCAGTAAAATACGGTTAGTCTTGGGCTACCTCAACAATCATTTCAAAAGATACTTGAATCTACGCAATTTAGAAATAAGAGATTTAACTTTGAACTTGAATTTAATGATTCTGAACAATTAACAATAGTAAAATTTTGTACGTACCAAGCTGAGCTGTAGTCACAGGTAAGCTAAAATATGGTAGCAAAACTCGCACTCATAATTTGTGCTTGTGTAATCTAAATATTGTAGCCAGCTATGAATACCTTAACTGAACTTTGAAATCAAAGCAGTTAAATGGAAAGATAGTACTTTAATGCTGGCGTCTGAATTTCAACGACACTCGGGTTCATTCCGGAAAAGGAAGGGACCCTGCTTGGTAATGCAACTGGGACAATGAGCAACAAAGGTTCATGCTACGTTGCTGTAATTTTGTGATTTGAACAGTTTTAAAAGCTGAGGTCTGCCATACAGTTCTAAAACTTTACGTGCTTCCAGTCTTCCATGTTGGTTGATTGAAGGTTTGAAGCCGTCGATCGAGGAGGTGGCGACAGTCACTCATTGTCGGCCGTCGCTGTTGCAGAAGCTGGATGTTGGCGCGCCTCTTTCTCGACACGGTCACCAGCGAAACGGGCTCTTGATGTGCGCCAGCTAATGCTTCCCGTCCGCGACACCGTGTCAGAAACTATCATATCAAGTCGAGCGCAATTACATGCGGCCAAACCCTGAACGCGCGGCAACTCGCGGGAGCGTCACACAACACACCTGCTCCACTGCACTACCCCAGCCAAACTCCCTCTCTGCCCGCGCTCCACGCGGCAGAGTTAACACTACCCAAAGATCGTAAACACTTTGGTTCTCCACACGACCTATCGATGTAATGGTTCGATAGCATAGTTTCCCTAGGCCAGACCCAGCGTAAAAATACAAATAATCTTTACCAAAAAATCAGTTATACATCGACATAAATGCATATATATATATATATATATATATATATATATATATATATATATATATATATATATAGTAAAACAATTACAATATATAAAGACACAGAAATGTCATATCTTGAGGTAAGAAAACAAGGAAAAAAATTATAGTACAATAGATGGAAATAGGAGGATATGCATTTCCGGCGTTACAAGGCCTCCGAATAACGGAAAAGTTAGGGATGAGGGCAGAGGGAAGATCGAAAGACAGACCTTTTACAGCATAATGGGTCATAAGAATGTCTAAATCACTGTAGCTGAAGAGGAAGAAAACAATCTTCTCAGAGTAATGCTTGGCTGTTCAGATTGACAAGAAACGGAAGCTAAAAATTTTTGGTAGTTTTATCTAATAGCTCAGAAGCGTCTAACCGGTTAAACATATAAAATTCTTTATGTTAGAAGTTAAGTTTCAAATAAACCGTGCAGACTGAAGGACAGTCACAGTCATACCCTTTGTATTGTATTGTATGGAACTGGGGACGTAAAAACGACGCAGAGACTTCGTCTCCGCCGTAGCCCGCAGTGGTACACAACCCCAAAATAGGCTACAGTAGTCCACTCACCCCACCGCCGCCCCACACAGAACCCAGGTTTATTGCGCGCTTCGGCCCCCAGTGGACACCCCCCCCCCCCCCCCGTGAACGTCTTACATCAGACGAGTGTAACCCCTATGTATGTTTGCGTGGTAGAGTAATTATGGTGTATGTGTACGTAGAGCAAGTGCGTAACTGAGGCGGAATAAGGGGAAACAGCCTCCATTCGCCGAGGCAGATGGAAAACCGTCTTAAAAACCATCCACAGACTGGCCGGCACACCGGACCTCGACACTGATCTGCCGAGCGGATTCTTGTCGGGGACCGGCACGCCTTCTCGCCCGGATAGCAGTGCGTTAGACCGCACGGCTAACCGGGAAGGCTGTCATACCCTTTACTCATAAACACATTATTTTTTTTATATTTTATGACCAATAGCCAGTGCCAAGGTTTGTCTAAAGACGGCGTAGTCTATTGTAGAGTATTGAAACCACTGTTAACGCAGCAAGGTGGAGCATATCCACATGGTCTCTTATCCTTCGTACAGTAAACATATTATTGAGGTAGTAATTTATATTTTGCTCAAAATTTTTATTTTACGGAACTTGTGTGTACTACGTTTTTCTTCAAAAACTTTCGCGGCTTCTAATTTAAAATAACACTTTCTCCTAATATTCAATGCTTTCGAAATTATTTGAATTTACTTCTTAACTTCATATATAAGAACATAATAATGAATACCACTGAAACCCCTCTTCGTAAAAGCAAGACCAAATTAATTAATATCTAGAAAGGCATATTAATTACTGAGAGTCAAAATGAAATTTGTATGTCAATTATCTTAACGTCATTAACTAAACTTGGGTTAACATGAACTGTATGAAAGCCGTACAAAGAACAGATGGACAGAGAAAAATACTTGAGGGCGAAACAAGCCAGTGACGGTTTAATTCTCATTGTTGATAACGATAATGGTGGTACGGTATTTTCGAATGTGTTACGTTTCGGATAATCATGCTTTGACGTGCCTGTTATTGAGTCAGCGCTATCAAAAGGCGAGGGTTACTAAACATTAACCTTATAATTCATCTAAACCTTTATCATGAATTGTAAAATTTATTAAAACGATAGAATTCCATTAGTAGCTGAACAATGAACATAAGAGCGTTATTACGTTATAAGGCTATATTATCGCCCACGCGCTCAAAGCTCCATAACGCGGTGGCCACTGTAGTCACATCGAATTGTAACTAGTAATGTGGCAGAAAGTAAACGACTTTATTTTGACTTAAAACAGCATGTAGTTTCACTATCGAGAAGATCAGTCTTCAACGCAAATGTTCCTGGAAGGTGGAAAAAGCTTGTCCTCTTTTGATTTAATAGTGAAAGCTATGTCAAACCAGGAAACGTGCAAGGACTTTATCTAGAGTTTCCTAGGTTTCTACGCAGAAGAAAATCAGGAAATGGCTGTAGTCAATAAGTGAGCGCGATGTAACGCTGCGAAGGATGCCTGCGTGGGGGGGAGGTGGTTCCCATGGTCTGTGTTATCGGCCTTCCAAAAGATGCCGCCAGATCCAGAGATCCAGTCTGCAAAAAGTCGGGACTTAGGGAACAGTGGTTTCGGAAATCGGCGGGACGAGAACCTAAGTTTCGCGACGGAAAGAAGAGTACGTAAATTTTCAGTTATTATATAATATTATCTTTTAATACATTACAATCAAAATTGGTACGTTAGTGCAGCTGTGCTCACAAGTACTGTTCTATTCACCTAAAGTACAAACTTTAGATTTTTAATGAAATATATTTTGCAAAAGTAAAATAGAAATGTCTTCGCGACTCATCTACAAAAAAAAAAAAAAAAAAAAAATACGAAAAGAAAACAAAAAAAACGCTCATCAATCGTTTAAATGTGAAGAAATATCTACACAAAAGAAGAACCGTATGTTTTTCCTTTCTTAAGAAAATTAGTGAAACATTAAAACGTAAATTTCGTCTGTTTTGAACCTCCTTAGTGTTGTTACTTCATACACCTAAATTGCATGCAGTTTTATTCACTTTGTTTGGTTTTACTGTGTTTCGAAATGATGAGGAGGTCCCATACTCCGAGGATCGTAGGGGACGATGCGGGAGACCCGCACCGCCGTACTAGGCAAGGTCCTACTGGAGGTGGTTTGCCATTGCCTTCCTCCGACCGTAATGGGGATGAATGATGCTGATGCGAACGATGGAACACCCAGTCATCTCGAGGCAGGAAAAATCCCTGATCCCGCCGGGAATCGAACCCGGAACCACGTGCGCGGGAAGCGAGAACGCTGCCGCAAGACCACGAGCTGCTGAATAAACACAGTTTGTATAAATCACTTAGCATCTGTATTCGCAGCGGCTGAACGATCTGGGAGCGTCGACGGGCGTTGTGCACACATCTAAAAGTCACCTACCTCCTGTGTCACGGTTCTCACTACAAACTCAATCACTAAACGAAAAAGTTGGCGGGCGCCGTGAGGAATCACCTCCATGGGTTCAAATGGTTCAAATGGCTCTGAGCACTATGGGACTCAACTGCTGTGGTTATCAGTCCCCTAGAACTTAGAACTACTTAAACCTAACTAACCTAAGGACATCACACACATCCATGCCCGAGGCAGGATTCGAACCTGCGACCGTAGCAGTCCCACGGTTCCGGACTGCGCGCCTAGAACCGCGAGACCACCGCGGCCGGCTCACCTCCATGGGAGTGTGATGGGAAAGGGGTGTGTGTGAGGGGGGAGGAGGGGGGGGGAGTAGGTGGAACACTTCCCAGAAGACTCGGGCTTTGTCGTAATAGTAAACAGCGGCTGAGTGTTTTAGGAACTACAGATGAGTAATGCGCTCAGGCGTCCCTTTAGATCATCGGCTGATTGCGAACTCCTGGTGCGCCGTTTTCTAGCTTTCTTAGTTACCGCCATCGATACTTTCAGAATCCCGATTCAGAACATTAATGTACTTGGCCGCTTATGACGTTAATACGCATTATAATTCGAATTGTTAGCAGTGCCCAAAAATCGGGACACAAGGCATCACAGGTAAGGGTTATGCGGGGCGGCTGATGACACCTCAAAAACTCTGCACAAGCAGAGTTGTCGCACGGATCATCTGGTAGTACTGGCTAACCAGCAGAGATCGCTATCAGCCTTGTGGTATTCACTGCTTGCGGTGTCACAATTTTATGTTTTACGTGCAGCACAACTTCTAGTGAAACGTGTGTGTAGACAACACATCCACACTGCAAGCAAGAAACGGAGCGCATACTCCTGCTACAGGCGGTATCTTAACAGAATAAAACGAAACGTGCATCCTGACGAAGAAACGGATTTCAGTAGCTGCATACACAACACCACTATTAATGGATATGTAAGCGACTAATCCGGGACACGGAACCCGAACTCAGTTGCAGGTTGCCTATAAAGGCTTTCAGGGGCAACAAAAATTTGATTTTCAATATTTCACATAAACATAATCAATTTAAAATGCTGGCATAATCTACTACGTCTTAATTACGAGGACTGTTCGGAAAGTAAGGAACGATCGGTCGCGAAATGGAAACCACAGTGAAAATCCGCTAAAGTTTTGCACAGGTGCAAACGCCGTGTGGCTAGGGCCTCCCGTCGGGTAGACCGTTCGCCTGGTGCAAGTCTTTCGATGGAATGACAACACCCAGTCCCTGAGCGGAGAAAATCTCCGACCCAGCCGGGAATCGAACCCGGGCCCTTAGATATGACATTCCGTCGGGCTGACCGCTCAGCTACCAAAGGGCGGACTTTGCACAGGTGTGTTGGGCAGTGTCTGTAGTATGTCCGTCGATCGCGTTACGTCGTTCTTTTTAGTTCTGAGCACACAGGGAGCACATAAAGATACCTAGAACAATAGTGTCTCTCGCCAAGTACGATGGCCTGGTGAGAAATTTCGTCTGAAGCTATGCAGACAACATTACATAACTGTCGTGTATTTTCTTCTTCAAGACAATTCTCAGCCGCAATCTGCAGGGGTAATGACAATGCTCCTGCATCGTTTTCAGTTGGAAATGTTTGATTACCCATAAAACAGCCCGTAATTGTCTCCCTCTGAGTTTCATCTCTGCTCACATGAACCGCTGGCTATGAAGACAACGTTTTGGCACAGACAACGAGCTGTAGGCCAGCGTAGAGAATTGACGGAAAGGGCTGGCGGCTGCCTTCTGTAACGAGGGTACTGGAAAGCTGGTACAGCGCTACGACAAATGTGTAAGCAGGAACGGCGACTATATAGAGAAGAATCTGGAAAGCCTAGCTAACTCTTGCAAATAAAACGGTTTTGATTTTCACTGTGGTTTCCATTTCGCGACCTATCGTTCCTTACTTTCCGAATAGCCCTCGTAATTAAGAGGTATAATCTTATATGAATGGCTCAACGCAGTAAGACAAGTATTACTGTTGTAAACTACATACGGCATGTACTGAGGCAGCGTAACTCACAGCACGGAAAAGCCCACACACACACACACACACACACACACACATATATATATATATGTGTGTGTGAACTGTGAACTGTATATGTCTTGGGGCAAATATCCAAACTACATTCATCCAGTATCTGAGAATGAGAGCACGTATTGACTTGCAACAAACTTTAAACATAATTTCAAACTTTTACGAAACTTTTCCTCGCCGACTCCATCTGCAAAGTGATGAAGGAAAAAAAGTTTTAACAGAATATATATATATATATATATATATATATATATATATATATATATAATTAGTAATGTCATTTATGACGATACATATATAAGGACAACACAACACCCAGTCCCAGAACGGAGAATATCTCCGAACCAGCCGGAAATCGAACCCAGGCCCTTCGTTTAGCAGTTCGCGGCGCTGATAGGACTATATTCCGCCAGTAATTTAGAATGAAAGCATTTAGCGACTTGCAACTAGTTTCACACATAATATCGGACCTTTGCGACACATTTTCTGTCCGATACGCCCATAAAATGAAAGGAAAAAAGTGTATCGCTTACTATATTTTCACTGTTCATGCAATAAAGCTGCCGCATCGGGCCTGACGTTTTAATTTATTAATTATTTGCTACTGACCGTATGCGCAATGTATTTTGCGAACTGTTTGCACATATCCCAGTGAATGTACCTACAGAATTATATTACTCTACGACACTTGCTTGATCAGATATGACGTCATAAACATTGAGATACGTAAAAAACTAGCTTTTACACTTACAAACTGTGAACTGTATATGTCTTGGGGCAAATATCCAAACTACATTCATCCAGTATCTGAGAATGAGAGCACGTATTGACTTGCAACAAACTTTAAACGTAATTTCAAACTTTTACGAAACTTTTGCTCGCCGACTCCATCTGCAAAGTGATAAAGGAAAAAAAGGTTTTAACAGAATATTCTCGGTTTACAAGCCGCACCATTTCGAATAAAATATTCGAGCTTTCGATAGCTATCTCGGCCTTCGTCATCAGAAGTTAAAATCACTTGGCTGCTGGGGCTGCTACAATTCGTTGATCACATGAACAGTGTCCAACCTAACATTAAATTTACTGTCGAGATGGAGAGACATTGCAAGCTTCCGTTGTTGGATGTTTTAGTTGAGCGGAAGTTAGGGAATCTATGCATACTGACCGGTACTTAAACAACAATTTTCACCACCCTGTACACAAGAAAGCGGTCCTGAAAAAGTTAGCACACAGGTAAAATATTGTTTCCGACGACGACCACCTAGAGCCTGAATTTCAGCGTTTCAAATGCACTTTCAGGGAAAGTGGTTACAGCAAGGGAAGAGCTGCAATAGCTTTCAGGTGCCACCGACGACAGACGTCTCTTGAATTGGCGGAAGTGGCCAAGCCGGCTGCATTCCTTCCATGCTATGAAGCAACTGCTAGCAAGATATGACGTGTACTGAAGACACATGGACTGAGACCAGTGTTCCGACCTGCCCCCAAGATAAGAGGTTCAGTTTGATAATTATTAAACAATATGAAAAAACGTAAATTAGTTACAAACTATGGCGTGCTTTCACTTTATTCAACATGTAACAGATACTCGGATTTAGGTTATGACGTGTTCGATATGCCTGCCATCATTGGTTATGATGTGGCGCAGACGAATAGCGAGATTCTGCCTGACCTGCTGAAGTGTCAGAACATCGATGCTGTTGATAACGTCCGGAATGTCTGTTTTCAGCTCAGCAATGGTCTTGGAGTTATTGCTTGTCCTTAATGCAGCCCCACAAAAAGGAGTCGCATGTGTTCGGATCCGGAGAATGTGGCGGCCAATCGAGGTCCATGCCAGTGCCCTCTGGGTATCCCAGAGCCAGAATGCGGTCCCCAAAGTGCTCCTCCAGGACATAAAACACTCTCCTGCTACGGTAAGGTCGAGCTTCGTCTTGCATGAACCACATTTTGTCGAAATCTGGGTCACTTTGGATAATAAGGATGAAGTTATCTTTCAAAACCTGAACGTTGCACGTCATACATTTACCCGTTGAGAGTGAAGGGACTTCCCGATCGTGAAATGTGGACTCTCAGTCCCCCCAAATGCGGCAATTTTTCTTATTGACGAACCTATCCAAATGAAAGTGGACTTCGTCTCCAAACGAAACCATGCATGCGCATACTAATTCCCATCGTGTCCCACGGACAACCGTGTAGTTTGAACGTCCAAAAGCAAACAGTTGAGAAGTTATGACGTTTTTTTCATGTAGCTAAATAATTGTCACCCTGAATGTTACGCCCTGTTAACGACAACATAGGTCTCCAAGTTATTGGCATGTGTGACGTCCCCTGTGAAAGTGGCAGCATTTACAAGGGACAAACTGTTGGCACTGCTGCTGAACGTTGTGCAGAGCATTCACGACCATTAAACAAAGGAAACTTGAAAAGTCGGTCATAGCTGAACAGGCAGAAAATAACGCCATTCGTCCCCGTGGCGGGACGGAGGCGCAATGAGGCGGCCAACTTTCCTCTGTGCCGTCACTTCGGCCCTCTCTGGAAAGTTCCAGCGGCTACCTTTATATCTGCACGGAGCGGTCAGGAACAGTCTGAAAAGCTTGCAACGGTGTTGCAATGGAGACTGTGTTGAGAAATAATTTTTAATAAAAAGAAAAGAGGTTATCTAACATTGAGGTTAGTCAGTTATTCTGCGCATAAACTCAACCAGACTGCCACAAGTGGTGTCACCAAACGTGTTCTTCGTTTCGTTTCCTCAATAGGAGCAAACGTAGCTTTTGCTCACCTAGCTTAAATTTATCAGGTCCGAAAAATTTTGCACTTTAGCTGGTAAGGAACATCTGAACAAGCGGTAACTCACGGGCCCACAGATGTCTGGCCATTTTAGCGCGTGCAAGTGTTTGAATTTGCTTACACAACGACCTGATTGGTTAACTTCAACGCTAAATAGCTCGTAAACATATCTGTAAGTTTTTTAAAACTCTTTCTGACCGCTCTTTACCGCGCAGTGTGGCCGCGCGGTTAGAGGCGCCATGTCACGGATTGCTCGGTCCCTGTCGCTGGAGGTTCGAGTCCTCCTTGGGGCATGGGTGTGTGTGCTGTTCTTAGCGTAAGTTAGTTCAAGTAGTGTGTAAGTCTAGGAACCGATGATGTCAGCAGTTTGGTCCCTTAGGAGTTGACACACAATTGAACATTTTTTTGACCACTCTTTATAAGCAGGACATCGTGCCAACTCCGGCAAGTCGGTGGTTTTAACTCTTGATGACGATGGCAGAGACAGCTATGGAAAGCTCGAGTATGTTATTCAAAGTGGCGGGGCAGGTAAAACAGAGAAAATTTTGTTTAAAGCATGCTACCATGAAAGACTATGATGACACAGGAAAACACTTTACACTGCATTTTCGGGTCTCATGTAGTAAAACTGCAGCATCAGACATGACGTTTTAATTTCTTTCTTCTTTACTGCTACCCGTATTCGCAACACAGTTTGCAGACAGTGTCTGCACATAGCTCTGAATGAATCTGTGAAATTGTACCATTGTTTTTATTTATTTATTTACATGTCAAGTTCCGTAGGACCAAATTGAGGAGCAAATCTCCAAGGTCATGGAACGTGTCAGTACATGAACTTACAACATAAAAGTAATAACAGATAAAAATAAATGTTCATGAACCTGAAAAAAAGTCAGTCCATGAGTTTAAGCAAACGCTATCAGCAATACAATGAGAATCAGCTTAATTTTTCAAGGAACTTCTCGACAGAATAGAAGGAGTGACCCATGAGAAAACTCTTCAGTTTCGATTTGAAAGCGCGTGGCTTACTGCTAAGATTTTTTAATTCGACTGGCAACTTATTGAAAATGGATGCAGCAGTATACTGCACACCTTTGTGCACAAGAGTTAAGGAAGTCCGATCCAAATGGAGGTTTGATTTCTGCCGAGTATTAATGGAGTGAAAGCTGCTTATTCTTGGAAATAAACTAATATTGGTAACAAGAAACGACAATAAGGAATATACATATTGAGAGGCCAATGTCAAAATACCCAGACTCGTGAACAGAGGTCGACAAGAGGTTCGTGAACTCACACTACTTATTGCCCGAACCGCCCGTTTCTGAGCCAAAAATATCCTTCTAGAATGGGAAGAGTTACCCCAAAACATAATACCATACGACATAAGTGAATGAAAATAAGCAAAGTAGACTAATTTACGTGTCGAAGTATCACTCACTTTTGATACCGTTCGAATAGTGAAAATGGCAGTATTAAGTCTTTGAACAAGATCCTGAACGTGGGCTTTCCACGACAGCTTACTATCTATCTGAACACCTAGGAATTTGAACTGTTCAGTTTCACTAATCATATGCCCGTTCTGAGAGATTAAAACGTCAGGTTTTGTTGAATTGTGTGTTACTGCACTACTTGAAACCGAGTCAATGTTGCACACATCCTTTACTAGGCTTCACAATGCTGGTGACCTGGTACTCACTCCTCAACACTTCCTGCAACTGCTGGCCCACACCTCTACGGTGGGAACTACCTAGCAGCAGAACCTTCTTTCTGCTAGACTTTGCAACTAACCTAGGCTCCCTAATTGCTGAGGACTGCTGCAAGTTACCTACATCTACGGCTACACGAGGCTCCTCTCCACTCAACTCTGACAGTCGGTTGTATCTATTGCATGTATGCAAAGTAAAACTGTCTGAATACCTCCTCTTCCTAGCTACGGACAGGTTCAGGAGATATGACACCATAATCAATTAGATGCTGGAAAAACCAGCTTTTGCTTAAAACGGAGCACAAATCACACACATCATTCGCATCCAGTGTTTGACAATGAGAGCACTTAGCGACCACCAACAAATTTCAACATTATTTCAGGTCTTTTCCAGATTTTTTTCCACGCTTACATGCTCAACGAGAAATATTTAACAAATTAACTAACTTGTAAAGGGCTGTTTCATACATGGGAGTTCGATTGCTTAAAGAATAAGAGGTTTACTGGTTTATTACTGTTCTAGCAGCTGTTGATGTGTAGAAACAGGTAGCGAAATTGACCAATATTATTTTGGAAACGTTAAAACACCGAAGAGGTGAGGCGACTTAAAATATATATGATATTTGAACCTCTTCAAGTCAGTCACAGTTTCAATGTGGATGTATTTGCGATTCAGGATCATGTTTTGTAGAACGGCACACACTGTTCTGGGCTTGACTATGTCACAATGCGCACCTCTCTCGAAGGTGAATAGTTGTTTCACACAGCCTTCTCAACTGCAGACGGTATGGTCGTGTTGAGTCCACACGTGAAACAAATACTCACAAGCACACATGCACACACATAAACTAAATTTTTATTTTTATTTGGTATAATTGATAACAAACACATACGAACACACACATACATTGAATTTCATTTTTTTTTTTTTTTTTTTGGACCATTGATAACATTGTGTTAACTGAGATAAATACGTTTTATTTTAATGACATTTTAGGACGTTTCCACATTTGTCTTCTTAGTCTTAAATTTGGAAAATAATTATAAAGATGAACCTATGGCTTTGTGTTGTGTGTTGGTGTTGGTTCACGTTTCTTCCTATATGGAGATCGCGAACCCGTGCGGTTGGAAGCAGTTTCTGAACAACTAGATGATTGTCTGCGCAAGCCTGATAAATCACTTGTTATTGTTGATTCACTTTGGTCTTTTTTCAGTGTTCAACAGTTCTTCTCGTAACAAGCATATGCTTATTGTGGTGCACTGTTTCGTAACAGTTGTCTATTGCACAAACTGAAAATATTACGGAGAAAGGGACTATCAGATGAGGAGGTAGGGGAACTGATTGAGCAGTCTTCTGATTCTGAAGACCCACCTATTGGATTTGAAATTTCCAATGATGATGATAACGACTTAAAGGTCGCTGAAAGCTCAGAACAAGGCGAACGTGATGATGACCACGAAGAATCCCATTACGACAAAGGAGAAGAACAGTTTAATGCAAATTCTGTTGAATGTGACTTATTGTTTTCAGGTAATGGGAACGAAAGATGGCTGCAGCCCCTCAGGCTGGAATTTTTGGTAGACAGACCGAATTTAATGTATTGAAAGAAGACTAGGGACTTACAACATATTCGATTAGGATCTGTGATAAAGAAGAGTCTTGTTTCATGTTGTTCTTTCGTGTACCCCTTATTGAGAAAGTGGACCAACAAGGAAGGTTGAATCGTTTGCAAGGACTGGATGAATATAGATTTCTATAACATGAAAAGTTTCTTGGTTTTCTGGTTCTGACTGACGTTTGCGAGTCAAGAAGTGAAGACATCAGTCAGCTTTGGAATGTTGAGAACGGCCGACCGCTGTACAATGAAGTTATGTCTTTCAACCGCTTACATGCTATTCTGAGGGTGATGTGCTCTGACAACGCAGCTGCGCGATGGGATCATAGGTCAACAGACCAATCACAGAAGTTTTTGAGATGTGGGAAAGTACCCTGAAGGATGTCCTCATTCCAGGATGGTACATGTCCATGAACAGTTGGTCACATTTCCAGGTCGCAGTCCATTTCGACAAACATGGCATCTGAATCTGGTAGATTCGGAATAAAGTTCTGGTCAATTTATGACAGTGTAACAAGCTGTTGCTGGAAGCTGAAGGTGAGGAAAGAGGAAGAAACCAGAGCCTTGCAACTTGGAGAGGATGTTGTGAAAATCCTGGTGACTGAAGTTGAAAATTATTGACTTAATTTCTTTTAAGGATCTCGATTTAGCTCATTATTTGTTGCCGAAAGATCTGATAGGTACTATCCAGAAAAAAGGTTAACTGCCTGCTGATTTTACTACACCTAAAGGGCGTCAGGTATACTTCACATTATTTTGTTTTCAAACAGGTTCGATGAAAGCCTCTTACGTCCCTAAGAAACATGACGCGGCCTAATAACCCAGAAGATTTTAACTTCAGTGACAAGGGCCACGAAAGCTTTCAGACTTACAAAAAAACAAAGTTGTTGCCGTTATCAGCTCTCTTCATGACCAGGCAACAGTATCTGCATCAGAATAAAAGAAACCTGAAGTTATAATGACATACAGTACCACAAAACGGGGTTTTGACACCGTGGACCAAAGATGCGATGCTACCGTATGAAGAGAAAAACAAGGTGCTGTCCGTTGGTGGTTCTCTTGAACGTCGTCGACGTACGTGTAACGAATACACACGTAATTTGAATGAAACTGACTATCAATAAAAAAAATGAGCCGTCGTACTTTCGTCGTCAATTTGTGAAAGCAACTAGCAGAGGTAAGAAGTCAAGGAATTCATTAGTAGCAACGGATCTTGGAAGGGCAGCAAAAGATCTAGCTAAGAAAAGGAGAAAATGGCCATATTGTGTAGCGAAGAAAGATAGAAAAGGTCATATTACACGCATAAGTGCACCAAACGTGTATGCTCAAAACATTCTACTATTTTCTGTGGACTCTGCGCAAATTTGCTATGAGAAGTATACTATAGGAACACTTGATGTAGAGTGAGAATAAACTGTATTTCCTTAAAATTTCACCAATAAAAGTATAAAAATTGTGTTTCTAAATGTAAACTTTAAATAAATAAAATTAGTTTAAATGTATTTATGCCTCAAAGGTGGTTGACGTTATAAATAGTCAAAATACCGTCAGTTTATGTAAATTTAAGCCGTACGGATGCGAGAGGTCCGACTGGTACGTAACTTCATACAGATGTTTTCCTAAGCACAGGCTTACATGGAGCACTGTATTCTTATAGCAGCATTCCAAAGCTCACAGAAATAGAAGCACAATAACACAACAGTTGTTAATTTTGGCTTCGAGATAATTAGCAAAGTAATCTGAGAAACTTTCTGATAACGAGCGGCAAGAATCCTCTGTTGTGGTGTGAAGACCGCCAGTGCGGGGTTATTGTGCTAGGCCCCGCCGTTATTGCGTGCCAGTAGAAAACTACACCGCTCTTTACTCTGCATAGTGGAATCTGACCGCCTTGCCTCCGAATTTTAACACTTGTCTTAGGCACTTTTGGGAATTACTTCGACGCCAGCAGAGCAAGCGTAACATCACTATATTCGTCTTCTCAAGAGTTTTCGAATGTCGTTAAAGAACATACCGTTTCATTGAAAATTTTCGCACTGGTTTCAGTATCTCGGTTAATACAACGGTTAATAGCATTAAACCTATAACAAAGTTACCTGCAACAGGGTGTACTACTGTTTTCCGAAAATATTTTTATGATATTTTAAATCGTTCACCAAATGAAAAGAGTGATACGTCTTATAATACGCTCCCTATACAGGGTGTCCCATTTATCTTGGCCACCCTAAATAACTGTTTGCCCAGATGCAAATTACAAAACGTTTCAAGCAAATGTTCTTTATCCGTCAGGGGGACAACAATCAGCATGATTGCCTTCGTTTAGCTTTTTATTTTACGAAGATATGAACAGCGGTATGACTTTTTTAAATGGCACCCTGTATTTTTTATTCGAAAATTCATTTACTCTCCTAAAGACCTATTCAAAAATGTATCGCGGTGCACCATTCACTAAAACACAACGTTACTAATTACAAAACACAACATTGTCGTTGACACTCCCAGCGCTTAGTGCAGGTACTCTCGACTGCTACGGTCGCAGGTTCGAAACCTGCCTCGGGCATGGATGTGTGTAATGTCCTTAGGTCAGTTAGGTTTAAGTAGTTCTAAGTTCTAGGGGAGTGATGACCACAGTAGTTAAGTCCCATAGTGCTCAGAGCCATTGGAACCATTTTGCAGGTACTCTGAGTAATGGAACACATCCACGTGCTGACGTTGGCAAAGGACAAATGTAAACATATGTGAATGCACACCCGTCATTCCGTCAACCATTGTCAGTTGAAGAGTTGTGTGAGTAGAACGTACACCAACGAAGAGAAGGTAGAAATTCTACTCATCTATGGGGAATGTAACTTAGCAGTAATTTCAATACCGTTTTCTTATGTACAGGTACATTCAGTACAGTAGTTTAGTCCTTTTAAATACTGTTGTGTAGACAGGGATACAGTAAAGGCTGTCCTTCCTACAAACTAGATCGACATAACGTTTCTTTTATTGTTGTTGTTGTTGGTAGGCGAAATGCTACGCAGGCAGCCGAACTGTACAAGAGCGATATCCTGACAACAACCCACCTTCCCGATGGATGTTTTCTCGTCTTGTTGCGACGCTTCAGGAAACGGGAAGTTTCAATCCACAACGCAATCGTCGTAGCACTCGCACAAACGAAGCTGCCGAAGTTACTGTTCTCGCTTCCGTTGCTATGAATACACATGTGTGCATACCACAGCTTCAACACGAGATTGGCATTCCTAAAACCAGTGTAATCGTATTCTTACACGTCACCGGTTCAATCCTTACCATGTGCACCTACGTCAGGAATTGCATGGGAATGATTTCCAGAATCGTGCACAATTATGCTGATTGATGTCTCCACCACAGTTAAAGAACATTCCCTTGAAACATTTTGTAGTTTGCATCTGGACAAACAGTTATTAAGGGTGGTCAAGATAAAAGGGACACCCTGTATTCGTTGCTTACCTTCGTCTCAGGTTAGCCAGTGGGAATTTTAAAGCATACTCAAAAAATTTAGATTTCTGGAACTGCTTGTTTACTTGCAGGAGACTACAAGACGACGGACATGGCCGAGATTATGTTCCAAATGCACCAGCAGCACGGGGACATCGCCAAGCTGGTGGGCCTCCCAGGGAAGCCACCGATGGTCTTCTGCTTCAACGCCAACGACGTAGAGAAGGTACGTACCAGAGATGTAGAGCGGATGCGTAGTATCGAAATATAGCAGATACATAGAGAGACACGGAGAGGGTATATACAAGAGATATAGAGAAGGTACACGTCAGATATACGGGGTGGTCAGAGACAGTCTGGAAATTTTGTACGGTTGTTGCACGTTGAGTTGTGCTGTTTAGAAAAACATTAGATACGTTGTGCTGTTTCCTAGCTAAATAGCATTGAAGTTAGCCAATCCGGCTATTGTGCACGCAAATTCAAGCATCCCGTCAGAGAGGATCTCGTCAACGTGTTTTTCGTTTGATTTTCTAAAGCTGAGCAAGAGGGCGATACAAAAATTGGGCATCGGACGGTAGTAAGGATCGAACCCGACACAAAGACTAAGCAGTCTCGTGCGCTGCTATCTACGCTATGGGAACAACTGACACTAATTGTGTCTGGCAGGCAGCTCGAATTAGCGCTCGTAACGTCCTGATAGGATAACTTCAGTGCTTATTAACTCGGAAACGGAGCAACGTATCAAATTTTTTTCTTAACAACTTTTCCTCAGCACAACCCGCCCTGCAACACCCTTACAAACTTTTCAGACTGTTTCCGATCTCCCTGTATAGAGAACGTACGCATAAGAAAGGTTCAGAAGGTAAATTCAACGAACATAGAGGAGGTACCTACTAGATACACACCAGACATAAACAGAAATGTAGAGAAGGTACATTCTAGAAAAATATGAAAGTACGTAGCAAAGACGCAGGAAAGGTTCACCCCAGAGAGATACAGACGGTACATAGGAGAGATACGCATGAGAGAAGCGGGAAAGGTACATCTCACAGACATTGAGAAAATACATATCAGACACAGTCAGAAGGTAAATAAACAGAGATATGGTTCAAATGGCTCTGAACACTATGGGACTCAACATCTGGGGTCATTAGTCCCCTAGAACGTAGAACTACTTAAACCTAACTAACCTAAGGACATCACACACATCCATGCACGAAGCAGGATTCGAACCTGCGACCGTAGCGGTCATGGGGTTCCAGACTGATGCGCCTAGAACATCTCGGCCACAGCGGCCGGCAAACAGAGATATAGAGAAGGTATACGCCAGAGAAACATAGAAGATACATATCAGAGACATACATAAGGTTCAACACAGAGAGATAAAGAAGATACGTAGCAGATACTTACAGAACGTTCATGCCAGAGAGATATAGAAAGCACTCGAACATCCCAGAAATGAACCGAAAAGGCCTAGATGTGAGAATATTGGGAAGGAACGTTGCTAAGTGGAGAGTAGTTGGTAAGATGAAATAAAGAGGACCAGGAATAGATAACTGCGTCAAATGAACCCGGCGAAACAACCACAACACAGACATGCATCAATGTCAGCAAGACACTGAAAGTACATCTCTGGTTGAAAGTGGTGCTGCAAGCTGTACTAATCTCCCTGGGCATATTTTAATTACGCAGAAGTAAGCGTTTATTTTGATGCGCATGGTCCTAATCCATCAATTCAACCTTCTGTAAAGTCGCCTTAATAATGCCATGTCCGTCTCGCTAGAGGGCAGTCTACATCTGTCCCCTGTAGAACACTGTGAAGTACATGGCACAGAATATTTTGTACTGTACCGCTTACCAGAGATTCTTTCCACTCCATTCGCGTATGGAGCACAAGAAAAATGATGGTTTAGACGGCTTTTGGAGCCCTGTAATTAGTGTAACCGTGTCTTCGCGGTCACTATGGGAACGATGCGTATGGGCTTGCAGTTTAGATTCCTGACTTAATACTGGTTCATGAAATTAGAAAGTAGAATATTGTCCGCCAGGTCCTAAACAAGGACAATAAAGGTGCCACAATATGTCCCTTGAGTACGTCTGAACTTACTTCTGCTTCTATAGGTCACTCTCCAAGCTGCGTCCTCCCTTACAATCATCCTTAATGCAGTCACTAAACTCGTTTGATTCCCCATATAATAGCACTTTTATTAACAAGTGTTGGTATGGGCTTATTCAAACGCATTTCGGATATCAAGAAATTTGCATCTTCCCGAATATCTTGGGCTACGGCTTTTCACGCGTTCGAATGTTTCGGAATTCAAGCTGGTTGCTATGAAGGAGGTCATTCACTTCGAAACATCTCATTACGTTTGACCATAGAATATTTTCAAATTCAACGAAAAAAAAAAGTATGAAAGATATATGGATCATTTCTACCCTTCTTTTAGATGGCTGTGACCTTTGTTTTCCTGCAACTGTTGGATGCAATTTTTGTTCTTGAGATCTACAGAAAATTACGGTTGAAAAGGGGGCCAACTGTGTTGCCATTTATCAGTTTATGAATCGTATCCAACAGGAAGGAAGCCTGGAGATTCTTTCACCTTTAGAATTTCCAGCGGTTTCTCAACAGCTCTGATACCAATAAGTACATCTCCCATCTTTGTATGTGCTCGAGAATTAAACTGAGGCAGTACTGCTGGATTTTATTTTGTAAAATTCACGAATTCAGCATTTCAGGGATTCAGCCTTACTTTTTTCCTTTTGGAACACTGAATTTCAGTTTCTGTGTCATCATGAGTGTCTGCATACTAACTCTCATGCCACTGATAGCCTTTTCATTAGACCAGAATTTCTTCATGTTTTGTAAGAGGCCTTTCAATGGTATCCTGATACGGTAGTCGTTGGAGATTCAGGCTTGGCCATTTTAACAGCCAAATTCCATTAATTTAGTGTTTTCCTACCTACTCTCATATTTTACAAGCTACGTTTTACTCTAGTTATGTAATAGTGGCAATTTATTTAGAAATTTGTTTGCGGAGCTGTATGCAATGAGCAGTCTCTCTTATCCTATTAGACACAAGTCTATCCAGTGTTCACTCAACAGTTCTTGTACAGAATATTATTTAAGATGCATTAACTCATACCAAATATAATCGCCAAATAAAATTAGAACACGCTACACTAAATAACATAAACCAAAAGCTTATCTCAAAAAATGCGCTAGCATTGAAAGCAGACAAAGGGAATAGTCTAGTCCCAATGTATAAAAATGACTGCACAAATAAGATACATGATTTCTTCAAAGCGAATATCATCACCAAAATTAAGCATAACCCCACCAACAAAACTGCAGCATTGAACAAAACAGTAGTAAAAAGCTGTAACACATTTTTGAGTGAAATATATGCTAATGAACCCACAGACACCTAAATTTTATCGACGATGAAAGAGCCACAAAACTCAAATCTCAATTAACCCAACAGTGAACTACATAAACAGCCCAACAAACAAAATTAGCAAAAAAGTGAATCATCTATGTACACAGTATCCCACATACCAGCAACAGTTTAGAATGAAAAATTCGACAATTAGCAAACACCATTAAAAACATCTACATCACAGAACAAGGAAAATTCATATCCTTCGATATCACAAATCTGTACACCAACATTCCCATACAAGGAGAAAATGATGTAATACAAAACAACCTATTACCATAAAGAAAACTACACATTACAGAAATACAAGAAATCACTGTACTACTAAAACTAATATTATACCAAAATTACTTCAAGTTTAACAACGAAATTTATAACCAACACGATTCCTGTGTCCTTCAGGCAGAGTTTTGCAATTGTCGCCCTCACAGCGATGAAAAATTAATTTGTGGCTGCTATTAGGGATCGTGGAGGTTTTGCCCACTTACGTTTCTTAGTGTTATATGAGAGGAAGAGGAATCAAATGAGTTTGTAATATAAAGCAATCTGAGTTTGGCTACATATTTTAAAATTATAAATACAGTAAAAAATATACACAATAAAATGATACAGAAATTCAATGTAATACTAACTTAGAGTTTCCCCTCCAATTTGGAGAACAGAAAAATTCTTGTGTGATTCCACTCTTGAGCCAACAACATGAAGTCCCTATAGGAAAACCATGGTGATTCTTATCCACTCAATAGCAAGTAATGATCTGACTCCATTATCTATTGTTCATAATCGAGAGCGACATCTCACTGTAAATCAAGAATTCACAATGTTGAAAGTGAGACTCACCAGAACGAGTAGTACCTGTGAAAGACAGAAAGTGCCCCGTCAAGACCCAGCCCCACAGATAGGACTTGCCTTGTAACTAGAGTGATTGACTTCTGACACCAAGGAATACTTCAGAGACGCTCTTTACGGTTTTATTCATACTTACAGAAGGTCTGTACCTTACGTCAATATCCCAAAACAGTATGACACCATTTTCAAAAAACTCGAAAAAATTGCCATTGAAATTTTCCGAGTGCTGTTAAGCATAAGACACAAAAGCAAGAAGTACACAGCAGTTCACCTGCTTGTCCTCTATTCCACAAAATCTCATAGAAAGGTATTGCCTAGGCACTTTGCCTTCTTAATAGCCGAACTCAGATTTGACCATCGATGTTTAAGTAAACATTTTCACAGTCTTCACATGGTAGAAACGCATTTCTGTACTTATGGAATAGAGGAAGACCCAGAAGCTTTTTATTTCTATTCGATGTTTTTACAGTAAATTTTAATGTTATGTGCATATTCACATTTTTATGTGATAAGTAATTAGAAAATTAAAGATTTCATTTTTATTAAAAAGCTGTGATTTCATATTTGTCAGTTAATATTTCATTCCTTATTAAAGATGGAATTTAAATAAAAGTAAAAACAAAACATTACTAGTGAGATTCAAACCACTGACTTTACAGTTACAAGTCTTTATGGCTACCCAGTCAGACACGTGTGACTTTCTGAATAACTTGGAATATTTTTTCCTTAAAGTGCTTGGAAGTCTAGTAGTCTTAAACGGTGATTATTTCGAATCTTTGAGACCTGCGTCTGAATCGGTTACAAGCACTGACCTTTGAACCCTATAAAAGTGAAAAAAATCGAAGAGGCTATAGCAAAAAATGTGGCCCCCTTGTACTTTATATGTGTGGCCATTTAGGAAAATACAGAACAAAGATATTTTCTACAGTGAGCTTATGATGCACAGCCACTGGAACAAGTATGTGAAAAGGACGAGTTGTTACATATGCTAAGACAGAACACAGTGCCTTACAGTACTGATACTCCTCAGTGGAACTCGATTAGAGTAATCAATGACACCAGAACAAATGTCTTTAAGAATAGCTTATAAGAAATGATATGGGATGAAATTATAATAAACCAAATGGTGACATAAACTTAAATCTGTTCCATGAAAAAACCACATCATTATTGAAAATAGCTTTCTGTGTAAGCAAAACAGAAAGGACATTAAATAGCCAAGTTAAATAACCATGGATCATTAAAGGGATTAAAGTATCCTGAAGCGCAAAAGGAAATGCATCTGTTGACAAGAGCAATTAGAGACCCAGCAATAGTTGCGCACTTCAAAAACTACTCAAAATTACTAAGAAAAGTCATTAATAGTTAAGGATAATGCACATTTTGCTAGAAATCAGTAATTCAGATAAAAGACTTAGGACTATATGGAATGTAGTGAAACAAGAGACAGGATGACCAGCCACAAAACAAGATAATGTCAGAATTGAATTGGATGTAATGATTATAAATAGTGAATCACTGATAGTAAAAATATTTAACAATCACTTTTAAATGTTGTAGAAAATATAGGGACGAACAATTTAAGAGAAAAAGGAAGAGTATGAAATGAATGTCTCACCAATTTCTCCTTCAACATGAAGAAAATTATGTACTCTCTCAAAAGTAAAAGCTCATCTGGAGTTTATGGCGTTTCCAATAGTGTAGTAAATATTTGTCCCTATATAATAAGCCGTGTCTTACCTGAAATATGTAATATATCATTAACTCAAAGCAGTTTTCCAGAGAGATTGAAATATCCCAATGTAAAACCACTCTATAAGAAAGGTAAGAAGAGAGATGTCAATAACTACGGACCTGTTTCACTGCTGACATCGTTTTCTAAAATTTCTGAGAAGATAATCTATAGTAGAATAGTATCTCACCTAAGCAACAATAAAATCCCAGTAGATCACAATTTAAAGGTTACTCTGCTGAGAAAGACATTTACATATTCATTCACCAAATTCTACAAGTATTAAATAACAAAATGGCACCATTGGTTTGTTCTGTGATCTATCTAAGGCATTTGACTGTGTGAATTACAGTACTTCTGACTGGGGGAAGATCTTATAGTGGATTCCCCAAGGATCAGTCTTAGTTCTGTTATCGTTCCTCACATATATAAACGATTTTGCACCTAATATACACGCCTAATATATAATGAACAGAATTGGTTCTTTTTCTGGATTACACCAGTATTGTAATCAATACACGAATACATACAGCAAATGAAGAATTGGTAAACAATGTTCTTAAAACTATCAAAGACTATTTTGTTGGAAATGGTCTCACCCTCAATGATAAGTGTAATGCATGGTGAGGAAATAATAATTATGTCAATAAAGCCTGCAATCACAAGTAGCAATAAGTGTTTACCATTATTATTAGAGATAGTCAAGACCAAAAAATTCCTTTATGTTCAAGTTCGATTGTGAGATTTAGATTTGAATGTACATCATTCAAAGCAGTGGTTAAATTCCTTACCTATTCTTTAGATCCATTACACAATAAAGGAATGTCATTTATGTAGTGTTTGTAGGGGGTAATTTTCCTGAAAATTTGTGGGTTATGTGTAAAAAATGCCCTTTGTATGTGATTTATAATAAAATCAGCGATAGTGCTGGCAAGGAAATTTCCTATTGCTAGGCTATCATTCTCTGTATAAAGGTTGTACTCGAAAGAAAATAGGTAAAGCTTAATGTAGCTTCAATGAGTCCAATGAATTCCATAATTTCTTCACAGTTCATAATTTTCTGTTTTAGGAAATTGATTTTAAAAATATTAGTAATTTCAAGTATGGAATATTTGTTATAGGTTCTTGATGTCTAGTGAAGAAATTCTAGCTCCTGGGGCAATAGTTACATCATAAAGTAATCATAACTATTTTTGATGTAGAAGTTATTTTCAAAGATGTATTTTTCGAAAAAAATTAGTTTAGTTATTTGTTGAGGGCATGTGAAGGGCAATTAACATTATTAGCTGTAGGAAGTTATGATGGTCAGTCTTGTGTAATTTAGTTTGGGACATAATTTTAGGCAATTGTGGGTTAATGATTTTTAATTGTAGTTAATCTTTCAGTGAAAATAAAAAATTATTGTCATCAATTAATTTTCTCATTTTGGAATTAAACTTCATAATTGGATCTTTAACTACATCTCATTTTCATTGGAGAAACTAGTTGTGTTAGAAATGTAGTCTTCTTGTTTAATAATACACAGAGTATTACCTTCATCTGTTTTTGTAATTATGGAATGATGTGATTCAGGTTTCTCATTAATCTCTTTGAATAACTTTATTTCTTGAAGATTTTTAATTTTGGTTTTCAGTTCCTATTTTTCTGTTATCTCTTTGGTTTTAAAAGCAGTTTTGTGTATGTCATGTTTATTCAATTTTGTACATTTAGTGGCGACTCTGACACCAGTAATGAAATATTCTACATTTGAATAATTTAAGGTGGGAGTAAATTATATTTTAGTCCCTTATTGAGTAATATCAGATCAGAAGACGAAAACTGGACATCCATTACCACTCGAAGGTAAAACTGATGTGTCTGTGGGATGGGTCAAATGGAACCTCTAGTTGATGATTGAGAGGCTGTTAATTTTGTTTGTGTGTTTCTCATTTATTTTTTCAACTGCTTTAAGCAGTATATTAAAGAACAAGGAGTCCATTCGATTACTGAGTCAGAAATGTAAACATTACATCATAAGGTCCAAAGCACCTTTTTTTGGCATCCCTAATTTCGTATTTCATCCATAAGATGCTGCTGTTTCGTTGTACAAATGAGCTAACGCGAGAATTAATATCAATATTCACTACTGCATATTTATTTATGGTCATCAACTCTAAACAATACTTGTTGAAGCCAATTTAGGAATTTGATTTCCTTATTTTTGTTCTAACTTCTTTAAATATTTTAAGATCTCTCAAAACCTGATTAGGTAAGGATTTATAATTTTAACATCTTGGTAAGGAAATAACAGCAACCTGTTCTTGATGATCTGTTTAGAGATAATTGGCAAATTTTCAGGAAAAATATGTACTACAAATGCTACATAGATGACACACTTTTATTATTTAATGAGTCTAAAGGGAAGTTAAATAACTTGACAACTACTTTGAATTAAGTACACCTAATTCTTTCACAATCGAATATGAAAATGAGTTACCATAAATTATCTGGATTTGGCTACCTTTAAAAATAACTTTAAACATTTTCATGCTATTTTGAGAAAACCAGCACTGACTGACATCTTCATTTAAGCCAGTTCTTCTCACCCAATAAGACACAAAAAGTATTTTTGTAACAATGCTCAACAGAATGTTGAGATTTCCACTTACACTTGATGAGCTGAAAAAAATAGAGATTCTGAAGCAAATCGCTATTGCTAATGACTATGATTCAAATATTGTAGATGTTCTATATTAAAAAGTACAACCAAAAAACCCTAAATTACCGCCAGAACAAACATTTTCTAAAATCATTTACATGGAAACAGTATCCCATAAAATCAACAGACTTTTTAGAAATACTGACATCTTCATTGCCGTTCCAGCCGTAAATACCCTTCTAAATAAATTAAAGCATTCGACTGGAAATGATGTTGGTCGTTATTCTCGCTCATGGTGTATGAATTGACAAGTAGTGATTTCGAAAGAGTATATATTGGACACACCGGATATAACTTTAAACGCGTTTTAAGGAACACATGTCAGGAGTTCATCATAGTACTCACTTCCTTTATTACATACGTCTTTGGCGGCTAACGGCTATTGCAACCACAACATCATCACGGCAACAGGGTCGAATAAATACATATTTAACCATTAACGGCCACCTGAACGACGTCTCCACTGTAACAGCGTCCTCTATCTACATTTTTGATCGTCCGCGGCCTTTTACAGCGTCTTCATGCCAATGGCGTATTACAGCATAATCCATGGCTACCATTTGTCGTCGTGTCAATATTTCCATGCAAACGGCAACGCTAGAAGTATTAAAAATCGTCATCATCTGGCGTTCATTTAAAAATCTTTCATAAATTTATAAGAAGATTATTAAACAATTGTATTATCAGTTTGAACAGTTTGTTTTTACGTAACGCTATACATACAATTTTCCTACTGCTTTTACATTTTATTCAAAATTATAGTACATTTTGCGTAAGTGAAGTTTCTACTGGCTGTGGATGACGTAATGCAGCAAATGTGCCGGCCGGCCTTCGTACAGTATTTAGCCCGTGGCGGAATAGCAAATAGCAGCAGTTAATGTTCTGGTCACACGCAGCTGTTCACCACACTGTCAGCTCCAGCCAATTGATAAACATCGCGCTGTAGTATTTCTGACCTTTCGTCCACATTGTGTAAAGATCCAGCCAAATATCACAGTACTGTATTTCTCATCTCTTGTTATGACAGCTGACTTCCCAAATTAACAAACACTTTCATATCTTTACAGCGCTCATAATATTACGATGACCGATGATGCGTGCCAAAACTGGTCATTATAATAAATAAGATAATATGCGATCTGTTTTTATTAACTGACTAGAAGAATAAATGACTTTCATTACAGCACATTAACATCGTCTTTAGCACAAAAAGGAATGCACAATATTGCAACCAAAAATTTTTGACACTTACTGACTGATATAATATGTCTGACAAACACAACAAAGAAAAACTAGAAAAATATGAAAAATTTTTTTCTTGACAATTCCTTCTACTCTGTAAAAGAGTTTCTGTTACCGTTTGTGTAAAAGGTGGCGGGTAGGAATTACTACCTCACACCTGTTCGTCTTAGAAAAAAACACTTATATGTGATCAGCTTGTAGCCATATGTCCAAAATAATTTTTGATGTTTAAAAAATAGTTTATGATGTGAATACAAAGTAACTCGTTGCACATCATTCGGATTTATGGTGGGAAGTGATCCTTGGAGTGTTAAACCGACTGACTACTTAAAAATAATGGCAGACTAAAGTGAAGCATTTTTATTTGAATACGGTAAGCGGTTGATGCACTCACCAGTCTAGTTTACTGGCAGACGGTGAACAGCCTGCAGGTTTCCTGTTTCAGGTGTACCGCAATGAGGGTCCGAGGCCGGTGCGCGACACGGTGCAGTCCATCAAATACTACCGGGGCGTCACCAGAAAGGAATGGTTTGGCGACGTCCTGGGCGTCGCCACCACGTAAGTCCAATCGCTTAACGTCGCATCAGGGCACGGGAAACCAGCAAGAAGCAGCCTGATCTTGTAGGGAGTTCACTGTAACCGAAGACATTGAAATATCTCGAAAAATAGACATCGGGTCAAAAAATGTTATAACTCCAATTCGTTTGTCTCGGAGGAGGGCATCCAGAGATACCACACTCGGGCCCCCACCCCACCTCGTGTGTGGCCGTTTGGGGACAACTTTGAAATCTTCACTGGGAACCTCTGGTATTTATTGTAGATTAAGAGTCTATGGCAGAATCTACATAGGTTTTGTCTAAAGAATTTTCTTCCTTTCGCCACAGATGGCGCTGTAAACGGAGAAATTGAAATGAGCACACTATCGCAATTTACGACATGTTACTCAATGACCACTGAATATCCAATGGCACATGTGACTCCATGCTGCGAGGGTAGGACAGGCCAGTATTTCGCAACTTCTGGTTGGAAACCCCATTCGCAACGTTGTATTTCTGCGACATATCGAACAAGGGACAACTCGGCGGGCCACTGTGGCCGTGGCTCGAGGGAACGCTACTCTAGCAGTTAGCCACCTCGCTCGGTCGTCCATTGTAAATTCTCCCGATGCAAATGGTGTGATATCCCTCTTTGTATTTCTCGGACAGCCCTATTTCTTAAATAAGAACTAAGCCAGGCATTTTCTGAACTACATATTCCGTAAAAACTTTACTTCTCTAACATAATATTATGACTGACACCCTCCAATGTTTTCAATAAGTCACAGAAGATCCCCACTTGTTGATATTTTATCATTTAAAGGTTTTTATTATGTGCTTAATAAATGTGTGAATAGCTGACTTAGTAACATGGCCGTTTTGAAGTTCAAACTGTAATTGGCTAAAGACCCTGATACTAAACAGGTGGATGACGGCCCTGGAGTATATTACCTTCCCAAAAATTTTAGGAGTAAGGCGTCTCAATGGGCTTTTATTATTGACATCCACGGCATCGCACTTTTCATAGAGAGGTCTAATAATGGCATATTTCAATTTATCTGTTAAATCACCCTGTGTTGATCATGCATTTCATATGTACTAAAAACACAACTTATTATAGGCCCACAACTTTTTAGTGTGTTACGCGAGATATTGTCCACTCAATACGAATTTTACTTTTTGAAGTCATGATGATCTCCGTTATTTCAGATGGGGTTTATATGGTCACGAGCAGTGTGGTGTGGTCTTGTTGTTGCAGTCAGGGGGAGCAGTGGTACGAATTTAGGAAGAGAGTGAACCAGCCCATGATGCAGCCGCGTTCCACCAAACTCTACATCCCGTCCATCAACCAGGTCGCCCAGGACTTCACTGACAGGTGAGGGCAGTTGGTGGCACGATCCCTAGAAGTAGAATAACAGCGCTGTACTAGGCAAGGTCTTCACTCTCTTTGATCTTCACGTTTTCAGAATGCTCGCTATCAGGGACGAGAATATGAAGATGCCTGCAGACTTCGTGAATGAACTGAACAAGTGGGCATTAGAATGTGAGTGACAAATTTCTACTCATGTGTCTGCAAGAAAGCGAAGGTAAACTACTTGTCTTGTTCTTAGAGGTAATATTTCGGTTATTGTTTCTTCATTGGAAGAAGCACTTCCAGTGGTTGAAGAGAGAATGAGAAAGGATTGTAGACCGTCCACGATATTATTCGACCTGTTCATTAAGCAGTCAGTAAAGGAAATTTGAAGAGGGAAATAAAGTTCAGAGAGAAGAAATAAAAATTTTGAAATTTGCTAATGGTATCGTAATTAGGTCAGAGAAAGCAAAGGACTTGGGTGAGTAGTTGACTGGAATGAATAGTGTCTTGCAAGGAGATTATAAGATCAATACTAATAAAAGTAAAGCAAGGCGGCGGAATGCGAACTAATTAAATCATGTGATTCTGAAGGAATCAGAATACGAAATGAGATGCCGAAGTGGTAGATGTTTTTTGTTGTTTGCTGAGCAAAAGACTGGCAATGAGCGAAGTAGAAAAGATACAAAATGAATACTAGTCTTTTGCGGACGCGAAACGTGGACGATAACACTTCGGACAAGAAAAAAATACAAGTTTTGATGCGTGGTGCTACAAAAGAATGCTAAAGATTAGATGGGTAGATCAAATAACAAATGAGAAGGTACTGATTCGAATTAGAAGGTAAAAGAAATTTATGGTATAACTTGGTTAAAAGAAGGAGTCGGTTGATAGGAAACATCCTTAGAAATTAAGGGAGCGTCACTTTGGGAAAATATTTGGGCGGAGAGGAGCGGGAGGGGGGGGGGAGATATGATACGGACGTAGGGATACTCACAATGGTCCCTAAGGAGAAAACTGAAGTTGAGTGGTTTAACGCTCTCCCAGTTAAATGAACTTACATGTCCGACAGGTGTCAGATAGGATACATGACGGCTATATTTATCCAAAAATAGTCAGTTATAATGATTTTAAGGATTCTACCATCCGCGAAAATACATCCAATTGTTCTCTCTCTACTCCCATATGGGCGGGTTTGTATATCAGAGGTCGCTTGCCCGAGTCATGCAAATTATCTTTCTTTCAAAGTTTTCGCGACTTTTCCATTGTTTAACGTGTACCCACTGACGTTCTGCTCGGGTCTGGGTCACGTGGGTCACGCTTAGGGAGAAGTCATTTTTCTCGCTCTGCGGGTACCCCATCTAGCCTGAATAATACAAGGTGGGGCAAATAAAAGTGGTGCGAAGAATAGAGTTCCAGGGCAGAAAGAAATGCAGCAGAGGAAAGGAAATACAGTACTAATCTGGCCATAGCAGATGTTGGAAGTGGCCACGATTCATCTCTTGGCACTTTTAGGCCCTGATCAGGAAGTTGCTGAAGGATGGTCGAAGCTGGGCTGCTGGAATTTCTGCAGTCTCGTTCGAAACGTTCTGCTGCAGTTCTTGAAGACTATGAGGGTTGTTGGAATACAGCTTAGACCAGAGGGCTCCCCACAAAAAGTAATCACACACTGACAGGTAAGGTGACCTGGCTGGACAGCTAGGGCCACGACCAGACTGACCTCTGCTATAAACTCCGTCAGGCGTGAAGACTGTGTAAACGCGCTCCAAGGTTCTGTCGGCTGTATGGGCAGTTTCTCCATCCTGTTGAAAGTAACTGTATGTCTTTTCCCCTCCGTTAACGCTGCCACAAATTCACCTCCAATCATGTCCATTCGTCTGGGCCACTTTTATTTGTCCCACCCTGTATATACGCATTGGAAACCAGAGGACGACAATTTTCCATATCTTCG
This sequence comes from Schistocerca nitens, assembly GCF_023898315.1. NCBI lineage: Eukaryota > Metazoa > Arthropoda > Insecta > Orthoptera > Acrididae > Schistocerca > Schistocerca nitens. The sequence continues at coordinate 642,348,516 of NC_064618.1, read as the reverse complement.
TTGAATACCAAGTGTAGTACAATTATCACCCGCCCCCACCCTGCTCCACCCCCCTCAGTGCACTACTTAGACCATGACTGTGTGTCTCCCATCACTCTCCCTCACATCAAGTTTACACATCTTTCACCAAAAATTTCATTTTAATGTATGGCATTTCACCTGCACACACATGTCATTGGTTCGAGCCGCATAGACACATGTCTTTCACGCATTGCGTTATAAATCCCTCACAATTCATTTTCATCTACAACATCTACATCTTCAGTTTTTTCTTTTTTTTCTATTTTTACGATGTATGTCCCGTTTTTCTAATCTGTACTGTCAATGTTCCACTGTACAATCTCTGCGCATATCTTAAGTTGTATTATTAGGCACACACCCCACCCTACGTTAAAATCATTCTGAAAACGTTGACAAGTATTATTATTATAAGTAATTGTGGCAGTTAAGTAAATAACGGGTCAAGAGCCAAATTGGTAAAATTCAGCAGTAAATGCCCAGAGAAATAATATATATTCTGACATGAGCGTCACAATGGCGGGAAAAAGTGTTTACAGCTGTCTTAAGATAGCATTCGTGTTGAAGACCAGCATCGATGTTCAAATAAAGAGTGTGTGCCAATTCTCCGTTAGTGTCTTAGAGACGTGCACTTGGGTGAATTGCTGCCAGTTGAAGTAGCTCTGTGGTTCATTTGCGACAATAGGGCATTACTGACGCAATTATTAAATGCATATAATACATAGTATTGCAAAATAGAAAGAAAAATCCGCATCAGAACGGAGGAAGTAGCGCTCACAGCATAAGGAAGAAACTAGGCAGTGAAGGAAAGGAATATACTTGGAAATACAATACTGTGGTACCAGCTAAAGAAGCTCCCGAGCACCTGGTAGACCTTGACTGTCATTTTAACAATTATTATAAAGCTTGGAATCGACGTAGGAAATGTTAATGTATTTCAATGTGTTTAATTTATTACTGAAACGAATTTCATATCGACTAAAGTCATCGATCTCGTTATGAGGTCATATACTACTGCCCATTAAAATTGCTACACCATGAAGATGACGTGCTACACACGCGAAATTTAGCCGACAGGAAGAAGATGCTGTGATATGCAAATGATTAAGTTTTCAGAGCATTCACACAAGGCTGGCGCCTGTGGCGACACCTACAATGTGCTGACATGATGAAAGTTTCCCATACAACAACAGCAGTTGACCGGCGTTGCCTGGTGAAACGTTGTTGTGATGGATCGTGTAAGGAGGAGAAATGCGTACCATCACGTTTCCGACTTTGATAAAGGTCGAATTGTAGCCTATCGGAATTGTGGTTTATCGTATCGCGACATTACTGCTCGCGTTGGTCGAGATTCAATGACTGTTAGCAGAATATGGAATCGCTGGGTTCAGGAGGGTAATACGGAACGGCTTGCTGGATCCCAACGGCCTCATATCACTAGCAGTCGAGATGACAGGCATCTTATCCGCATGGCTGTAACGGATCGTGCACCTACGTCTCTATTCCTGAGTCAACACATGGGGACGTTTGCAAGACAACAACCATCTGCACGAACAGTTCGGCGACGTTTGCAGCTGCATGGACTATCAGCTCGGAGACCATGGCTGTGGTTACCCTTGACGCTGCATCACATACGGGAGCGTCTGCTATGGCGTATTCAACGACGAACCTGGGTGCACGAATCGCAAAACGTCGGATGAATCCAGGTTCTGTTTACAGCATCATGATGGTCGCATCCGTGTTTGGCGACATCGCGGTGAACGCACAGTGGAAGCGTGTATTCGTCATCGCCATACTGGCGTATCACCCGGCGTGATGGTATGGGGTGCCATTAGTTACAAGTCTCGGTCACCTCTTGTTCTCATTGACGGCACTTTGAACAGTGGACGTAACATTTCAGATGTGTTACGACCCGTGGCTCCACCCTTCATTCGATCCCTGCGAAACCCTACATTTCACTAGGATAATGCACGACCGCATGTTGCAGGAAATGTTCGACTGCTGCCCTGGTCAGCACATTCTCCAGATCTGTCACCAATTGAAAACGTCTGGTCAATGGTGGCCGAGCAACTGGCTCGTCACAATACGCCAGTCACTACTCTTTATGAACTGTGGTATCGTGTTGAATCTGCATGTACAGCTGTACCTGCACACGCCACCCAAGCTCTGTTTAACTTAATGCCCAGGCGTATCAAGGCCGTTATTACGGCCAGAGGTGGTTGTTTTGGGTACTGATTTCGCAGGATCTATGCACCCAAAATGAGTGAAAATGTATTCGTATGTCAGTTGTAGTATAATATATTTGTCCAATGAATACCCGTTTATCATCTGCATTTCTTCTTGATGTAGCAATTTTAGTGGCCAGTAGTGTAGTTAACTACTTGCATGGAATGATTTACTTACTTAACAGAAAAGAGTTACTTTACGGAAAAGGAACTCAAGTTTTTGGTGAAAGGAGACTGATATCTTGTGATCGTGATTTTGCTCACATTCAGAAACAAAAGAGGCTAACGGTGTGTAAAGTTCCGAAAGATTGAGTTAGCTTCATCACTGAATCTACGCATGCATTACCATTCACAGTGACTGTTACCAAGAAAGAGAATATTACGACTTTAAGTCAGCTGCTGAAAAAAATATGAATTTCACGCGTGCATAGAGCACAGTGGATCAGACTTACTGCTGAACAGCTAGGGGTATTGTAACTTCGGTCAACTCTCAATTCAATTGAAGAAGTCAAGAAAATTTGCGTCTTGAAGAGGACTGTGAAATCTTCTGATGTTCAAGAGACACAGCCGAAAACACTACACTGTGAACCTAGGTTGTCTCAAGAAAGGAGAAGTTAAAATGATTATATTTGTAAAAAAAGGAGAGTAAATGATTTTACAAGAACCTTGTGGAATGAGTGGAAATGGAGCACTTGTACCGTTATTTTTGTTGAAGCAATCTCATTTTCTTCAAATTTTGTGTCATTTTGATCTTAAACCTATTGACGTAGAATAAAAACACATGTATGATATGAAAATTGTAGTTTTTGTGTTTGTATTACGATCTCCAACTTTTACACTGCTGTTGTACAGCAGCTGTACACATTTTGTTGATTATCTCTAAACCAGATTTTTGGTGCTTGTCGCAGTATTTACTTACATTCCACAATTTACTTTGTGGCGCTGGACATTCGTATGTTAGCTCGCGAATATCAGGCTGTGCTGGGGATAGCTGGTGTCCACATAAATATGGGATCCTCTAAGGCTACGTTCAGCACTTGTTCATGGTGCCCATGTCGACACTGCTGTCAATACTTCCATCAGTAGAGCCGTCTTGAGTGGTATGCCGTTAGTTTCATTTTATGTGTTGTGTGACGTTTGATTCTTGTCTCGTTAGCGTTTTTCCTTTCCTTTTTCTAACCAGAATCAAATGATGGTATATCTCGAGATCGATATTACTGTATGTGCTGCGCTATAAACTGGAAACTACATAAAAATTGCTATTAAAAGCTATGATGGTAGGTGTCACCATAGAAACACTTATCTCGCCAATGCACCATAAACTTAAGGCTTTCCCAAAGAACGAGTTTTGGCTGGTTTGCGAAAGGCAAACGTCATGTAAGACTGTAATAATGTTTCCTGTAACACCTGCACATGTTCGGAACTGAATGTTTGTGGTTTTACCTTCATGTTGCCGGCACTCGATCACCCTCGTGCTGCTTGACTTACGTAACAACAGCTGTTTCCTTGCAGCCATTTCCCTGGTGGCCCTGGACACGCGCCTCGGCTGCCTGGATGGCAACCTGGCCCCAGATTCAGAACCTCAGCGGATTATCGAGACGGCGCACACCGCGTTCGACTGCATGCTCAAACTGGACGTGCGGCCCTCGCCCTGGAAGTACATCAGCACGCCCGCCTGGAGACGCATGGTCAAGGCGCAGGACTACTTCTATCAGTAAGTGAGTAGGCCTAAACTGCGCGTTTTGTAGCAGCACTCAAGTTCGACATGGGAAACATGTTGCAATTACTCTAGACTAGAGGTTATAATGCCTGCCTGCCTTAAGTATAGTCGCCTGTTGCGATCAGTGTTCCTGTGTCAGTACCTACCCAATCCCTCAGCCATGTAGAGCCAAGGACGGTAGCAAAGTTAGATGAATTATTCGGTCACAGCAACTGCTTCTAGTGTGGACACAAAGGGAGACATTAACGCTACGCGTGTGAGTGGGAAGTAGGGGTGGCGATGGAGAGGGGCGGGGGGGGGGGCAAACGGAACAATCAAGTGGGCAATTAACGCCCAGTCTAGTGCTTCGTCTCCTGTATAACATCTCTAGTGAGGCTTTTCCGCGCATGCTGGTGCATGGTAACCGTTAAAAAAATTACTGTTGCCTCTGCCATGCATAGGCCCTGATCTACTATAGGCTCTGAGCACTATGGGACTTAACATCTGAGGTCATCAGTCCCCTAGACTTACAATTACTTAAACCTAACTAACCTAAGGACATCACATACATCCATACCGAGGCAGGATTCGAACCTGCGACCGCAGCGGTCGCGCGGTTCCCGACTGAAACGCCTAAACTCGCTCGGCCACACTGGCCGCCATCAGCAGAGGGTATGCATGCTTGATGTTGTCTGTGGTGTCACCGCCAGACACCACACTTGCTAGGTGGTAGCCTTTAAATCGGCCGCGGTCCGTCAGTATACGTCGGACCCGCGTGCCGCCACTATCAGTGATTGCAGACCGAGCGCCGCCACACGGCAGGTCTAGTCTAGAGGGACTCCCTAGCACTCGCCACAGTTGTATAGCCGACTTTGCTAGCGATGGTTCACTGTATACAGACGCTCTCAATTGCAGAGACGACAGTTTAGCATAGCCTTCAGCTACGTCATTTGCTACGACCTAGCAAGGCGCCATATTCAGTTACTACGAATGTACTATGAATAGATAATATTGTGAATCATGTACCGACAAGAGCGACGTTCATCATTAATGGATTAAAGTTAATTATCAAACTAATTACGTCCGCTTTCTGAATTCTAATTCCTTGTCATGTTCCAGTCCTCACGTCAGTATAGTTCTTCCCTCCTCACGCCAGCCTGCGTGAGCTAAGCGCGTGCATTTCGGCCTCCTCTCGTAACACGGTGTTGGCTCTTCTGCCAACACTACATTGTCATATCTATAGGATCGTGCACCCATTAACATGGTCCCGTCGAGAAAGTAGAGCACTAAGTCAATGAAAAAACTTAATGGCATACAAGAAATAGTGTTGCAGGGTCTTCCGTAGAGAAAAAGATTCTCCGAGACAATGTGATAGAGCGAGTGACCGAACTAAAGTATTGTGCCAAGTTTGTTATTACCTCTTAAACGAAAATATGTATATGATCTTATGACTTATTACTGTAGACTAGAGGTTATAATGCCTGCCTTCCTTAAGTATAGTCGACTGCTGCTATCAGTGTTCCTGTGTCAGTACCTACCCAATCCCTCGGTCATGTAGACCCAAGGACGGTAGCAAAGTCAGCAGAATTAGAAGAAGAAGAAGAAGAAGAAGAAGAACGTCTAATTAGATGAATGACGAACAGTAACCTCACTTAACTGAGGTTTATTCAGCACTTGCACATACAAGAGCGCGGAGCGAACTGATATATGAGGATACTTCTAGAATGTACTGGAACTGAATATAGAAATTAAAATTGCACAGTCCAGGTGAGTTTTGAACTCACGACCCTTCATGCAGCATTTTAGTATCATAACCACCACGGTGCTACTCGGTTTGTTCTGCGACAATATCCATAAGGACCACTTTTTAGGATCTGAGACATTAACATTAGTATATTTTTCTTTTTTTTTGTAAATATTTGATATGTCTTTTTGCTTTATGACATATTCTACAACCTTGAACATCCTCCTACTATGGATCCGAGGAAGGAAAAGTTGTAAATTCCTTTCCTTTTTTTTTATTATAGAGCTTGGTCAATTATAGGCAGCTTAGAACTTAAGACAAAGGTACAATTTTTTTCTCCTTGTCTTACCAGAAGTTCTTCATGCGTTGGTTGATGGTCCGCCTCTGTTCATTCGACATGACTCTCCTAGATTGTGAATTTCCTTCTCTGTTATAAAAGGAGCTCACAAACTTTATTCGGTAGGATGCAGATGAACACGTAAATCGATCAGTGCTGAACAACGACTACATTTGTTCATCCATTCCACATGACATATACAGTACATTGCAACATGTATTGCAATTTCTATAACCATATTCCACTTTATATATATAAAATATAATTCTATGACTCAATACACGTGGTCGACGAGTCCACGCATCCATACACACACACACACACACACACACACACACACACACACACACATACATGTTACTAAGCATGCTAGCGCGCGCCGATAATCCGGCCATATGTAGAGATAAACAAAGAACAAAGTACTCTCACAACGACGTAACTGAAAACTCAAAGACTAATTGATAACCAGTCATTTATAAACAGGGTGTTCATTTTAACTGAAGAGAATGAAATATATCGAAAACTATGCATCGGATCCAAAAAAAAAATTATAATTCCAATTTGTTTGTCTCGGAGGGGGACAGCCAATGACACCACACTCGACTCGCCAACAACCCCGTACGAGAGTGGCACGGGAGAGCAACTTTAAATCTTCAGTGGAAGTCCCTGTTTTTTCAATGTTCAAATGTGTGTGAAATCTTATGCAACTCAACTGCTAAGGTCATCACTCTCTAAGCTTACACACTATTTAACCAAAATTATCCTAAGGACAAACACACACACACACACACACACCCATGCCTGGACTCGAACCTCCACCGGGACCGTCCATGACTGCTTAGCCTTAGACCGCTCGGCTAATCCCGCGCGGCGAATTTTCTTCGTTTCACCTCATATGACACGGTAATCGGAGGAACGAAAACTGGTACACAATCGTAATTTACATGCTACTCAACGGCCCTTGAATATCCATTAGGAAGTGGGACCCCATCTTAATGCTGAGAGGATAGGACAGGCCAGTATTTCGTAACTTCTAATTGGAAAACCCAATCGCAATGTTGTATTCCTTCGATTTACCGAACAGAGGAGTACCCGACGCGTCACCGTGGCCATGCAACGAACTACGACGTATCATAACAGACAGTACACTGCGACCACAACTCACTTATAGCGCAGACGTAGAACAGAGAGCGGCTCTAAACATTGCAATACTTGCACAGTGTTTATCGCCTATATACTTACATATACTATATACTATACTATATACTGTATACTATATACTATATATTTACATATCTACATATCTTACATATCATACATACTTATATATCTTACATAACAGATGTGCAAGTGGACGATGAATGTCGCAACCACAAAACAAAAAATTGAAATGATCCTGATTTACTGAGAATGTAGGAGAAATGTTGAGGCTAATGTTGCTTGTCTGCCGAATATTTTCCAGAGAAAGCTAGATCTTGTTCGCTCTTTTACAAGGCTGTGAACCTTTTTATGGCTAATGGCAGCGCATAAGAGCACGGTAATTACTCCGTGATTCCGGTATGTCAGTAGGTAGCATTGTCACAATACTGTATTGTCATAAGTATCCTCCATACCACGCATCGCTGCCTTAAAAACTTCGTGACGCCGATTGTCATAACTCGGTAGTGTTTTGTGAATGGCCACTTCAACAAATGCAAACTCTCTTTGACCACCAAAATTCTTGTATGTCAAACTTGCGTCCTCAGCATCCTTTTGTATGCTTCGGAAACATGGACTACCTATGCCAAACAAGGACGTCACCTTAATGCTTTCCACATGCGGTGCCTGAGATCCATCCTCGGAGTAACGTGGAAGGACCGAGTCACCAATGAAGTAGTGCTATCTAAAACTAACTGCAACAGTATTTCAGCTATCTTGAAGCAGAGACGACTCCGCTGGCTGGGACACGTCCACCGTATGGATCCTGACAGATTAACACGTGAGGTGATGCTTGGAGAGATCTCTATAGCCAAAAGACCTGTAGGACGTCCTGTATTGAGGTTCAAGGACTCCTGTAAACGAGATATGGAGAGCTTTCGAATCGACACAAACAGATGGGAGGCACGGGCTAGATTGAGACCAGAGTGGCGTGATGATATATCATCTGGAATGTCGAAGCATGATGAAGGCTTGTTAGACAGATTAAGGCAGAAAAAGCTTCGAAATGCTACCACAGCTCCTGCCTCAGCAGAAGATACACTTGTGACAATTGCGGCAAGAGATGCCGTGCTGCCATTGGCTTGACAAGTCATATGAAAAAATGCAACCCATAAACGCACATTCACTGCAACAATTATCTGTCAAGATGTCGCCGGATTTCTTTCTGTGAGGATATTTAAAAGATAAGGTGCAGCAGCAAATGCCAACAGGCCGTGAAGACATGGTCAACCGCATCAGAAACGCCTGTGCTGACATTACCACAGATACGCTCGTGACCTGATGGAACTCATTTGAAACGGGGATCACTAAATGTACTGAAGTTGGCGGTACTACGTTTGAATACTCACTCTAATTGGACATGTAGAGTAGCGTTCGCCTCGAGCCACGACCACAGTGGTGCGTCGAAATGTCGGAGGAATACAACGTTACGAATGGGGTTTCCAATTAGAAGTTATGAAATACTGGCCTGTCCTACCCTCGCAGTATGGAGGTGTGGACCCACGTCCCATTGAATATTCAGGGGTCATTGATTAGCAAGTCGTAAATTACGACTGTGTACCCATTTCTATTCCTCCGATTACAGCGCCATCTCTCGCGAAACGAAGAATATTCTTCAGACAAAATGTATGTAGATTTTGCCGTAGAGTCGTAATCTGCAATAAAAAATGGGATTGCCATTGAAGATCACAAAGTTGCTCCCCGTCACCACGCACGGCTTCTGGTGGGGAGTCGGGGGTGTTGTCATTGGATGTCCCCTCGGAGACAAACAAACTGAAATTATAACTTTTTGATCTGATGTGTATTTTTCGAAATATTTCAATGTCTTCGGTTAAAATGAACACACTGTGCATAAATACAGGTTGGTCCACTTAAAACGTTTGACCACAAATGTCTCTGGTACAAAGGTAGACATTGGAAAGCGACTTTCAGGTGTATGAGTGTAAAGCAGAGCCTCATAGGAAATATAAGTTTCAATATAAACTAACGGTTTTTTTTAAATGGACGCCCCTTATTTGTTATGCAATCAGTGACGCGAAAAACCACAAAAATAATGGCGTTGGTTTCATCGCAATACGTCAATTACTACCCGAGAAATAGCAAAGCGGATTTGACGCTTGAAACAAACGAAATCGCCGCTATTGAACATCAGCAGATGCAAGTGTGATCCCCACATATCAGTGTTTGTGGCAGGAAACCCTATTATTGCTTTCGACCCTCGTGACAACGGTTAAAGTAAGATTACGTACATCAATCACAACACGATTATGAGCAACGTAGGGTTCACGATTGTATCTCCAGCTGCGCAATAGCGGCGCGTTTCGTTTATTTCAAGCGGCAACTTCGCTTTGCAATTTTTCGTGATGTAATTAGGCTATTGTGATGCGACCAATGCCATTCTTTTTGTGATTTTTCATATTATTGAGTGCTTAAGTGATAATACAGGGTGTCCATATGAAAAATAAAAGTTATGGTTGAAACTAATATTTGATTACGTTTCATAATGTCTCATAGTATTTACTTTCATGAGCCCCTGTCTTACATTCTTAGTACCTATTTTTGTTTCAGAGATAATGGCGCTGAAACGTTCAACTGGGCCACCCTGTACATACGAGTAGAAATGGGAAAATTGTGTTTTTATATGTACCTGTATTTGAATGAAAATGAAACTATTAATATAAAAAGAAATCAAAGGAAGAAGATCCCCTTACAGTAAAAGAAAACATAGAAATATCTCATAAAGATGCAAATACATATATACATACATACTTATCGGCGGTCACAGACCCTGAAGACCATGCACCGACATTACACTTTCCTCCATAGATGGTGATCTTGTACGCTTTGTATCCACTATCCTCATTAACACCCAACTGCTGAAGATACTTCTGCGGTTCATCTTCTCATGGCTTTCTTGGTCTTCCAATAGGACTAGTTCCATCAGGTATTCTATAGGCATAACTTTAGGCCGACACGTTTCTGGCCTTTTTACAATGTGCCCTGCCAGGCTTATTCTCCGCTCTTTCATTTCCTGCACAGTGTTCGGTTGTTTCATTAGGTTGTATAGTTCTTGGTTCTTTCCACGTCATCATGTGCTCTCATCACAGATTGGTCCAAAGATCTTTCTCATGATTTTCCGTTCAAAGATCAGCAGGTCCTCTTCACCTTTTTTGTGGTGCTTAAAGTTACTGTCCCACATAGTAACACCGGTTCTGTCATTGCACTATAGGCTTTAAATTTGGTCTTAATTGACAGATTTTTGAAGAAATTATCTACTTCAGACTGATATAAGCTTTAGACCTAATTAAAATTTTTGTACATATATACTTACATAATATATTTACAAAGATTCAGATAAATTATGTAAATACATATCTGCAAAATAGACCTATGTTCTGTCTGATAAATGTTAAAAAAACGTCAAAATATTGAAAGCGATTTCTCAATAACATCAGTAAATCGGTGCAACAGTCCATGTAATATGGTATTGAAAATTAATAATCATAATAAATAAAAAATTAGCAAGACTATTACATTCTCATATGTGCGTGCCTAGCCGTTTAGATCTATAATGCCTAATGCAACATAATATGTGTATCCTCATCCCTTACAGCATGAATGGCTGTGATGCAGTGATCAAAGTACATGAAATAAAACAGTGAAAAATATTTAAGCATACTGCTTGTAGTACATAACACTAATATTTCTGGTCATAATGCATCACAATTAATAGAGAGGTATCAGAACAAGAAAATGTACACAAAAATATGCAAAATGTTTGCGTCTAACTCAGTAAAAACAGAAAAGACCCCGACAGAACTATGGTAAAATCTCAGAGAAATAATGTTCTGTCTCTGCCTAATGTTGCAAGATGCCGCTTCAGTCGTGTGTAAAAATAAATGTGTCAACGGAAAAAAGAAACGCTAAAATGAAGATTTGGCCCTGTCTGACTACCCCCTGAATTACATTTCCCAAGTTAAATTACTAATCAGTTGCCAAACTCTGCCCCTTACTATGACTGCACGATCTAATATGAATAACGCGAAATGACTGACATCATCTATGTACCAAACACTAGAAGACACTGCTTTCAAAGATGATGTACGGTGGCGTGGTACCTCAGTGGAAATAAACTAACGTGATCACAGCTGTTTAGCTTTTATAGCCCTAATAAGCCGAAGCAATTTGCGATATCACCGTACGTACTGCGTCCGGTGCGTCGAAGTGATGGTTCTCGTACTCGTCTGCAGCGATGGAAGAACTCCAACCACAAATAAACTCTTTCAAAGACTAGGATGGCAGAAGGTAGTCCTCTGACTAACATACTCTAATACTGTCTTCTCCTCTCTGTGTTCTGCAGAGAAGAAACGCGAAATCCCAGCCACAAGGACGGAGTTCAGATAACGTCTCAACGTAAGTATAGGCAGAGGAAGTGCTCTCAATTACTGAACGCTGCGTACTCAACGACGACTTCCAACCCGGAAGTACAGTGCCTAACTGTTCTAACTATAAACTCTCCTGAGAGCAAAGACATCAAGTCCGTCTGTACCAAAAAAGCTGATATCGAGCGACCGTCACACATGTGCGCTCACAACGGAAGACCTCGTCTACCCACCGCTGGCTTCCCAGCAAGCTCAGCTCCCCACCACCGTAATTCCGAAAACCAATCATATTCCCGAAACTACGGAATATCCTCCCTCTCTACAGATTCCTCCGAACTCCGACCAACCATATTTTAGTCTTTTGTTGTCAAGCGCGGAAAGTTTGCGAGGAAAAACCTATACTCATACAATGGTATGCTTCTGACTAAAAATCCTTGGAAATAACACAGCCTGCATGGTTTCCGAGGTGCTGCTTCTTCGTTCCTCTCACCTGCGTCCAAGATTTGCAGAGTTTGCAAGTATTATCTGGTTATCCTTCCGGCCCCACTTCAATAGCGGCCGGCCGTCACCCTATTCTGCTCCAGAGCTCAGGTGCCACGACGTCCGTCTCGCTACTTCCTGTGTTTAAGCAGGACCAACACCTATGCGGGCCTTCCACCCAGAGCTTGAATTCTGGCTGCCGTTTCATCTCCACTGGCGTTCGAACCTCTACTAGTATAGGCAATCATTCATTACGCCGGTTTTATAATAAAGACACTCCGTCACCTTTCATGCAATAAGCGTTAACAATTATTTCCAAGGCGTATGTGACAATGTCAGTATGCTTTATATATATATATATATATATATATATATATATATATATATATATATATATATATACTCCTGGAAATTGAAATAAGAACACCGTGAATTCATTGTCCCAGGAAGGGGAAACTTTATTGACACATTCCTGGGGTCAGATACATCACATGATCACACTGACAGAACCACAGGCACATAGACACAGGCAACAGAGCATGCACAATGTCGGCACTAGTACAGTGTATATCCACCTTTCGCAGCAATGCAGGCTGCTATTCTCCCATGTAGACGATCGTAGAGATGCTGGCTGTAGTCCTGTGGAACGGCTTGCCATGCCATTTCCACCTGGCGCCTCAGTTGGACCAGCGTTCGTGCTGGACGTGCAGACCGCGTGAGACGACGCTTCATCCAGTCCCAAACATGCTCAATGGGGGACAGATCCGGAGATCTTGCTGGCCAGGGTAGTTGACTTACACCTTCTAGAGCACGTTGGGTGGCACGGGATACGTGCGGACGTGCATTGTCCTGTTGGAACAGCAAGTTCCCTTGCCGGTCTAGGAATGGTAGAACGATGGGTTCGATGACGGTTTGGATGTACCGTGCACTATTCAGTGTCCCCTCGACGATCACCAGTGGTGTACGGCCAGTGTAGGAGATCGCTCCCCACACCATGATGCCGAGTGTTGGCCCTGTGTGCCTCGGTCGTATGCAGTCCTGAATGTGGCGCTCACCTGCACGGCGCCAAACACGCATACGACCATCATTGGCACCAAGGCAGAAGCGACTCTCATCGCTGAAGACGACACGTCTCCATTCATCCCTCCATTCACGCCTGTCGCGACACCACTGGAGGCGGGCTGCACGATGTTGGGGCGTGAGCGGAAGACGGCCTAACGGTGTGCGGGACCGTAGCCCAGCTTCATGGAGACGGTTGCGAATGGTCCTCGCCGATACCCCAGGAGCAACAGTGTCCCTAATTTGCTGGGAAGTGGCGGTGCGGTCCCCTACGGCACTGCGTAGGATCCTACGGTCTTGGCGTGCATCCGTGCGTCGCTGCGGTCCGGTCCCAGGTCGACGGGCACGTGCACCTTCCGCCGACCACTGGCGACAACATCGATGTACTGTGGAGACCTCACGCCCCACGTGTTGAGCAATTCGGCGGTACGTCCACCCGGCCTCCCGCATGCCCACTATACGCCCTCGCTCAAAGTCCGTCAACTGCACATACGGTTCACGTCCACGCTGTCGCGGCATGCTACCAGTGTTAAAGACTGCGATGGAGCTCCGTATGCCACGGCAAACTGGCTGACACTGACGGCGGCGGTGCACAAATGCTGCGCAGCTAGCGCCATTCGACGGCCAACACCGCGGTTCCTGGTGTGTCCGCTGTGCCGTGCGTGTGATCATTGCTTGTACAGCCCTCTCGCAGTGTCCGGAGCAAGTATGGTGGGTCTGACACACCGTTGTCAATGTGTTCTTTTTTCCATTTCCAGGAGTGTATACATATAAATTGTACATTTGAAAAAGCAAAAATTACTATACAAACAAAGTTGCATCATGTTTTACAGTAAAAGCTACGATAAGACATATGCATATATTCATAAAAAAGTCATGTCAACAAGGAAGTAACACAAAGAAAAATTAAAGTTCCAACTTGGCACATGGTTAACGTACTTCTTCTTAAGCTAACAGAACAAACTTGAAAATGAAAGCAAAACGAAAAATATATTTCACAGTTATTTTGCGGTATGACAGTTGATGACACACTCGTTTTATTATATAATACTAGTACACACATTCTTATAAAACATTTTAAAGGCCACAATAATGTGTATTATGCACAGCACATCATACACACTACTGTTTTCACCCGCATGAAGTGATATCATCGTATTCGCAGCATAGAATATGGAAATGGCATCGTAATAACTGAATCCGTTATTACATTTTGTATCTTCCATTGTCACTATTGTTATTCGGTACCAATATGTTCCAAAAAGCCGCGTCGAAAATGCGATTTTACAGGGCGTAATATTTCGGGCTCTACCGATCACAGAGATAACAAGACAAGTGCTTTGGATAACCTTTGGTCTAGGACCGTTTGTATACGTATCGGAAGAACGGGCATACTGTAGCTATCCTGCAATACAGGTTTAAAATTTGAACATTACACGTTTCGTCCAGCCCATGCAAACTGAGCAAATCGGTCGATTCCTTTGCATTTGGTGTTGTCTAGGGTGAAGTAAAGAAGCATGAGTGTGGACTGCGGCAACTGGTTCCCCACTTTTCTGTCAGGGTCTTTTAAAGGGAGATATTCCCTTTTTTTGTGTTCCGACGGGAGTATTTCTCCACTGGTTATTATTGACATTATTATATTAGCGACAGTAGTAGAAGTAGTAACAGTGGTACTTCTCGTATTAACTTTGTTAGTTCATGTTGTTGTTGTTGTTGTTGTGGTCTTCAGTCCTGAGACTGGTTTGATGCAGCTCTCCATGCTAATCTATCCTGTGCAAGCTCCTTCATCTCCCAGTACCTACTGCAACCTACATCCTTTTGAATCTGCTTAGTGTATTCATCTCTTGGTCTCCCTCTACGATTTTTACTCTCCACGCTGCCCTCCAATGCTAAATTTGTGATCCCTTGATGCGTCAGGACATGTCCTACCAACCGATCCCTTCTTCTAGTCAAGTTGTGCCACAAACTTCTCTTCTCCCCAATTCTATTCAATACCTCCTCATCAGTTACGGGATCTACCCACCTAATCTTCAACATTCTTCTGTAGCACCACATTTCGAAAGCTTCTATTCTCTTCTTGTCCAAACTATTTATTGTCCATGTTTCACTTCCATACATGGCTACACTCCATACAAATACTTTCAGAAACGACTTCCTGACACTTAAATCTATACTCGATGTTAACAAATTTCTCTTCTTCAGAAACGCTTTCCTTGCCATTGCCAGTCTACATTTTATATCCTCTCTACTTCGACCATCATCAGTTATTTTGCTCCCCAAATAGCTAAACTCCTTTACTACTTTAAGTGTCTCATTTCCTAATGTAATTCCCTCAGCATCACCCGACTTAATTCGACTACATTCCATTATCCTTGTTTTGCTTTTGTTGATGTTCATCTTATATCCTCCTTTCAAGACACTGTCCTTTCCATTCAACTGCTCTTCCAAGTCCTTTGCTGTCTCTGACAGAATTACAATGTCATCGGCGAACCTCAAAGTTTTTATTTCTTCTCCCTGGATTTTAATACCTACTCCAAAATTTTCTTTTGTTTCCTTTACTGCTTGCTCAATATACAGATTGAATAACATCGGGGATAGGCTGCAACCCTGTCTCACTCCCTTCCCAACCACTGCTTCCCTTTCGTGCCCCTCGACTCATATAATTGCCATCTGGTTTCTGTACAAATTGTAAATAGCCTTTCGCTCCCTGTATTTTACCCCTGCCACCTTTAGAATTTGTAAGAGAGTATTCCAGTCAACATTGTCAAAAGCTTTCTCTAAGTCTACAGATGCTAGAAACGTAGGTTTGCCTTTCCTTAATCTTTCTTCTAAGATAAGTCGTAAGGTCAATATTGCCTCACGTGTTCCAACATTTCTACGGAATCCAAACTGATCTTCCCCGATGTCGGCTTCTACCAGTTTTTCCATTCGTCTGTAAATAATTCGTGTTAGTATTTTGCAGCTGTGACTTATTAAACTGATAGTTCGGTAATTTTCGCATCTGTCAACACCTGCTTTCTTTGGGAATTATTATATTCTTCTTGAAGTCTGAGGGTATTTCTCCTGTCTCGTACATCTTGCTCACCAGATGGTAGAGTTTTGTCAGGACTGGCTCTCCCAAGGCCGTCAGTAGTTCTAATGGAATGTTGTCTACTCCCGGGGCCTTATTTCGACCTTCATCTACATTGTCCTCAAGTACATCGCCCTGTTATAGACCCTCTATATACTCCTTCCACCTTTCTGCTTTCCCCTCTTCTTAGAACTGGGTTTCCATCTGAGCTCTTGATATTCATACAAGTGGCTCTCTTTTCTCCAAAGGTCTCTTTAATTTTCCTGTAGGCTGTATCTATCTTACCCCTAGTGAGATAAGCCTCTAAATCCTTACATTTGTCCTCTAGCCATGCCTGCTTAGCCATTTTGCACTTCCTGTCGATCTCATTTTTGAGACGTTTGTATTCCTTTTTGCCTGCTTCATTTACTGCATTTTTATATTTTCTCCTTTCATCAATTAAATTCAATATTTCTTCTGTTACTGAAGGATTTCTACTAGCCCTCGTCTTTTTACCTACTTGATCCTCTGCTGCCTTCACTACTCCATCCCTCAAAGCTACCCATTCGTCTTCTACTGTATTTCTTTCCCCAGTTACTGTCAATTGTTCCCTTATGCTCTTCCTGAAACTCTGTACAACCTCTGGTTTAGTCAGTTTATCCAGGTCCCATCTCCTTAAATTCCCACCTTTTTGCAATTTCTTCAGTTTTAATCTACAGTTCATAACCAATAGATTGTGGTCAGAGTCAACATCTGCCCCTGGAAATGTCCTACAATTTAAAACGTGGTTCATAAATCTCTGTCTTACCATTATATAATCTATCTGATACCTTTTAGTATCTCCAGGATTCTTCCATGTTCATAGTCAGTAGTATTTATTGACATTCTCGCTACATATGGTCAAATCATTTTTAATTATATTAATACTAGTTTATTACCATCTGTCATTTTAAAATTATTGTTATTTCTTAGGTTACCATGAAGTAAAAGGTACAGTATTTGTGAAACCCCGCTCCAGTGTAAGAGAAGGCCCAGGGCCCTAATCTGGTTAGGTTAAATAAATAACTAACAAGGGGAGGCCACGACGTTTGGAACGGGGATTTACTGCAAACTTCGTACACTCCTAGTAATCCATGAGGACAACAAAATGTGTAAGCAGTAGCGCGTACTTCTCAAGCGTTACTGAGAAAATCGCAAGATAATTTCGGTCGTCAAATATATATCTGTGCGTGGCCATTTTAACCGTGAAGCGGCTGCAGCTACGTGATGGCGGCACGGTCGCTCAGCGTGTTCGGTCAGAGCGTTAGCTTTCCTTTCTAATAAAAGAACTGAGCGAACGGGCCATCGAAAAAACTGAACGGGTATCACCGGACGTCTGCCATGAACAAATTCAACGAATAATATAGAACAAAATACGTTTAAAAAAATGGTTGGCGTTCAAGCCAGTGGATCGCTGGATCGAGTTCGTAATTTTTTTTTTTTTTTTAGTTTCAACGCAGTCATTATCTTTATTATTTATGTTACAACTGATATAATGGGGAAAATACGCGTAATCGGATGAACTTTTATTAAATTTAATTATTTAGCAGTCTACAAATAATGTAATATTCACGACTATCGACTAGTAAACGGCCAAACGCATAAAGTGATACTGAAAATTTATGCTTGTCCGTGATTTGAGAAATCCCTTATACCTGGAAGTCGCCCGAAACGACTTGTTACCTCCAAGTTTTGACCGGCACAGACGGCTTTCGAAAGATTTACAATTAATCGTCGCTTTCGACTTTAGGAGTACAAGTTGCAGGATGGTATTTTTCGTAAAAACATGGAAAACATAAAGTTGAATAAATGCTATGTTTCCGCATACGCAAGGTCTTTTGACGTTTTCCGTGGAAAAACGAACCTCGTTAACATTTTCAAAAACCTCTCTTTCAGACGATAATTTGGAAGCAAACCATGCATAACGCAGTATTTCCTTAAAAATCGCCGCTGATAATTGGTTATGCGGTATCGAGCGTATTTTAATAGCGTCTTCCGAGAAGCAATTTCTCGTTCTCTTTCGATTAAATACGAACAGTTTTGAAGACACGGACAAGCATACATTTTCAGTATCACTTTATGCGTTTGGTCGTTTACTAGTCGATAGTTGCGAATATTATATTATTTGTTAAAATAAAAATTAGTAGACTGCCAAATAACATTATAAATTTAATAAAAGTTCATCCGATTACGTGTATTTTCCCCATTATATCAATTGTAATATAAATAGTAAAGAAAATGACTAAGTTGAAAATTAAAAAAACTGACGAAAGGAACTCGATCCAGCGATCTAGTGACTTGAACGCCAACCACTTTTTTTTTTCTTTTTTTTTTTTTAAAGGATCTTGTTCTATATTGCTCGTCGAATTTGTTCAAGGCGGACGTCCGATGACACCCGTTCAGTTTTCTCGTTCATCCGTTCGCTCAGTTTTATTATTAGAAAGGAGAGCTAACGCTCTGACCGAACATGCTTTTTTTTTTTTTTTTAGTCTCATTTTGTTCGCTTTCGTTCGTTGCATCTGCTCGGGGCGGACGTCGTAAGACATCCGTTTAAGTTCGTTGTAGATCGATTAACTCAGTTTTTTTATTACAGAGGGCTGCCAACCCTCTGACCGGAGCCGGCCGGTGTGGCCGTGCGGTTCTAGGAGCTTCAGTCTGGAGCCGCGTGACCGCTACGGTCGCAGGTTCGAATCCTGCCTCGGGCATGGATGTGTGTGATGACCTTAGGTTTGTTAGGTTTAAGTAGTTCTAAGTTCTAGGGGACTGATGACCACAGATGTTAAGTCCCATAGTGCTCAGAGCCATTTGAACCATTTTGAACCTCTGACCGAACACGCTGAGCTACCGTGCCGCCACGCACAGATATATATTTGACGACCGAAATTATCTTGCGATTTTCTCAGTAACGCTTGAGAAGTACGCGCTACTGCTTACACATTTTGTTGTCCTCATGGATTACTACGAGTGTACGAAGTTTACAGTAAATCCGCGTTCCAAACGTCGTGGCCTCCCCTTGTAAGTCAGTGTTGTCAATAGTTGGCGACGTCAAAGATGCAGTTACATTTTTCAAGTAGATTTCCCTTAAGAATACTTGCTGAAGTACAAAAAAATTAAAAACACAACCATTACTTACCAACTAGTGACATTACGGAAGCAAATTCGTCAATTTGAGGCGAGTTCAGTGATATAATCAGTCAGCTCCAAGGAAGCCATGATCCCGATTGTCAAACTAGACCAATATTTTTCTGGGGTATTTTTGCCTAGAAGAAGTGATCCCTTAATCTTCTGGGAATCCAGATAACTGCTACAAATGACACTTCAGTAGATGCCTCTGAAAAAATTATGCATTCCAGCTACATTAGTGACCTGTCAGTGTAGCTTTTCACAAGAAGGACTCATATGCACCGAGAAAAGAAACGACTCACTTCGAGTAAAATTGGTCGTATTTTGTTTATAAATCATTACACTGATTAGTTTCTTTGTCTTAGACACATATATTGTCATATTGATTGTGAAAAATAACATTAGATAACTTCAGGAGGTAGAAAATTACTTTCAGTTGTATTGTAGTTTTCGTATGATATTTTGTTTTCAGTGCAGTTATAAAACAGTAAGAAGAATGAGCTTTATTTTTGTGTTTTTCAAAGTTGGTAAAAACATTCAGAATTTTGTCGTGATATTTTCAAATTTCAGCGACAACGAAATGTAGGAATTTTAAAACTAGATAGAATGTAATGGAAATTTATTAATATCCTGTGTTCTTTTAAATCAGGTCAAGATAAAGCAAAAATATCCGTCCATTGACCTTGTTTTAGAAATGCAAGTCGCCATCTTTTAATTTATGTAGGTGAATGGTGATGAGTCTTGAAAAATAGCTAGTTCATTCCAGTGAATGAGTAGTTTTGACCTGAGTCCTGAAGGGAACCATTATGGCGATCCCTACTGTAGCGGACGTCAATTTACAAGCTGTGTAGCACTCAAGCAGGCATCATCTTACAACCTGTGGCGCTGTCGCTTGAGTATCAACTCAGAGCCTGTGTTGTGTTTTGGACGTCAACTTATAGCCTAAATCGTTGTGTAGTAGGTGTCGACTCACAACCTTTGTCTCTGTCTCTGGGCTTCAGCTTACTATCTGCGTCGCTGTGTGGTGGATGTTCACTCACAGTTTAGTTACCATGTAACAGGCATCTGTTTACAGCCTGTATTGTTGTTTGGTGGACATCAACTTACACTCTGTGCCTTCGTGCAGTGCATGCCAATTCAAAGCCTCTGTTGTGTAGTGAACATCAACTTATACCCCGTGTTGTTGTGCAGTGGGCGTCAATTTACAGCCTATGTTGTGTAGTGGTCGTCAACTTACAGACTGTGTTGTTTCTTAGTGGATGGCAACTCACGGCTTGTGTTGTTAGGTAGTAGGCGCCAACTTAGAGGTTTTGTCGTTGTGAACAGGGTGGCGATGCGACACATCAACGAGGCGATGGACAGAATAAAAAAGCGGGGAGCAGCAGACTTGTCAGCTGGAGAACTCAGCGTGCTGGAGAAGCTGCTGGTGTCCAACGACGACCCGCGCGTCGCCATCGTGATGGCGCTGGACATGATGTTCGCCGGCATCGACACGGTACAGTGCGCCCACGCTGCATGTGCATCCGTGTCTGGGTGGGTGGCTCCCTTTCTTGTTGTTCGCAACCTTTGCTGAAAATATGTCACCGCATAATAATCGTTATAAACCATACACAAGACTTAATTATAATATAATTATTATCACTTCAAAAAAATTGAACTTACATAATTAATTTTTCCAGTTGTTTTCAAGTATATGTCTGTATGTCATGGAAGATATTGCAATTCTCACGCTGCAGTCCCATAGCACATCGCTAGAGGAACGAAACAAAATGGCCCCCTCGGTTGATAACCGTGCGGCAACTGGTTTTCTGTATTTGAAGGGGAGCAATGACAAACAATCCGTGCTGAGGTGGTGGAATGTACGGCAACAATGTACTATTATAGGCGTAATGGTTAGGTGGTGCAGACACTTGCAGTGTGATTAAACAAAACGGGAAGAACGACATGGCAGGCAATGTACATGAGAAGAACCAGGAATTGCAAGAGAATCGTAGTTCTTGATGCACGAAGACTGGTGTTGACAATCTAAGTGATCGTGCAAAACAGGTGGAAATCAATCAAGACCAGTTTTCAAAATCTTGTACGAAATTCTGAAAATGACAAATTCACCTCCTGTTGTTTTTCCATTACTGCTAAACATGTATTAAGAAAGCTTTCCAAACCGAAATGTTGCAAATATTGCAGCAGTGTTATGGCAATCTAGGTGACTTTTTTTGCCACCAAAAGTTCATGGACGACAGCTGGCTATATCACCATGATCGTCAACAAAGAAGGAAAGCAATTAATGGAAATATGTGGGTTCATCACTACCGAAAAAGGGAAGGACCCATCCATCACATGGCCACTAACGCTTTCTTCTGGGACTACCAGGATGTGCTCGTAAGGGGCAAACTGTAACAACATACCACCAACATCTCTCGATGAAGTTACAGTAATGTGTCAAGAAAGCTGACTAACGTGCTGTTTTTGCTCAACGATACATACATTCTGCTCAATAAACAGTCAATCATACTGCTTCTTTGGATTATCAAATTTTGCCTCACCGTCACATTCTCTTAACGTGGCACACAGCCCCATCTTCCTTTTCCCTCGGATGAAGAAACCACTGCGTGGTTGACATCTCCAAGATGATGAAAGGTGGATTTAGAGGCGAACAGCCAAAGTGAAGACTTCTACAACCGAGGTCTCGACCTAGTCATCCATAGGTGGGAAAACTGGAGGATCAGTATATAAAGGAGAACTAAGACTGTCATCAACTTTCGTGATCGTAATTGTTTCTAAATGATAATTAAAATTTTAGTAAAACCACTCGTACGTTGGGAGTAATTAAAGTAAGTCTGCTTTCAGGTGGCGTCGGAAGTACAGGGCGGCTGGAGGTAGCGGAAATTTTTAAAGTAACTCTCATAAAAATGAAGAAAAATTTTGATAGTTTTATTGTTTAAACCAAAAAGCAAATTATATTCCATTAGTTGAAGCAATAACAGAAAGTTTCTCTCTAAACATTAAATGTAAAATAATGGCCATTCGAATGGATGCATTCCTGGAAGCAAATGCGGAGATTTTTGTGGAACTTTGAAGCATTTCCTTCTGATTGCAACGATTGCTTCTCTAATCGCTGTTTTTGGGGGATTGGTGTGCACTTCGCCGTTTAATTAGCCTCACAAGGGAAACAGTGGCATACCGTCCAACAAGATGACCTAGAGGGTCAGTGAATGCCGTCAAATTGTTATATTATGTCGTCACCTAACACTTGTGGAGCGGCTCCCACTGACACTCTCGCTAAAACTACGGAGTCTTGAATTTCATCTGCTATAAAAGAATCATATCCACATATCGTTCACATGCTGCAGACATTGCATTCTCCCTCTCGTCCTAAAGTAAGGGCGCATCGCACCTTGTGTTATTATGGTGCAGAATACGTAACTTTTTCGCCGTGTAACGGTCGTTAGTGCCGTCCGCTAGGGTTTCCAGGCGCCTAATATCTGAAATAGTGATTGTTTACATAGCCGCTGGCTGATATGATAATGAGCTTCATCCGATAGAACAGATTGTCAACAACACTTCAGTTTCCATTAATTTTTCCATTTTTTTAAATTGTTGTCGCACCACTTGGTCTGATGGTTTAAGTTCCTATAGGAATTTTTAAGTATAATATTTCAAATCTCTGTGGAGCAGCCTACTTGGCAGTCCAAACGACCACTTAGGCTTACATAAACCAAGTATCTACAACGTTTGTTGTGAGTTTGGCGTGTCATACATTGATCAAACAACCAGAACGATGGAAGTTCGATGTATGGAGCACCAAAGCCTCACTAGGCTAGAGCAACCCAGTATACCCGCAGTATCTGAACACTGTCAGGAAGAGACGAAAATCCTGTCGCAGATTCCCAGCTGCAAGAATGGCTACATGAAAGAGACGATTGAAATCAAGCTGGCAGGAAACATGATGAACTCAGCAAGTCACGTGGAGCACCCCCCACTGGCGGAGGAGGCACTGGACACCAGTAATCCAGCCGCGAGCAATAGCGGACGTGGACGAAGGCACGGGCGGCATGACGGAACATGGCGGCTGGCACACTGGGGCGAGTGGTAGGGGTAGGGAACAGCAAGACAGGAGCAGTTTCCGCGAGAGCTCAGTGCAGAAGGAACACCTGATAAAGGCGACGAGGGATGTCGACGAAATATTGTGTCAGTCACAGACATTCAGCTGGCTGAAAACCTTGGAAGAATTAAGTTATCATCATACCGGAAGAACATAAGAAGTTACAACAAATTTTGACAGACAGAAAAGTTGTGAATACCGTTTTTCGGGACGCTAAAGGAACCATGTTTGCATATTTTGTGAAATGTGATAAAACAATTTTGAATCACAGTGGAATACACACTTAAGAGTCAAAGAAACTGGCGCACCTGCCGAATATTGTATAGGGCCCCGCAAGCACACAACTGCCGCAACACGACGTGTTATGGACTCTACTAATGTCTGAAGTAGTGCTGCAGGGAATGGACACCATGAATCCTGCAGGGCTCCATAAGTCTGTAAGAGTACGAGAGGGTGGAGATCTCTTCTGAACAGTACGTTGCAAGGTATCCCAGATGTGCTCAATAATGTTCACGTCTTGAGAGTTTGGTGGCCAGTGGAAGTGTTTAAACTCAGACGAATGTTCCTGGAGCCATTCTATAGCAATTCAGGACGTGTGGGGTGTCGTATTGTCCTGCTGGAATTTCTAAAGTCCGTCGGAATCCATAATGGACATAAATGGATGCAGGTGACCAGACACATGCTTTCAAATGTGTCACCTGTCGGTGCCTAATGGACATCAATGGAAGCTTACACATCCTTACATATGCTTACATATGCGTCACCTGTCGGTGCATAATGGACATCAATGGACGCTTACACATCCTTACATATGCTTACATATGTGTCACCTGTCAGTGTCGTATCTAGACGTATCAGGGGCCCCATATCACTCCAACTGCACACGCCTCACACCATTACAGAGCCTCGACCATCTCGAACAGTCCTCTGCTCAGATGCAGAGTCTATAGATTCAAGAGGTTGTCTCCTTACCGGTACACGTCCATCCTCTCGATACCATTTGAAACGAGACTCGTCCGACCAGACATGTTACCAGTCACCAACAATCCAATGTCGGTGTTGACGGGACAATGCGAGGGGTAAAGCTTTGTGTCGTGTAGTCATCAAGGCTACACGAGTGGGCCTTCGGCTAGAAAGCCCATATCGATGATGTTTCGTTGAATAGCTCGCACGCTGACACTTTTTGATGGCCCAGCATTGAAATCTGCAGCAATTTGCCGAAGGGTTGCACTTTTGTCGCGTTGAACGATTCTCTTGAGTCGTAGTTGGTCCCGTTCTTGCAGGATTTTTTTCTGGCCCCAGCGATGTCGGAGATTTGATGTTCGTGAAATGGTCGTAAGGGAAAATCCCACTTCATTGCTACTTCTGAGATGTTGTGTCCCATAGCTCATGCACCGACTATAACACCACGTTCAAGCTCACTTAAATCTTGATACCCTACCATTGTAACAGCAGTAACCGATCTAACAACGGCGTCAGACACTTGTCGTATTTAAGCGTTGCCTACCGCAGCGCCGTATTCTGCTTGTTTACATATTTCCGTATTTGAATACGAATGTCAATCCCAATTTCTATGGAGCTCAGTGTATTAATAATACTGAGTAGTGCCATTCAAATAAGTGACATGATTATGCTCTGCCACACTCTGCACGGAAAAGACAACAAAGTTGCTCTAGTTCAATTGGGAAATTTTTGAAGATGTGCCATACAGCCTAGATGTGGTTGCAACTGATTTCAATGTCTTCATGTGCATCAACAAGTGGCTCAATTCCTGCGAGAATTACCATGGACTAATACTCGATAAAAAGGTTACGTTGGACACACGTTGATCAAGTATCTGAATGAAAAATCGCAATAGACTAAAACTACTGACTGTACATGAGGATTTAATCCCACCGTTATCACACTTATACACAACACCCTCGTCTGTATTAATTCTATTCATATCACGTATGTATCTTCCTCCTCGCAGTATCCATATTTCCATATTTTTGAACATCATACACTCTTCCTCCTTTTCTACACTCCTGGAAATTGAAATAAGAACACCGTGAATTCATTGTCCCAGGAAGGGGAAACTTTATTGACACATTCCTGGGGTCAGATACATCACATGATCACACTGACAGAACCACAGGCACATAGACACAGGCAACAGAGCATGCACAATGTCGGCACTAGTACAGTGTATATCCACCTTTCTCAGCAATGCAGGCTGCTATTCTCCCATGGAGACGATCGTAGAGATGCTGGATGTAGTCCTGTGGAACGGCTTGCCATGCCATTTCCACCTGGCGCCTCAGTTGGACCAGCGTTCGTGCTGGACGTGCAGACCGCGTGAGACGACGCTTCATCCAGTCCCAAACATGCTCAATGGGGGACAGATCCGGAGATCTTGCTGGCCAGGGTAGTTGACTTACACCTTCTAGAGCACGTTGGGTGGCACGGGATACATGCGGACGTGCATTGTCCTGTTGGAACAGCAAGTTCCCTTGCCGGTCTAGGAATGGTAGAACGATGGGTTCGATGACGGTTTGGATGTACCGTGCACTATTCAGGGTCCCCTCGACGATCACCAGTGGGGTACGGCCAGTGCAGGAGATCGCTCCCAACACCATGATGCCGGGTGTTGGCCCTGTTTGCCTCGGTGGTATGCAGTCCTGATTGTGGCGCTCACCTGCACGGCGCCAAACACGCATACGACCATCATTGGCACCAAGGCAGAAGCGACTCTCATCGCTGAAGACGACACGTCTCCATTCGTCCCTCCATTCACGCCTGTCGCGAAACCACTGGAGGCGGGCTGCACGATGTTGGGGCGTGAGCGGAAGACGGCCTAACGGTGTGCGGGACCGTAGCCCAGCTTCATGGAGACGGTTGCGAATGGTCCTCGCCGATACCCCAGGAGCGACAGTGTCCCTAATTTGCTGGGAAGTGGCGGTGCGGTCCCCTACGGCACTGCGTAGGATCCTACGGTCTTGGCGTGCATCCGTGCGTCGCTGCGGTCCGGTCCCAGGTCGACGGGCACGTGCACCTTCCGCCGACCACTGGCGACAACATCGACGTACTGTGGAGACCTCACGCCCCACGTGTTGAGCAATTCGGCGGTACGTCCACCCGGCCTCCCGCATGCCCACTATACGCCCTCGCTCAAAGTCCGTCAACTGCACATACGGTTCACGTCCACGCTGTCGCGGCATGCTACCAGTGTTAAAGAATGCGATGGAGCTCCGTATGCCACGGCAAACTGGCTGACACTGACGGCGGCGGTGCACAAATGCTGCGCAGCTAGCGCCATTCGACGGCCAACACCGCGGTTCCTGGTGTGTCCGCTGTGCCGTGCGTGTGATCATTGCTTGTACAGCCCTCTCGCAGTGTCCGGAGCAAGTATGGTGGGTCTGACACACCGGTGTCAATGTGTTCTTTTTTCCATTTCCAGGAGTGTATATCCATTCACCCTCTTCCAACTATATCCTGCGTCGCCTGACAAAGCTCTCACATTTGATGAAACACCTGGAATACGAATCCTAATCCCCCCTCCCCCCCCCCCCATTCCCATTGTACTCCCTCCTCAAGAACCTGACCTGATGTCATGCCTCTATTAACAAATGCAAACTTTCTTACATCTTCACACACTCCATGTCTTTTCCCATAGCAATTCTGTTGCCTTCGCTTGTCGGCCCATGAATTCATTCCTGAGAACTGCCCAGCCTATCAAATTCAACAATTCATAACTTTACAAACGTACTCTAGTACTCGACAAATGTGACTTTCTTCTCCATGAGTGGCTCAAACTCTGCCGGCATCTATGTACATCCCATCCCTTGAACCTAGCCAATACTCGCCGCACATCCTCTTTCACATCAAATCCTCTCCAGCTCTCCAGTCATGGCTGCATCCAAATCTCCTATCTGGTAAATGTTACTAGGAGCTCACAAAGCTCCTCAGAATAATCAAGATTCCACACTTGACCACGACTCATCAAGTTTCAGGTTCCCATTCTTTGTTCTTATCAACATACATTGTGGTTTTCTGATTGTTTTATCCACCGTGGTCATTGTCTACCCACCGACTCCTCTGTCGGAATGTAAATTTAGTAAGTTCCACATTCCATATTCACGATGATGTGGAAAATGCCAATTGAACAAATTACTGGTGTGACATACACTCCTGGAAATGGAAAAAACAACACATTGACACCGGTGTGTTAGACCCACCATACTTGCTCCGGACACTGCGAGAGGGCTGTACAAGCAATGATCACACGCATGGCACAGCGGACACACCAGGAACCGCGGTGTTGGCCGTCGAATGGCGCTAGCTGCGCAGCATTTGTGCACCGCCGCCGTCAGTGTCAGCCAGTTTGCCGTGGCATACGGAGCTCCATCGCAGTCTTTAACACTGGTAGCATGCCGCGACAGCGTGGACGTGAACCGTATGTGCAGTTGACGGACTTTGAGCGAGGGCGTATAGTGGGCATGCGGGAGGCCGGGTGGACGTACCGCCGAATTGCTCAACACGTGGGGCGTGAGGTCTCCACAGTACATCGATGTTGTCGCCAGTGGTCGGCGGAAGGTGCACGTGCCCGTCGACCTGGGACCGGACCGCAGCGACGCACGGATGCACGCCAAGACCGTAGGATCCTACGCAGTGCCGTAGGGGACCGCACCGCCACTTCCCAGCAAATTAGGGACACTGTCGCTCCTGGGGTATCGGCGAGGACCATTCGCAACCGTCTCCATGAAGCTGGGCTACGGTCCCGCACACCGTTAGGCCGTCTTCCGCTCACGCCCCAACATCGTGCAGCCCGCCTCCAGTGGTTTCGCGACAGGCGTGAATGGAGGGACGAATGGAGACGTGTCGTCTTCAGCGATGAGAGTCGCTTCTGCCTTGGTGCCAATGATGGTCGTATGCGTGTTTGGCGCCGTTCAGGTGAGCGCCACAATCAGGACTGCATACGACCGAGGCACACAGGGCCAACACCCGGCATCGTGGTGTGGGGAGCGATCTCCTACACTGGCCGTACACCACTGGTGATCGTCGAGGGGACACTGAATAGTGCACGGTACATCCAAACCGTCATCGAACCCATCGTTCTACCATTCCTAGACCGGCAAGGGAACTTGCTGTTCCAACAGGACAATGCACGTCCGCATGTATCCCGTGCCACCCAACGTGCTCTAGAAGGTGTAAGTCAACTACCCTGGCCAGCAAGATCTCCGGATCTGTCCCCCACTGAGCATGTTTGGGACTGGATGAAGCGTCGTCTCACGCGGTCTGCACGTCCAGCACGAACGCTGGTCCAACTGAGGCGCCAGGTGGAAATGGCATGGCAAGCCGTTCCACAGGACTACATCCAGCATCTCTACGATCGTCTCCATGGGAGAATAGCAGCCTGCATTGCTGTGAAAGGTGGATATACACTGTACTAGTGCCGACATTGTGCATGCTCTGTTGCCTGTGTCTATGTGCCTGTGGTTCTGTCAGTGTGATCATGTGATGTATCTGACCCCAGGAATGTGTCAATAAAGTTTCCCCTTCCTGGGACAATGAATTCACGGTGTTCTTATTTCAATTTCCAGGAGTGTATATATATAAAGTACAGAAGCGATTGTAACGAGAAAAAAAATTATAATCTACATCTAAAAGCTCTTCTGTCTGTCTGACTTTGTTTTCAATGGCCAAATTATCAAATAGTTTTATAAATGAGTACCACAGTCCTTTCTTTACGAAAGTTACATTATCTTCCCTTGTAGCACTTTACTGATGACTATCTCTTACTTTCAAACAACAATGTATTGTTGACAACAAATTTAATGAATGGGTAACTGTACTGTTAGACTACTGTTAATATTTCCAATTGTTGGAAGAGATCCACGTAAAATTTACACGTGTCCACTCCACATGTAATTCTAATTAGTTTCTTATCTGCAGTGTATACTTTTTCACCTGAGGGAGGAGTTACCCAGAGTATTATCCCAAAGGACACCAGTGAACGAAAATATCTAATAACTTCCTGATTTATATTACTCTTATGGCAAAAGTAGCTGAACCTAAACGCTTTAGTAGTTGTACTATATGGTTTCTTTTTCAATATTAATTTTTATCAATATGTACTCCCCATAATAAGTAGATAATAAAAACGCCTGCCTTTGCTTGTGTGTTTATGAGTAACACCGTGTCTACATATTGTGACTCAAAAGTCCTCAGACCTGTTATAGTTTGCGTGTGTCTGGGAGTGAGTGTGTGACTGCATATTGGTTCACCGTAGTACTCGACATTTCCAGACGGCGACCTCCGTTGCCACGGCGCTGTATTTCCTGAGCAAAGACCAGAGGGTCCAGGAGAAGCTGTACCAGGAGCTGAAGGCGCAGCTGCCGATCTCCGCCTCTCAGCCGTTCACTGCGGACACGTTGGAGGCCTGCAAGTATCTCAAGGCCTGCGTCAAGGAGTCCATGAGGTGAGCAGGCAGGGTTGCCTTGTGTGTGCATATAATGTGTGAGTGGAGCAGTCCTTGGAACATTTCTATCGATATGTTTGCTGTAAGTTGTGACAAGTCCCGCTGCCAAACGTAACCATATCCTTACTGTACAAGATCCATAAAAATTAGAAAATTGGTCACCATTTGGATACTTCCAGAAGTATGATGATTTATATGTAAGTGTGAAACTGGTTAGCAGAAAAATAAATGCTGTCTGTTATTCCATCATATAACTATGCAGTCTTAATGACGTTAAAAGAGGTTAGCTAAGAATCTCACCAAATGAAAAAAAACTCATAGTGTTCCTCCTACTGTCGGTACAACACTAGAGTTACGTGGATGGCTCCATAGTTCCGTCAGATCAGTGTTGCTGTTGTGGCCTTTAGTCCTATATTCCGATCCAGGTATCTACGCTAGCCTATTCTGTACAAGCCTCTTCATTTCAATTACTGTAACCTACACCCCTTGGAACATGTTTGCTGTGCACATCCCTAGGTCATCCTCGACTGTTTTTATCTCCCTTGTTTCCTTGCATTAGCAAACTGACGATTCCATGATAACTCAGGATTTGTCCTATGAACCGTTCCCTTCGTCTGGTCCGGTTATGGCAGAAAATTTCTTTTTTTCCAATTTCCATTCCGTACCTCCTCATTAGTTATTCTATTTACTCCTCTAACCTTCAAGATTTTTCTGTATCACGACGTTTCAAAAGCATCTACTCCCTTCTTGTCTGAACTGCTTATCGTTCACTTTTCACATCCGTAATTCTTTTTACTCCACATCAATACAGTACCTTCATAAATGACTTCTTAACATTTAAATTTATGTTCAATCTTAAAAATTTCCCTTTTTTACGAACGTTTTTGTTCTTATTCCCAGTCTTCCTTTATATCCCCTACTTCTGTGTAATCAGTTATTTTGCTATCCAAGTATCGTAACTCATTGACTACCGTCTAGTGTCTCATTTGCTCAGTATCACCCGATTAAATTCGATTACATTCCATTACCATACCTTTACTATTGTTCATCTTCTCGTTAGAACATGTTTCCAGGGCTCTATCCACTTCACTTACCAACTTTTCCAAGTCTCTACCGCTTCTCAGAGAATTACAACTTTCAGGTTTTTATTTCTTCTCCCTCAACTCTAATCTTCTATCCAAATTTGTCCTTGGTGTTCTTGACTGTTAACTCAGAGTACAGACTGAATAACTCTGGAGATAGTCTACAACCCCGTCTCACTCCCTTCTCAAATATTGCTTCCCTTTCGTTTTCTTCGACTCATATAACCATAGTCCCATTTCTGTAAAAGTTATAGGTAACTTTCCGCTTCCTGTATTTTATCTCTGCTACTGCATTCCAGTAAATGTCGTCAATGTCTTTCTCTAAATAAAAACTAAAAAATGCAGGTTTGCCTTTATTCAGCCTAACTTCTAGAATAAGCAATAAGCAATAGGCTTAGTATGGCTCCGCACATTCCTACAATTGTCTGGAACCCAAGTGATCTGTCACTAGGTCAGCTTCTACAGTAAATAATTCGTTGCATTATTTGCAGCCATGACGTGTTAGGCTGATAGTTCGGTAATATTCACACCTGTCTTCTTTGGAGTAGGAATTTTTACATTCTTCTTGAAGCCTGAGGCTATTTTGCCACTTTCGTAGATCTTGCACACCATGTGGAATGGTTTTGTCATCTCTAGTGGTCTCAAGAACCTCAATCATTCTCAACAGGTTTGTTTCGACATAAATCTTTCTTCTTGCAATATCATCTAATTCTTTCCCCTTTCTAAAACATTGCACAAGTTAATTTTCCTTGTTTAGCCCTTCGGTACATAACTCCCACCGTTCAGTGTTGCCATCTTTGCTTATTAATGGATCCCATCAGAGCCCTTGATATTCATTCACATGGTTCTAATTTTTCCAAACGATTCTCATGTGTCCGACGACGACGATATAAAAAATTTCCAGGCAGCAATGACTCATCAAATTTATTTATCAAAGATCAGTAGTAGGTCTGCTCCAGTGTGGACTGAAACAAAAAGCAAGTTACTTATTGAAAAAGGGTAATAGAACTTCTGGTGGTTGAAGGCTGGCAAGGTTGTCATTGAGACTACGTTCATTAACCACATACGTTATAGATGTCTAAGTCCTTTAGGGAGCACAGTTGTCTAAGCTCGGTGTATAGCCGTTTGAAAGTAAAACAGGAATAAATGTATAAGTCCACAAGTCTGCTACAAAGACCGATTCCCCGTCTTCTTCGGCGAGAAGACCGATAATGCTGTCAAGCCCAAAGCTGGTAGTTCTAGGGTCACGAAGACAGGCAGTGACGTCATGGAGGCGCCTCTCGAGTGAGAATCCTGATTGATGGAATCCTTGCATAATCGGTGCTTAGCTCAGGAAATTCACTTGTAACAAACTGGCCTGATCTGCTGATTATTGCCCTAAATATCACTCGTCCCTAGGATACAGTCAGGCCTATTTTCGGTCATGTGTCTTGTGAAAGGGAATAGATCCATGTTGCCCACAGCCTCTAGCGGCAATTGGGTCGCTCCCTGGTGGACGGTCGAAGCATGGCTGTCTGTCTTCTGGAAAACTCTCCCCTGTGGGTTAGGTATCTTTAAAGTACTGATGTGGTGTTGGTTGCTGACATCGCAGGCGTTAAGCCTCTGTACAGCTGATTCTTTAATTTTCCTATATGTAGCATCTATATTTCTCATAGTCATGCATGCTTAGGCAGCCTTTTATTTGTCCTCTAACTGTTTCGGTATAGACATTTTACACTTCGCACTTTTAGTCGTCAGTATTCCCTCTTACCTCATTTATTTGCTGAATTCTTATACATTCTCTTTCCACAAACTAAATTCATTATTATTGCGTAGTATCCTATTTGATCCTGTACTGCCTTTATTATTTCATCTCTCAAACCTATCTGTTCGTTATCTGTTGTGTTCCTATCTGCCGTTTTGTTCAATTGTGGCCTCTCAACCATCTCTGTATTCGTATCTCATCTCCTTAATTTCATTTCTTTCTCCAATCTCAGTAGTTTAACCTGCAGCTCATAACAAATGAACTATAGACAGAGTGCATTTCTGTGCTTGAATTGATTTCCAGTTTAAAATCAGGTTTTGAGATCTTTTTCTTGCTGTTGTACAATTTGTCTGAAACTTCTTGCTGTCACCAGATCTCTTCCACATACACAGTCTTCTTTGTTGAATCTTAAACTATTACCATCAATTCTGTAATGTCTTCCCTAAAACTATGTATATTTTAAAGGTTTTAATAGTTCTTAAACGCAGCATCCGCTGCTAAGAGCTTGTTTGAATCAGCTGCACTTCTTCACAGTAGTGCAGTGAGTTGTACGTGCTGATATGTTGGCAGACTACATCCGGTGGCAGTGGGGGGCGGCAGAAAGGTCGTGGTGGACAACCTGGTGCTCAGCAACTACCGTATACCTCGAGGGGTGAGTAAACAGATCTACGATCGGTTGCTGCTCTTCATATTGGCACCGTCTCTCAAAAACTGCAGTAAAATTTATTATACACTGGAGACCTTTGAGGTTTAACACCGGCACCATGATGTCTAAAAAAAAGTCTATATTCTCATATTCTCTATCGATCGACACATTCAAATTCTATATGTTCAAATTTTACTTCATCTGTGAGTAAGGAATAAGTGTGATTTATTCTTGATGATCATCAATCAAATTCTGATAAATTAGAATTTCGTGAATGAAGATATCAATGTCTTAGTAGTTTATAGTAAGAGAAAACATCACTAGGATTCAAACTGACTACATCTAGAAGGAGTACCAGCGATCTTCTCTGTGGAGAATATTCCATGGAACAACACTTCTTTTGCTATGTGCATAAGCTTCTATCTTATCTCCTATCAGAAGTCGAAAATGTCATGAAATTGTCGGCCGGGGTGGCCGTGCGGTTCTAGGCGCTACAGTCTGAAACCGCGTGACCGCTACGGTCGCAGGTTCAAATCCTTCTTCGGGCATGGATGTGTGTGATGTCCTTAGGTTAGTTAGGTTTAAGTAGTTCTAAGTTCTAGGGGACTGATGACCTTAGAAGTTAAGTCCCATAGGGCTCAGAGTCATTTGAACCATTTTGTCATGAAATTCTGGCACACTTCACGAAGGTTACATCTCTTTTTCTGGAGGAGTTCACTGGGTGTGTGTGTGTTTTGCTTCTGGTATTGAATAAGTGCTATTGAACTGTGTCATTACAGAACAGAAGGATAGAGATATACAGGGTGATTGTAAATTCCCGTTACGAAATTCTAGGACATGTAGAGCGTAGTGAGTATAGAACATTTTGAATAGCAACCCATGTCCGGAATCGTATCGTTTCAGTTCTACGACAGTTTCAAAATTCTGATGTGTACCTCGTCAACGTCTGCTTAGGGCAAGAGAAACGTCTCAGAGTTCCCTGTCCTGGTATGCAACAGGGTAGACACGATGACGTGTACTGCGTCAAACGATCCCCAGATGTCACTTATTGTCCGCTTTGCTGTCAGACCGAGTCCATACCTGTGCATCACCGATAGAGAAAACACGGTGTAGTACACGTTTGCGGAATACACAGACATGCTCCTTGTGAATGGCCAAACTGGATGTAACGCAAGAGCTGTTAGTCGGCTGTATCACGAACGTTTTCCACACCGTCGCACTCTATCGCACAAATTGTTTGCCCAAACGGGTACCTTCACCGTGTGGAGGCAGGACTTGTAAAGAAACTGGTTCTCTACTTCTGAAAAAAAAAACTTTTAAATAGTAAAACATGGCCTATGCAAGGAATCTGACTACCACTGTTAGTCACGGACGAAAGAAAAAAAATTGGCAGTCTTTGTCAGAACGTGCAGAATAAGACGTCAATTTTAATCTAAATATGGTACGCCAATGTTTACGTAATAAAAAATAAATTAGGTAATTCAGTACAATTATTATATAGATGCGATAAATCACTTTAGCGGGGGCCAAATGAACAATTAAAGTCAATGTAATTGCAGAAAAAAAAATGCCCAGGAAATACTTAATTTTGTTTTGAAGCTGACAGCAAATGAGAAAATTGGTGCAAAATTACTATTGGTCAGTTTTCAAGCAGTAATGGCGGACAGCATCAGCTGGTAATATACATAATTTTATGGTAGCTAATTTTACTGCACAAAAAATAAAATATGCATTCCCTCCAAAAGAAGTTACACACAAACATTAAAATAAACTTGTGATGAGCAGCAAAATGTCTTAGAAGAATTTTGAAAGAAAATTATTAATTGAACTTTAATTTGCAGGGTTTTCAACACTGTCAACAAGACGAAATAATGAAAAGAATATTTATTGGAACTAAACAAAATTGAACCTTGATATTGTGACTATTTTAAAATAGATAATTTAACTGCAATTGTCTTTAATTTTGAAATGAGAGAGAGCGTAATAATTTTCTTTTAATGCCTTAACTGTTGCCGGCCGGAGTGGCCGTGCGGTTCTGGACGCTACAGTCTGGAACCGAGCGACCGCTACGATCGCAGGTTCGAATCTTGCCTCGGGCATGGATGTGTGTGATGTCCTTAGGTTAGTCAGGTTTAATTAGTTCTAAGTTCTAGGCGACTTATGACCACAGAAGTTAAGTCGCATAGTGCTCAGAGCCATTTGAATCATTTTTGAACCTTAACTGTTGCTGCAGGCAGTGCGATGACGTCAGCGCTGGTCCACGCGGACGATGTGTGAACTTAATCCTGGTTCGTGGCGTGAAGATAATGATGGATCCTCCTGTTTCATTAATATTCCAGTTACGGCGGTGGTCCACGTCTCCGTTGTAGTCGAATCAGCTGGCAGCACTGCCGCGATAATAATAGTTCCAGTGTGTGCGTTGTCGTTACGTTTTATTATTAAAAGCTTATTAATCACGCGGTGCGGGTAGGTCGGAATTATGCAATGTCTTTAGTATTTACGATATATAGCCGGTTAATGCCAATACTTCGCACAGTTCTTTCACCGTGTTGCCACAGGAAAACGGTCACATGTGTTTATCACTATAACAGTCCGTTAAACATCAGTTCAATTTACGTCGTCGTCTTTAAGACAGTTTGGATGATATAAGAAATGTTTCTTGATCAAATCACAGCACTGTTCTTTTACTTAACATTTTGGTTTGTTCCAGTTTCACGCAATTCTAACAGTTAATGTCTCCACACGACAATGGTGTCTGGTCCACGGCTAATTGTCGCAAGTTCACACAGTATGTAAAATCTTCACCGCAAACAGTCGATATACTTTTCAGGTTTTACTGTTCACTTAATAATGCACGATCTCCTATTAACACAGTGGACGCACTGTAATTAATTTTTCCTCCGCGTATCACCGTCTTTCACGCCGAACTTTGCAACGTTTCACCACCCGTGAACCAACCACGATACCACAACAACTCGCACGCTCTCTATCACTACTCGTTCGCTCTCTCTCTGCCACAGTACTCCTCCTAGCCTAACCAAAGATTTACAAAGCATATAAAACCAGAACGTTCATATTCGTACAATATAAAATATAAAACAGTAGCAAAATGAATGAAGAAACAAAGTGACGTATTAACAAATAAAGAATAGTTGAAATAAATGATACATACGTAGTATGACAAGGTAATGCACAAAAGAAAAAAAATATTATCGACTTTCTGGGAAAGCAATGTCTTTACAGACTGTGGTGCTCCACGGCGACGCCGCACTCCCGAATTTGAAGAAGGTGTACTGTGTCGCATTGAAGATAACCCGTCAACGAGTTCGCGAACAATTGCGCGTGCAATGGCTGTTAGTCACAGTACAGTCTTGTACATCCTGCATGAGCAACAATTACATCCATACCACTTACAAAGGGTACACGCTATGGCTCCAGCAGACTTTCCACAACTTGTCGCCTTCTGCACATGGTTCCTGCACCGTTGCATCGACGCGCCCCTGTTTCCATGTCGAGTTCTCTTCACAGATGAATATAGGTTCACAAGGGATTGTGCTCTGAATGCTCGAAATAGCCATGTCTGGGCGGACGAAAACCCTTATGCCACGCATGTTCAGGGATTTCAAGACAGGTTTGGAATTAACGTGTGGGCAGGTATTCTGGACGGTCATGTGATTGGACCATACTTTCTTCCACCCAAGCTCACGGGTCCAGCATACTTAGTCCTCCTACGACACATACTGGACCCGTTCTTGGAAGCTGTGCCATTGAATGTCCGTCAGGAAATGTGGTTTCAGCATGATGGAGCACCACCTCACTTTTCACAGGCTGTCCGGAGACATCTCAACAGACGGTATGGTGAAAGATGGATAGGCCGTGATGGTCCAGCCGCGTGACCGCCACTATCGCCGGATTTAACCTTCCTGTGGGGTCGTATGAAGAGCCTAATTTATGAGACACCTGTAGAGACAGAGGAAGATCTGCTGGCACGAGTTCTGGCAGCTGCACAAGACATTGAAGAGACACCAGATGGGATGGAGATAGTGTACCAGAACATGCTTCGGAGGCACAATGTGTGTAACGATGTTGGTGGTCGCCACATCGAGCCGCCGTTGTAATGCGTCGGTACGTTGCGGCTGGTGCCGTAGATGCTGGGTTCTTATTGTTGTCGACTAATATAAACCATAAGGTGTAAGTTGTAATGCAAATGCGTAAGTAATAACGGAACGAGTCAGTATTCTTTTCAAATGGATTGCAACAATTGTACTGGGTCACGCCTAAGTACATTCCTCACGTGGGTGTGGAGATAATCATCTGCATTGAACGGAAACGATACGTTTCCGGGCATGGGTTCCTATTCAAATTGCTATGTACGAACTACCCTCTACATGACCTAGAAGTTTGTAACGGGAATTTCCGACCACCCTGCATGTTTGTGAGCTAGATGTCTGTAATGCTACTTCCTTTTTTGGTTCAAGATTAGGTGATGTACAAATAGTCGCCTGAACCAAAGAACACATTATGGGTAAGTCATTACAATTAAATATAAGCGAATATCATGGTTGATTAATACAGTACCAATGGAACTAGGTCTTCCTATCAATATATGAAGTTAATGGAGCTATGAATTATGAGTGGACAGAAATTAACCATTTTTACAATTTTACCTGACCTAAGTACACTGCCCATCCCAAAAGTTTGGAGACAAATTTTATTCCTGACGTATCAGCGACGTCAGTGCAGTAACTGCGGTAGCAGCTGGACCAGATACGCATTCGACCAGTCAGTTTTGAGCGGGCAGTGTTAACTAGTGGACGTGCGGTCGTATTGTGTCAACGTTGTTGTGTCTAAAATCGCAATGGAACAATGAAATGTGCACCTCTAACTCAAGTGTGGAAGACATTCTCCAGAATTTACGAATTTTCAACATGCTGCAGATGAAAACTAGGTTCGCAACTTTTTTTATAATTGAAAAAAAATGGTTGTATCTCCGTCAAAAATTGCATTAGGAAGTACCTTTTTTTTTACTTCTCGATGGTGACTACTTTCGGACATCCATGTCCATTTACAAACCATCCGTACTGTAAGTGTAACAATACAGGTGAAAGCCTATGTACGAAAACTGAACCTGCAGTGACAATCAATGGGACGCTATAGCCGACTCAGTAACAGTAAATAGACCACTGTCGTTGACTCGGCCATAGTGCCGCTTTTATCGTCACTGCAGGGTCAATTTATGTACATGGGCTCTCGCCTGCATTGTTTCAGTTCCGATACGGGTGGTTTAAAAATGGACATAGGTGTCTGAAACTAGTCACCATCAAGAAAGAAAAAATGATACTTCTTAACCCAACTCGTGGCGGAGCTACAGCCATGTATTCTCCAGAATGTTTCGAAGAAGAGAAAAATGTCTTCAAAGTTCGTCTCGAACACCTTGACACCCGCGCAAAAACAAGAATGAATCGATTCTCGCTGCGACTTGATTGAAACTAAAAGCGAGGACAATTCTTTTCAGGATAAAATGATCACAGTTGCCGAGATTTGACTTAAGCAATAAAAAACTAACAGAGAACGACAAACTGCACAATGGATTCTGATGATTCGCCAAGACAGAGAAGAAGGTGCGAAACTGATGCGAAAGTTGAACAACATCTCAAACAAGGATTTTTATCACAGTTGCACATTGCTGTATACACATTCTGTGCAGTGTTCTTAAGTGGGGAGGAAGTTATGTACAACATCTTACACAATGAAACCACCGTCTTAAATTTTCCTTATTTTGCAAATCCAGTCTCGAATCTTGTTCAATTGACGGGGCGGCCTGTACACTTCTGTAAATGCTTCACCTATGAGTGAACGTAACATACCTTTTTCATGAATTTTATGACCGGATTTGAATAACAACCAGGCTACCTTAGCAAGTAACCGGACAATAAACGTTCAATGCCGTTTATATCGACATAGCGAACAAGAGGGGTATTCAGTTTAAGACTCAACACCAGAAAACATTGTAATTAATGCAGGAGTTCAAATTTTGTATATTTAGAATAACACTATGTTTAAGTTATACACACATCACAAAAGTTTTGCATCACCCCGGTTCCCAGAACCCCTAAACTTAGACGTTGACTTTGAATATTGTATCACAGGCACAATGCCTTTGACTGTTCAGAGATGCCACTAAGCCCGCCAAAAGATGTAAACAACCATGCATAAGCTGCGCCTATTAGATCGAGGGGGTACTACAACCGATCATTTCTAGTCATTCAACCAGGAAACAGGTACACGGCTCGTGTTGTCTATAGTTCAACCATGCCTAGACGGTCAATAGCGCGGTTCGATAGCGTCCACATTGTTACTTTGTGCTAGGAAGGGCTCTCAACAAGGGAATTGTCCACTCGTCTCGGAGTGAACCAAAGCGATGTTGTTCGGACATGGAGCAGGTACAGAGAGACAGGAACTGTCGATGACATACCTCCCTCAAGCCGCCCAAGGCCTACTACTGTAGTGGATGACCGCTACCTACGGATTATGGCTCGGAGGAACACTGGGAGCAACGCCACCATGTTCAATAATTCTTTTCATGCAGTCACAGGACGTCGAGTTACGACTCAAAGTGTACGCAATAGGCTGCATGATGCGCAATTTCACTCCCGACGTCCATAGCGAGGTCCATCTTTGCAACCACGACACCATGCAGCGCGGTACACATGGGCCCAACAACATGCCGAATGGACCGCTCAGGATTGACATCACGTTCTCTTCACCGATGAGTGTCACATATGCCTTCAACCAGACAATCGTCGGAGACGTGTTTGGAGGTAACCTGGTCAGGCTGAACGCCTTAGACACACTGTGCAGCGAGTGCAGCAAGGTGGAGGTTCCCTGCTGTTTTTGGGGTATCATTATGTGGGGCCGACGTACGCCGCTGGTGGTCACGGAAGGCGCCGTAACGGCTGTACGATACGTGAATGCCATTCTTCGATCGTTAGTGCAACCATATGGGCAGCATATTGGCGAGGCATTCGTCTTCATGGACGACAATTCGAGTCCCCATCATGCACATCTTGTGAATGACTTCCTTCAGGATAACGATATCGCTCGACCTTAGCGGCCAGGATGTTCTCCAGACATGAACCCTAACGAACATGCCTGGGATCGAATGAAAAGGGCTTTTTATCGACGACGTGACCCACTAGCTACTCTGAGGGATCTACGCCGAATCGCCGTTGAGGAGTGGGACAATCTGGACCGACAGTGCCTTGATGATCTTGTGGATAGTATGCCACGATGAATACAGTCATGAATCAATGCAAGAGGACGTGCTACCGGATATTAGAGGTGCTGGTGAGTACAGCAGTCTGGACCACCACCTCTGAATGTCTCGCTGTGCGGTGGTACAACATGCAATGTGTGGTTTTAATGAACAATAAAAAGTGCGGAAATGATTTTTATATTGATCTCCATTCCAGTTTTCTGTACAGGTTCCGGAACGCTCGGAAGTGAGGTGATGCAAAACTTTTTTTTAATGTGTGTATTATCCAAATCGCAATAATGTGAACTGTTGAGAATATTAAAGCATGTTTTTCTAATTTGATTGTGCTCGACATGAATATTGATCCCCTTATGGTACAGGTCCAGGATTGTATTACAGGATCAGTGGTTCTAGGATATTTCTAACACGTCTTAATTCTCGGTGTATGG
Organism: Schistocerca nitens; assembly: GCF_023898315.1. Classification (NCBI taxonomy): domain Eukaryota; kingdom Metazoa; phylum Arthropoda; class Insecta; order Orthoptera; family Acrididae; genus Schistocerca; species Schistocerca nitens. Next base: position 642,307,426 of record NC_064618.1, on the reverse strand, counting down.
AGGAAGAAAGACCAAGGGTACTTACAAGTGTGTAAAGTTACGTAACTAACTTAACTAATGCGATATGAAGAGTGGCCCTGTCATTTATAAAGTTACATCACAATGAATATCCTACAACTAGAGCATACCCTATGGATTTCTCTGAGATTTTCTAGGATATTCAGACTATATTCTCGTCCCCAAGCTAATCAAAATTCACTATTAGATCAAAACATTATTAATAAAAAAACACAAAATAATAAACATCATTGATCAAGGGAAACTAATCTCTGTTCAAAGAATAAATGCAATTCTGCACTGTACAAATGTATCTTAAGTCAGAACCCATTTAAATCAAGATTAAACAATGACATAATTGTCCAATGGACATATAAAACAAAATAAAAGTCCCTCTAAACTAATACTAGCAATCAACTGCCTACTTCTGCCGTGTTTGTTGGAACGTGATCTGTGAAATGACTGACATCGCCGCAGCACGAAACTCTAGAAGAAACTACTCCTGAACACTAGGTGCAAAACCTCAGTGGAGATAAAAAATACGTTAACAGTGATCACAGCAATTTACTTTTGCACCCCTATAATGCCGGAACGAATTGCAATATGACCGTGAATATAACGTGGTGGCGAAGCGGAGTGACGATTCTCGAAGAAATCTGCGCCGTCGGCAAGGCTTCAGTCCTTCAGACTATTCTGAACGATAAAATACAAGACCATGGTCAGCAGATCTGAATACTGGCTTGTAGCTTCTCTGCACACAGCAGACGAGAGATATGAAATCCCAGCCATAAAGGCGAAATTCAGAAACGTCTCAATATGACAGTGTAATACGAGAAGTGCTCTCAAGACCACCGTATGCTGCATAATGAACGACAATTCCCAGCGAGAAGGCGAAGTTCAGAATCGTCTAAGTTTGCAACAGGTACAGTGGCCTAACTACGTGCTAGATTACAAGCTCGCCTGAGAGCAGAGGATAGTAAGTCTGTCCGTCGTCGAAAAGAGCTGACAACGAAGACGTCTGTTCCTCATGGGCGTCCAGATCGAAGACCCTTTCTCAAAACTACCAGCTCTGCCGCAAACCTCTGATTTCCTCCCTACTAAGCGTGCACAGTGAATCATAATCATAGAATTCCCTGACTACTCTCCCTCTCTGCTCACTCTTCCAAGTGCTGACCGACCAGCAACTTTAGTTTCGTTTTTGGCTTCGGAACTTCTAGAATTCACCTCCACTTTGTCGTCTAAACAAAATTCCACCAACTGGCGGTCACTCATCGAAAAATTCGCCGTAAGCATCCTGGCGCACGTGACCACCGCCTGACGGCTGATGGCGCCACCAGTGTCGCTTAGGACATTCCAGACTTTCTCTGTATTGTTCAACAAGATTTCTAGGCGTGACTGCAAGGGGCCATCGAGCTCAGGAATACACTGTGTCTGCACTCCCGTGATGCAATCTGTGAGGTCGCCAACCACTCTAACATGAAAGGACCTTGAATTGATCAGCGTGTCGTTGAGGGACCTCCCACAGTAAACTGGACTGGGAGACCACCTTTGAAAGCTGGGATACCGCATCCCCACACTCCTCGGCAGTTCTGGGCTGGACAGCTCTGCCTGCACACACACTGTGAGACCTATGTCCCATTTCTGCATCTTGTTCCTCTCGGCACACAATCTTTGATAACAAAAACCAATCACCTATGCTGCAATGAGCATTAAGAATTAGTGGGAAAGTGCACTCTGTGGTGTCAGTCACATTTAAACGTCTTCATAACAACAGAGAATCTATCAGATAGTTCCTAATTTCAGATTAATCACGCAGCAAGGAGTAGAAACTGAATCATTGTAAGGTGCAAAACATTGCCACCTTAAAAGTAAAGTTGGTTGTACATTTAACTTTTAGCAACTATGCTGTTGTAATTAATAATTAGACTTGTCCATGTCCTGCTGCAGTACCGTTGTAAGCTTGTACTCTGCCCTCTGGTGACGATGAGCTGCCGATCGCACATTGGTGCTGGTATTTCAGTCCCCCTTGTTCCACCACCCACCCCATTCACAAGTAATACTGGTTCATTCACAATCCTGGTGGAAAATGGCATAGTCTTTATTATCAGCTTAATCTCTTGCACAGCTATGGTTTCTACACCATCTACAGCGCTCCAAGGGAACCACTTTGCTGGTTTAGGGCTGGGGGGGGGGGGGGGGGGGGTGTAGGCTAACATTTTGTCTGTTGCTTAACACACGTGAACACAGTCTGGACTGTTTGATGTCTTTGTCGACAGGTGGATATGGTGCTGGCCAACATAGTGCTCACCAACTCGGATGAACACTTCTCACGAGCCTCCGAGTTCATTCCTGAGCGATGGCTCAAGGACGATCACTCTGCCCAGACAGCGCACCCCTTCGCCTTCATGCCCTTCGGCTTCGGCCCCAGGATGTGCATCGGCCGCAGATTCGCTGAGCTCGAGATCTACACCTTGCTGGCCAGGGTAAGTAGTCTGCACTCTCACTCGCGCGGGGCGGAGGGGAGGGTGGAGGAAAGGGAGGGAAGGCGGCACATCTGTCCTCAGCTGGTGGAGCAGGTCCCATCTCCTTCACTACCAACAACACAGCTATTTTAGTTATTTTATTTATTTACACGTCAACTTCCGTAGGACAAAATTGAGGAGCAAATCTCCAAGGTCATGCAACGTGTCAGTACATGAAATTACAACATAAAAGTAATAACTGATAAAATAAAATGTTTATGAACCCAACAAAATTCAAGCCTTAAGTTTATGTAAACACAATCAACATAATAACATAAGAATCAGCTTAATTTTGCAAAAAAACTCTTCATTTTCGATTTGAAAGCGCGTGGACTACTGCTAAGATTCTTTAATTATTTTGGTAGTTTATTGAAAATGGATATAGCAGCATACTGCACAACTTTCTGCTCAAGAGTTAAGGAAGTCTGATACAAATGGAGGTTGGATTTATGCCGAGTATTAACTAAATGAAAGCTGCTTATTCTTGGGAATAAGCTGATGTTGTTAACAAGAAACGACAGTAAAGAATATACATATTTAGAGGCCAATGTCAAAATATCCAGACTAGTGAACAGGGATCGACAAGAGGTTCGCGAACTTACACCACTTGGTGCCCGAATCGCGACGCCTGGACCCTGTACACTTGACAGCTGCAGTCAAGGTCCCCTCCACATCTCGGATGAGGCCCCCAGCGGACATATCGAGTGAACACTGGCTTTCTTTCCAGCCCTCAAAGCTATCTTCCTAAGGGGCTCCATAATGCGCCTAACATTGGAGCCCCTATAACTGGCAAACCCCTGCCCATGTGTTCCTGCTCAGACGCTGCTGAAGGGACAGCCACCTGTTCACTCACAGGGTGAACAGAAGATGCCATTAGCCAACCTCTAAATTGGCCCAGAAAAGAATCCCATTTGGGTTGACAAAGTGTGGTGATAGACCCTACCACTTACAAATCGAGTAGCACACTTCTGAATTGTAGGGGCCGTGTGTTAATTACTACAGGTTGCTTGTCATGCTTTCGTGTGGCAAGTACTTCCATTCTCCGCATAATGTTGAGGTGTTGTGATGCACATGTAACTATAACAAATATTTTTCACAAATAGCGTAGTAAAACACTTTTCACTTCAACAGAACACAGTGTGAATCATACATAACATACTTGTTAAGTTACGTGAATCACACTGTGTTCTGGTGAAGTCAAAAGTGTTTTACTACGTTATTTGTAAAAAATACTTGTTATAGTTATATGTGCATCACAACACCTCAGCATTATGCGGAGAATGGAAGTACTTGCCACACGAAAACATGACAAGCTACCTGTAGTAATTAACACACAAGTGATCCAGAAAATTCATGCACACCAAAAGTAAAGAATAAATAAAAACGAAAACCTACTGATGATGGCACAGTGGTGCCGAAACATGTTTGGGTACTGAGAAAAACAGTGTTTTGCATAACTGGTGGACCTCACATCCAACCAATTTTAATTACAAACACGGCCAATACAAGGAGCTGCAAATCAAAATGATGGACAGTACACTATTAATACTAAATTCGAACACTACAGGGTCGTTTATTTCTTCTTATCTGCATTATCTTACATTTTGCTACATTTAGTCCAAGCTACCATTCAGCATACCAAATAGAAATTCCATCAGAGTCATCCTACAGTCACTCAAAGACGATATTTAGCCATATACTGCAGATTCATCAGCAAACAGTCTTAGATTGCTTAGATTGCTGAGAACAAGAGTGACCCTATCACACTTCACTGGAGCATTCTTGACCCTAACCTTGTGATTAGATTAGATTAGATTAGTTTTTCGTTCCATAGATCCGTGCTGAGGAGATCCTCGTGGATGTGGAACATGTCAATTTTTTTTAAGCTGAAATAACAATACTAATAGTATGAATATATACAATACATCATTTGTTTGTATTAAAAAACTCGTCGATGGAGTAGAAGGAGTTGGCCACTAGTAAGTCTTTCAAGCTCCTTTTATACTGATCTTTATTTGTAACTAAATTTTTTATGTTTGCTGGCAAATTATTGAAGATGAGTGTTCCTGGGTAGTGGACCCCTTTTTGAACAAAAGTAAGTGCTTTTAAGTCCTTGTGCAGATCATTTTTGTTCCTGGTATTGTATGTATGAACGGAGCTGTTTGTTGGAAAAAGAGATATGTTATTTAGGACAAATTTCATTAAGGAGTAAATATACTGAGAGGCAGTAGTTAGTATACCCAGTTCTTTGAAGCGATTTCTACAGGACGTCCGTGAATTTACTCCACAAATAATACATATTACACGCTTTTGGACTGTGAAAACTTTTGTTTGACTTGAAGAGTTACCTCAAAATATTATACCATATGACATTATGGAATTAAAGTAGGCAAAGTATGCAAGCTTTTTAATTTTTATGTCGCCTATGTCTGCTAACACTCGAATTGCAAATACAGATTTGTTAAGGCGTTTCTGCAGTTCTGTGGTGTGCTCCTTCCAACTGAATTTATTATCAAGTTGTAATCCCAGGAATTTAAGACTTTCGACCTCTTCTATCTGCTCTTCTTCATACTTTATGCATATGCTGGGTGGAAACCTCTTACAGGTTCTGAATTGCATATAGTGAGTCTTTTCGAAGTTTAATGTCAGTGAGTTGGCTCTAAACCATTTATTAATATCCATTAAAATATCATTAGCAGATCTTTCTAGAACTACACTCGACATACTATTTATTGCAATACTTGTGTCATCTGCAAACAAAACGAACTCTGCTTCTGGCAGTGTAACTGATGAGAGATCATTAATGTACACAAGAAAAAGCAATGGCCTAAGATGGATCCTTGTGGGACACCGCATGTACTTTCTTCCCATTCTGATGATGACTGATGGCTTAATTCACTAGCCCCTTGCACTGACAGCCTTTGTTTCCTGTTAGTGAGGTATGACTTGAACCATTTTGCAGCACTGCCAGTGACACCATAGAATTCTAATTTATTTAAAAGGATGTTGTGGTTCACACAATCGAATGCCTTTGACAAATCACAGAAAATACCTGCTGCTTGTAACTTGTTATTTAATGAATTAAGTACATTTTTACTGTAGGTGTAAATAGCTTTCTCGATATCAGAACCCTTCAGAAATCCAAACTGTGATCTTGATAATATGTTATTTGTGGTCAGATGGTTGAGAAGCTGCCTGTACATTACTTTTTCTAAAATTTTTGAGAATGCTGGCAAAAGTGAAATCGGTCTGTAGTTTGATGGTATCTCTTTATCCCCTTTCTTGAATAGAGGCTTAACATCTGCATATTTTAGCCAGTCAGGAAATGTCCCAGTTATAATTGACTGGTTACACAAGTAACTTATAATTGTACTAAACTCACAAGAACATGCCCTAATTAACTTTGTTGATATTTCATCATAACCACTAGAATGCTTTGTTTTTAAAGATTTTATTATGGAAGTTATTTCTTTTGGTGAAGTGACTGACATATATGTACCTGAAGCTATTTGTAAAGGCTAGTTTCAGATATTCCAGGGCATTATTTACTGATCCTGACAATCCCATTCTATCAGTAATGGATATAAAGTACTTGTTAAATAGATTTGCCACACTATGCCCATCGGTTACTAATGTGTCATCTACCCTTAGTGCTATTTGCTCCTGTTCCTTTCTGATTCTACCAGTCTCCTCTTTCACTATATCCCATATTGTTTTTATTTTGTACCCTGACATTGCTATCTTCTTCCCGTAGTGCATTTGTTTAGATGTCTGAATTACTGTTTTTAATATTTTACAGTAATCCTTGTATTTAGCTAAATCGTCAGTACTGGAGCTATTCTTGGTCGACAGATACATTTTCCTTTTTGTCTTACAGGAAATCTTTATTCCTTGTGTAATCCATGGTTTTATTATAGACTTCTGTTTAATTTGAGTAACTTTTAGAGGAAAACAGTTTTCAAACATGGTACTGACATTGTTCATGAATGTGTTATATTTTTCATTCATGTCATGAGCACTATAAAATCCTTCCAGTTCATATCTTTGAGCAGTTTTCTAAAACACGTAGTTTTTGGTTGATTGACTACTCTCCTGTACTCGGATTTAGCAGTCTTGATAATCTGCTTAGAATTTACATCTAAAACAAGGAGCTGCATGTCCTGATCTGATAGTCTATCTACACTCCCGGAAATGGAAAAAAGAACACATTGACACCGGTGTGTCAGACCCACCATACTTGCTCCGGACACTGCGAGAGGGCTGTACAAGCAATGATCACACGCACGGCACAGCGGACACACCAGGAACCGCGGTGTTGGCCGTCGAATGGCGCTAGCTGCGCAGCATTTGTGCACCGCCGCCGTCAGTGTCAGCCAGTTTGCCGTGGCATACGGAGCTCCATCGCAGTCTTTAACACTGGTAGCATGCCGCGACAGCGTGGACGTGAACCGTATGTGCAGTTGACGGACTTTGAGCGAGGGCGTATAGTGGGCATGCGGGAGGCCGGGTGGACGTACCGCCGAATTGCTCAACACGTGGGGCGTGAGGTCTCCACAGTACATCGATGTTGTCGCCAGTGGTCGGCGGAAGGTGCACGTGCCCGTCGACCTGGGACCGGACCGCAGCGACGCACGGATGCACGCCAAGACCGTAGGATCCTACGCAGTGCCGTAGGATACCGCACCGCCACTTCCCAGCAAATTAGGGACACTGTTGCTCCTAGGGTATCGGCGAGGACCATTCGCAACCGTCTCCATGAAGCTGGGCTACGGTCCCGCACACCGTTAGGCCGTCTTCCGCTCACGCCCCAACATCGTGCAGTCCGCCTCCAGTGGTGTCGCGACAGACGTGAATGGAGGGACGAATGGAGACGTGTCGTCTTCAGCGATGAGAGTCGCTTCTGCCTTGGTGCCAATGATGGTCGTATGCGTGTTTGGCGCCGTGCAGGTGAGCGCCACAATCAGGACTGCATACGACCGAGGCACACGGGGCCAACACCCGGCATCATGGTGTGGGGAGCGATCTCCTACACTGGCCGTACACCACTGGTGATCGTCGAGGGGACACTGAATAGTGCACGGTACATCCAAACCGTCATCGAACCCATCGTTCTACCATTCCTAGACCGGCAAGGGAACTTGCTGTTCCAACAGGACAATGCACGTCCGCATGTATCCCGTGCCACCCAACGTGCTCTAGAATGTGTAAGTCAACTACCCTGGCCAGCAAGATCTCCGGATCTGTCCCCCATTGAGCATGTTTTGGACTGGATGAAGCGTCGTCTCACGCGGTCTGCACGTCCAGCACGAACGCTGGTCCAACTGAGGCGCCAGGTGGAAATGGCATGGCAAGCCGTTCCACAGGACTACATCCAGCATCTCTACGATCGTCTCCATGGAAGAATAGCAGCCTGCATTGCTGCGAAAGGTGGATATACACTGTACTAGTGCCGACATTGTGCATGCTCTGTTGCCTGTGTCTATGTGCCTGTGGTTCTGTCAGTGTGATCATGTGATGTATCTGACCCCAGGAATGTGTCAATAAAGTTTCCCCTTCCTGGGACAATGAATTCACGGTGTTCTTATTTCAATTTCCAGGAGTGTATTACAGGTTTTATGATATGATTTTGTTCCTTTGATTTGTCTATAAAAATTTTATCTGTAGCTGTCCTTGAGGATTTAGTGATCCTAGTTGGAAAGTTAACAGCGTGAATTAGATTGAAAGACAACATTACTAACTGCAGTAAATGTTTACTGGAAGATTGCATTAGAAAATCTGTAGTAAAGTCACCAGCAATCAGAATTTCTTTGTTTCTTCCTGTTAAATAACCCAAAAGAGCTTCTAGATGATTTATGAATAGATTATAATTTCCTGCAGATGCTCGGTAAATAGTTACTATTATATAGGATCTGTTATGGAACTCTACTTCTGTTGCACATGCTTCTAGATGCTGCTCTAAACAGAATTTATTAATGTCAATGTTCTTGAATTTATGGCAGTTTTTAATAAATGTGGCAACTCCTCCTCCATCCATATCTACTCTGCAGAAGTAGGAAGCTAGCTTAAATCCTGAAATGTTTAACATATCTATACCAGTGGTCACTTGATGTTCAGAGAGGCAGATTGTGTCAATTTAGTTAGAGGAATTCATTACATCGATACAAATGAGTAGTTAATCAACTTTATTTCTGAGTCCCGGAATGTTCTGGTGTAATAAACATAACGGATACTGCATAGTAATGGGATTATAGATGCTTTGGCGAAGATGAACTGGCAGTTTATGATTACTTTCTGTTAAACATTGTTTAAATGGAGGCTGTATGCTAAAATCTGACTCCTGTTCATCTGTTTTCTCAAACTGTGTGTGTCCGCCAAACTCTATTAAAACTCGTTTTCTTTCCCCCTTCCCTATCCTAAAAAAGGCATCCCTCTGACACCTGTGACCACTGATATTTTACCACTTGTGACAGTGTCCTCCCTTACGTTTTCTGCAATCAACGCAGACAGTTTTCCCTTCCCTTTCCTATTGAGGTGAAGGCCATGCCTAGTGTAGTCCCACCGATCGATAACATCCACAGGAATCAAACCAATATGGGACCCTATATCCGTCCTAAGCAGCCACTCCATCTCCAAGTTCACCCTCCTGATGGAAGAGTCCAAATGAGTCTGATCATGGCGTCTCAACACAGACACAAATCCCACACTCGTATGCTTCGTTTCTGATGCTATCTTCACCAGGTCACTCTCTATAGAATATTCAGAGTCTCTGTCAATGCTATTTCCCCGACCACCCACTATAAAAAAGGCATCCTCCTGTGTGAAATTCTTGCATAAAGAACCTAAATCCTCTGTTACCTGACCCAGATCTGCACTAGGCTTGAAAAAGTTTGTGACCTGGTACTCTGGACCTAGATTTTCCTGCAGTAGTTGGTCAACACCTCTACCACGGGAACTACCCAACAACAGAACTTTCTTTCTCTTCACAAATTTCCCTACCTTTTTCAAGTCCTTGAAAGCTTGTTGTGCCCTTTCTACAGCTTCAGCAACATGAGGCTCATTCGATTCTGACTGAGGCAACATGTGAAATCTATTTTCAAGATTAATGATAAAGCTGTCTGATGCTCTCCTTTGCCTGTTCCCCTATTACCTGTTGCCACTTCCCATCTCTGTTCACCCTTCTCCCTCTTTAACCTGTCCAGATCCTCCCTTGCCTTGTCTAGGTCAGCTTGAAGAGCTGCAATTTTCCCTTCCTGTTCTAGTATTTTCCTATCTCTACTTCAGACCCTACAATACCACTGGTGAGCCTCATTTATGTCCCCATTTCCCACGCCACTACATTCGCCCCAATGAAAGAAACTACAGCACCCATCACACAATACCCCGGAACTAACGATCCTACGGCATGTCACACACTTCTCAAATGGTTCAAATGGCTCTGAGCACTATGGGACTTAACATCTGAGGTCATCAGTCCCCTAGAACTTGAAACTACTTAAACCTAACTAACCTAAGGACATCACACACATCCATGCCCGAGGCAGGATTCGAACCTGCGACCCTAGCGGTCGCTCGGATCCAGACTGTAGCGCCTAGAACCGCACGGCCACAACGGCCGGCTACACACTTCTCACTCATGGTACAAACAGAAATCGTATAAACTGATTTAAGTACTGACTAAAACGTAAACAAAGGACCCTAGAAACTATTCGAGATTTCCACCTAGTTGTATTCTGCTTTTGATGATTGATTCTGTTCATTCTCCCTGTATTTTCTGATCACTTCTTCCAGATATGGAGTTAAACAAGACTGGATTACATAAATATTGGGTGTGAAACAATGCGCCAATGAAAAGTTTAACACCTGATGTTATGAGGTCGTTAGAACTTGGAAAGATTGGAGAGGCTGGGTGATAATAGGGGCTGTGACAAGATTGTTTGCTCGCCTGTGTTTCCAGGTTGTGCGCCGCTTTCAGCTGCACTTTGAAGGCGAGATGCGATGGAGGACTACGTTGCTGCATGCACCAGTGACACCACTCACCCTAAAGGTCACCGTGAGGGAGCAGGAGGTGTGACACCACACCCCTAGCTACTGCTCTGACATCACAATGAAAAGCAGCTACTGTGCAGCTGGAGCAGTATTGGAATCTTACACAACCCAGTAGTGATTGGCATTGGTGCTTTGCAACAGTATTCATTGTTTTCAATTCCCATTTTTTGCCAGTTTTTCAAAACTTGATGTGAGTCCCAAAGTCAGGAAATTAAGCACATTCATTTCATTTTATTGTATATTACAATACTTTAACCTTATTTTTTAGCCAGTATGATGGAGTGCACATTTATGTTTCTTATTTGTAGGAAGAAATAAATAAAGCAATTAAAGCTAATTACAAAAGTGATATTGACTTTCACACTATGACAATATTTATCAAAAGATAATCGGAATCTTATCTTATTACGTGTAAAAGAGTTTAAGAAGAGTTATATGATAATTATAACAGTAAATGTATAATAGACACAATGGAAATAGGGATGACTACCATCAATATGGTTTTAACTTTCTTCTACAAGCAGTGTTTCACAGTTTCTAAATATTTCAATAATCCCATCATAAACACTCAAAAAGTTGTTTGAGAGAAATTTTTTTGATCAAATGTACATCTTTAGTTTTATACAGATATCTGGTATTATGTCAATATTTGAAGACAATCGGTCAAGAACTTTTGAAGATTATTGCTAAAAACTTATATATATATATATATATATATATATATATATATATATATATATATATATATTAAAATGTGCAGCTCTGTCTGTCTGAACATTTACTACAGCATCCTGTAAAAATTTTAAGTAAATCTATCGAGAACTTTTCAAATTTTTGCTAACAATATATTGATTGAATATATGTTCACATCTTTTATATATATATATATATATATATATATATATATATATATATTATGTCCACTCAAATATTTATTAGAGTTTTGTGCAAACATTTGAAGTAAATCGTTTAAGAATCTTTCCAGATTTTCCATCTTTATATATAGTCTACATATACATCAGGTGTACACCTAGAGTTGACGAAAAGCGTTGGTTTGTGTCCTGCTACAAAAATAAGTAAATAAATAATTTAAACAAACTGCCTGTTGGCTTCTGTCTCTGGTTCTTCGGCCGACGTTGGTCTAATGATTTTCCTAACGTTCGCCAGCATGAGCGGTTGGCAATGTCAAAGCTTCACCCTCCATTGCTGGTGGTGGACTGGAGGCCAACTCGCGGCCGCAGACTATATGTACCTGGTGCGCCGACGTCCAAGGGCTTCTCTGCGGTCATTTCCGGTGCGGTTCTCCTCTTGCTGCCCGCAACGATCGTTCGTTGTAGCAGGAGAATATAGGATCAGTTTATCTTTAGGCAGTCGTCTTTCCTGTTGAAGCTGTTCTCGTGTTTACGTATTGCTTCAACTTCTCTGAACAAGCGAGTGTGATTCCTCTTCCCTATAGCAAGAACTCCCGTCTCGGGGAGTTTTACTATGTGGTCGGCTTCACACAGGGCGTGCTCTGCCACGACGATTTCTCCACCTGCCCCATCCTGCAATGTCACTTATGTTCTGTGATCCTGGTGTTCATTGATCGTCCAGTCACTCCAATATAAACTTTTCCGTATGTGCATTGTATGTGGTAAATTCCCAACATTGCAAGTGGTTCCCTTTTCTCCTTTGCCGATCTGAAACACTCTTTGATCTTCTTTGTTAGTTTGTAAATAGTCTTTACGCTGTGTTTGCGTAATATAAGACCGATTCTGTCCGTCACCTTGGGAACGTATGGCAGAAACGCCGTACCCGAGATTTCTTTTTCCGACTTTTCTGTAAGTATGTGTGCATTTCTCTGGCTAACAGATATACGGGTGTACTTCTAAACTGACAACGGGGCGTCTCTGAATGCCCTCCTTGTGGAGCTTTAGTAGGCTGTTATGTGAAAGAGAAATTCTGTTGAATTTTATATTTAAAATAGTGTGATGTAACTTTCATGAGGTGTTCCGGAATTTGTTGTAAAGCTTGCTCGGAAATGCCTGACAGGAGGGCGAGATAATCATCTAGAGGCTGAAGTTCTTTTGTCTGTGTTTGCGTTAATAGTACATATGTTTTTTGTATGGAGTCCGCATTTAGCAAAACACAATTTTGTTTTTTATCCCAAACATGTTTCATTGTGTTTGCAGCATCATCAGGGGGTTTTAGACATAAAGAATGTTCTTTACTGTTTATATACATGTAAATATTAGCTTTTAAATCGTAATTACAGATTTTTGAAGAGCACATAAAATTATGTACTCATACCTTTTTACCACATGGCGTGGTTTTCCTGCTGTATTATGTTTTTACAGTGTCTGCTTTCTTATACAGTTTGTCATCTGCAACCATATACAACTTAATGTAGACAAAATATTACAATTTCAAAACTGTTATGACTATGCTTGAAATTAATTAATTTTATGTAAAAGGTTTTATGTGTGTGTGTCTGTGTCTATTTACATTATGTTTCGCTTATATTTTCTTTTCTCCTCATCTTCTTCACTGTGGAGCTCTGTGTATTGAGGTGTCACTGTCACTGTTTCACTGTCTGCCAGCTGTAAAAACAAGATGGCGGACAATGGAACAGTTGAAGGTGTGGAAACAAGATGGCGGTCAGTCGAACATTTGAAGGTGTTACTAGCAGTTCTTTTGAATCCTTCAGAGGTGCATGTGCCATTTTGTTTGTGTGTGTGTGTGTTTGAGGATTCTGCATTATATATATATATATCCTTTTTTTCAGTTTTGTCTGTGTGTATGTATGTATGTGTGTGTTGGGGGGGGGGGGAGGTGATCTTTAGGTTGGTGTTATCTAATAATTCTATTCGGACAGAGAACAGAGTTCCAATACAGAGAGCAGTGTATTCATTTATTATTTGTTTTCCTTCAGCTATGGCTTTTTGTATGTGGTAGTTTTCTTCAATTATTGGTTTTTGTGGTGGTCTGATGCTGCATTTGAGAATTTTGAAGTCAGTATTGATATCTGTTGGGCAATATTTCTTGTCCATAAGGTGTTCAGCAAATGTGGAATGAAAGCTGTTACTTTTTAATGCTCTTCTGTATTCTGTGTATCTGGTACTAATGTTTCTGCTTGTCTGTCCTATATAAACTGATTTGCAGTCCTGACACGTTAGTTGGTAAAGACCAGATGTGTTGTGTTCGTCTGTGCTTTTGTTGGTTGTCCTTAGTTTTCTCTGTGTTGAGTTGTCTGTCCTGTAGGCTATTTTTAGCTCTCGTTTTTTGAGTATGTTGCCTATTCTGTCGGCTGCTTTGTTGTTGTAGGCGAGAGTAAACCACTTGTTTGTTGTTGTGGGAGTTTCTTGTTCATTCGTGCTCATATGTGTGTTCTATGTGTGTGTTCTATGTGTTTGTAAGTTGGTGAGAAGGCTTTAGTTTATGTGTGTTGGGTGTTCTGTTTAATTTTGTGGTTCAGTTTATCTATAGTATTTGTATCATATCCATTTTCTACAGCTATTGTCTGATTGTCTGTAATTCATTGCTGTAGTTGTTTTCAGTGAGTGGAGTTTTGTTCAGTCTTTGTAGCATATACTGGAAACCGCCTAGTTTGTGTGCAATCGAATGATCAGAATGTTTGTGAATGACTGTGCTGGTGATGGTTACTTTTCTGAATATGGAGAATTGGTATCGTTTTCTATTCCTATGGTGGATTTTATTTTCGGGTGCACTTTGTTTATATCACTGTGGAGTTGTTGGATGCGACTGTGTGTTTCATTCAGAAGTCATATGATGTCACCTACATAACGATAATATTTTATGAGGAGGCCTCGTGATCTGCATCTTACCTGCGTGCGACAATACCTATGGAACAATGAGGGCTAATGAGGCAGAATCATTTAAAGTGAAAGTTAAGTTTCCTCCAATAAGCGAAACAAACTTATGTAGACAGGGTCCTTTTGCCCTTCGTAAAACACTTAATTGTCAGATGTAATTGTATTCATACATACTTTTAAAATAAATAAATCAAGAACATTAAATAAAATCAAATAACTGAATGTTCTGCAGCAGGTAGACAGTATGCTGCTTGATATTTTACTGTAGTACATAAGCTTATGTCAGGTTTATTGCCTTCTTCAGTACATCTGCACACAATTGGACTTATTTATAAATTAATTAGAATACCATTTATAAAGATTTTTTAAAATTTGATATTGTACTCACGTTCTGACATTGTATATGAACGTATTTCAACACTGAGCAAACTACTGTTGCTGTCTGTAGTTGCTGGGTGCAATTTACATTAAGTTACTTAGGCCTGTCCATGTAATGCTTGATGATGAAGATGCTTTACTTTGAAATATACATACATATACAATATCCCTACCTCAATGAAGTCGCCGGATATATCTGCTCTTACTATACATTTTTCCGGCACAGCTCTGTGCAATGCTGGCCGACCTATCTGTCATTTATGAAAGGAAGCAACTGATTTTTCTGTTGCAATAATCGGGATGATCATGGATGGAAGAAATTAGTAATTGTTAAAATATGCCCCTGCCATCGGTTCCATGAAGGGGTTGTCTGGTCTGCGACTAGTGTAAGTTATTCGTTGTCCGTCAGGATGTCTTGCACGAACTCTACTGGACCCATGCATGCCTACTTGAATGTTCCCCAGAGCATAATGGAGCGGCCGCCAACTTGTCTCAGCCCCGCAACACAGGTGTCACGTAGCTGTTCCCCTAAAAGACGACGGACTCGCTCCCTCCCATCAGCGTTATGAAGGGGGTGTTGGGATTCATCAGACCACGCTCTGACACTGCGCCAACGTCCTGTGCTGATGCTCACATGACCATTTCAGTCGTAGTTGCCGCAGTCGTGATGTTAAGATCGGCACACGCGTGGGTAGTCGGCTGCGGAGGCCCATGTTTAGGAGCGTCCGCTGCACTGAGTGTTCAGACTGGCTTGTACTCCGCCCAGCGTTAAACTCTTATGTTAGTTCCGCCACAGTTCGCCGCCTGTCCTGTTTCACCAGTCTGCCCAGCCTGCGATGTCCGACATCTGTAATGAGGGGTGGCCACGACTTCTGGACGCGGTTTCACCTCGGTTTGCCATTTGTTGAAGAAACTCGCCACAGCACTCCTCGAACACCCGACAAGTCGTACAGCTTACGAAATGCTTGTGCTGAGACTCCCGGTCGTCACAATCCACCCTCGGTCAAACTCAGACTGATCGCACGCCTTTGCCATTTCAAACAAGGGCAGCACACTCACTGATACTACAAGCACCGTGCGTGTGTCTGAGTAGCAGTCATTCGTCGCCAGGTGACGCTGCTGTCGCCTGCACGAGTTTATAGCGATAGCAGGTCGGTGGTCACGATATTCTGGCTGATCTATGTAAACCATTGTTTTCGTGCAAGATGGGACAACACCTCACGTCGCTCACCTAGTGAAAGATCTGCTTAATGCAATCCCCCACGAACATGCTATCTCCACAGGCTTTCCAGATGCACGGCCTACAAGATCACCCGATCTGAATCCATGTGAATTTTGGCCCTGGGGATATCTAACAGAACGGTTTACCAAGGACATGTTCGGTTTCTACGTGACCTGAAAGCCAGTAAACAGGAACACGTTGCTCAGATTCCATCCAAATTGCTGCGAGCAGCTGTTGATCACAACGTTTTACGGACTCAGGAATTCACCAACGTCTCCTGTGCTCATATTGAATAAATAGCGTAAGCGGTGTTTAATAATAAAATCAACATTATGCCTTTCTGAGTTGTCTGACGTTTCCTGCCCACGTCCCGTTGCTAATACATTAGACATGGATACATTTCTATACGTCCTTGCATTCACAGCACCAGACTTGCACCTGGTGGCCAGACTTCGAACTAATTTTTTTGCACCATTAACGCATTAGAATATGAACCAAGTTTCGCCTACATGCGATAATTACAGCCCACACTGAACCTCTGCGAGTAGCTGCACTTATTTCCACTGGTATATAGCCATACAGTCTGTTGAATCCTGCCTAGTCGTCCAATATGGGGTGTCTAGGGAACCTGCTGTCTCGGATCGCTAGACAACAATTCAAACAAATCTTTTTAATGAGTTTTTATAACAATAAGGTAAATGGCAATACTTTGAGAATTACATAAACGTGTCGCAAGCAAAGGGCGACATACAAAACAAAACAAGGCTCTTCAGTATAACAATTCCAAGTTGAGCTACAGAGAATGTACGAGCAAAGTAATGAGCTTTGACGTTTCTATTCAGGTCGCTGGTCTTGAAGCTTCTCTTAGAACTTGGCCGCGGCCAGTGGGGCGCGGGGCTTACGTTCTCTTCGTATAGAGGCCACTGCTGTCGCGTTGTCGTCCTGGAGAGAGGTCGGTCAGCGTACATTTGGCTGATGTCTAGTCACAGCCTCTCTGTTTTATCGTTCCCGACTGGCGAGCCGGCGCTTGACTTTAAGCCATAACAGTCGTATAAATTAGTCATGCTTCGGGAACTCAAATGGGAATCCAGGGAGGGAAGGTGGCATTCTTTTCGGGACACACCATTAATAAAGTTAGAGAACCGGTGTTTGAAGCTGACTGCCGTACGATTCTGCTCCCACCAACATACGTAAGTACCACGAAGGTAAGATACGAGAAATTAGGGCTCACACGGAGACATACAGACAGTCGCTTATCCCTCGCTCTGTTTGCGAGTGGAACAGGAGGGGAAATCACAAGCACTTTACGGCGGTTTGCGGAATATCTTTGTAGATGTAGGTGTAGATATATTAACTCTTCAGCACACTGTGCCTCGGTGGTAATCAAAAATGTTATAACTATTATTAGATCTTCGCGGTGACTACTTTAAATTTGTAGCAGCAATAGTTGGCACCATTGCAGTTAACAATAAATAAATACGTGTACGTCTCGTGAAGTGACCACGACGAGAAAATTAGAGAAATCAGAGTGCATACGAAGGTTGACAGGCAGTCGTCATACCTACGCACCATTTTGGAATGGAACAGGACAGGGAGAAACGATACTCGTAGCAAAAGAACCCGCCACCACTTGGGCAGGTGTAGACATAAGCAAAGTTACAAGCACTAATCTCAGAGTTAAGTACTCGCCACTGCGCTCTGTTACTAGCAGCAAACATTTTTTCTATCTTTTGAACCGTTCACGAAGTATCAGAGATGTCCATGCAGTTTGCAAAGCACAAGTGAGATGGCCTTGGCAGCGGTTGCGCTGACATCACAGTGATGAGGTCCAGTGACGTCATCTATCTCCGGTCACTTAAGGCCATGCGCGAACAGCGACGCAGCCCAGTGACCGGCTAACGTCGGAGCGCCGCGGGAGATCCTTGCCGCTGCTGTAACCGAGGTGAGTCACTTTAACAGCCGGGTAGTAGCGAGTCTAATTTATATATTACGTGAGTGTGGCAGCTGGCGCGGTCGTCTGACTTGGCTACTGAATAGCAGGTGTCCACCGCCTACCAACAAGGTACTGTGTCTGCGTGTGCCGTGTGCTTAGTTGCACGGAGTGTGCAACGTTAAACGACGACTCCTCTGTTCGTATGTAAGCACCGGTGTGTTGAACATACCGATACCGAACGTTGGCTGTGACGTCATATGTGTGCAGACAGAGTACAAAACAGTAATAATACTTATTTGGTTTCTGCAGGGTGATTGAAAGGTTCCGCACATCAAGGTGTCTTCAGCAGATTGAGTTTTGACAGGCATCTGCGTTTCCTCCCTTCTGGTCTCACACTGGAGGTCGCACCATAACTTCACTTACGAAACTTAAGGACGTTTTCCCGGTACGAACTTTTTTCTACACAACTGTCATGTTCTTTGCGGCGATCTCTGTGCAGCACTATTATTCTTCTGTCGGGAGTTGTAGATATTTGCCCGAAAACTGGGATTTAAAGTTGTAACTACTGTGTGCTCTTGCCAACGTAACGAAGTATACGCTGAAAATTAACGTCTGGTCTTTTCTGTTCTCTTACGTATGTGTAAGTGTGTGTGTGTGTGTGTGTGTGTGTGTGTGTGTGTGTGTGGAAGAGAGATAGAGAGAGAGAGCAGTGTGCATGTAAGGATCTTTTTATTTTTCTATTTGTTTGTGTGCGTGTGTATGTGTGTGTGCGTGTGCGTGCGCGTGTGTGTACAACAATTAAATAAACTGCAGCAAGAAAAAGGAAGTTTTTATTTACGAAACCAACATTTCTGTGCTTCCTGCAGATGATGGCCACACAAACAAAATTGTTAAGTATATAAGTGTTCATAGTATGTGCTTTGTTTCATTATGTCATGCACACTGTTAATAACGTATGTTCAAAATAGGTGCCCCGTCCAGTAACGCATGTAGGAAACCGTTTTAGCTTGTCTGTGGCCGCTTTGCGGATCACGTTGACACTAATGGTATTAATCTCAGTTGTTACGTTAATCTTTAATTCCGCCAGTGTGCGTGGCCTGTTTTTATGAAGCCTTCCTAGCCCCATAGCAAAAAGTGCAGAGACGTCAACTCTGGGGAAACATAGAGGTCATAGCGCTTTAACAGGATGTGATCAACAAACGGTTCGCTTAAAAATGAGTTGTTTCAACAGATTTGTGTAAAGTGGCACCATCCTGCTTAGAATTTAAAACACCGTTCACTGCTTCAAGAAGCGAAATGTGTAATGAAGTCTCGGGTACATGACACTGCGCTCTGTAGCTTCCAATGAAAGCAGGCGCCACCATTCGATCACTTGTTATAGCACACCACACTCCCTATTCTGACATTGGGAGGTGTTATCATGAACGTAACGTGAATTTCCAGTTTATCAAATTATTGTATTCTGTCTATTCCCGTACGCACTAAGTAGTGAAGGAAACACGCTCCAGTTCTGCAATTCTAAGCAGGTCAACAAATGACGAAACCATTTTCCAGAACGCTAGACGCTTTTCTTTATCCTACGCATCTTTTAGTGGTCATGTAGACTATGAACAAGACATGCACTAAATTTTAACGTCTGCATTCCTTTCTGAGCACTACCATACGAAATCTGAGAGTGAACAGTTTCCTCAAACTTTGGGCTACCTTAGCATCACATCAGTCAGTTTAGCGTTCTTCAGAACGTCCGACCTCCCAGTTCACTTCTTGTCTGCAAATATGTAGTGGTAGTAGTAGTAGTAGTAGTAGTTGATCCAATTTCCCGGACAGGGTGATTAATCTAGCTATTGTTCAGCTGTTCGGTACTCTGGCATATGGATATTGCTCATAAAATGCGTCTGCAACACCTGATTACGAACGACTGGCAAAATATTGTCAAATAACGGAGACTCGTAACTTTTGGGAAAACGATACGTTTACCAAGCGATGAACTGAGAAACGCAAAGCTTATTTCTGTTCATTTTATACATTAGTTTGCACATAAAATATGCAATTGTTAAACCTCTTCATAAGAAAAGTGATGAAGAAGGCGTAAATATTTATCATCCAAATTCCTTAATGGCATCTAGTTCCAAAATATTCGAAAAAGTAATGTACTCAAGAACAGTCTCACATTTAAGTAGAAGTCATTTACTTAGAATAACACGGTTTGGATTCCACGAGGAATACTCAACTGAGAAGTCTGTTCATAAATTCACCTATCAGACATTACAAAAATTAAACAATCTGTCCAAGCTAAAAAAATCAAAAATTAAGTTTTAAGGAATTGATGGCTTTACACAAAGGGAGTCTTACAGGGTTCAATTTTGGGTCCTTTTTTTTGTATATGAACGACCTGCCACTTAACATTCAACAAGCTGAATTGTCACTTCTTGCAGATAATACTAGTGTTATCGTAAATCATGTTAGTGAGAAAGAAACAGAAGAGATTGTTAATGATATTTTTCAAATAATTATTAAGTGGTTCTCTGAAACATCCTAGACATTGAGAAAACACACTAAAGTCAATGCTGTACAACAAATAGAGTCAAACAAACAACTGATGTAGCACATTAACAGGAGTCTGTAAATAGGGTGGAATTTTCCAAATTTTTGGTTGTACGTATTGATGAAAACTTCAACTGGAAGAAGCATATACTCAATTTCTCAGAAATAAGTTCAGCTATTTTTACTCTACACGTAATTTCTAGTGTTGAAGACAAATGAATGAACCTCATGACATATTTTGCATATTTGCAATCAATAACGTCTTATGTACGAAATTTCTGGGGAACTCACCACTTAGAAAGAAAGTACTGACTGCACGAAAGTGGGCAACATGTGTAATAGGTGGTGTTGCCTGTGATCATCATGTTGAATGATTTCAACATTTCAACTGCACCATCACAATGCATATAATCCCTAATGGAATTAGTCATAAATAACCCGTCACAATCTCAGAAGAGTAGTGATGTCCACACGTACAACACTACAGGCAAAACGACATTTATTATCCACTACTGAAGCTGCCAGTGGCTCAGAAAGGAGTTCCATATGCAGCAACAATAATTTATCATCTTTAAACACATACCCAATAACATGAAAGTCTGACAGGTAGCAAAGAAAGTCTTAAATCCAACCTAACTCCATTTCTCTTGGACAAGCCCTTCTATTCCACAGACGAATTTCTGTTTGAAAACTCGTAGCCAGCATATAAAAAACTTGTTTTTAAATGTAGTTTTTCTAAGAGTTTCATTTGATTTTATGAATGTTCTATGCATTTTACTCATGGAGACCATCATCATAACTTTTCGCTTTTTTCATTAATCTCGTTTTGAAACTTCTTGGACTGATGGGTTATATCGTAAGCCAGAAGCATCTTAGATATACTACTCACTTACCCACTGCTATTAACATATCGTTTTTTACTGTTAACGTGCCATTTTTTTCCAAATGCATGCGTGTGTCAGCGTTTTAGATATTTTTTAAAACTTTATAAAGTAAGGATTTTCCAAATCATTATCACTCTTTTTAAAATATAGATTTTCTTCTTATGGAGGAGGATTGCCTTATTAGTGGGTAGTGATCGATAATATCAGATTAACTGTCAAGGGAACTGCATTTGCTGTTTCTCATACAGGCCTACATGTGACGAAAATGTGATTAATACATCCTGTTATTGCTTTGCTACATTCAGAGCGAGGATTATTTGTTATGAGTACTTGTTGGAACTGAGTGTGGAATGATTCATGGTTAAAACGCATGCAGACTGCGAAACTTAACAGCGGCAGATTGACTATGGTATTCTGCGTCTCTTGTGTGTGTTGTCGCCCCACTATGCTGACAGAGAGCAGCGTCGGCAAGGCAATAGCATGTGACGCAATTGCTCCTATCAGTAGTGATTCCAACTCCAGGCAGTCCCAGCTAGCGGCCACCGCATGCGTTGTGGCGCTCTCAGAAAGGCGGCAGCCCAGTGACGTAATGGTAGTGACCCACTGCCCCGAATCGGTGGCTGGCGAGTTGCTTCCCAGGGCTAGTGCTGGCCCATTGAGACGGCAGCTCCAGATTTCATGGTCTCAGGGCAGATTGCCCTTATGCAGAGTCGAACTGTGGTCCATGAACACATTCCAGATGACAGCTAAGTGATGCAGCCCTGTGGTAAAGAGCTGCAGTACTAACAGAAGTGACTTTAGTGTAAAATGAGTAGGCATTTATAAGATTTTGAGTTGCGCTTTTTGGGCTTTGTCATGCCTTGTGCTTAATACTTCAGCAGCTGCGGATGTGGAAAGGGTTATGCCATTTACCGCCTGGGTACTGCGGTGTCAACTATTCCCACACTCTGCCAGGCTGGCTTGCCTCACAACATTGCAAAGACTGTGCTATATTGTGTAAAGCAAAACACCCACAGTTGCCCGCTGCAGTCACTGCTACAATTCACTTACAACTTCACGAATATGACCAAATATGGTCGGTGCGCTACTTATCGCTTTACTATTGTATGTTCTAACATTCTGCATGGTGTCTCCCTACCACTTTCGCGCAACGACGCTCTGAGCGTGTTTTTTAGGGAATTGACTAGTTTGAACCTGGGACCTGTTGCTGGTAAGGATACGCCAGACAACACATGACATATAGAGTTCAAAAGAATTCAGTGAGACTAGCGATGATATAATCAAATACTTAATGATTTCAGCATCAACTCCACTGCACTCCCTGTAAAAAAATCTTAATACTAACTAAATTTAGTGGGAGGGATTCAAGGCTTTCCTATTTTTAGTTAGCTGGTAAAATAACGTCGAAAAAGCAGTTAAGTTTACCATTAGAATTTTTATTCTACTCACAAAACATTGTTTATCAATTGCACTAGTGATAAAAGGAAATATTTTAATACAGGATGATAAAAACCAACTGCGTTCAACAAAAATGTGAACGAATATTCCCTGAATGGGTTTCCAAGTTCCATAATGGATCGAAGGATGACCTATGCCATTCACATCTATAATCTAGGTTTAAGTTAAGTTTCATAAAAGAGAAAACTATCAAAATGGTCTACAGTGACCCTCAATTATCTTTAATTACTTATTTAACTTGTTGTAAATTACAGTGGCTGATGTGGCTTCTCAATAATTATATAACAGAAAAATCATCGCGTTTCAGATTTTAACTTCTAATAGCAAATGTGAATACCACGAAGTTTAATTGACGATCGACACTAGTATTACGTAAAAAGGGGGTGTAACAGATGAGACTTCTACAGTTCTGAGTGAAGCCTTAAGCGCTCTTATGCAGCATCGCGTGCATTCATTACCTTGTCGTTGGTTAAGCAGCGTCAGGGGGCGGCGGGCGTCGCAGCTCCACACACCTCGCCGTCTCGGAAGCAACTATCTCTAACTTCTCTTTACTAGAATTTACCGAAGTTGGTTTAAGAAAAGCTATCTGGCTGTGTTTTCAACTGGCCAATCAGTGTCTCAATGTTAACCTTAAGCTCCGCCTACAAAAATTCTGTCTATCCAATGAGAAACGTTATACTTTTCGTGGTGGGGCAATGTTTTTAATGTTTGCAACGTAACAGAGATGCGTATAGTCTCACGGTAAAACTTTCAGCTGGTGTGGCCATTGTAGTGTTATCGTAAGATCTATACTGTTCTTCTGGAGGGCTCTATCTTTTAACATGGGCTGGGGGCTGTTTTTGGCGGTCGGCGGATTATGTGGGTGTCCCTTATCGTAGGGCCTCCTAGCCTACACGGCTCTGCCCTCGGCTTCTGTTCTCCTTTCTCCCCTTGGAACTGCTTCTGTTTCACGGTGGGAAGGTAAGACATGCATTTAGGCGTTCTTGTGTTAGTCTGTGGTACTCCATTTGCTCACTTGTTCATCGTATTACGTTGGTTAATTTAATGTCAGGATTTGTTCGGAGCTATGTGACATACTGCCGGATTTGCTATCATGTCAGGGTTTTCATGGAAGGTGTTGGATTTGCCTGACACCTTTCAATGTGGAACTAGGATTTCGAAGGAATATTTGCCTGTGCTTCATTACATTGCTCCCTTGACTGTGTTTCAACACCTGACTCTCACCTTCCATTGATGTGTCTTGCTCTTGTGTACGATTTAGTCATTATATCTCACTGCTGTAGTTTAGTGTTTTTATGTTCACTCATTTGGGTGGTCATCTTAGCCAGTCTCTGATTACATTTGATGTCACCACATTCCTTGTTCATTTACTTTCTTTCTGAGATGTTTGTTTCCATGGTGTCTTCGCTGATGTCTGTTACCAATGCATTAATTTTCTTTATCGCTTCTGATGTCTGCATATCTTGGATCAAGTATCTGGACTGTGTTACAATCAAGATTTTGCTGTTTGGTTCTGTATGTGCTGCAAAGCTACAGGTATAGCTGTGGGTTTGGCGTAAAAACCAAAACCACACTGGAAAGCGAAATCCGTTCGCTGTAAATGGAAACTGGGCGCAGAAATACGCAAACCACACTACCATTGTTTGTTTTCCGTGTATACGTTGAAATGCTCTTAGGAATTATCAGCAATGCAGTCTGCTCCTAGCTGCTGAGCACCAACGAATGTTTTTGTTTGGAATTAGGAAACGTTGGCTACTTCAAGTATTTGGTTATGTTCATAATCTCGTTTAGGGTGTGCTTGCGTTATTCAGAGAACAGGCTAGTCTTCGTTTAGACCGATAAAGCTGGTACATAGGACTTCTTTTTGGCGCTGAACCCCATATGAATTTGGTAATATTACAAATAGTAGCCATACAAAAAGGAAAACATATTGTAGTAAATAAATAATACCTAAACACAATAAATATACAAAAAATGGTGTTCTGGGCTAGACAATACCGTTTCATACTCCGGTCCACTAGCTTACAAAGCATTGGATATGTAACATATTTCAGCATAGTACCTGTGGAATACAGTTTAAATTCTGAAATATACCAGATGATGACATAAACAAGGTCGAAACTACTTGTAGCATAAAATATTTCTGTAGATATGTGATAATACACATAAAAACGTCTTACATAAAAAAACATTTTACTAAATCCCCAGACTTGGCAATTACAAACACGACGCCAAGTGTTTCATAAATACTTACGAGTATAAGAGCTCTAAACTCTACTGTCCGTTGGTCAAAGATAAACTTCAGGTGCAAGATATGCTCTGAGTGTCATTCAGATTGTGTTGTAGTGATCTTTGTTAATCTATGGAGGTGACATACAGCAGTGTTTGAATGGTAGGAATGTTCTTAACATAGAAATACCTGACAATGTCGAAATAACAAGTTGTTACAACAACAATTAAATGCAATAATATTTTTCGTGACAAGTTTTGTTTCACACGATCAGCTATAGTAGACTGGCCAGTATTCTATGTTCTTCACAGGCATGGAAGAACCTCAGAATAAAAATATAAAAACTGGAAAAGTTGGGGGCTTATTCCCTTAAACGATTGAGTCACCTTATTATTTGTACGTAATCATAGATTTAAAAAGCCACATGTTATAAAGACTTATTAAGAAATAATATACAGAGTGTACCATTTATCTTGACTACCTCAAAGAACTTTTTCTCTAGGCATAAAATAAAATGAATGTACGAAGCAAATGCTTTTAGCTACCATGGGGACATCAACCTTCCTTGTAACATTGTTTTTTACGAAGATATGAACAGCAGTACTTTTTTAGTTATTTCTCTGTATTTCTAATTTGGTAATCGATTTCCTCTCCACGAAAACTATTCAAAAACTATCACAGTGACCATTCCCATAAACATGAAGGTATGAAAAACATAACACGAAACTGACTTCAACACTCCTCAACGATGGGTCAGTGCAGGTCCCTGTGGTAACGTGATTGACTGACAATTCAAACAGTACAACTGTTGTTTAAATACATGTGTTAAAATTATTGAAATATAGAACTGAATGGAAAGTCATATAGCCCTCTGTAGCTGTACTTTTTTTTAAGACCGTTAGAGACCCATACAACAGTTTTCGCATCTTTTAAGTTGCGTCTTCTGGTGTAAATATGTATAGAAAATATATTTCAAATTAATACTTTGATAATGGGGAATTGAAGTCATCTGAGATATCTTAAAGTATTGAATGAATAGGCTTAAACATGGAAGAAAATGTTATACATATAGTTAGGAAATTTGGCGTGGATTACATAAACCCCACACAGAATGGGCCTATACACATTTAAAAAATAAGATCTGTAACGTCATACCAAAAGAATGTTACTTAAAAATGCTATGTCATAAGGTTCAAAAATGGCTCTGAGCACTATGGGACTTAACAGCTATGGTCATCAGTCCCCTAGAACTTAGAACTACTTAAACCTAACTAACCTAAGGACATCACACAACACCCAGACACCACGAGGCAGAGAAAATCCCTGACCCCGCCGGGAATCGAACCCGGGAACCCGGGCGTGGGAAGCGAGAACGCTACCGCACGACCACGAGATGCGGGCTATGTCATAAGGTATAAGAAGTAGTTACAGAATGCCAGAGAGTACAGTTGGCTTGACTAGGCGAAGTTGTCAGCCCTCCTCAATTGATAAGAACCATCATCAATTATTAATACCATATTTAAAAACGAAAGAATAGAATTAGGGATCATAAACTGATCCTTGATTAAAAAGCAGTGAAGCAGTAACTCGGATGAAAAAGGCATGGGAACTGTTACGATGTAACATGGAACAACTGCCCAAAAAGGTACTGAGCTGCATTAAAATCAACAACTGCCATCACTTTACCGATTCAAATATTTTCCTGTCGGCCTGTGTCAAGCAACGGACAAGGTCCCTCGTAAATGTTGTCCAGGAAGGGATTGGGTCCCGTCGCGATTGAAAGATAAATTAAGTGATGAAAACTAATAAAATGAATGTATTGGGATCTTCTGAAAATTATTGTAACTGTTTTGAGCGCCACCGGTGAAGCTTATGCTGCCGGTCAAACTTACCGACTGCCGACAAGGTTATGTGTGTTCGTCACCAACTCTTTTTTCTTTTTTTAGTCATCAGTCTTCTCACTGGTTCGATGCGGTCCGCCACGAATTCCTCTTCTATGCCAGCTTCTTCATCTCAGCATAGCACTTTCAACCTACGTCCTCAATTATTTGCTGCATGTATTCCAATCTCTGTCTTCATTTACAGTTTTTAAACTCTACAGCTCCCTCTAGTACCGAGGAAGTCATCCGCTGATGTGTTAACAGATGTCCTATCATCTTGTCCTTTCTCCTTGTCGTTGTTTTCCATATATTCATTTCCTCTCCGATTCTGCGCAGAACCTTCTGATTCCTTACCTTATCACTCTATATAATTTCCAACATTCATCTGTAGCAAATGCTTCGATTTTCTTTTGTTCTGGTTTTCCCACAGGCCACGTTCCACCACCACACAATACTGTGCTACAAACGCATATTCTCAGAAATTTCTTCCTCAAATTAAGGCCAATGTTTGATACTAATAGATTTCTCTTGGACAGGAATGTCTTTTCGCCAGTGCTGGTCTGCTTTTTATATCCTCTTCGTTCCGTCCGTCATTGATTATTTTGCTGCCTAGGTAGCAGAATTCCTAAACTTCATGTAATTCGTGACCATCAAATCTAATCTTAAGTTTCTTGCTCTTCTCATTTCTACTACTTCTCATTGATTTCGTCTTTCTGCGATTTACTCTCAATCCATATCCTTTCACCTTGAGTTTAATTAACACTCTTATCTCTCTTTTATTTCCATCATTGCTTCTTCGATGTATACATTGAACAGCAGGGATGAATCCTTTTTAACCCGAGCACTTCGTTCTTGGTCTTCCACACTTTTTACTCCCTCTTGGCTCTTTTACAAGTCATTTATTGTCCTTCTCTCCCTATTACTTACTCCGATGTCCAACACCTTGCACTATCTGACATTGTCGAACGCTTTTCCTCTGAGTGTGTCTTTAATGTTCTTTAGTCTTGCTTACATTTTCAACTACAATGTCAGAACGGTCGCTCTGATGCCTTTACCTTTTCTAAAGCCAAACTGATCGTCATCTGACACATCCTGAATTTTCTTTTCTATTCTTCTTTTTTTTCAATTCGTTTCGGCTTATTAGGGACGACAGGGCTCGTCTTAACTTTCAGCAAGGGTCTTCTGCTTTTTCTTGGCCCAGTATGGCTTCATCTTCTGGCTGTGAGCCTGCTTCCTCTCATCTGTCCACTTAGGTCTGGTGGTGCCTGTACAGTTCTTGC
Organism: Schistocerca nitens; assembly: GCF_023898315.1. Classification (NCBI taxonomy): domain Eukaryota; kingdom Metazoa; phylum Arthropoda; class Insecta; order Orthoptera; family Acrididae; genus Schistocerca; species Schistocerca nitens. The sequence goes on along the minus strand of NC_064618.1, from coordinate 642,279,240 downwards.
TTGTGAGAGACAGTGGGAAGACTCCCTGCAGGATGGCCTGTCGGTACTGAGTTAGGTTCTCGGTTGTCTTTAACCGGATCTGCAGTTCCTCTAAGTCTGATTTAACAGAGGTGATCCACTTGCTTTGGCCGCCTTTCCCCTAATTGTCACTGTGAGAATCCTGTTAGTGAGCCTGGAGTGATTAAAGTGGGTAATGTGTTCATAGAAGGTCAGTCGCCTTTTCCTCGTACATGTGACTATGTCTTCCTCATGTTTATAGAGCTCGTTATTGTGCCTGATTCTTTCGGTACCGTCTTCCTCTCTTATGGGTCCTAGTATTCTTCCTCAGGATCTTCCTCTCTTTAACTTCTAGTTTCCTGAGTGGGGCCTTTCGATTAATCAAGAGGCTATCAGAGGCATAGGGTGCATAGGGTTTTACTACCAAGTTGTAGTGCTTCAGCTTTGTGTTCTTGAATGGGTACTTGGAGGTGTAGCTGTTCTTACAGGACTGATAGGCCTTCTCTAACTTGGTGCACCTGTCATCTATGGCCAGGGTTTCACTCTCGCTTGCTGAGATCCATTCTCCCAAGTATCTGACTGCAGGAACTTTACAGATAGTATTGTTTCCAAGTGGGATTGTAGAAGAAGCCTGCTTGATACCGGTGATGAATTCAGTCTTCTGTATGTTGACCCTGAAGCCGGTTTTTGACGCAATACTCTAGAAGCTCGGTAGTTGGTGAGTAGCCTCCTCCATACTGTTGGCCAATAGGGTGAGATCATTAGCAAAGGCTAGACAGGGTACATTGAGGTAGTCTTTCTTGTACCCAAGCTTCAGTCCTGCTTCTGGTGACAATGTGGAAGTCCATTCCCTGACAGTTTTCTCCAGAACACAACTGAAGAGGATGCAAGAGAGGCCATCCCCCTGCCTGACACCTGTCTGGATGGGGAAGCTCACAGAGAGTTCACCCCTGAACTTGACTTTGGAGGTGGCGTTCTTCAGGATAGCTTGGACCAGTCTGGTAGTCTTCCCATCTAGGCCTAGTTCCCACAAGGTAGAAAAGAGGGTCTGTCGATCTATTGAGTCATATTCCTTTTGGAAGTCTACTGTAATGGCTACTCAGGGGTGTCCCCCTCGGCTACTGTATGAGAGGATGGTCTTGAGGTTTTGAATCTGTTCTGTGCAGGACTTACTTGTACAGAAACCAGCCTGGTATGCACCTAGGTGGGAGTCTAGCTGTTTGGTGACTCTATTTTGCAGAGCTTTAGAGAGGATCTTGTAGGTAATAAGTAACAAGAAGATGCCTCTGTAGTTGTTGAGGTCGATCTTACTTCCTTTTTGTGTAGTGGATGGATCGTAACTGAGGTCCATTCCTTTGGCAAGACCTCTGTTCTCCACATGTCCTGAATGATCTGGCTGATACTCTGCAGGGACTGTTCGTCTACGCACTTCCACATTTCTGCAACTATACCATCTTCACCTGGGGACTTGTTCTTCTTAAGGTCTTTGCGTACTTCTCTATTTCTTCTTTGTTTGGTGGTATAGAATCCTGGTTTTTGACAGCGGATTCAGCGAAAGCAAGTCTCTCTTTCAGTTGTTCTCCATTGAGGAGCTTCTGGAAGTATTCTGCAAAGGTTTTTGCGCAGTCCCTGTTATTCATTCGGTGTTTCCCATCTGGCCCTCTGAGGTGTATGGTTGGGGCCTTGTATAAAGTAGTCTGTTTCTTGAGTCGCTTGTAGAGATCTCTTGAATTGATTTTCTTGAACTCTTCTTCTGCCTGTAGTATTTGAGACCTGTTGTAGTTCCTCTTGGTTTTATAGATGATGTTCGCTGTTGTTCCTCTTTGCGCCATGAAAGCCTGATGGTTGGGCTCATCTTTGATCTGATTTCACTTGATCCATGCTCTACGCCTTTCCTCTATAGCTTGATCACATTATGTGGTCCACCTGGGGTGCTTGCCTTTGTTTGTTGAAGCAGATATAGTTTCATGAGCGGCATCCAGTACAGCCTATTGAAGAGTAGGTCATCCTTGTTTCTGTGTGTTCTTCTAAAGGGTGGTCTGGAAGTCTCAATCCTTATCGCTCAGCCAGTGGGTGTTAAACCTTGGTATTGTCGAAACCTTTGGGGTATTGTGAGCTCTTCTCAAAGGTTGTAGGCTGATCTTAACTATGGAGAGATAGTGGTCAGAGTTGAGGTTTGCTCCCCTCAATACCTTGACGTTTTGTATTTTCTTGTGGTATCTCCTGTCAATATCCATATGGTCTATCTGAAATTCACCCAGCATGTGATTTGGATACAGGTCATGGCCTTCCTTGGTAGTCGCTTGAATGCAGTTGATTTTAGGACCAGGTTGTAGTTGTCACAAAGGTCTATGAGGCGCTCGCCATTTCTGTTGGTCCTCTTGTGGGCTGGGTAACAACCTATATCCTGCAGTACTTCTTTTCCTTGCCAACTTGTGCGCTGAAGTCACCCATGAGTGTGGTGGTGTGGGGTAAGGGATCTTGTCTAGGGTCTCTTCGAGAGGGTTCCAGTAGTATTCTACTGCCTTCAGATCTTTCCTGTTGGTGTCACTTGTAGCTGCATGGGAGTTAACTATTCTGTGTGCTCTATTGCAGGACTTCAAGGTTAACGATTCAAGGATAAAGAGGAGGTTCTGCCACTGGAGGATGTGAATTCTAAAACATGGTCGACCATTCTGTGATGTACAGCAAAGCCAGTACCCAGGTGTGGAACTGTCCTCATCACTCTTTCACCTGGTTTTCCTTCATAGATCCGGCATCCTTAGGATTCCATTTCATCCTCATCTGGGAACCGAGTTTCTTGTAATGCTGCTATCTTGATGTTGTACTTTTCCAACGCATCACGAATGTCTTTAAGTTTACCAACGTTTAACAGGGAATTCATCTTCACTGTAGCTAGGTAAGTGATGTCCCTTTTCTTTCACAAATGCTGATGGAATGTTATCTATCCCTTCTGGCTTATTTGATCTTAATTCTTGAAAAGCTCTTTTAAATTCTGATTCTAGTACTGGATCCCCCTGTCTCTTCTGAATTGACTCCTGTTTCGTCTCCTATCTCATCAGACAAATCGTCCCCTCACAGAGGCCTTCAGTGTACTCTTTCCACCAATACACTCTCTCCTCTGCATTTAACAGTAGAATTCCCATTGCACTCTTAATGTTACCACCCTTGCTTTAATTTTCACTGAAGGTTATTTTGACTTTTCTAAATGCTGAATCAGTCCTTCCGACAGTCATTTATTTTTCAGTTTCTACACTTTTTTCAGGCAGCCATTTCGTCTTATCTTCCCTACACTTCTTATTTATTTCAATGCTAGGTGACATGCATTTCGATCTTCCTGAACTTCCCTGAACATTTTTGTTCCTCTTTCTTTCATCGATCAACTAAAATATTTTTTTCTGTTCCACATGGTTTCCTCACAGTTAGCTTCTTTGTACCTATGTTTCTTTCCAAGTTCTGTGATTGCCCTTTTTAGAGATGTCTATTCCTCTCCAACCGTATTGCCTATTGAGCTATTCTTTGTCGCAGTATCTATAGCGTCAAAGAACTTCAAGCGCATCTCTTCATTCTTTATACTTCCATATCCCACTTCTTTGCCCATTGATTCTTCCTGGGAAGTCTCTTGAACTTCAGCCTACTCTTCATCACTGCTAAGTTGTGATCTGATTCTATATCTACTCCAGGGTACACCTTACAACCCAGTGACACCAACATAGCAGCTGACAACACAAGCTTCGAGCGTTCAGTGCACTGACGAAGCGTGTGCGGTGACTTCTGTCCGGGTACTGAGACGGTGATAACGTAAATCGTCGACTTGCTAGGTTTGACCGGTGTGTATTTTCCTTGTGTCTCCATTTGTTTACTGCAACATAAGGATATGTTACGTAATCCCTAATGTACGCACTGTGTTCTAGTACAGTAGAATAAAAATCAGTTTTGGGTTATGTTTTTAAAAACCTCGTATTTACGTGATATTACACTGTGATGCGTTTTTGAAAAGGTCTTGACGAGAGTATGTGGATTACCGAACCAAAAAAATGTGGGCTATTGTTTAAAAAAGACATACTGCTGTTCATATCGTCTTAACGAAGAAAATTACAATAAAGGCAATCGCACTGATTAATGTCCCGCTCGTAGCTAGACAACATTTGCTGCGTACTTTTTTTTTATTATTTACGAAATTTAGGGTCGTCAAGATAACCATTAAAATATGAGACAATGAACGCACATAATATTCTAACGTCCTTATAATAGACCGTTATGGTGCTCCGGAGGTTAATTTTACCCTTGTCGGTTTTGCTCCCTTAAGAACATGTTTAATTCTGTCTGTCAGAGACTTCTACATCCAGTCACAAATCTGGTTCGATATATGATAAACTCATATTTTGTTCACTAAGAGGCAGTGTTTAACTGTATCCAGAGCCTTCTGCAAGATAAGCAATTCGGCATCAGCGTGGAGACCATTGTCTATGACGCTCTGGGTCTGAACGACGAACAGACCAATCTCAGTTTCATTACTAGCTTTTCATTACCAGAAGGTGTTTCAAGGTAATACTTGTTTCCTTCTTCAGTGATTGTCTTTACGAGAATGGGCATTTGACAAGCTGCTGATTTGGCTCCCCATAACTCTGAGAAATGGTAACTGGTTGCTTTAGGTATTCTCAAAGGTCGCCAAAAACTTCTGCGTTCTAGCAGCACTATTTACTGAACAGCATACAAAAGCATGCTTGCTGGAGGTGGGTACACACACGTTCAACTACACTTACATCAATAATCCGCTGTTCAGACTCAAGTCTTTGGTACAGTGTTCGAGACTCCACATAGAAACTGTATCTCTGGCGTATCACTCTCGTATAACCCATGCGAAAAATGAACTAAATCTTGCTGTGCGAGCTCTGATTTCTCTTATTTTATCAGGAAGCTCATACATGTATGTGGGAGGTAACTAAATATTTTGGCGTTCAAAGCGCCTTTGTTTTAATGATTGCCGTACCAATTTGCTGCTCATATCCATGATACTCTCTCCCCACTTTCGTGATGATACGAAACGAGCCGATGTCCTCTGTCAGTCCTGTCTGATAAGTATCCCATACCGCGCAGGACTACTCCCGTAAATGAAGGACAAATGCAGTGTAGGCAGTCCCTTTAGTAGATTTGTTGCATCCTCTAAGTTTTCTGGCAATGAATCGTTCTTATTTAAAGAAAGGCGGCGTTGTATTGCTATGAGAGTAATAACATTGCTTTATAATTATAAGAAAACAGCACAATCTATTTTCACTGAAGTTCCCTGCCTCGGCCAATTTTGGTCATCTTCAGATCTTAATTATGAAGAGGATGACGCCAACCACTAGAATCACTTGGTGCCCTTCGTGAAAATCCTGCGCTTACACATTCATCACGGACCGTAATGGTATGACTCTTGGGGTGTTGGGATGGAAAGCTGTAAAGTTCACCAAATTTCAAAAGAAATTGTATCATAATACCGATACACATTACCCTCCTCCCCACCCCCTTGAGCTGCCACCGCAACAGATAAAAACTAATGCTGGTAGACTGTTCATGATTTGGCACTCTCGTCACAATTTCATAATGACATGAATAACTAATATGTGCCAATAGCGTCCGAAAAGTGACTAAATATTGAATTTGGGTGTTGCAAACATAGAAATGGTAGACAAATTCAGTATAACGAATATATTTATTAACTTGAACATTTGGAAATACTTCAACATGTGACCCAGTAATTGAATACAAAATGCAAGCACAGGGGTGTAACTGAATGAACTGTTGGCTAAGTAAAACTGGAGTCTAGCGGTATACAATGGTCAGCCAGAACATTAAGACCACCAACCTGCTATCGATATCAACTCGTCCGGGAGAGGAATGACTCCTAGTCAGACACATGGACTGTGCATGCAGTATCAGTGAGCGTGCTCTCTGTGTGTGGAATGCAGAAGGCGCGCTATATATCTGAGTTTGACCGAGGGCAGATTGTGATGGCTTGGAAGCTCGGCACGAGCATCATTTCGGAAACTGTGCGACTTGTAAGGTGTTCGAGGCTTGCTGTGGTGTGTGTCTTGAATATGTGGCGAAGCCAAGGTGAAACCATGTGCAGAATCGTGGCATTGGGCAGCCACGGATGTCGGACGTCGTAGGCTTGGCAGACTGTAAAAGAGAACAGACGATGAACTATCGCTGAATTTACATCAGACTTTAAAGCTGATCTGAGCACAAATGCGTCTAAACACACAGCGCTCCGAACGCTCGTAATAATGAGCCTCCGCATTCAACGACCCATGCATGTGCCAATGATAACACCACGACGTCGGCAACTACGGCTGAAATGGGCATGTGACCATCGGAACTGGACATTGTCGCAGTGGCAGAGCGTTTTGTGGTTTAATGAATTCCGATACCCTCTTCACCAAGCCGATGGGAGGGCGCGAATCCATCGTCTTCCAGGGGTACAGCTTCCTTCACACCTGTACTGCCGGAAGGAGATAAGCTGACAGCGGCTCCATTATGCTCTGTAGAATATTCACGTGGTCATCCATGGGTCCGTTGGAGCTCATGCAAGGCTCGGTGACGGCCAAGGAGTATCGTACACTGCTTGCAAACCACGTACATCCTTTCATGATGATCACGTTTCTCGAAAGCAGTGACATTTTTCAGCAAGACAAAGCGCCATTTCACAAGGCGAAGAGTGTAATGGACTGGTTCAAGGAACATAATGGCGAGTTACAATTGATGTATTGACCTCTAGCTCGACAGATTTGAACCCGACCGAACACATCTGGGATGTGATTGAATGTGGCATCAAAGCTCATCGCTCCCCCACCCCTCCCCACCACCACCCACCATCTCCCAGGAATTTACGCAAATTAGAGGACTTTTGTGTGCAGATAGGGTGCCGACTCCCTCCAGCGACCTACCAAGGCCTCATTGCTTCCATGTCATGACGGGTCATCGCTGTTGTCTCTACCGGCTATTTGGCAGGTGTTCATAGCGTTCTGCCTGGTCAGTGCAATTACAGCACCCGATGATCTGCTATGAGTGTGTGCAAATTTTCCAAGAGAATAAACAACTATTCTATCACACAACAGCGATCAAATAGGGTAACTCATCTTAGAAACCCACATGCAAGTGTGTCTGCCACGGGAGCGAAGCAGTGAGTACGTCAGAATAGAAACTTCCTGGCAGATTAAAACTGTGTGCCGGATCGAGACTCGAACTCGGGACCTTTGCCTTCCGCGGGCAAGTGCTCTACCGACTGAGCTACCCAAGCACGACTCACGCCCGTCCTCACAGCTTTACTTCTGCCAGTACGTCGTCTCCTACATTCCAGGAAGTTTCATATCAGCGCACACTCCGCTGCAGAGTGAAAATCTCATTCCAGTACGTCAGAATAAATAAACAAGTCCCTACTTTCCGGCGCAGTGAGATCGGCTCGTGGTAGGCAGCTTTCTGCACAGGGTTGTACTCCATGCTGTCCTCACGAATGCTGACCTCCGTGATGATCTCCGGCTGCGATCGTGACCCAATGAAACGCGAGATAGCTAAGCAAATTAACACTCCCGACCGTTGATTCCAAATGGAATCTATCAACCTGTGTCCATTCCACCGATATAGTGATCACTTCTAATTACACCTTGTGATATTCGCTATTTTTCGCTTCATTAAAACAGCAAATAGTTAACACTTTCAGCCAGAAGGCAGGTACTTGTTTGTAAAGAATGATTAATGTATATAATAAGGCGTCACATAGCGACGGTGGAATTTCCTAAATTATGTAATTCGTCGTCATTGGGCGGGAACATAAACAGAAGAATACGGATACATATGCGATCCTTCACTATTTTGTTCGCTGGAGAACAAGTGAAGCCTTGAACGCCAAACGCTTGTACTGTTTTTCTTAAGTAAGACGGACGCAGATTTCTGGCTGTCTGATTTTTTACTAAATAAATAAAAACGTGTTCCGTCTAAGTTTGAGTGAAGTGTGAAAAGAAGAACTGTTGTAACTTACCGTGACGACGCACGAGCGACTCAAGAGAACAATGGCATTGTAGTACTAAGCTTAAGCTACGATATATGTTTTAGTTATAATAAATATTTGCTCTGTAAATATTGGATCATTTAGCAGTGCTCATTCCTATCATCTCCTCAGTATTATTTTCATTTTAATTATGCATTTTGCTAATATTACAGACACCAAGATCAGTAGTCCAATGTGCGTGTTACATTGACAAAAAGAAAACTGTTTTATCGTCTTCTTTCATCAGCTTTAATATGGAATTTCCCTTTTGTGTGATGTTATAGTTGCTTTTGCGCCCTTAAGAACTTTGTGGTCCCTTAGGAAATTGTTTTGTCATAAAAATAACTTCACGACCGGGTATGATCGTATCTACGATCATGAAGTAATTAGAAAGACGATAATGCAATTTCTTAATCAATAGCACGCTAGCTGTAACTGCTTCAAGCCACGCGAAACTGCAAGTAAAGACTATTCACATTTCATAATGCAATATTTTATGACAATGGTCAATCCACGATTCTTACGACGATTGTGATTGATAAAACAGTAAGCGAAATCTCAAATTCCAACTTTTCCATTGAATAACAACATCACTTTTATTTTGTTACATCACAACCTCTACCTCGTCCCCTGGTGGACCAGAGGTGACTTAGGTGACTTCCACGACCTCTTTCTCTCTTGCAGCCCAGATGAGACTCACCGAAAAACTCCGCTCTGCGCACCTACATGAGTGCACCATATCACCTCCACACTTCGATACTTCCAGTTGCAGTTCAGCACGGAATCGTACCTCAATGATTTCGTGCAGTTCGCCACAGGCAATCCCGCCAAAACAGCACGAACAATGCTGCACCAATGGCGGGCTTTGCAGCCAAATTTTAGCAACGTGCTTTTACGTCAGCCCATCAACTCCAATCAACTTGCGGTTTTTAAGGCGTGTGCGGAAAGACTGACGCGTGAGAACTGCACCCGAGAAATGCGAAAACGGCGTGTGGGCGTGGACGCCGCTCCCGCAGAGTCAGACATCTAAGTCTGAGAAAGCTGCCCCCAAAATACAACTGTCAGGCGCCGAACCGGGACTGGCTGATTGTTCTCAGTAGTAAAGCAATTCTGCGAGGGGCCAGCTAGTCGTCTCTAACTTGCGCCGACTATGTGTGTGTAATCTCCATACCACCAGATACAAAGGCGTGCCGAGGTAGGGTCGCGAAAGGCTGCCTTTGTCGGCGACTCGTTGTCCACAGTGCCAGGTCGTTCCAGGAACGCAGTGCCTGATCTGCCGTGACCCTTGCAGCGCACTGCTGCGCGGAGAGTCACCTCAAGCACCCACAGCCGTAAATGTAGAGAATAAACCAACGCCATCACCCCAATAATTTAATAAGAGCAAAGGATATTAGAGTTCTCATTATCTGATCACACGTTATTGCTTGGCCTTAAACAACCCAGCCTCACCGAGAACATTTCGAGTGGGTGTCAAATCGGAAAAATGAAAAAAAAAAAAAGAAATGGAATGCGACAGGCCAGTGAGGGCCTGACATCTGCCAACTGTGCATGACCATCGCGACATGCTCGTCCCTACTGAATGTATTTCTCGCTCACGTGTCTTCTTCGCAGCCCTTACCTAACTGCTATAGATCATTTCTTCTCTAATGACTGTTTTGTCTACGTTTCTTTTGTTCGAACTACCATTTCTCTGTCCCACGAAACTCCAGTGAGCGTGTATCATTTATCCAAGAAGTGGATATTATATGTGCAACATCTGCGTCTATAGCTCTTTCATCTGGCATTATTGATCAACAATATTTAGGCCTATCAGGAGAAAGAAAACTGGCGTTCTACGGATCGGAGCGTGGAATGTCAGATCCCTTAATCGGGCAGGTAGATTAGAAAATTTAAAAAGGGAAATGGATAGGTAAAAGTTAGATGGAATTAGCGAAGTTCGGTGGTAGGAGGAACAAGACTTTTGGTCAGTTGAATACAGGGTTATACATACAAATTCAAATAGGGATAATGCAGGAGTAGGTTTAATAATGAATAAAAAAATAGGAGTTCGGGTAAGCTACTAAAAACAACATAGTGAACGCATTATTGTGGCCCAGATAGACACGAAGCCCACGCCTACAACAGTAGTACAAGTCTATATGCCAATTAGCTCTGCAGATGACGAAGAAATTGAAGAAATGTATGACGAGATAAAAGAAATTATTCAGATAGCGAAGGGAGACGAAAATTTAATAGTCATGGGTGACTGAAATTCGATAGTAGGAATAGGAAGAGAAGGAAACGTAGTAGGTGAATATGGATTGGGGGTAAGAAATATAAAAATAAGAGGAAGCCGCCTGGTAGAATTTTGCACAGAGCACAATCATAGCTAACACTTGGTTCAAGAATCATAAAACGAGGTTGTATACATGGAAGAAGCCTGGAGATACTGACAGGTTTCAGATAGATTATATAATGGTAAGACAGAGATTTAGGAACTAGGATTTAAATTGTAAGACATTTCCAGGGGCAGATGTGGATTCTGACCACAATCTATTGGTTATGAATTGTAGATTAAAACTGAAGAAACTGCAAAAAGGTGGGAATTTAAGGAGATGGGACCTGGATAAACTGAAAGAACCAGAGGTTGTAGAGAGTTTCAGGAAGAGCATAAAGGAACAATTGACAAGAATGGGGGAAAGAAATACAGTAGAAGAAGAATGGATAGCTTTGAGCGATGAAGTGGTGAAGGCAGCAGAGGATCAAGTAGGTAAAAAGACGAGGGCTAGTAGAAATACTTGGGTGACAGAAGAAATACTGAATTTAATTGATGAAAGGAGAAAATATAAAAATGCAGTAAATGAAGCAGGCAAAAAGGAATACAAACGTCTCAAAAATGAGATCGACAGGAAGTGCAAAATGGCTAAGCAGGCTATGCTAGAGGAAAAATGTAAGGATGTAGAGGCTTATCTCACTAGGGGTAAGATAGATACTGCCTACAGAAAAATTAAAGAGACCTTTGGAGAAAAGAGAACCACTTGTATGAATATCAAGGGCTCAGATGGAAACCCAGTTCTAAACAAAGAAGGGAAAGCAGAAAGGTGGAAGGAGTATATAGAGGGACTATACAAGGGCGATGTTCTTGAGGACAATATTATGGAAATGGAAAAGGACGTAGATGAAGATGAAATGGGATTGATTGGCGACTCCATGTTGTCTTGTGCACAACGACCAGATAACAGGTATACTTGAAAAAAGAGACAGCATTGGTCGTATATTTTTTACTATTGCAAAATCGATTTTCTGTCACTGAGTGACCATCTTCAGTCTTGATGTATACTACTTGTTCGCACCTTACATTTGCAAGGCATTTTAATTATTAAGTAACGGCAGTTTCGTAATGTGATTATTTTTATATATTTGACTCCTTGGTATTAACGTTATTATTTTTTATATATTGACTCCTTGGTATTAACGTTTGTTACATAAATTACGAACGTTGTACTTTTGACTTCCCACGCCAGATGGTGGGTGTTACGTTTTTTAAGAAAGACCTGTGTTGCGCCTCTTTTTATGTTGTTCATTTATTATTCTTTGGCATTATCTTTTGCTTTTTACATGTTCTGCACTCTAACAACTTATCATCGATCTATTTTATGTTTTATAGTTTATAAAAAACAATATGCCAATGTATTTTAGATATTCTCCTGCGTCTGCTATGTGTTGTACGTACATTTTAAATTTGAATTACTACACCATTCACAAAAGTACAAGAGTTATTTAGTGTTTATAATTCGCAAAACCAATAATACTATGTCTTCACGTGACACATGTCACATAGAGGGCGTGTCAAGCCCCGTCACACCGAGGTCTGCTGAACAAGTGCAGGTAAACAGCGACCTCAGTCTATGTGATCGCCGTAAGCTTAGTGACAACAGTGCATCCCAATTTAAGTTATACAATATAGGTTTGTTTCTAACAAGTGTTATGTTCATATGCAGATGTAATTGTGATTTTCTATGTTGTACTCTCTGATCGTAATGTGAAAAAAAAATTTTTAACTTCTAGCACTGAAGATGGTCACTCAGTGACAGAAAATCGATTTTGCAATAGTAAAAAATATACGACCAATGCTGTCTCTTTTTTCAAGATGAAATGGGAGATACACTGCGTGAAGAATTTGATAGAGCACTGAAAGACCTAAGTCGAAACAAGGCCCCGGGAGTAGACAACATTCCATTAGAACTACTGACAGCCTTGGGAGATCCAATCCTGACAAAACTCTACCATATGGTGAGCAAAATGTATGAAACAGGCGAAATACCCTCAGACTTCAAGAAGAATATAATAATTCCAATCCCAAAGAAAGCAGGCGTTGACAGATGTGAAAATTACCGAACAATCAGTTTAATAAGTCACAGCTGCAAAATACTAACGCGAATTCTGTACAGACGAATGGAAAAACTGGTAGAAGCCGACCTCGGGGAAGATCAGTTTGGATTCCGTAGAAATATGGGAACACGTGAGGCAATACTGACCATACGACTTACCTTAGAAGCTAGATTAAGAAAAGGCAAACCTACGTTTCTAGCATTTGTAGACTTGGAGAAAGCTTTTGACAATGTTGACTGGAATAATCTCTTTCAAATTCTGAAGGTGGCAGGGGTAAAATACAGGGAGCGAAAGGCTATTTACAATTTGTACAGAAACCGATGGCAGTTATAAGAGTCGAGGGCATGAAAGGGAAGCAGTGGTTGGGAAGGGAGTGAGACAGGGTTGTAGCCTCTCCCCGATGTTATTCAATCTGTATATTGAGCAGGCAGTAAAGGAAACAAAAGAAAAATTCGGAGTAGGTATTAAAATCCATGGAGAAGAAATAAAAACTTTGAGGTTCGCCGATGACATTGTAATTCTGTCAGAGACAGCAAAGGACTTGGAAGAGCAGTTAAACGGAATAGACAATGTCTTGAAGGGAGGATATAAGATGAACATCAACAAAAGCAAAACGAGGATAATGGAATGTAGTCGAATTAAGTCGGGCAAAGCTGAGGGAATTACATTAGGAAATGAGACACTTAAAGTAGTAAGGGAGTTTTGCTATTTGGGGAGCAAAATAACTGATGATGGTCGAAGTAGAGAGGATATAAAATGTAGACTGGCAATGGCAAGGAAAGCGTTTCTGAAGAAGAGAAATTTTTTAACATCGAGTATAGATTTAAATGTCAGGAAGTCGTTTCTGAAAGTATTTGTATGGAGTGTAGCCATGTATGGAAGTGAAACATGGACGATAAATAGTTTAGACAAGAAGAGAATAGAAGCTTTCGAAATGTGGTGCTACAGAAGAATGCTGAAGAGTAGATGGGTAGATCACATAACTAATGAGGAGGTATTGAAGCGTATTGGGGAGAAGAGGAGTTTGTGGCACAACTTAACAAGAAGAAGGGATCGGTTGGTAGGACGTGTTCTGAGGCATCAAGGGATCACCAATTTAGTATTGGAGGGCAGCGTGGAGAGTAAAAATCGTAGAAGGAGACCAAGAGATGAATACACTAAACAGATTCAGAAGGATGTAGGCTGCAGTACCTATCGGGAGATGAAGAAGCTTGCACAGGATAGAGTAGCATGGAGAGCTGCATCAAACCAGTCTCAGGCTTGCAGACCACAACAACAACATTTAGACCTACTAAGCCTCGGGAATTTAGTTCCATGGAGTTAGATTTCATCACTGGGTAAGCTGAGTGTACTAGTGCTGAAGCTGCACATCTGATAGCCACACACAGTAACAGGGAAGACACAAGCTGTTTGTAGGCAGAGAACAATACTGGAGGCAGCACAAGTTGTTTACAAGTGAACTACAGTCCAAGCGAAAGCACAAGTTGTTTTCAGATGTTGTACAACTACATGGAAAACATGAACAGTTTACAAGCGGAGTACAATTTTGGGTGAAACACTATATGCTTACAAATGGCGTATACTACTAAGTATGGCACAAATTATTTACAAACAGAAAACAGAGTACAATATTGGGGAAAATTACAAGTTATTTACGAGTAGGATGCAACACTGGGGAAGGCATGAGATGTCTATAAGCGGAGTAAGGGAGAGCCGGGCAAAGTAGCCAGGCTAAGGTATTCATATTTTTTAAGCTGATTAGCAATAGGCAGAAATGCAGATGGGCCAGTGATTATAATCTACAACTACTGATGCATGATATAGAATATATGTGTGATGTCCGTTCTTTCACAGATGTCTGAAAGAAGAGACATCACATATAATTAAAATGAGGACGACCAACTGATCACTTCAGTACGGATGTGTACCACGGTTGAACTCTTACGGGAATCAGCAGAATTCCAGGAGTAGAGAGGATAATAGGTATGGGTCACTACATTAGTAGTGTGTGGATAAGTTGAAAATTTCGGTCTGACAGGAGTCGTGCCAGGCTAGTCCATGCAGTTGTCATGGCCACTATGCGTGGATGGCGCAATGGTAGTAGTAAGCAGGACACATGTGTTTGAGTCCTGGTTTGGCGCAAATTTTCAACTTTCCCCACAGACTTAAATCAACACCCATTGGCAACTAATGTCATTCATTCCCTTGTGTATTGATTAATATAGAATAATTTAATCATCTTAGGATGAAATTAAATACTTAAAACAAATCATTTTTCATAAAGTGGCATATAGTCACTTTGTCGGACAGAAGTGGGCTAAGTGGCCATTTGTTTTTAAATTCAAAAATAAGAAATAAAGAAAACTGTTTTAACAAAGAACTCAATACAGTTTATTGTGAAGCTTGATTCGAATTACACGTTTCACAAGTGGAAATCAAAACTTTGTTCCTCAAATCCTTCATGAGCCCGGAGAGAGCTCAATTGGTACTTAATCCAGTGCTCATCCAGTCTCGAATCTGAAGACTTTTCTTCACAGTACATGCACTCTGTGATTTCATCCTTGTTGACAAAAAATCTTCTAGGCTGGGTTTCCTGCTGTTCGTAAGTTCCTTTTTCCTGCTTTTCTGCTCTTCAACTGCTTTCCGTTTTTCCTTCTTTTCTTTTTCTTCGCTCTGTGTGTTTGTCGCTTCTACATCACCGTTGTAAGTGCTTGCTGCAAGTATCTCCACAGAGCCCTCCTTTCGGCTGGTACTTTTATGTTTCCCCCTACACAAAAGTTGCCAGAGACCACTGCTGATACGGCCAGTTTGCCTGCATCGACGCCTTTACACGAAAGCTGTATATCTTTTAATAGCATGACCGAACTTTCTGTTATTAATGTAGGGTTATGGAGTCAAAGTATGACACTTTCAACACAACTCACCATGGCCACTTTGCCCGCCATGGCCACGTTGCCCAGCTGTCCCCTACAATAGAGAGGCGAGCACAAAATTTTTATATGTTGCTTTGTAAGTATCATATGTAAGCAGTCGTTTTCTGAACTTGGTAAGATTTATTGTACCATTAACTTATTTTCAGGCCACTGCATGCACAAAGTAAGATTGAGGTGATACAGGAAAAACTGGAATAATTGAATATAGTCCTTTCACATTTAGAGTAATTCAAATATTAATCATGAACCATGTAAAATTAAGGTGTCAGATTCAAAACGATGGAATTATTGCCCATCCAAACACTAAGTTAATGAATATTTAATTTAGCTTAGAAACTGTCGGTAGTATAACCGGTTCAGCTTAGTGTGTAACACTAATAGCATCTTTTCAGCACTCACAAAACAAAGCCAATTAGTGTACAAGCACCCTTAAGTGAAAACAGTTTTTAGAAAGTAGCACCAGAACAACATATCTCCGTGAAGTCAAAATAATAATAAATAATTTCAATTTTCCCATACAACATTGATCTCTGATTATTAGATTGACTCTGAGCAGAACCACATAAAGCATACTGATATAATAATTATGTCACATGTAACTATTGATAAAATAGTAAACCACTGTTTTGGTTAGTCCACATGGTTGGATACTGAATACATACAGTTAATTCTAGCAGTCAAGTGCAACACTTTGTAAAACGAATGAACTTTGAGTATTAACTATTAAGCAGCTCTTCCTTGGATAATTGTGTGGGAGAACTGTTTATATCTAGTTACTGTCTTTTGAAATCAAATTGGTAAACATGAATATTTAATAACACTTTCTGCTAAATGACTCTTGAGAAAATTTACTACATCAACATTTATGTGATATTTCATTAGTTTCCAAATAATTTTGCGTCAAAAGAAAGTACCTTTCTTTTCCAGCACTCTGTCTTTCACTCAGACGTCGTCGTCCTTCCAGTTGGATAACAAGAACAAATATCATTAATTTTCAGAGCAAAATGACAAAAATGTTCAGTTCAAACCACAGTTTTCAGCTATGGCATAACTGGCAGGCCTCAAACTCTTGATCATGTCACACACGTAGCAAATGAACAACTAAGTCCATTGGCGACTTGGAAAGTAAGTATCTGAGCTTTTGTAATTACAATCTTGTTGTTTGGTCTAAGTTCTCTTCAGCAAACCACTCAAACTTCAGAAAAAACACATTAATTGCTCAGACATCAGATCTTTAGTATCAGTGCCTAACCACACTACCAGTATCTTAAAGTGTCTTCTCATGAAGTTCGTGTGAATCCTGTGCGAAAATCTTACTCCAAAGTTTTAAATGCTCTGTTGTGTTGAAATGACCTGACAACCTTGTGCAATGAATACTGTCTCTATGATTCAATGTAATAAAACAAAGCTTTTCAAATGTACTTTCTCTCTCACAGAACATATAAATTAAACAGAACTTCTCATAAAAATTAACGTTTTCAAATTTATCACCACATAATATCCTTTACAAATCAAATAAAAATGTTCAGTTGTCTTAAAGCATTCACATGACTTAAAATACAAAACTGATCTTTGAACCCTTTACCAACATATCAAAATAATTGTATGTCAAAAGAAAGTAGATTCTTTTCCAGCAGTCACTCTTTGTCTCTGGCAATAATTGGCGAGTCAATCTTAATATTGGCACCAAGTCCATTCACACATTCATCTCACACTTCGCTCTCAGTATTACAGGCTTCATTCATGCTTAACGCAATTCATTGATATGTTACAACTGTTTTAAAATATTCTCTAAAGATTATTGTTAGTGACACTGCTATAGTTTTAGCACACTTAAATGAAATAGTTTACAGCTCAATGATCTACCCATCTTATACTTGATGTAACTGCGACCTTAGAGCAGAATTAGTAACAAAGGGACTGGACACGTGCTAATTCTGACGCTTGCTGCAGACTGGATCAACGGCGGCCATGTTGTCAGCAAGTTCGCGGTGCAGCCGGCAGCTGGCGGTAGTGCTGAGGAGAGGCCGCGCCACTATGGCTGCGGCAGTGAAGGGAACTATGGCGGAACCGACGGAGGAGTGGCTGAGGGCGAAACCTTTTGAGGAAATGCCAGGGCCCAAACCACTGCCTATCATAGGAAACACCTGGAGATTCCTGATGCCTTCAGGTAAGGGCGAGGTCTGTTCTCTCTACCTTGTGAAGAAGCAACGTCTCCACTTCTACATGGCAGCTAATCCAACAATCTCTTTAACACTACTTGGATCCCGCAGCCTACATCTTAAATAGTCTTCATAACATTGACAGATCTCTTCAACTTTGAGGTTACTAGGGATGCACCCATAATAGAGATAACAGGGCAGGAAATAATAGTACTTCAGTCTTTTTTCAAACCTCAGTCATACACACTTCCAATTAAGTATGTTCACATTATTGCATCCTTTCTATCCACCGTTCCATTGCATGTACCCATAACCAGTACTCTTTCATGTATCTGCCACCATATTGCACGTGTTCCCAAAGATCAGTCCCTTATCCGTTCATTTATATCCTCTTCTGATGTGCCTGAAACCTGTCCTCAGCCACTACACTGACGGCACCGTATTCCACCTTCCAGAACCCTCACTGACCATTTGGCTCTATGTCAACCAGTTTGCCTCCAGGTGAGACCAGTGTTTTCTAAAATTAACCCAACCAATAACTTCTGCTCAAAGAATGCTACCACATCATTTACATTCATCCTATCCACTTAACTAATCCGCCGAACACCTCACACTAACCCTGACTATAAACTAACTCATTTTACTAGTCATATAAAAAACCTTATACAGGGTAGTCCTTTGATCGTAACCAGGCCAAATATCTCACTAAGCGTCAAACGAAAATACTACAAAGAACAAAACTTGTCTAGCTTGAAGGGAGAAACCAGATGGCGCTATGGTTGGCCCGCTAGATGGCGCTGCCATAGGTCAAACGGATATCAACTGTGTTTTCTTAAATAGGAACCCCCATTTTTTATTACATATTCGTGTAGTAGGTAAAGAAATATGAATGTTTTAATCCGACCACTTTTTTCGTTTTGTGATAGATGGCGCTGTAATAGTCACAAACATATGGCTCACAATTTTAGACGAACAGATGGTAACAGGTAGGTTCTTTAAATTAAAATATAGAACGTAGGTTCGTTTGAACATTTTATTTCGGTTGTTCCAATGTGATACATGTACCTTTGAGAACTTATCATTTCTGAGAACGCATGCTGTTACAGGATGATTACCTGTAAATACTACATTAATGCAATAAATGCTCGAAAGGATGTCCATCAACCTCAATGCATTTGGCAATACGTGTAACGGCAATCCTCTCAACAGCGAGTAGTTCGCCTTCCGTAATGTTCACACATCCATTGCCAATGCGCTGACGCATGTTGTCAGGCGTTGTCGGTGGATCACGATAGCAAATATACTTCAACTTTCCCCAAAGAAATAAATCCGGGGACGTCAGATCCGGTGAACGTGTGGGCCATGGTATGGTGCTTCGACGACCAATCCATCTGTCATGAAATATGCTATTCAATACCGCTTCAACCGCACGCGAGCTATGTACCGGACATCCATCATGTTGGAAGTACATCGCCATTCTGTCATGCAGTCAAACATCTTGTAGTAACATCGGTAGAACATTACGTAGGAAATCAGCATACATTGCACCATTTAGATTGCCATCGATAAATTGGGGGCCAATTATCCTTCCTCCCATAATGCCTCAGTAGACATTAACCCGCCAAGGTCGCTGATATTCCACTTGTCGCAGCCATCGTGGGTTTTCCGTTGCCCAATAGTGCATATTATGCCGGTTTACGTTACCGCTGTTGGTGAATGACGCCTCGTCGCTAAATAGAACGCGTGCAAAATATTTTTCATCGTCCCGTAATTTCTCTTGTGCCCAGTGGCAGAACTGTACACGACGTTCAAAGTCGTCGCCATGCAATTCCTGGAGCATAGAAATGCAATCGATGTTGATGTAGCATTCTCAACACCGACGTTTTTTAGATTCCCGATTCTCGCGAAATTTGTTTGCTACTGATGTGCAGATTAGCCGCGACAGCAGCTAAAACACCTGCTTGGGCATCATCATTTGTTGCAGGTCGTGGTTGACGTTTCACATGTGGCTGAACACTTCCTGTTGCCTTAAATAACGTAACTATCCGGCGAACGGTCCGGACACTTGGATGATATCGTCCAGGATACCGAGCAGCATACATAGCACACGCCCGTTGGGCATTTTGATCACAATAGCCATACATCAACACGATATCGACCTTTTGCGCAATTGGTAAACGGTCCATTTTAACACGGGTAATGTATCACGAAGCAAATACCGTCCGCCCTGGCGGAATGTTACGTGAGACCACGTACTTATACGTTTGTGACTATTACAGCGCCATCTATCACAAAGCGAAAAAAGTGGTCCAACTAAAACATTCATATTTCCTTACGTACTACACGAATATGTAATAAAAATGGGGGTTCCTATTTGAGAAAACGCAGTTGATATCCGTTTGACCTATGGCAGCGCCATCTAGCGTGCCAGCCATAGCGCCATCTGGTTTCCATCTTCAAGCTAGACGAGTTTCGTTCTTTATAGTTTTTTCGTTTGATGCTTATTTCGTGAGATATTGGGCCCGGTCACTATCAATGGACCACCCTGTATAACAGACTAATACTACAAACTATCCGAATACTAGGATTACATTGCTCCACCATACTCATGTTCTACAAAGTTTATTCTCTCTCATGCCAATGTCGCTTGAATTTCCACTACACCAAAAGTTTGTCCCACATACCACGTTCTTAGATGCCATTTATTATGTCTGACATTTCACATCTATCTGTCATCTGTCCGTCTTGAGACCAAATTTTTCATCAGTATTGTGAATCGTTTGTTGCAGGGCCCACCAAGAGTAGCAATTGCAAACTACCTCCTCAATTATTAGCTGGATGTACACCAATCTCTGTTTTCCTCTGTATCTTTTACCGACTACAGCTCCCTCTAGTACAATGGAAGTCTTAACACTTGTCCTATCCTCCTGTGTCATCTTCTTTTCCTTTATATTCCTTTCTTTGCCGACTCTGTGGAGAGCCTCCTCATTCCTTCCCTTATCAGTCCTCCTAACTTTCAACAATTATCTGTAGCACCACATCTCAAAGGCTTCGATTCTCTTCTGTTTCGGTTTTCCTACAGTCCATCTCTCACTAGCTTATAGCTCTGTGCTGTAAACTTACATTCTCAAAAATTTCTTTCCCAAATTAAGACCTGTCTAGCAGATTTCTCTTGGTCATGGCTGATTCCTGTATGAAGTTTATTTTCATCTTATCTCACACACTGAATGCCCCTGGAATTCCTACACTTCATGCAAACTTGATAGTAGCCACCCCATCGTTCCATCCCTGATTGTCACCTTTCGTGGTCTTTCTGCACACACTCCCCACAATGAAATCTTAACCACTTCATCCTACCTGACCACAAAATCCGCCCATAGAGCTGCCCAGCCTGCCAAATTTTAACACTCCACTCCTTTCTCCATGTCAGGGCTTATTTTCTCACCACGCTACTTATCTTTTTCAACAGCTTGGTCTGGGATCTTCCATCATTTCTATCCCACGCCCTTTCCAAGAGGCTTATGTGTATGCTATTAAATATTAAAATTTCAGCTCCATGAAGGTAACATTCAATCAACGTCAAATTTATATAGAGTATACTACATCACTTGATACGCAAATGATCAGCATTTCAGCGAGACTGCGCACAGGAAGCAGAAATTATTCCAACATTGATCTGTGTATAAAGAAAGTGGTTGTATGTGAGAAGACATCATTATTCCTCATACCAGCGTACCCTATCCAGACTGCAGTTTATAGGTCCACGCTATTACTGCTTGTGCTGGACGGGAAGTCATGCAAATACCTGATCAATGGGTTCAAATGGTTCAAATGGCTCTGAGCACTATGGGACTTAACTGCTGAGGTCATCAGTCCCCTAGAACTTAGAATTAATTAAACCTAACTAACCTAAGGACATCAAACACATCCATGCCCGAGGCAGGATTCGAACCTGCGACCGTAGCAGTCGCGTGGTTCCTGACTGAAGCGCCTAGGACCGCTCGGCCACCACACATTGGGTTCAGGAGGGCGATAGTCAGCGCCATGACAGGTCTCAATGGCACCACTCGGCTATAGCCCTATTAAAATTTCTTACTAGTTGTTGGCTGTCAATTGCCGCTACAGTGTTACCACATCGGCTGCCGCTCGGTTAAACGCGAAACGGAAACAGCAGGTCACTTCATAATACTGCAGAAGTGTTGTTACGTGCAACGTGGAGCAGTGTTGTAAGCAGCTGCCGACGGGTATGACGAGAACGCCAGTTTTTTTCTGGCCACAGGCAGAACATCGTAATGTGCAATTTATCCAAGAAAACGCCTATGAACAATCTACGGCAGAACTATCAACCGCGTTCGCTTTGTTCGAAGTTCTTAAAGCTGACCTGTAAGAGCAAACTCAAGACAGAGAAAGTTCAGTTTCAGCTCTAAAAGTAAAATGTAGTTTCTCATTTTAGTCTGTTAGCGGAAACAATCGTCATACTGGTTACACGAGCCGACGCGATATCAGTCGATGAGCAGTCCTGGTTGTCACTAGGTTACATGTTATAAGCGACACAGGCAGGTTCCGGACGAAAAATAAAAGTCATAGGAAGAAAAATGTAAACACAAATGAGAAATTCCGTACGATTATGAAAATGAGGAGGCAAAGGATAAGAACTAAAATAACCACATTTAAACCAATTAACTGACTAAAAATAATAGTCAAAGTCGTTTTCATAAACAATTAAAAATAAAAAAGTTGTCATGTAACAATATTCGAAGTAATAGCCTTCTGCACATCATAACAGTAATTTACCCACTATTCTACAGCACTACATACATTTTTGTCTCTGTATTTTTCTTCCCCTACACATCTAATCGCAAGAATGATTCGCTACTTTCAAAAAGTTGTTTCTCATGCAATGCCGTATGAGGCTTATCTCCTGTAGGTCGAATCGTACCTTGTGCTAAATGATCCAGCTGTGTTTGGATAGTGCAGTATATGAGACGTGAGTATTTCGTTACCATCGTTGTCTTTGTGTTATTTTTCATGTGGTTATCGTGTCTGATGAAATGCGAAACAAAAGGGCCAGACCCAGGATTCTGGATCAAAACACATCAAGAAAGAAAGCCAGACAAGGAATTGGAAATGAACTGTCCATTTGTTGTGGCAGTTCGGCACTGGTGAACAGTTCTGGGGGGGGGGGGGGGGGGGGGCATGAGAAATACGGACCTCGCTACGAACTTGTGACGTCACTACTTCGCGAACGGCCTGCTCCGTGCAGGCTGAATGGAAATCAATATGTAATTGAAATGACACCCACTGAAAATCTGTAAGTTTTTCGTCTGCTACCGAAAGTTTGCATGCACTTAAACGCCCAGTCAAGGATTATTAACCCCCTCTGAAATACACTGAAGAGCCAAAGATACTGATACGCCTGCCTAATATCGTCCATGCCCGAGGCAGGATTCGAACCTGCGACCGTAGCGGTCGTGCGGTTCCAGACTGTAGCGCGTTTAACCGCTCGGCCACTCCGGCCGGCAAGAGTGGTATCTCGTGACGGAAGATGCTACTGCAGACATGGATATTGTTAACGCATAATCCGGGGAGAGGTTCAGAAGATCGACATCTGGTGCGGTTGACTGACAGCTGATGATCGACGTAAATAAATGTGTTGTTGCATAAATAGGTAGAGAGATCCATTATTGGGCGATTACACTATTGGCAATAAATCACTACAATCACATCCGTCAAAGAGTTCTGGGAGACACCAACTGGAGAGAGTATGGCCGATCTGCTTGCATGAAAAGCAGGCACCAGACTGAAGTGCATTGGAAGGATTCTGACAAAAAGTAATTAATGAACTGAAGAAGTGGCTTACCAATACTCGTTAAAGCAATCCTTGAGTGTTAATCTTCGGTCTGGGGGCCATACTCAGATAGGCTTTATAGGGGAGTTCAGAAACACCTACATCTACGTACAGATACTCCGCACCGTAAGATGCGTGGCGGAAGGTAACCTGTAACACTACTGATCGTTTCCTTTCCTGTTCCACTCGCAAATACAGCGAGGGAAAATCGACTATCTATATGCCTCTGTATGAGCCCTAATTTCTCGTATCTTCGTGATCCTCATGCGAAATATATGTAGGTGGCAGTACACTCATTGTGGAATCATCTTCAAGTTCCAGTTCTCTAAATTTTCTCAGTAGCGTTCCTCGAAAAGAACATCGCCTTCCCTCCAGCGATTCCCCTCCGCAATACTTTTGTTTTTCGAGCCCACCGGTAACGCGTCTAGCATCCCGCCTCTGAATTGCTTCGATGTTTTCGCTTAATCCTATCTGGTGTGGATCGTAAACACTCGAACAGTACTCAAGAATAGGTCGCGCCATCGTGCTGTATGCGGTGTTTTTCACAGATGAACCACACCATCACGGGTTCGTTTTAAGAGCGTTATGGAGATGCTCGCTAAAATTCCAATGATAGACGCTATTAGAAAAATATTGCACTTGATGGGAAGTGTTAATGTTAGAATTATGAGAGCGTATGTTCCAAGACGAGTTAACTAACTTGTTACTTCCCACATTCACTTATCGCAAAATGATGGCGTGAAAATCACATAAATTAGAGCTCGTGTGGAGAGTTCAAGACATTATGGCGCTCGATTCGCGAATGTAATAGAAAAGAGAGAAATAGTAGAAGTACAAGAAATATTCTTCACAACAGTTGTAGGGCTCTAGATGTGGATGAGTAACCTCAGAGGAGGTCAGGTGGCCGACGCTTTTTGTGGATCGTATAACATGTACATCAAAAAGTCCAAGGCCAGATGAACTCAGGTGCTACGAGACGTTTTTAAAACGTGTGGTCTGTGCACCAGTGGAGGCCTCCGAATAACGGAAAAGTTAGGGATGAGGGCAGAGGGAAGATCGAAAGACAGACCTTTTACAGCATAATGGGTCATAAGAATGTCTAGATCACTGTAGCTGAAGAGGAAGAAAACAATCTTCTCAGAGTAATGCTTGGCTGTTCAGATTGACAAGAAACGGAAGCTAAAAACTTTTGGTAATTTTATCTAATAGCTAAGAAGCGTCTAACCGGTTAAACATATAAAATTCTTTATGTTAGAACTTAAGTTTCAAATAAACCGTGCAGACTGAAGGACAGTCACAGTCATACCCTTTGTATTGTATTGTATGGAACTGGGGACGTAAAAACGACGCAGAGGCTTCGTCTCCGCCGTAGCCCGCAGTGGTACACAACCCCAAAATAGGCTACAGTAGTCCACTCACCCCACCGCCGCCGCCCCACACAGAACCCAGGTTTATTGCGCGCTTCGGCCCCCAGTGGACACCCCCCCCCCCCTTCCCGTGAACGTCTTACATCAGACGAGTGTAACCCCTATGTTTGCGTGGTAGAGTAATTATGGTGTACGCGTACGTGGAGAAAGCGTTTGCGCAGCAATCACCGACGTAACTGAGGCGGAATAAGGGGAAACAGCCTGCATTCGCCGAAGCAGATGGAAAACCGTCTTAAAAACCATCCACAGACTGGCCGGCACACCGGACCTCGACACTAATCTGCCGAGCGGATTCTTGCCGGGGACCGGCACGCCTTCTCGCCCGGAAAGCAGTGCGTTAGACCGCACGGCTAATCGGGAAGGCTGTCATACCCTTTACTCATAAACACATTATTTTTTTTATATTTTATGACCAACAGCCAGTGCCAAGGTTTGTCTAAAGACGGCGTAGTCTATTGTAGAGTATTGAAACCACTGGTAACGCAGCAAGGTGGAGCATATCCACATGGTCTCTTATCCCTCGTACAGTAAACATATTATTGAGGTAGTAATTTATATTTTGCTCAAAATTTTTATTTTACGGAACTTGTGTGTACTACGTTCTTCTTCAAAAACTTTCGCGGCTTCTAATTTAAAATACCGCTTTCTCCTAATATTCAATGCTTTCGAAATTGAAGGGGTCGGAGAGATATAGTCATAAGCCACATCGAACTAGTTTTGAGATACAGCGAGTTTAAAGTTCCACAGAGGTCTGAAAATGTTTAATACAAAATAGAAACTTTATTTCTACTGCAAACACTTGCTTAATACTTGCGAGGCATGTTGTTAAATAGTCAACTCTCTGCATGCTATAAAATATTAATTTTAGAATGATTCTAATTAAGATGTAGTCAATGGTGGCTTATGACTATATCTCCCAAAAAATTGTTTAAAACATAAAGTATGAATTTGTAAGGATTTATTTTAACTACTCTTACACAGCAAGCAGAATATATAATTTTTACACATTAATATATACAGATCAGGTATCTGAGATGTATAAATTACTTTTTCATTGATACAGTTACATCAAGGAAGTTCGTCTACCTCATCATTGTACACATTATTTCCAGTACATGACCGAAAGAAATCTTTATTTGCTTCAGGTATGTATGGCATAAGAGACAGTACATCATCAACTTTTTTCTGGTTAATTGGTAGTGGCTTTCTGTACTTTATTGGCAGCTGATATGGATTTGGTTCGACTAGCCTTCCTTTCTTTTTGACATGAATATCCACTGACATGAAAGCTCCTATGTCTGAATAAGAGTGCTTTACACTTAGCTTGAAGGGATCTTCAGACTCAAACTTAAATTGAGTAGCTTCACTGAAATGGTGGGGATCTCCAGACGTGGATTCTGTACGCTTTGAGATCAATGTCTTCAGGCTTTCCAAACTTCTGAAGTCTTCTCTTTCCATTTTAGTTACAATGAAATGTTTTGGACTCGCACATTTTATTACTTCTGCCCATTCATCTGGAGTGTACACTATTGGACGTCTGTTTCTTGCATACCGTTCAGTGCGACCAAAATCACGATTGCAAGGTAGCATAGTGCGACCTACCACAGGGAAGTAATGCTGGACAGAATCAAATCTTTTGGTAGCAACAAGGGACCTTTCCAAAGCAATAATAGTCCAATTCTTTGTCTGACCCTTGCAGTTGTCTGTGATTATGTGGAGATGTTTTGTCTGAGGATTAGTTATCTCCAAGTACTTCAATAAGCAGCTCCCAACCTCATCTGAACCCCGTCCTCCATCTTCCTCGCTCCACAGAAACATATAACCCTTATTTGATCCACAGTCATGGATACCATATGTCCATATTTTCCTCTTGTAAAATGCTGGACCAACTGTTAGTTTAGGTGTGGGGAACGTTTGCTGCACATCCATTGCTATCACATGATGCTCTTTCGAATTTTCTTTAGCCAGAGCAGTTAAAGACGCAATCATATTTTGTCCTCTGTCAGCTTTTTTGAGATGCAGTTCATATTGTTGTTTCTTTTCTGTGACTTCTTCTGCACATAATTCTGGGTTATTTATTGCAATTAGAAATCCATCACATTTTGAACAGGTGTCTCTTTTTGGTAATTTGAAGCCGATGTTAAATTCAGATACGAAAATTTCTCTGAATTTACTTTCAGATACTGCAGGAACCTGCTTTTCCTTGCAGTATTCTGATTATTTATTTCGAAATAAGGAAGCAGTTGTGAGATCACAATCCAAATACACTTTATTGGGGTTCTGTTGCCTACTGTAATGACATATTTCGGTATGGCGTTGAGAAATTCTCTAACACTTTGTACCGCTTCGTCTTGAAATTTATGTGGGTAGTTTCCATGTTTTCCTGAAAGAAAAAAAAGATGAGCTTACATCCTCTTCCTAATAGAAATATTTGTATAGTACTCAGTTTGAGTACATCCCTAACTTATAGCACAGAGTAACATACGTACCTCTTCCATCTTCTTTTGGCACTGCAAATCCCTGCTTCATTTGATGTTGCAAATTCCTCACTCTTCATGCATGCATCTGTAAGCCATGAACCCTTAGGGAAGCTTCCTTGCAGATCATGACTTCTATTCCGCATACCCTCACATTATAAGAAAATGGAACATCCCTGGATGATATTTTCTTGGAAGCCATTTTTGGATAGCTCTGAAAGAAATTATGACAAATATAACAAAATGAAATAAATAGGCAAAATATTAAACCATTTTTATTTAAATAGTGAACAAACCTCCGCTTTTTCGGTTTCATTTTCATACAGCTCATCAGGTAAGTATTCTGGGCATTAAAGTTTCCTATGTCCCAAAATGAATCAAAAATGTTTTCTTCCTCCCGAAGCAGTTTTGTGAAGCATTTATTTAAACAAGTACAGGGACTTCCTATAGTAGCAGCCTGAACAGTCTTGTGGGTTTTTAAAGACTTATACTGCTAACCAGCATTTCGTCGACGTTTTGCTTTATTTTTCTTCCACTGATCAATATTTCGCTTTCTTTTCCGTGAAGACTTTGGTTTTTCGAGTGATTCTTCATTTATTCTACTTATTTCAAGCTATAATATGAAGAGCAAAATAGTCTAAGAATTTGTGTGAGATATAGTCATAAGCCACACAAAACATTAAATTTCGCTAAAATCACATTAATGAGAAAATATTTTTTACACATCTTTTGCCTTTGAAACTACATTATTGCACCATTAAGCAGCAATATAAATGTGCCCATCAAGTTTCATCATTAACACACAGGATGGCTGTCAAATGCGTTGGCAATGTTGAGAGAAACAAAGTCACAAGCCACAGAAAATTAATCGCCAGAAATAAACCGTTTATATACTTACCGAAACATCATCTGAGCTGGAACTGCTGGTTGATGGATGCCAAGATTCATCACTGACAGGATCCAAAGGGTAAAGCTCTTCACTTCCTCTACTGTCTGTGTCAAATATGCGTTGAGGACCCGAAGACGCTTCAGACGTTCCTGACCCACCTGCCATCTTGCCGTGGCTTGTGACTATGTATCTTCTGAAACTACTACCAGATGGCACAGTAAAATGGAACTTTTTCAACACATTGTGAAGAAGACATTGTTAAGAATGCCGCAACATGAAAAACTCAATTTCGTGAAAGTTGTGGCTTATGACTATATCTCTCCGAGCCCTTCAATTATTTGAATTTACTTCTTAACTTCATATATAAGAACATAATAATGAATACCACTGAAACCCCTCTTCGTAAAAGCAAGACCAAATTAATTAATATCTAGAAAGGCATATTAATTACTGAGAGTCAAAACGAAATTTGTATGTCAATTATCTTAACGTCATTAACTAAACTTGGGTTAACATGAACCGTATGAAAGCCGTACAAAGAACAGATGGACAGAGAAAAATACTTGAGGGCGAAACAAGCCAGTGACGGTTTAATTCTCATTGTTGATAACGATAATGATGGTACGGTATTTTCGAATGTGTTACGTTTCGGATAATCATGCTTTGACGTGCCTGTTATTGAGTCAGTGCTATCAAAAGGCGAGGGTTACTAAACATTAACCTTATAATTCATCTAAACCTTTATCATGAATTGTAAAATTTATTAAAACGATAGAGTTCCATTAGTAGCTGAACAATGAACATAAGAGCGTTATATCGTTATAAGGCTATATTATCGCCCACGCGCTCAAAACTCCATAATACGGTGGCCACTGTAGTCACATCCAATTGTAACTAGTAATGTGGCAGAAAGTAAACGACTTTATTTTGACTTAAAACAGCATGTAGTTTCACTATCGAGAAGATCAGTCTTCAACGCAAATGTTCCTGGAAGGTGGAAAAAGCTTGTGCTCTTTTCATTTAATAGTGAAAGCTATGTCAAACCAGGAAACGTGCAAGGACTTTATCTACAGTTTCCTAGGTTTCCACGAAGAAGAAAAGCAGGAAATGGCTGTAGTCAATAAGTGAGCGCTATGTAACGCTGCGAAGGATGCCTGTGTGGGGGGGAGGTGGTTCCCATGGTCTGTATTATCGGCCTTCCAAAAGATGCCGCCAGATCCAGAGATCCAGTCTGCAAAAAGTCGGGACTTAGGGAATAGTGGTTTCGGAAATCGGCGGGACGAGAACCTAAGTTTCGCGACGGAAAGAAGAGTACGTAAATTTTCGGTTATTATATAATATTGTCTTTTAATACATTGCAATCAAAATTGGTACGTTAGTGCAGCTGTGCTCACAAGTACTGTTCTATTCATCTAAAGTACAAACATTAGGTTTTTAATGAAATATATTTTGCAAAAGTAAAATAAAAATGTCTTCGCGACTCATCTACAAAAAGATACGAAAAGAAAACAAAAAAAAACACGCTCATCAATCGTTTAAATGTGAAGAAATATCTACACAAAAGAAGAACTGTATGTTTTTCCTTTCTTAAGAAAATTAGTGAAACTTTAAAACGTAAATTTGGTCTGTTTTGAACCTCCTTAGTGTTGTTACTTAATACACCTAAATTGCATGCAGTTTTATTCACTTTGTTTGGTTTTACTGTGTTTCGAAATGATGAGGAGGTCCCATACTCCGAGGATCGTAGGGGACGATGCGGGAGACCCGCACCGCCGTACTAGGCAAGGTCCTAGTGGAGGTGGTTTGCCATTGCCTTCTTCCGACCGTAATGGGGATGAATGATGCTGATGCAAACGATAGAACACCCAGTCATCTCGAGGCAGGAAAAATCCCTGACCCCGCCGGGAATCGAACCCGGAACCACGTGCGCGGGAATCGAGAACGCTGCCGCAAGACCACGAGCTGCTGAATAAACACAGTTTTTATAAATCACTTAGCATCTGTATTCGCAGCGGGTGAACGATCTGGGAACGTCTACGGGCGTTGTGCACACATCTAAAAGTCACCTACCTCCTGTGTCATGGTTCTCACTACAAACTAAATCGCTAAACGAAAAAGTTGGCGGGCGCGGTGAGGAATCACCTCCATGGGAGTGTGATGGGAAAGGGGTGTGTGTGGGGGGGGGGGGGGGGGGGAGTAGGTGGAACACTTCCCAGAAGGCCGGCCGCGGTGGTCTCGCGGTTCTAGGCGCGCAGTCCGGAACCATGAGGCTGCTACGGTCGCAGGTTCGAATCCTGTCTCGGGCATGGATGTGTGTGATGTCCTTAGGTTAGTTAGGTTTAAGTAGTTCTAAGTTCTAGGGGACTAATGACCTGAGAAGTTGAGTCCCATAGTGCTCAGACCCATTTTGAACCACTTCCCAGAAGACTCAGGCTTTGCCTTAATAGTAAACAGCGGCTGAGTGTTTTATGAACTACAGATGAGTAATGCGCTCAGGCGTCCCTTTAGATCATCGGCTGATTGCGAACTCCTGGTGCACCGTTTTCTAGCTTTCTTGGTTACCGCCATCGATACTTTCAGAATCCCAATTCAGAACATTAATGTACTTGGCCGCTTATGACGTGATACGTTTTGTATTTCGAATTGTTAGCAGTGCCCAAAAATCTGGACGCAAGGCATCACGGGTAAGGATTATGCGGGGCGGCTGATGACACCTCAAAAACTCTGCACATGCCGCGAAATTCAGATCACCTGGTAGTACTTCCTTACCAGCAGAGACCGCTATCAGCCTTGTTGCATTCATTGTTTGCGGTGTCACAATTTTAGGTTTTATGTGCAGAACAAGTCTGAAAGAGACATCTTCTAGTGAAACGTGCATGTAGACAGCACATCCACACTGCAAGCAATTAACGGAGGGCAGACTTCTGCTACAGGCGGTATCTTAACAGAATAAAACGAAACGTACATCCTGACGAAAAAACGGATTTCAGTAGCTGCATACACAACACCACTATTAATGGATATGTAAGCGACTAATCCGGGACACGGAGCCCAAACTCAGTTGCAGGTTGCCTATAAAGGCTTTCAGGGGCAACAAAAATTTGATTTTCAATATTTCACATAAACATAATCAATTTAAAATGCTGGCATAATCTACTACGTCTTAATTACGAGGACTATTCGGAAAGTAAAAAACGATCGGTCGCGAAATGGAAACCACAGTGAAAATCCGATAAAGTTTTGCACAGGTGCAAATGCCGTGTGGCTAGGGCCTCCCGTCGGGCAGACCGTTCGCCTGGTGCAAGTCTTTCGATGGAATGACAACACCCAGTCCCTGAGCGGAGAAAATCTCCGACCCAGCCGGGAATCGAACCCGGGCCCTTAGGTATGACATTCCGTCGGGCTGACCACTCAGCTACCAAGGGGCGGACTTCGCACAGGTGTGTTGGGCAGTGTCTGGAGTATGCCCGTCGATCGCAGTACGTCGTTCTTTTTAGTTCTGACCACACAGGGAGCACATAAAGATACCTAGAACAACAGTGTCTCCCACCAAGTACGAAGACCTGGTGAGAAATTTCGCCTGAAGCTATGCAGACAACATTACATAACTGTCCTGTATTTTCTTCTTCAAGACAATTCTCAGCCGCAATCTGCAGGGGTAATGACAATGCTCCTGCATCGTTTTCAGTTGGAAATGTTTGATTACCAATAAAACAGCCCGTAATTGTCTCCCTCTGAGTTTCATCTCTGCTCGCATGAACCGCTGGCTATGAAGACAACATTTTGGCACAGACAACGAGCTGTAGGCCAGCGTAGAGAATTGGCGGAAAGGGCTGGCGGCTGCCTTCTGTAACGAGGGTACTGGAAAGCTGGTACAGCGCTACGACAAATGTGTAAGCAGGAACGGCGACAATATAGAGAAGAATCTGGAAAGTCTAGCTAACTCTTGCAAATAAAACAGTTTTGATTTTCACTGTGGTTTCCATTTCGCGACCTATCGTTCCTTACTTTCCGAATAGCCCTCGTAAATAAGGGGTATAATAATAAATGAAAAGCACCAGTTTGCTTTTGTTCTACAATATTATTTTTACTGCTAACCGGTTTTCGGCTTACAAGGCCATCATCAGGCATGTTCTACCAAGAACCGACGGAAGATTCTGTTAATAAGGGGTATAATCTTATATAAATGGCTCAACGCAGTAAGACAACTATTAGTGTTGTAAACTACATACGGTATGTACTGAGGCAGCGTAACTCACAGCACGGAAAAACCCACACACACAGCCGGCCGAAGTGGCCGTGCGGTTAAAGGCGCTGCAGTCTGGAACCGCAAGACCGCTCCAGTCGCAGGTTCGAATCCTGTCTCGGGCATGGATGTTTGTGATGTCCTTAGGTTAGTTAGGTTTAACTAGTTCTAAGTTCTAGGGGACTAATGACCTCAGCAGTTGAGTCCCATAGTGCTCAGAGCCATTTGAACCATTTTTGAACCCACACACACACACACACACACACACACACACACACACAGATATATATGTGTGAACTGTGAACTGTATATGTCTTGGGGCAAATATCCAAACTACATTCATCCAGTATCTGAGAATGTGAGCACGAATTGACTTGCAACAAACTTTAAACATAATTTCAAACTTTTACGAAACTTTTGCTCGCCGAATCCATCTGCAAAGTGATAAAGGAAAAAAAGTTTTAACAGAATATTCTCGGTTTACAAGCCGCACCACTTCGAATAAAATATTCGAGCTTTCGATATCTATCTCGGCCTTCGTCATCAGAAGTTAAAATCACTTGGCTGCTGGGGCTGCTACAATTCGTTGATCACATGAACAGTGTCCAACCTAAAATTAAATTTACTGTCGAGATGGAGAGGCATTGCAAGCTTCCGTTGTTGGATGTTTTAGTTGAGCGGAAGGTAGGAAATCTATGCATACTGACCGGTACTTAAACAACAATTTTCACCACCCTGTACACAAGAAAGCGGTCCTGAAAAAGTTAGGACACAGGTAAAATATTGTTTCTGACGACGACCACCTTGAGCCTGAATTTCAGCGTTTCAAATGCACTTTCAGGGAAAGTGGTTACAGCAAGGAAAGAACTGCAATAGCTTTCAGGTGCCACCGACGAAAGGCGTCTCTTGAATTGGCGGAAGTGGCCAAGCCGGCTGCATTCCTTCCATACTACGGAGCAACTGCTAGCAAGATATGACGTGTACTGAAGACATATGGACTGAGACCAGTGTTCCGACCTGCCCCCAAGATAAGAGGTATAGGTTGATAATTATTAAACTATATGAAAAAAACGTAAATTAGTTACAAACTATGGCGTGCTTTCACTTTATTCAACATGTAACAGATACTCGGATTTAGGTTATGACGTGTTCGATATGCCTGCCATCATTTGTTATGATGTGGCGTAAACGAATAGCGAGATTCTGCCTGACCTGCTGAAGTGTCAGAACATCGATATTGTTGATAACGTCCGGAATGTCTGTTTTCAGCTCAGCAATGGTCTTGGAGTTATTGCTTGTCCTTAATGCAGCCCCACAAAAAGGAGTCGCATGTGTTCGGATCCGGAGAATGTGGCGGCCAATCGAGGTCCATGCCAGTGCCCTCTGGGTACCCCAGAGCCAGAATGCGGTCCCCAAAGTGCTCCTCCAGGACATAAAACACTCTCCTGCTACGGTAAGGTCGAGCTGCGTGTTGCATGAACCACATTTTGTCGAAATCTGGGTCACTTTGGATAATAAGGATGAAGTTATCTTTCAAAACCTGAACGTTGCACGTCATACATTTGCCCGTTGAGAGTGAAGGGACTTCCCGATCGTGAAATGTGGACTCTCAGTCCCCCAAATGCGCCAATTTTGCTTATTGACGAACCTATCCAAATGAAAGTGGACTTCGTCTCTAAACGAAACCATGCATGCGCATACTAATTCCCATCGTGCCCCGCGGACAACCGTGTAGTTTGAACGTCCAAAAGCAAACCGTTGAGAAGTTATGACGTTTTTTTCATGTAGCTAAATAATTGTCACCCTGAATGTTACGCCCTGTTAACAACATAGGTCTCCAAGTTATTGGCATGTGTGACGTCTCCTGTGAAAGTGGCAGTATTTACACGGGACAAACTGTTGGCACTGCTGCTGAATGTTGTGCAGAGCATTCACGACCATTAAACAAAGGGAACTTGAAAAGTCGGTCACAGCTGAACACCGCCTAGGAAACAGGCAGAAAATAACGCCATTCGTCCCCGTGGCGGGACGGAGGCGCAATGAGGCGGTCAACTTTCCTCTGTGCCGTCACTTCGGCCCTCTCTGGAAAGTTCCAGCGGCTACCTTTATATCTGCACGGAGCGGTCAGGAACAGTCTGAAAAGCTTGCAACGGTGTTGCAATGGAGACTGTGTTGAGAAATAATTTTTAATAAAAAGAAAAAAGGTTATCTAACATTGAGGTTAGTCAGTTATTCTGCGCATAAACTCAACCAGACTGCCACAAGTGGTGTCACCTAACGTGTTCTTCGTTTCGTTTCCTCAATACGAGCAAACGTAGCTTTTGCTCACCTAGCTTAAATTTATCAGGTCCGAAAAATTTTGCACTTTAGCTGGTAAGGAACATCTGAAGAAGCGGTAACTCACGGGCCCACAGATGTCTGGCCATTTTAGCGCGTGCAAGTGCTTGAATTTGCTTACACAACGACCTGATTGGTTAACTTCAACGCTAATTAACTCGGAAACATATCTGTAAGTTTTTTAAAACTCTTTCTGACCGCTCTTTACCGCGCAGTGTGGCCGCGCGGTTAGAGGCGCCATGTCACGGATTGCACGGTCCCTGTCGCTGGAGGTTCGAGTCCTCCTTGGGGCATGGGTGTGTGTGCTGTTCTTAGCGTAAGTTAGTTCAAGTAGTGTGTAAGTCTAGGGACCGATGATGTCAGCAGTTTGGTCCCTTAGGAGTTCACACACAATTGAACATTTTTTTGACCACTCTTTATAAGCAGGACATCGTGCCAACTCCGGCAAGTCGGTGGTTTTAACTCTTGATGACGATGGCAGAGACAGCTATGGAAAGCTCGAGTGTGTTATTCAAAGTGGCGGGGCAGGTAAAACCGAGAAAATTTTGTTCAAAGCATGCTACCATGAAAGACTATGATGACACAGGAAAACAGTTTACACTGCATTTTCGGGTCTCATGCAGTAAAACTGCAGAATCAGACATGACGTTTTAATTTCTTTCTTCTTTACTGCTACTCGTATTCGCAACACAGTTTGCAGACAGTGTCTGAACATACCTCTGAATGAATCTGTGAAATTGTACCATTGTTTTTATTTATTTATTTACATGTCAAGTTCCGTAGGACCAAATTGAGGAGCAAATCTCCAAGGTCATGGAACGTATCAGTACACGAAATTACAACATAAAAGTAATAACAGATGAAAATAAATGTTCATGAACCTGAAAAAAAGTCAGTCCATGAGTTTAAGCAAACGCTATCAGCAATACAATGAGAATCAGCTTAATTTTTCAAGGAACTTCTCGACAGAATAGGAGTGACCCATGAGGAAACTCTTCAGTTTCGATTTGAAAGCGCGTGGATTACTGCTAAGATTTTTTAATTCGACTGGCAAATTATTGAAAATGGATGCAACAGTATACTGCACACCTTTGTGCACAAGAGTTAAGGAAGTCCGATCCAAATGGAGGTTTGATTTCTGACGAGTATTAACGGAGTGAAAGCTGCTTATTCTTGGAAATAAACTAATATTGGTAACAAGAAACGACAATAAGGAATATACATATTGAGAGGCCAATGTCAAAATACCCAGACTCGTGAACAGAGGTCGACAAGAGGTTCGTGAACTCACACCACTTATTGCCCGAACCGCCCGTTTCTGAGCCAAAAATATCCTTCTAGAATGGGAGGAGTTACCCCAAAACATAATACCGTACGACATAAGTGAATGAAAATAAGCAAAGTAGACTAATTTACGTGTCGAAGTATCACTCACTTTTGATACCGTTCGAATAGTGAAAATGGCAGTATTAAGTCTTTGAACAAGATCCTGAACGTGGGCTTTCCACGACAGCTTACTATCTATCTGAACACCTAGGAATTTGAACTGTTCAGTTTCACTAATCATATGCCCGTTCTGTGAGATTAAAACGTCAGGTTTTGTTGAATTGTGTGTTATAGTCTTACTGTGATTTAACGTTATTTTATTTTCTACAAGCCATGAACTGAGGTCATGTACTGCACTACTTGAAAACGAGTCAATGTTGCACACATCCTTTACTGGGCTTCACAATGCTGGTGGCCTGGTACTCACTCTCCAACACTTCCTGCAACTGCTGGCCCACACCTCTACCGTGGGAACTACCTAGCAGCAGAACCTTCTTTCTGCTAGACTTTGCAACTAACCTAGGCCTCCTAATTGCTGAGGACTGCTGCAAGTTACCTACATCTACGGCTACACGAGGCTCCTCTCCACTCAACTCTGACAGTTGGTTGTATCTATTGCATGTATGCAAAGTAAAACTGTCTGAATACCTCCTCTTCCTAGCTACGGACAGGTTCAGGAGATATGACACCATAATCAATTAGATGCTGGAAAAACCAGCTTTTGCTTAAAACGGTGCACAAATCACACACATCATACGCATCCAGTGTTTGACAATGTGAGCACTTAGCGACCACCAACAAATTTCAAACATTATTTCAGGCCTTTTCCAGATTTTTTTTTCTCTCTTACATGCTTAACGAGAAATATTTAACAAATTAATTCACTTGTAAAGAGCTGTTTCATACATGGGAGTTCGATTGCTTAAAGAATAAGAGGTTTACTGGTTTATTACTGTTCTAGCAGCTGTTGATGTGTAGAAACAGGTAGCGAAATTGACCAATATTATTTTGGAAACGTTAAAACACCGAAGAGGTGAGGCGACTTAAAATATCTATGATATTTGAACCTCTTCAAGTCAGTCACAGTTACAATGTGGATGTACTTTCAATTCAGGATCATGTTTTCTAGAACGGCACACACTGTTGTGGGCTTGACTATGTCACAAAGCGCACCTCTCTCGAAGGTGAATAGTTGTTTCACACAGCCTTCTCAACTGCAGACGGTATGGTCGTGTACAGTCCACACGTGAAACAAATACTCACAAGCACACATGCACACACATTATAAAGATGAACCTAAGGCTTTGTGTTGTGTGTTGATATGGACATCGCGAACCCGTGCGGTTGGAAGCAGTTTCTGAACAACTAGATGATTGTCTTCGCAAGCCTGATAAATCACTTGTTATTGTTGATTCACCTTGGTCTTTTTTCAGTGTTCAACAGTTCTTCTCGTAACAAGCATATGCTTATTGTGGTGCACTGTTTCGTAACAGTTGTCTATTGTACAAACTGAAAATATTGCGGAGAAAGGGACTAACAGATGAGGAGGTAGGGGAACTGATTGAGCAGTTCGCTGATTCTGAAGACCCATCTATTGGATTTGAAATTTCCAATGATGATGACAACGACGTAAAGGTAGCTGAAAGCTCAGAACAAGACGAAGGTGATGATGACCACGAAGAATCCCATTACGACAAAGAAGAAGAACAGTTTAATGCAAATTCTGTTGAATGTGACTTATTGTTCAGGTAATGGGAACGAAAGATGGCTACAGACCCTCAGGCTGGAATTTTTGGTAGACAGACCGAATTTAATGTATTGAAAGAAGACTAGGGACTTACAACATATTCGATTAGGATCTGTGATAAAGAAGAGTCTTGTTTCATGTTGTTCTTTCGTGTACCCCTTATTGAGAAAGTGGACCAACAAGGAAGCTTGAATCGTTTGCAAGGACTGGATGAATATAGATTTCTGTAACATGAAAAGTTTCTTGGTGTTCTGGTTCTGACTGACGTTTGCGAGTCTAGAAGTGAAGACATCAGTCAGCTTTGGAATGTTGAGAACGGCCGACCGCTGTACAATGAAGTTATGTCTTTCAACCGCTTACGTGCTATTCTGAGGGTGATGTGCTCTGACAACGCAGCTGCGCGATGTGATCATAGGTCAACAGACCAATCACATAAGTTTTTGAGATGTGGGAAAGTACCCTGAAGGATTTTCACATTCCAGGATGGTACATGTCCATGAACAGTTGGTCACATTTCCAGGTCGGAGTCCATTTCGACAAACATGCCATCTGAATCTGGTAGATTCGGAATAAAGTTCTGGTCAATTTATGACAGTGTAACAAGCTGTTGCTGGAAGCTGAAGGTGAGGAAAGGGGAAGAAACCAGAGCCTTGCATCTTGGAGAGGATGTTGTGAAAATCCTGGTGACTGAAGTTGAAAATTATGGACTTAATTTCTTTTACGGATCTCGATTTAGTTCATTATTTGTTGCCGAAAGATCTGATAGGTACTATCCGGAAAAAAGGTTAACTGCCTGCTGATTTTACTACACCTAAAGGGCGTCAGGTATACTTCACATTATTTTGTTTTCAAACAGGTTCGATGAAAGCCTCTTACGTCCCTAAGAAACATGACGCGGCCTAATAACCAGAAGATTTTAACTTCAGTTACAAGGGCCACGAAAGCTTTCAGACTTACAAAAAAACAAAGTTGTTGCCGTTATCAGCTCTCTTCATGACCAGGCAACAGTATCTGCATCAGAATAAAAGAAGCCTGAAGTTATAATGACATACAGTACCACAAAACGGGGCTTTGACACCATGGACCAGAAGATGCGATGCTACAGTATGAAGAGAAAAACAAGGTGCTGTCCGTTGGTGGTTCTCTTGAACGTCGTCGACGTACGTGTAACGAATACACACGTAATTTGAATGAAACTGACTATCAATAAAAAAAATGAGTCGTCGTACTTTCGTCGTCAATTTGTGAAAGCAACTAGCAGAGGTAAGAAGTCAAGGAATTCATTAGTAGCACCGGATCTTGGAAGGGCAGCGTAAGATCTAGCTAAGAAAAGGAGAAAATGGGCATATTGTGTAGCGAAGAAAGATAGAAAAGATCATATTACACGCATAAGTGCACCAAACGTGTATGCTCAAAACATTCTGCTATTTTCTGTAGACTCTACGCAAATTTGCTATGAGAATTATACTATAAGAACACTTGATGTAGAGTGAGAATAAACTGTATTTCCTTAAGAATTCACCAATAAAAGTATAAAAATTGTGTTTCTAAATGTAAACTTTAAACAAATAAAATTAGTTTAAATGTATTTATACCTCAAAGGTGGTTGACGTTATAAACAGTCAAAATACCGTCAGTTTATGTAAATTTAAGCCGTACGGATGCGAGAGGTCCGATTGGTACGTAACTTTATACAGATATTTTCCTAAGCACAGGCTTACATGGAGCACTGTATTCTTATAGCAGCATTCCAAAGCTCACAGAAATACAAGCACAATAACACAACAGATGTTAATTTTGGCTTCGTGGTAATTAGCAAAGTAATCTGAGAAGCGTCCTGATATCGAGCGACAAGAATCCTCTGTTGTGGTGTGAAGACCACCAGTGCGGGGTTATTATGCTAGGCCCCGCCGTTCTTACGTGCCAGTAGAAAACTACACCGCCCTTTAGTCTGCATAGTGGAATCTGGCTGCCTTGCCTCCGAATTTTAACACTTGTCTTAGACACTTTTTTGAATTATTTCGACGCCAGCATAGCAAGCGTAATATCACTAGATTCGTCTTCTCAAGGGTTTTCGAATGTCGTGAAAGAATATACCGTTTCATTGAAAATTTTCGCACTGGTTCCAGTATCTCGGTTAATACAACGGTTAATAACATTAAACCTATAACAAAGTTACTTGCAACAGGGCGTACTAATGTTTTCCCGAAAATCTTTTTTATGATATTTTAAATCATTCACCAAATGAAAAGAGTGTTACGTCTTATAAGACGCTCCCTATATACGTTGCTTACCTTCATCTTAGGTTAGCCAGTCGGAATTTTAAAGCATACTCAAAAATTTTAGATTTCCGGAATTGCTCGTTTACTTGCAGGAGACTACAAGACGACGGACATGGCCGAGATGATGTTCCAAATGCACCAGCAGTACGGGGACATCGCCAAGCTGGTGGGCCTCCCAGGGAGGCCACCGATGGTCTTCTGCTTCAACGCCAACGACGTAGAGAAGGTTCGTACCAGAGATGTAGAGAGGATGCGTAGCATCGAAATATAGCAGATACATACGAGAGACGCGGAGAGGGTATATACAAGAGATATAGAAGGTACATGTGAGATATGCGGGGTGGTCAGAAACAGTCTGAAAATTTTGCACAGTTGTTGCACGTTGGGTTGTACTGAGAAATAACTGTTTTGAAAAAAATTCGATACGTGTGCTGTTTCCTAGTTAATTAGCACTGAAGTTAGCCAATCCGGCTATTGCGCACGCAAATTCAATCATCCCGCCAAGGACGATCTCGTCAACGTGTCTTTCGTTTGATTTCCTAAAGCCGAGCAAGAGGGCGATACAAAAATTGGACATCGGACGGTGGTGAGGATCGAACCCGACCCAAAGACTAAGCAGTCTCGTGCGCTCCGATCTACGCTATGGGAACAATTGACACTAACGGTGTCTGGCGGACAGCTCGAATTAGCGCACGCAACGGCTTGATAGGATAAATTCAGTGCTAATTAACTCGGAAACGGAGCAACATATCAAATTTTTTTCTTAACAATTATTTCTTAGTCCAACCCACCCTGCAACACCCTTACAAACTTTTCAGACTGTTTCTGATCTCCCTGTATAGAGAAGATACGCGTAAGAAATGTTCAGAAGGTACACACAACGAACATGGAGGAAGTACGTACTAGATACACACCAGATATAAACAGAAATGTAGAGACCGTACATTCCATCGAAATATGAAAGTACATAGCAAAGACGCAGGGAAGGTTCATTCCAGAGAGATACAGAAGGTACATAGCAGAGATACGCACGAGAGAGGCGGGAAAGGTACAGCTCACAGACATTGAGAAAATACATACCAGGGACAGTCAGAGGTAAATAAACAGAGATGTAGAGAACGTATGCTCCAGAAAAACATGAAACATACACATCAGAGACATACAGAAGGTTCATCGCAGAGAGATAAAGAAGATACGCAGCAGGTACATAGAGAACGTTCATGCCAGAGAGATATGCGAGAAAGTACTCATACATCCCAGAAAAGCCGGCCGGTGTGGCCAAGCGGTTCTAGGCGCTTCAGTCTGGAACCGCGCGACCGCTACGTCACAGGTTCGAATCCTGCCTCGGGCATGGACGTGTGTGATGTCCTTAGGTCAGTTAGGTTTAAGTAGTTCTAAGTTCTATGGGACTGCTGACCTCAGATGTTAAGTCCCATAGTGCTCAGAGCCATTTTTGAACCATCCCAGAAATGAACCGAAAAGGTCTAGATGTGAGAATATTGGGAAGAAACGTTGCTAAGTGGAGAGTAGTAGGTAAGATGAAATAAAGAGGAGCAGGAATAGATAACTGCATCAAATGAACGCGGCGAAACAACGACAAGCAGGCATAGATCATTGTCAGCAAGTCACTGAAAGTACATCGTTGGCTGAAAGTGGTGCTGCAAGCTGTACTTATCTCCCTGGACATATTTTAACTACATAGAAGTAAGCGAGTAACTTGATGTGAAAGGTACTCATCCATCAATTCCGTCTTCTGTAAAGTCGCCTTAATAATGCCATGTCCGTCTCGCTAGAGGGCAGTCTACAGCAGTGTATAAATCTGTCCCCTGTAGAACACTGTGAAGTACATGGCACAGAATATTTTGTACTGTCATAGATTCTTTCCACTCCATTTGCGTATGGCGCACGAGAAGAACGATGGCTTAGACGGCTCTGGGTGTCCTGTAATTAGTATAACCTTGTCTTCGCGGTCCCCAAGGGAACGTTGCGTATGGGTTTGCAGTTTAGATTCCTGACTAGACACTGCTTCATGAAATTATAATGTATAATATTGTCTGCCATGTCCTAAACATGGACAATAAAGGTGCCACAATATATTCCTTGAGTATGACTACACTTTTCTGTTTCTATAGGTCACTCTCCAAGCTGCGTTCTCTCTTACAATAATCCTTCATGCAGTCACAAAATTCGTTTGATTCCCCATATAATAGCACTTTTATTAACAAGTATTGTTATGGGCTTATGCAAACGGGTTTCGGATATCAAGAAATTTGCATCTTCCCGAATGAAATGGGCTATGGCTTTTCACGTGTTCGATTGTTTCGGAATTCATGCTGGTTGGTATGAAGGAGGTCATTCACTTCGAAACACCTCATTACATTTAACCATAGAATATTTTCAGATTGTACGAAAAAAAAGTATGAAAGATATGTGGATCATTTCTACCCTTCTTGTAGATTGGTGTGACCTTTGTTTTCCTGCAAACTGTTGGATGCAATTTTTGTTCTTGAGACCTACGAAAAATTACGGTTAAAAAAGGGGCCAACTGTGTTGCCATTTATCAGTTTATGAATTGTATACGACAGAAAGGAAGCCTGGAGATTCTTTCACCTTTAGCGCTTCCAGCGGTTTCTCAACAGCTCTGATACCAATAAGTATATCTCCGATCTTTGTGTGGGCGCGAGAATTAAACTGAGGCAGTACTACTGGATTTTATTTTGTAAAATTCACGGATTCAGCATTTCAGGGATTCAGCCTTACTTTTTTTCTTTTGGAACACTGAATTTCAGTTTCTGTGTCATCATGAGTATCTGCACACTAACTCTGATGCCACTGATAGCCTTTTCATTAGACCAGAATTTCTTCATGTTTTGTAAGAGGCCTTTCAATGGTATCCTGATGCGGTAGTAGTTGGAGATTCAGGCTTGGCCATTTTAACAGCTAAATGCCATTAATTTAGTGTTTTCCTATTTAATCTCGTATTTTACAAGCTATGTTTTACTCTAGTTATGTAATAGTGGCAATTTATTTAGAAATTTGTTTGCGGAGCTGTATGCAATGAGCAGTCTCCCTTATCCTATTAGACACAAGTCTATCCAGTGTTCAGTCAACCGTTCTTGTACAGAATATTATTTAAAATGCATTAACTCATACCAAATATAATCACCAAATAAAATTAGAACACGCTACACTAAGTAACATAAACCAAAAGCTTATCTCAAGAAATGCGCTAGCATTGAAAGCAGACAAAGGGAATAGTTTAGTCCCAATGTATGAAAATGACTACACAAAGAAGATGCATGGTTTCTTCAAAGTAAATATCATCACCAAAATTAAGCGTAACCCCACCAACAAATCTGCAGCATTGACCAAAACAGTAGTAAAAAGCTGTAACACAGTTTTGAGTGAAATATATGCTAATGAACCCACAGACACCTAAATTTTATCGACAGTGAAAGAGCCACAAAACTCAAATCCCAATTAACCCAACAGTGAACTACTTAAACAGCCCAACAAACAAAATTAGCAAAAAATAGAATCATCTATGTACACAGTATTACACATACCAGCAACAGTTTAGAATGAAAAATTCGACAATTAGCAAACACCATTAAAAACATCTACATCACAGAACAAGGAAAATTCATATCCTTCGATAACACAAATCTGTACACCAACATTCCCATACAAGGAGAAAATGATATAATAGAAAATAACTTATTACCATAAAGAAAACTACACATTACAGAAATACAAGAAGTCACTGAACTACTAAAACTAATATTATACCAAAATTACTTCAAGTTTAACAACGAAATTTATAACCAACA
Organism: Schistocerca nitens; assembly: GCF_023898315.1. NCBI lineage: Eukaryota > Metazoa > Arthropoda > Insecta > Orthoptera > Acrididae > Schistocerca > Schistocerca nitens. The sequence goes on along the minus strand of NC_064618.1, from coordinate 642,235,336 downwards.
TGATTCTTGTGTCCTTCAGGCAGAGTTTTGCAATTGTCGCCCTCACAGCGATGAAACAATTCATTTGTGGCTGCTATTAGGGATCGTGAAGGTTTTGCCCACTTACGTTTCTTAGTGTTATATGAGAGGAAGAGGAATCAAATGAGTTTGTAATATAAAGCAAACTGAGTGTGGCTACATATTTTAAAAGTATAAATACAGTACAAAATATACACAATACAATGACACAGAAATTCAATGTAATATTAACTTAGAGTTTCCCCTCCAATTTGAAGAACAGAACAATTCTTGTGTGATCCCACTCTTGAGCCAACAACATGAAGTCCCCATAGGAAAACCATGGTGATTCTTATCCACTCCATAGCAAGTAATGATCTGACTCCATTATCTATTGTTCATAATCGAGAGCGATTTCTCACTGGAAATCGAGAATTCACAATGTTGAAAGTGAGACCCATCCGAACGTGTAGTACCTGTGAAAGACAGAAAGTACCCCATCAAGACCCAGCCCCACAGATAGGACTTGCCTCGTAACCAGAGTGATTGACTTCTGACACCAAGGGATACTTCAGAGACGCTCTTTTAGGTTTTATTCATATTTACAGAAGGTCTGTACCTTACATCAATATCCCAAAACAGTATGACACCATTTCCAAAAAACTCGAAACAATTGCCATTGAAATTTTCCGAGTGCTGTTAAGTATAAGGCACAAAAGCAAGAAGTACACAGCAATTCACCTGCTTGTCCTCTATTCCACAAAATCTCATAGAAAGGTATTGCTTAGGCACTTTGCCTTCTTAATAGCCAAACTCAGATTTGACCATAGATGTTTAAGTAAACATCTTCACAGTCTTCACATGGTAGAAACGACGTTCTGTACTTGTGGAACAGAGGAAGACCCAGAAGTTTTTTATTTCTATTCCACGTTTTTACAATAAATTTTAATGTTATGTGCATATTCACATTTTTATGTGATAAGTAATTAGAAATTTAAAGATTTTACTTTTATTAAAAAGCTGTGATTTCATATTTGTCAGTTTATATTCCATTCCTTAATAAAGATGGAATTTAAATAAAAGAAAAAAAATCATTACTAGTGAGATTCAAACCACTGACTTTACAGTAACAAGTCTTTACAGCTACCCAGTCAGCCACGTGTGACTTTCTGAATAGCTTGGAATGTTTCTTCCTTAAAGTGCTTGGAAGTCTAGTAGTATTAAACGGTGATTATTTCGAATCTGTGAGACCTGCGTCTGAATCGGTTACAAGCACTGTCCTTTGAACGCTATAAAAGTGAAAAAATCGTAGAGGGTATAGCAAAAAATGGGGCCCCCTTGTACTTTACATGTGTAGCCATTTAGGAAAATACAGAACAAAGATATTTTCTACAGTGAGCTTATGATGCATAGCTACTGGAACAAATATGTGAAGAGGAGGAGTTGTTACACATACTAAGACAGAACAGAAGTTCAAAACTACAGACAAATAGACTTTGTACCGATCAGTAGAGAAAAGTGTGTACTTGCTTGGAAATTAGTAGTGAAAAATTTTTCACTTACAGTTGTAACTGTATACAGAACCCCACTGGGAAATTTGGAACTGTTTGTGAGGAATTTAGATTCCATATTGTGCTCTCTATCAGACAGGAGCAAGCAGTCAATAGTCTGTGGGTATTTTCTAAAGGATTTTGAAAGGGAAAATGATGTGGATCCTACGATTTTATCTTGGTACTTAACTGTGCAACACAGGTGGACAAAGGCAGTAAGACGCTAATTGATAATGTTTCCTTTGATGATGCTCAAAGCAATAAAATATCTGTATGCCCAGTAACAAACGTTCTCTCTGATCATCATGCACAGTTATTTGGGACAAACAACATAGTGCCTTACAGTACTGATTCTCCTCAGTGGAACTCGATTAGAGTAATCAATGACACCAGAACAAATGTCTTTAAGAATAGCTTATAAGAAATGATATGGGATGAAATTATAATAAACCAAATGGTGACATAAACTTAAATCTGTTCCATGATAAAACCACATCATTATTGAAAATAGCTTTCTGTGTAAGCAAAACAGAAAGGACATTAAATAGCCATGTTAACTAACCATCGATCATTAAAGGGATTAAAGTATCCTGAAGCGATAAAGGAAATTATCTGTTACAAGAACAATTAGAGATCCAGCAATAGTTGCACACTTCAAAAACTACTCAAAATTACTAAGAAAAGTCATTAATAGTTAAGAAAAATGCACATTTTGCCAGAAATCAGTAATTCAGATAAAAGACTTATGACTATATGGAATGTAGTGAAACGAGACAGGATGACCAGCCACAAAACAAGATAATGTCAGAACTGATTTGGATGGAATGGTTATAAATTTGAATGACTGGTAGTAAAAATATTTAACAATCACTGTTAAATGTTGTAGAAAATCTAGGGACGAACAATTTAAGAGAAAAATGAAGAGTATGAAATGAATGTCTCACCAATTTCTCCTTCAACATTAAGAAAATTATGTACTCTCTCAAAAGTAAAATCTCATCTGGAGTTTATGGCGTTTCTAATAGAGCACTAAATATTTGTCCCTAAATAATTAGACCTGTCTTACCTGAAATATGTAATATATCATTAACTCAAAACAGTTTTCCAGAGAGATTGAAATATCCCAATGGTAAACCACTCTATAAGAAAGGTGAGAAGAGAGATGTCAATAACTACAGACCTGTTTCACTGCTGACATCGTTTTCTAAAATTTCTGAGAAGATAATCTATTCCAGAATAGTACCTCACCTAAGCAACAATAAAATCCCCAGTAAATCACAATTTAAAGGTTACTCTGCTGAGAAAGACATTTACATATTCATTCACCAAATTTTGCAAGTATTAAATAACAAAATGGCACCGTTGGTTTGTTCTGTGACCTATCTAAGGCATTTTAATTTGTGAATTACAGTACTTCTGATTGGTGGAAGAGCTTATAGGGGATTCCTCAAGGATCAGTCTTAGTTCCGTTATCGTTCCTCACATATATAAACGATTTTGCACCTAATATACACGCCTAATATACAATGAACAGAAATGGTTCTTTTTCCAGATGACACCAGTGTTGTAGTCAATCCAATAATACATACAGCAAATGAAGAATTGGTAAACAATGTTCTTAAAACTATCAAAGACTGTTTTTTTTGGAAATGGTCTCACCCTCAATGATAAGTGTAATGCGTGGTGAGGAAATAATAAATACGTCAATAAAGCCTGCAATCACAAGTAGCAAAAAGTGTTTACCATTATTATTAGACATAGTCAAGACCAAAAAATTCCTTGATGTTCAAGTTCGATTGTGAGAGTTAGATTTGAAAGTACATCATTAAAAGCAGTGGTTCAATTCCTTAACTATTCTTTAGATCCATTACATAATAAAGGAATGTCATTTATGTAGTGTTTGGAAGGGGAATTTTCCTGAAAAGTTGTGGGTTATGTGCAAAAAATGCCCTTTGTATGTGATTTATAAAAAAATCGGCAATAGTGCTGGCAAGGAAATTTCCTATTGCTAGGCTATCATTCTGTGTATAGGTGTTGTACTCGAAAGAAAATAGGTAAAGCTTAATGTAGCTTCAATGAGTTCAATTTTAGCAAATTGATTTTAAAAATATTAGTAGTTTCAAGTATGGAATATTTGTTATAGGTTCTTGATGTCTAGTGAAGAAATTCTAGCTCCTGGTCCAATAGTTACATCATAAAGTAATCATAACTATTTTTGATGTAGAAGTTATTTTCAAAGATGTATTTTTCGAAAAAAATTAGTTTGGTTATTTGTTGAGGGCATGTGAAGGGCAATTAACATTATTAGCTGTAGGAAGCTATGATGGTCAGTCTTGTCTAATTTAGTTTGGGACACAATTTTAGGCAATTGTGAGTTAATAATTCTTAATTGTAGTTAATCTTTCAGTGAAAATAAAAAATTATTGTCATCAATTAATTTTCTCATTCTGGAATGAAACTTAATAATTGGATCTTTAACTACATCTCGTTTTCATTGGAGAAACTAGTTGTGTTAGAAATGTAGTCTTCTTGTTTAATAATAAACAGAGTATTACCTCCATCTGTTTTTGTAATTATGGAATGATGTGATTCAAGTTTCTTATTAATCTCTTTGAATAACTTTATTTCTTGAAGATTTTTAATTTTGGTTTTCAGTTCCTCTTTTTCTGTTATGTCTTTGGTTTTAAAAGCAGTTTTGTATGTGTCATGTTTATTTAATTTTGTACATTTAGTGGCGACTCTGACACCAGTAATAAAATATTCTACATTTGAATAATTTAAGGTGGGAGTAAATTATATTTTAGTCCCTTATTGAGTAATATCAGATCAGAAGACGAAAACTGGATATCCATTACCACTCGCAGGTAAAATTGATGTGTCTGTGGGATGGATCAAATGGAACTTCTGGTTGATGATTGAGAGACTGTTAATTTTGTTTGTGTGTTTCTCATTAATGGATTCTCATATGTAAGTTATTTTTTCAACTGCTATAAGTAGTATATAAAAGTACAAGGAGGACATTGGTTACTGAGTCAGAAATGTAAACATTACATCATATGGTTCAAAGCACCTTTTTTTGGCATCCCTAATTTCGCATTTCATCCATAAGATGCTGCTGTTTCGTTGTACAAAGGAGCTAACGCGAGAATTAATATCAATATTCACTACTGCATATTCATTTATGGTCATCAACTCTAAACAATACTTGTTGAAGCCAATTTAGGAATTTAATTTCATTATTTTTGTTCTAACTTCTTTAAATATTTTAAGATCTCTCAAAACCTGATTAGGTAAGGGATTTATAATTTTAACAACTTGGTAAGGAAATAACAGCAACCTGTTCTTGATGATCTGTTTAGAGATAATTGGCAAATTTTCAGGAAAAGTATGTACTACAAATGCTACATAGATGACACACTTTTATTATGAAATGAGTCTAAAGGGAAGTTAAATAATTTGACCACTGCTTTGAATTATGTACACGTAATTCTTTCACAATCGAACATGAAATTGAGTAACCATAAATTATCTGGATTTGGCTACCTTTAAAAATAACGTTAAACATTTTCAAGCTATTTTGAGAAAACCAGCACTGACTGACATCATCATATATGCCAGTTCTTGCCACCCAATAACACACAAAAAGTCTTTTTTCTAACAATGCTCAACAGAATGTTGAGATTTCCACTTACACTTGATCAGCTGAAAAAAATAGAGATTCTGAAGCAAATCGCTATTGCTAATGACTATGATTCAAATATTGTAGATGTTCTATATTAAAAAGTACAACCAAAAAACCCTAAATTGCCGCCAGAACAAAAATTTTCTAAAATCATTTACATGGAAACAGTATCCCATAAAATCAACAGACTTTTTAGAAATACTGACATCTTCATTGCCGTTCCAGCCGTCAATACCCTTATAAATAAATTAAAGCATTCGACTGGAAATGATGTTGACCGTTATTCTCGCTCATGGTGTATGAATTGGCAAGTGGTGATTTCGAAAGAGTATATATTGGAGACACCGGACATAACTTTAAAACGCGTTTTAAGGAACACATGTCAGGAGTTCATCATAGTACTCACTTCCTTTCTTACATACGTCTTCGGCAGCTAACGGCTATTGCAACCACAACATCATCACGGCAACAGGGTCCAATAAATACATATTTAACTATTAACGGCCATCTGAACGACGTCTCCATGGTAACAGCGTCCTCTACCTTCATTTTTGATCATCCGCGGCCGTTTAAAGAGTCTTCAAGCCAATGGCGTATTACAGCATAATTTTTGGCTACCATTTGTCGTCGTGTTAATATTTCCATGCACACGGCGACGCTAGAAGTATCAAAAGTCGTCATCATCTGGCGTTCATTTTAAAATCTTTCATAAATTTATAAGAAGATTATTAAACAATTGTATTATCAGTTTTATCAGTTTGTTTTTACGTAACGCTATACATACAATTTTCCTACTGCTTTTACATTTTATTCAAAATTATAATACATTTTACGTAAGTTAAGTTTCTACTGGCTGTAGATGACGTAATGCAGCAAATGCGCCGGCCTTCGTACAGTATTTAACCCATGGGGGAATAGCAAATAGCAGCAGTTAATGTTCTGATCACACGCAGCTGTTCACCACACTGTCAGCTCCAGCCAATTGATAAACACCGCGCTGTAGTATTTCTGACCTTTCGTCTCCATTGTGTAAAGCTCCAGCCAAATATCATACTACTGTATTTCTCATCTCTTGTTATGACAGTTGACTTCCCAAATTAACAAACACTTTCATATCTTTACAGCGCTCATAATATTACGATGACCGATGAAACGTGCCAAAACTGGTCATTATAATAAATAATATAATGTGCGATCTGTTTTTATTAACTGACTAGAAGAATAAATGACTTTCATTACAGCACATTAACGTCGTCTTTAGCACAAAAAGGAATGCACAATATTGCAACCAAAAATTTTTGACACTTACTGACTGATATAATATGTCTGACAAACACAACAAAGTAAAACTAGAAAATAAATTGAAAATTTTTTTCTTTACAATTCCTTCTACTCCGTACAAGAATTTCTATTGCTGTTTTTTGTAATAAGTGGCGGGTAGGAATTACTACCTCACACCTCTTCGCCTTACAAAAGACACACATATGTGATAATCTTGTAGCCATATGTCCAAAATAATTTGTGATGTTTAAAAAATAGTTTATGATGTGAATATAAAATAACTCGTTGTACGTATTAGGATTTATCGTGGAAGTGATCCATGGAATATTAAACCGACTGACTATCTAAAAATAAAGACAGACTATAATAAAGCTTTTTTATTTCAATACGGTAAGCGATTGATGCACTCACCAGTCTAGTTTATTGGCAGACAATGAACAGCCTACAGGTCTCCTGTTTCAGGTGTACCGCAATGAGGGCCCAAGGCCGGTGCGCGACACGGTGCAGTCCATCAAATACTACCGGGGAGTCACCAGGAAGGACTGGTTTGGTGATGTCTTGGGCGTCGCTATCACGTGAGTTCAACCACTGAACGTCACACCAGGGCGCGGGAAACCAGCAAGAAGCAGTCTGCTCTTATAGGGTGTTCATTTTAACTGAAGACACTGAACTCTCTCGAAAACTAGACATCGTATCAAAAAATGTTATAATTACAATTTGTCTCGGAGGAGGACATCCAGCGATGCAAATTGGGGGGCAAATTTGAAATCTTCAATGGGAAACCACGGTTTTTATTGCAGATTAAGATTCTACGGCAGAATATACGTTTTGTCTGAAACATTTCCCTCGTTTCGCTATAAATGGCGCTGTAAACGGAGAAATGGAAATGGGTACACCATGTAAATAACGACATGCTACTCAATGAACAATGATTATCCAATCGCTCGTGGGTCTCCACCTCCATGCTGCAAGGATAGGACAGGCTAGTATTTCGTAACTTCCAATAGCAAACCCCATTCGTAAAGTTGTATTCCTTCGATATATCGAACAGGGGATTACTCGGCGCGCCACTGTGGCCATGGCTCGAGGCGAACGCTACTCTGCTTTTCCAATTAGAGTAGGTGTTCAGACGTAGTACCGCCAACATCAGTACACTTAGTGGCCCACTTTTCATGGGACACAATTATATCTGCGGGAATGACAGCACAGGCGTTACTGATGCTGTCAATCATGTCGTCACGGCCTATTGGCACTTGCTGGTGTACCATACCTTTTAAATAAACCCAGAGAAAGAAATCCGGCGACGCCAAATCCGGCGACTTAGGGGACATCTTAATAGGTCCATCTGTGCCGAGCCACCGACCAGTGTAAACACGGTCTAATTCCTCCCATGCTTCAATTGTGTAATCTGCTGGGCAGCCGTCGCTCTGAAACCGCATACCTTGTCCAACGTCCAGGGCAACAACCTGCAGTAGTAACGATAGTTCCTGTTCCAAAAACGTTCGATATTGTCGTCCATTCAACGTGCCGTCGATAAAATACGGACCAATGAGTTTGTTCCCCATGATGCTACACCATACGTTAACCGACCAAGGATGTTGATTGTCAACTTGCCGCAACCATTGGGGATTGTCTACACTCCAGTAATGCATGTTAGGCATGTTTAACGCTACCGTGGTTTGTGAGTCTAGGCTCATCGGGAAATAGTGCCTTGGCCAAGAACGTTGGGGTCGTTCACATTTGTTGATGTACCCATTCACAGAACATTATCCAGTTATGGTAAACGAAGCCATGAAGTTATTGTTGCAGTGACACGTGGTATGGAGGACATTTATGAAGATGCAGCATTGTGACTATACTACCTACAGACATGCCGGAATCGAAGTGTAATTGCCGGGCGCTTATACGCTGCCTCAGACATACAGGCGTTCACAGCATTCTAAAAGAAAGAGTGAGAGCGAGCTTTCTTTGGAAAACGCTCGGCATATAAGGCAACAGTAGCCTATACATTTCTCCTCCATTCTCCGTAAATCAGGAGCATTTCAATTTTTCTTCTGTGGTTGCAACATTCATCCTCCACTTGAGCGTCTATTGTCCAAATGATATATAGGTTTGTGGGAGATAAACGCTGCTCAAGTAATGCAATGTTTAGATCCGCTCTCTGTTGTACGTCTGCACTGTAAGTGAACTGCGGTCGCAGGGTACTGTCTGTTATGATACGTCGTAGTTCGCTGCATGGTCACGATGGCGCGTCACGTAGTCTCCTGTTCAAAAGGTCGAAGGAATACAACGTTGCGAATGGGGTTTCCAATTAGAAGGTATGAAATACTGACCTGTCCTATTCTCGCAGCATGGCGAAGGTGGTTCCACGTCCCTCTAGATAATCAAAGGCCGTTGAGAAGCATGTCGCACATTAGGATTGTGTGCCCATTTCTATCCCTCCGCCGGCCAGTGTGGCCGAGCGGTTCTAGGCGCTTCAGTCTGGAACCGCGCGACCGCTACGGTCGCAGGTTCGAATCCTGCCTCGGGCATGGATGTGTGTGATGTCCTTAGGTTAGTTAGGTTTAAGTAGTTCTAAGTTCTAGGGGACTGATGACCTCACATGTTAAGTCCCATAGTGCTCAGAGCCATTTGAACCACTTTTTTTCCATCCCTCCGATTACAGGGCCACCTGTGGCGAAACGAAGAAAATGCTTCAGGCGAAACGCATGTAGATTTTGCCGTAGAATCTTAATTTCCTATAAAAACTGGGCCTCTCATTGGAGATTTCGGAGATGCCTCCCGCCACCCACGCTCGAGGTTGTGTAGTGAGTCGAGTGTGGTATCACTGGATGTACCCTTCGAGACAAATTGCAATTATGACTTTTTTTGATCCGATGTGTGGTTGAGGTGCACAAAGTCTTCACCTCAAATTACATCCAACCCACTGAACCCAGTTTGTTTTCAGATAGGCGAACAGTGACTAGGGGCTTGTGAAACAAACCGCAATGTATGACGCCAACCGTACTAACAAGTAAAATAGAACTCATTTGCTCTTAGTCCTACTTAATACGTCGTGATGTACAGTTTCTGCTATGACTGTTGTTAGGCGGCACTGTCTCCTAACTTCTAGCGCATCAGACGGTGTTTCAGAAAACTATTTCAGATGAATTTACGTACTCATGTTAAAGCGAACAGCTCTCATGGGCACAAGTTGATACAACGATGGAACATTGCACGTGAGCTAGACCTGGCGGCGTTTACATCGCAGTAGCTGGTTCTGACCGCATTGCCTTTCAAGTTTACCTACGTTACTTGGACACTCTTGCGAAAAGTTTCGAAGATGACATTAATAAGCGTTAGAACATTACGTTCGTCATTTTAGAAGCTTCCCAATCCGGTTAAAAAAATATATCACTCCATTTGACAAACCATTGATAACAGCGTTAGCGTACTAACTACGCAACAAATTTACGTGTCACTCTGTATACTACATTTGATCGAAAACCACGTTTCGATATCTTGAATTTTAGTCCTACGCGACTCGTCCTGTATACCTCTATCCATTAAACACACACACACACACACAATAGGGAGCTTAACCTTTTCCACCTCAGATTTTGTAATCTGTTTTCGCCAGGACGAACAGTGGCCAGAAACCCATGAAACAAACAGAAATGCTTTGTTGTAACGTTATTAACAACAGAAATTCAGCGATCAATATTTTTTTTATTTTTTAAGAGGAACTATGCCACCAGAATATCAGATTTCCATGAGGCAAATTCAGTTACATAAATATTTTGACTGAATCGAGTAACTGAATTTGCCTAAATGAAGTCTGATATTCTGGAGGAAAATTCAGGACGGAAGTTCAGCTAAATAACTCTCCTATCCCTTCATGAACGATGGCCCTTAACGAAGTGGGATGGTTTGAGTGTCTGAATAATACAGATAGCCGCTCTGTAAATGCAACCACAGCGGAGGCGTGTCTGTGGAGATGACAGACTAACCCATGGTTCCTGAAATGGGACAGCAGCCTCTTCATCAGTTTCAGCAGGGGCAACAGCCTGGATGACTGGCTGTCCTGGCCTTGTAACATCAGCCAGCATGGCACACAGCGGAGACAATGAGCTCTGGCGTTTGTGCTCTACAGGAGCCCACGGCCTGGACAATGTTGCGAGTACTTGTCGCTGCGTTCTCTTCTGCATGATGAAAGACGCCCTGTTAAAAGCTGAGAGTGCGGGGCGTCTGTGGTGCACCGCAGTCAATCTTCCTAGCTGCTAACGTACCAAATTCTCGTAGCATCCTTTGTAGTCAAACGCAAGTGGTACATGTTGTCACAATGCCGAAAGCGCCTGACGACGGCGTTCTCTTCTCACTTTGTATGTGTCCAGCAGAAAAAGAGAGATTTGAAAGTGATATGATCTGCGAGCTTATTTTATATCCAAACGGTACATTTCTGCCCATGGGTTCCTTATCTATACTTTATCTATAAAGTCCCATTACAGAAGGCTGCAATAGGAATTGTGAAATACCCTGTGCGTGGTGTCCCAGTAATGTTGCGACAAACGTCGAGTGGTTGTAGAGCATTTCATGACGAACAAATCGAGGACAGGAATTCGTGACTGGAAACGTCATCCAACGACGCTACAGAGTGTCGAAACTCTAGGCACTGGCGCCTGCTACTAGGCCACCCCGTTGGCAGCAAACGTGACTTCGAATGATGACAGACCCTACGCAGAACGTCTCGAAAATGTTACTTGTTATTCAGTGATCGTGACTGACTGGCACGATCGCCGGTGGTGATCGTGCCAGTTGCGTAGAAAGGTCTTATCTCCTATGAATGCAATGCTCTGTTGCCTTGGTGGATGACAGTTTCGAACATGGATTCTCTCGCGTCCGTCGGCCGTCGTAATTTAATATATATATAATATTATTATTGTTATTATTATTTTTTGATTGTTGCCGACTTACGTGGTGAGCCTTATTAAAAATGATATTTAATTTGAACAATGTAATAAACTTTTCATATTAATTTCCTCGGCTAGTCAGTTCACTTTAAAGCAAGAAATCTTTAGTTATTAATTAAAATTGCGGCCCACACACGCGCGAAAGTATTTTTCTTACCTCCATTAACCATTGTATTGTAGTCAGAGTCCTGGCTCTGGCTCTCGGCTATGGTACTGAAAATAAGAATCTTAAAGCTAAGTATTTTCTGCAACGTCGGGCGGCTGTGGAGAAAAATTAATATTATGCTAATAGCGGGCGAGTTTTCCGCTTCCGCTAATTTTTCATAAGTTAAGATCGCCACGTAATGGCGTCGTTGGCTGCATCGGCCGCTGCGATTGTTGAGCTGTAAATTACTTGAATGCAGGTTAATTCAAGGAAGGCGGACATGAAATCGGGATCACCTCTTACAAATTAAAAGTGCACAATAATATTAAATCAGTATATTACATGCTTAACTCATACAAATATGCTTACATTTGTCAGCACTCGCAAGATGTCGTACGTACACATTCAAGACAAAAGAGGAAGTAAGTGACGACGACTAAAAAATTAACAAAAGAGTGTATCTTGTCGTCTCTTTAGATCATTCTGTCATAAATTATTTCTTTGTAATCTAAACCTACACAGAGAAATTATTATTTTACGGCTACATGATAAAAAATTGGCACTGGGGACGCTATATTGCCCCCCGAAATGTTTATGTCATAAAAAATGTTCGTGTTTTTTTTTTTTTTTGACATAAATATTTCCTGTTTTATGTCCACAGTGTCCACACGCAGATTTTTCTTTCACAGTTTACATATGTCACATCGTATATTTAAAGCGTTAAATTACTGAGGTGTGTGGTCCACAAAGTGTAATACAGATGAGGTTCAAGGTATACAACCACGAATTAGTCCGGAATATTTGAAGTCCCAGGGGTGTCAACTGTTCGCTCCCCATTTGGCGCGGCCGTAGGGAAACCTGGGGAAAACCTCGGCGGAGCGACAGACTAACTGCTTTGGTCACTTTCCCTTAATTGTTTCTGGAGTGTCATTGGAGTACAGGATGTTCATACAAATATTTTTGTTGCACTATGCAAAAAATGAGGTCATTATAACACTTGATTGCGGTGTCGTTGATGATCTACGCCGCGACGTTTGGCTCGCGACGGCGTCGGTTGGTGTGTTTCGTGGTCGGCGTCCGCGGCGGCTGCGGAGAGGTCAACGCCCGCTCGACGCCAGCGTGTCTCTCGCCGTCGCGGAACGTCAGAATCAGCTGATCGGCTTCACCGTTGGCGATGCGCTTCTGTCTCGCCCGGGCGTGGCGGAGTGGGATGATATTCGCCCCCCGCTCTTGTTGGCAGTGTTGGCAGGAGTCAGCTCTGCTACGCATCTCCGACGTAGTACATGAAACATACACACAACCAACGTAACATTTGTTTCTCGCTGCAGATGGTTACGCTAGTGGGAAAGAAGCATTTATTAGTGTGGCAGTTGTTGTTAAGCTTTCGCCAGTTTCCGAGTGTCAAGCTAGCACTGCCTTGCAGAATACATGACATGGACCTTCTCCCGTGAATGCAGTTTTGATGCAATACTGTTTCCATCACACGTCAGTTTTTGTCTTGACAAAATTATTTGTTTCCGCCGCACTCGCAGGCACTGGTGAGTGTCCCAATACGAGCTTATCACAAACATTCGCCGTTTATGCGGTCGCTGTCTTGCAACAGTCCACGCATCGCATTCCAATCTCGCATTGTTGTACTCACTTAAATTACAGTCTGTCCCAAAAATATTGACTGTGGGTTCACTTCACGTTAACAGTTCACATTTATAAGCAAATTCACAGTTTTTCGTGCGTAATATTGGCGTTTGGCGTCTTTACCGCTGTTGAACGTTCAATACTAGCACTTCACTGTCCATATCACAGTTTCACCTTCACAGTTTTTCACACTGTTTAAAGTAACTGTTTCGATTAGTTCACAAACACTAATGTATTTCATTCAGTCTGAACTGGATTTTGGCTCGTGCTGGATTTTACCAGTCTCTCGCACTAATTATCTCTTTTCATTTTCCACTTAGAGTGGTACTTGCCTTCAGATTTTTTGACTATACAATTGTATTTCCGTCTCATCTGAGGTAAGTCCCCATGTCATGTCTGCCCACTCATTGCGTACTTGCCCTCCAGAGCCAGGCTCGACTTTACAAAACTTTGCCTCTCGCATTATTGTAGACATTTTATAATCTAGGCCTAGCGTGCAAGTTCCTAGATTAATGTTAGATTTGTGACTTTTGTTTACACTACAAATTCGTGCAAATCTCTGCCTTAGCAGATGGCAATATATTTTAACAGTGCTTAGCGGTAGTCGCGTTTACTGATTTGCTTTGTACCTTGTCCACAACACATGAGGTACCTTGGGTGATGTACACCCTGCATTGATATTGTTAAGTAAATTACGATTGAGCATATTTCAAGATCGATATAGACATAAATACCTGAAACGACTTATACACTATAATATTGAATTTCATAAGTTGCATTACTACTACAGTTCAAAAATATTCATGATACACTCATGAAAAATTCTTTCATCGTTACATGCTGTTGAATTTTTTTTTAAAAGTATTTTTTTAAAGCATTTTTCAACATGAAATTTTTAACATATTCTTAAACCTACGTTCATTTTTTTTTTCAAAATGCAATTGCTTAAAAATACTATTATTCCTTAACATCTACAAAATTGAATCGCACTAATCTTGTGTGCGTCATTGTTTTTAAATATTACACTAAAATCTTAACATTTACACACAGAAAAAAATACACTATAAACTTAACCTACTACACACAAATGTAAACCCTGCTCTACTGAGCAAACTTCTTTAAGTCTTTGTAAGTATTTTTCTTGTTTCCCTCGTAATTGCCTCCTCCTTTGACCACGGGATGGTGTAGTTTGCGTGACAGAAAGTAACGTGAGGTACCACTTTGATGTTACAGGTGTAGCCCTCGATAACACCGCGTTTTTCCGAAAACACATTCTCATAATCTGTAAGTAGCTGAGTCAATTCGTTTTGTTGTGCTTCAGTCAAATGTTCTGACTCTCTGACTTTCATGGCTATCAGTTTCGTTTTTTCCTCTTTATCTTCAGTAATAAATTCTTTATAATATGCTTGTCTTGTACTTAAGTCAGAATATAAATTCATTACCTGTATTCCTTCGAATCTCGACTGAAAGCTCCGGCAATATTTACCGTGCACTTCCCGTGTCCTCAACAACGGCAAAACTACACGTCTATCCTCATTCATAAGGCTTACTTCCCCGCAAAAGAGGTCGATTTTTGCGTCCCTCTGGCGTAAAAATTCCATCCCCAGGATGCAAGCAACACCTAATCCCTTAACTACCAGGAACGAGCTTTTCATTGCTTCATTTCCTACCGTAAACTCGACTTGCACCTGGTGCTTTATGATATGAGATTGTGCACCTATTGCACCTGTTACACGACAATTCTTCACTGGCAATACTGGTATTCTATTATTTTGACTCAAGTACTTGTAAAAATGTGCACTCATGACATTGGTTGACGCACCGGTATCGACTATTATGTGTATTGGTGCTCCATACATATCTGCTTGCAATATAGCTTGCACAACACTTTTGTCAGTTCGGTTACATTTCTGCGGTATGTATACAAGTTCCTTTTCTATTTTTGTTCCTTCATTGTATCTCAGCATACAGAGTTTATGGCTGTCATCCGTGAATGTGCCCTCACTACACCATCCTGCAGCCAACGACGGAGAGCGTATTGTGGCTGTCTTTAGTTTAACGGATGAGCATTAGTGGGTTGACAGTTGTCTGTCACTTCCACTAACCTCACATTGTGGTTCTGGTTGTTGTTGCTGCTACTGTTGGGTTGGCCGCCCTGCCTCCTCGATGGTGTATTTTGATATTGTGTATGGCCCTGGTTTTGCGGTGGTCGGTTGTAACTTCCTGACATGTTCTGTGACGAACCTGGGTTGGCGTTCCATTGTGGCGCTGTATTTTGTTGCCACTGTGGTGTCGGTTCATTACAACCACGCCACTGGTTTCGGTTGTTCCGCCATTGCGGATTGCCGTTACCATTATATCCATTACTCATGCGTCCATCATGATGTCTCTTTCGATTTTGACGATTATAACCGTTGCCGTTATAACCATTGCCATTGTTTGTGCCTCGATTCTGTTGCCGGTGCTCTTGCCTATTCCCGTTACCATTTGGTACTAAGTTACTACCATTACTGTGGCTGCTATTGTAATCGGCTTTTTGTTGATTACAGCCTGCATGGTTCCACTTGTTTTCGGTTTTCATATCTTCGATCAATAAGTCAACAGAATCCACTATTTCCATGAATTGTTCTATATCGTATTCCGGCACATTGATGAAATATCTTTTAATTTCACTGGGCAACTTCATTTTTATTAATCTGATTATGTCACGATCGGACATTGGCTCGTCCCAGTACCTGGTTTTGTTTATATACTTTTCGAAATATTTGCGTAACGTTCCCATCTTAGGATTGTACATTTCTGGACTGTACAACTCCTTTCGTAGTCTTTCTTGGACGCTATCGGACCAGAATTTTTGCAAGAATGCACCTTCAAACTGTTGCATCGTTAGACATTTTTCGGACACGTCGGTGGCCCACAGTGCCGCGTCACCTTGAATAAAGGAGACCACGAACTGTATTCTTTGTCTTTCCGTCCATGTCCTGGGAAACACATTCCTGAAGCTCTTAATAAATACAACAGGGTGGACATTTCGTTTTTCGCTATTGAAAGGTTGGAATGTCCTGTGTTTTATTACATTGTCCTCTTTTTTGCACGTCTGATTGCTACATTCTGGGACATTCATCACTTCGTGATGTGCGCTGCACGGTATCGCATGTTGTTCGTGCTCATAATTCGCATTAGGTTGCGGTTGCGCACTCGTACCCTGCATACCGTCAGCGTTATTACAGTAATCAGTACGCGGAGTCGGATTCATGATCTGTCCGCCACTGTTTACATTGCTTTCCAACGCAGACAGTCTTCGCGCGACCTCCTGTTGCCAATTTGGCAACTCCGCTGTCACACGGGATTTGATCTGTGTTAATTCGGCATGTAGTGCAGCAGCGCTAGCGTCAATATTTATACTCGCGGCCGCAGTCGCTTGTTCTACAGCTGTTTTTACGTCGCTTTCAATCTTTGCAGATATCTCGCGATCCTTTACTTCTAGCCATTCATTTAATTCTTTTTCTACTTTTTGAGCTTGCACTTCCAAATATGCGTCAATACTTTTCCGTGCATCTATCTCCACATTATCCACGCGGTTGGTTAAAGTCTGGACATTGTCTTCAAGCCTAGCCTGCGATATGTGTAGTTTTTGCATCTCGCCGGCCAAGCTTTGCACAAGATCGGGGATTTCTTTGCAAGCGTCCCGCATCTCGGCAAGTTCGCTTTGGATCCTATCTAGTTTTGCTTCATTGCGCCGCTCTTGCTCACGTAGCATCTGAGCCAGTTTTTCGTCTCTTTCTTTTTCCCTCTGTTCTAACACTCTTTCTTTTTCCCTTTCTTTCTGTTCTCTTTGTTGCTCTTGCTCATAGAGCATCTGAGCCGGTTTCTGATCTCTTTCCCTATCTCTTTCTTCTAACCTGCGCAGAAATTCTGCAAATGGGTCTGCAATCGGTGAGCATACTGGTGCCCCGCTTAATCTAGCACTCGATTGGACCCCCTGCCCAGGCAGTGGAGTTGTTACTCTATTCCCATTCTGCTGTGGAGCGTCATTCACCGTCCACAGATCCTCGCCCCCCGCTCCGGAAATTATGTTATCCGAGGCGGTGGCTTGGGATTCGTTTACGTATTGCAAATGACCCTCACTTTCCATATTAACCGAATTTTGTTCTTCTGGTACGGATGCTTTAGGTTGTCCTATCTTACCCATACTAAATTAACTTTAAGCCACTGACAAATCTTTAACACTGATACACACACGATTAATTATCCCCTCCAAAAATAAACACATAAATACACAAAACGAATAATTATCCCCTCCAAAAATAAACACATAAATACACAAAACACCGAAGGTATCTCATGTGCACATGGGTTCGATATTCCGCACAGAGCTACACAGGATGCTTGCACAATAGGCCTTACCTTACTTATTTTTCTTTCTCGTAATCCCTTTTCTTTTCTACACTTTTTCTTCTCCAGATCTCCTCAGGGTGTGGTTTTGTTGTTGTACAAAAGAATTCATACAAGCATTAATATTTTACAACAATTAGACACATACATAATTACATTCAGTACAATAGAATCATATTAATCGGGCCCCAAAGTTGCGGCGCCAATCTCGCGTCCGTCGGCCGTCGTAATTTAATATATATAATATTATTATTGTTATTATTATTTTTTGATTGTTGCCGACTTACGTGGTGGGCCTTATTAAAAATGATATTTAAGTTGAACAATGTAATAAACTTTTCATATTAATTTCCTCGGCTAGTCAGTTCACTTTAAAGCAAGAAATCTTTAGTTATTAATTAAAATTGCGGCCCACACACGCGCGAAAGTATTTTTCTTACCTCCATTAACCATTGTATTGTAGTCAGAGTCCTGGCTCTGGCTCTCGGCTATGGTACTGAAAATAAGAATCTTAAAGCTAAGTATTTTCTGCAACGTCGGGCGGCTGTGGAGAAAAATTAATATTATGCTAATAGCGGGCGAGTTTTCCGCTTCCGCTAATTTTTCATAAGTTAAGATCGCCACGTAATGGCGTCGTTGGCTGCATCGGCCGCTGCGATTGTTGAGCTGTAAATTACTTGAATGCAGGTTAATTCAAGGAAGGCGGACATGAAATCGGGATCACCTCTTACAAATTAAAAGTGCACAATAATATTAAATCAGTATATTATATGCTTAACTCATACAAATATGCTTACATTTGTCAGCACTCGCAAGATGTCGTACGTACACATTCAAGACAAAAGAGGAAGTAAGTGACGACGACTAAAAAATTAACAAAAGAGTGTATCTTGTCGTCTCTTTAGATCATTCTGTCATAAATTATTTCTTTGTAATCTAAACCTACACAGAGAAATTATTATTTTACGGCTACATGATAAAAATTTGGCACTGGGGACGCTATAATTCCCATGTGCAGTTTATTTTTCTCCTGGAACCCTCTAAAATCTCGACTGTTTTTCGGTGCACAGGAGGAAAGAAACTGGAATAGTAGCTGTGGAGGTGGTTACATAACGAAATGCTGTTAACAAATTACTCAGTGCCATTATTCAGTCGTACAATTGTATGTTCACAAAAAGTAATAAATACCTCTGCAGAAACAGAAAAAGCAGGCTTCAGCAAGTGAACAATTTTCCAAGTTTTACACCTTTACACCTACATCGTATGGAATCGAGGTAGGAAGAAAATTGTTGGGGAAAAGTTCTCTTAAGATTTCTTTACTGACAGCCGATCTGCTTGTAGCTTTGTCACAGAAGAGGAAAAAATCTTGTCTTCAGCGAGACTGGAACGGACAGATAACGCAATGTTTTACCTTTGAAGGGTAAATAGTCTACTACTCAGCTAATGGACAACTGTAGCAGACATAGCTACCTTGTAGCCCCAATAGGGGATAAGACGGATAATTCACAACTTGAAAGATGAGGTTTGCTGTAGTTTATGCTTGTAACAAGTTTCTGGAATCCAAAATATAAATTTGCTGCCTGTGCGTCTTCCCGTAATTCAGAATAATTCAGAAATGAGAAGAAAATGTCAAGTGAATATAGCAGGATGATTCTTTGTCACTCCAGGAAGCAAATCGATGGTCACACAGTTGCCAAACATATACTGTGATGTTGCCATGTGTCAGTCCAACAGTAGGAATAATACGTTTCCACAGCTGAGTTTTTTCTTGAGCACCTTGTACTTGTGTTTGAAAGAACGGAGCAGCTAGCCGTCGACTAGATCAAACGAATTGTCTAATGAATTTATTTCTGTTTGTGTAACTAGAGATCAGAGCTAAAGCGTAGTTATGAGTAGCTTTCATATTCACCAACTGCAGCATGAACACCAAAAATTAAGATCAGGAGGAATTATCTGAGTGGCCATAATCTTCAGTAGTTGTAATTATTTTTGTTTTTCTGTAACTTTTCTTAATTTTCCTGCGTTACCAGGAGTTATACTGTAAACATTATGAAGATATAACAATTTTTGTTCATTTGGTCGTTATAAAGTTGAAAACAATTCGTTTAGGAATATTTTCATACACACTATCTTGAAAGCTACAAATGACGTTCGGTTTCATATCTACTTGCAATGATTACAACATAACTGCCGATACTGCTTTGTCAGTAAAAGCGAACTTTGTCTGAAGAATAGACGTGTCGATCTGCAGATGGAGAGAAACCGAAATTTCAGTTAGAGGTTCATTAAGCTGAGCATGGGTTGGAATTTCTATGCACCAATTCGCATTTGGTGATGTTTGCACTTCAGTTAGTTCCTGGTGGTATCACACTAGCGAAGCCTCTAGGCTACTGGAATCTTCATAGATAATTGTCAGAATCTTAGAACAGCTTTCTACTTTAAATAGTAACTTTATTTGTGGCTAAATTCAATTCGCTCTTTGATACTAACTTTAATTTCATTTCATCTGCTGGTGATATGCAGAATGAGTCCCTAGCTGCTCTGAAAGTTATGTTGCCTGCGTTGTTAAAGTTGGGAAGACAGTATTATATTGGTTGGTAGTCAGAGCAGGCTACATACACATGCAAAGACGTTGGCGGTTGTACTGGATTATCTATTTTTAGTAACTATGATAATTCTCCACCCCATGAACCATGGACCTTGCCGTTGGTGGGGAGGCTTGCGTGCCTCAGCGATACAGATGGCCGTACCGTAGGTGCAACCACAACAGAGGGGTATCTGTTGAGAGGCCAGACAAACATGTGGTTCCTGAAGAGGGGCAGCAGCCTTTTCAGTAGTTGCAGGGGCAACAGTCTGGATGATTGACTGATCTGGCCTTGTAACAATAACCAAAACGGCCTTGCTGTTCTGGTACTGCGAACGGCTGAAAGCAAGGGGAAACTACAGCCGTAATTTTTCCCGAGGGCATGCAGCTTTACTGTATGGTTAAATGATGATGGCGTCCTCTTGGGTAAAATATTCCGGAGGTAAAATAGTCCCCCATTCGGATCTCCGGGCGGGGACTACTCAAGAGGACGTCGTTATCAGGAGAAAGAAAACTGGCGTTCTACGGATCGGAGCGTGGAATGTCAGATCTCTTAATCGGGCAGGTAGGTTAGAAAATTTAAAAAGGGAAATGGATAGGTTAAAGTTAGATATAGTGGGAATTAGTGAAGTTCGGTGGCAGGAGGAACAAGACTTTTGGTCAGGTGATTACAGGGTTATAAATACAAAATCAAATAGGGGTAATGCAGGAGTAGGTTTAATAATGAATAAAAAAAATAGGCGTGCGAGTAAGCTACTACAAACAGCATAGTGAACGCATTATTGTGGCCAAGATAGACACAAAGCCCATGCCTACTACAGTAGTACAAGTTTATATGCCAACTAGCTCTGCAGATGATGAAGAAATAGATGAAATGTATGATGAGATACAAGAAATTATTCAGGTAGTGAAGGGAGACGAAAATTTAATAGTCATGGGTGACTGGAATTCGTCAGTAGGAATAGGGAGAGAAGGAAACATAGTAGGTGAATATGGATTGGGGGGAAGGAATGAAAGAGGAAGCCGCCTTGTAGAATTTTGTACAGAGCATAAATTAATCATAGCTAACACTTGGTTCAAGAATCATGAAAGAAGGTTGTATACCTGGAAGAATCCTGGAGATACTGACAGATTTCAGATAGACTATATAATGGTAAGACAGAGATTTAGGAACCAGGTTTTAAATTGTAAGACATTTCCAGGGGCAGATGTGGATTCTGACCACAATCTATTGGTTATGAACTGCAGATTGAAACTGAAGAAACTGCAAAAAGGTGGGAATTTAAGGAGATGGGACCTGGATAAACTGAAAGACCCAGAGGTTGTAGAGAGTTTCAGGGAGAGCATGAGGGAACAATTGACAGGAATGGGGGAAAGAAATACAGTAGAAGAAGAATGGGCAGCTCTGAGGGATGAAGTAGTGAAGGCAGCAGACGATCAAGTAGGTAAAAAGACGAGGGCTAATAGAAATCCTTGGGTAACAGAAGAAATATTGAATTTAATTGATGAAAGGAGAAAATATAAAAATGCAGTAAATGAGGCAGGCAAAAAGGAATACAAACGTCTCAAAAATGATATCGACAGGAAGTGCAAAATGGCTAAGCAGGGATGGATAGAGGACAAATGTAAGGATGTAGAGGCTTGTCTCACTAGGGGTAAGATAGATACTGCCTACAGGAAAATTAAAGAGACCTTTGGAGAGAAGAGAACAACTTGTATGAATATCAAGAGCTCAGATGGCAACCCAGTTCTAAGCAAAGAAGGGAAGGCAGAAAGGTGGAAGGAGTATATAGAGGGTTTATACAAGGGCGATGTACTTGAGGACAGTATTATGGAAATGGAAGAGGATGTAGATGAAGACGAAATGGGAGATAAGATACTGCGTGAAGAGTTTGACAGAGCACTGAAAGACCTGAGTCGAAACAAGGCCCCGGGAGTAGACAACATTCCATTAGAACTACTGATGGCCTCGGGAGAGCCATTCATGACAAAACTCTACCATCTGGTGAGCACGATGTATGAGACAGGCGACATACCCTCAGACTTCAAGAAGAATATAATAATTCCAATCCCAAAGAAAGCAGGTGTTGACAGATGTGAAAATTACCGAACTATCAGTTTAATAAGTCACAGCTGCAAAATACTAACGCGAATTCTTTACAGACGAATGGAAAAACTAGTAGAAGCCGACCTCGGGGAAGATCAGTTTGGATTCCGTAGAAATGTTGGAACACGTGAGGCAATACTAACCTTACGACTTATCTTAGAAGAAAGATTAAGGAATGGCAAACCTACGTTTCTAGCATTTGTAGACCTAGAAAAAGCTTTTGACAATGTTAACTGGAATACTCTCTTTCAAATTCTGAAGGTGGCAGGGGTAAAATACAGGGAGCGAAAGGCTATTTACAATTTGTACAGAAAGCAGATGGCAGTTATAAGAGTCGAGGGGCATGAAAGGGAAGCAGTGGTTGGGAAAGGAGTGAGACAGGGTTGTAGCCTCTCCCCGATGTTATTCAATCTGTATATTGAGCAAGCAGTAAAGGAAACAAAAGAAAAATTTGGAGTAGGTATTAAAATTCATGGAGAAGAAGTAAAAACTTTGAGGTTCGCCGATGACATTGTAATTCTGTCAGAGACAGCAAAGGACTTGGAAGAGCAGTTGAACGGAATGGACAGTGTCTTGAAAGAAGGATATAAGATGAACATCAACAAAAGCAAAACGAGGATAATGGAATGTAGTCGAATTAAGTCGGGTGATGCTGAGGGAATTAGACTAGGAAATGAGTCACTTAAAGTAGTAAAGGAGTTTTGCTATTTAGGGAGCAAAATAACTGATGATGGTCGAAGTAGAGAGGATATAAAATGTAGACTGGCAATGGGAAGGAAATCATTTCTGAAGAAGAGAAATTTGTTAACATCGAGTATAGATTTAAATGTCAGGAAGTCGTTTCTGAAAGTATTTGTATGGAGTGTAGCCATGTATGGAAGTGAAACATGGACGATAACTAGTTTGGACAAGAAGAGAATAGAAGCTTTCGAAATGTGGTGCTACAGAAGAATGCTGAAGATTAGGTGGGTAGATCACGTAACTAATGAGGAGGTATTGAATAGAATTGGGGAGAAGAAAAGTTTGTGGCACAACTTGACTAGAAGAAGGGATCGGTTGGTAGGACATGTTTTGAGGCATCAAGGGATCACAAATTTAGCATTGGAGGGCAGCGTGGAGGGTAAAAATCGTAGAGGGAGACCAATAGATGAATACACTAAGCAGATTCAGAAGGATGTAGGTTGCAGTAGGTACTGGGAGATGAAGAAGCTCGCACAGGATAGAGTAGCATGGAGAGCTGCATCAAACCAGTCTCAGGACTGAAGACCACAACAACAACAATGATAATTCGTTACTTACTAGTGTACAGTTATTGTGTTAATTTCAAAGACAGTTGAATAACAAATCTTGTAGTCTAGTACACAAATGAAATGATGGTCACTGCACATATTTCACATGTCACAATTTGTTAAATAATCGGTTCACTGTCACCTAACTTTATCTGTTCATAACTCTAGTGAGCGTTAGTACGTTCTGTATGATAGTTCCCAAGAGTGTAATACTTTTTGTAGTCTGCTTCCTGTCTACATCTAACTTTCGAAACACTACCTCCGCTTTCAAACACTACCTCTGCTTCGTAAGTTATAGCCTCTTAGCAAAATCTCAAAAAAATTGCCGAAAGCTGTGATGTTGGCTCCTCCTCATTTTTTTACAGAACTAAATACACATCTACATTCTTCTGTGGGAATGGCTCGTTCTAACACTTTTACACGGGAGCTTTCACCTTTGACAGTTTTTTGCACAATTATATTTTCATTTGACTCGCATTCGGTAGGACGGCTGTTGAAATTCGCGTTCGGCCATCCAGATTTAGGTTTTCCTCGTTGACCTCGACGTCGATGGGATGTTAAACCCTTCCTAATCTTCCCTCCTTTGTTACTGTCGATTTACTTCCGGAAGTGACTTAGAATTATCCCGCTATATCCATTTGATATTTTCTCGTGAGTCTGGAAAAAAATGTTAAATGGTTCTCACTTAACTGATGACTTACAGCTAGCAAATTTGTGTTCCTGAGTTTAGGTAGCTTGTTCCAAGCAAAAGTACAGCTAATCTCGTCTTTTATGTTGCAAATTACTTGTCTGTTAGCCGTCTTTGGGGCAACAAGATAGTGATGTTTTGTTACAGTTCCCAGTTAACTCAGCAATAAGGTGTTTGCCCTTCAAAGGGATGACTGCATTAGCTGTCAGTTCCATTCTTGCTGAAGCCAATGTTTTTACCTCTTCTGTGACAGAGCTACAACCAGGCAACTCGGCGATTGGTAAAGAAATCTTAAGAAAACCTCACTGCCATCAGTTTCCTCGCTAGCTTGACTCAGTACCGTGTAATTCTAAAGGTGAAAACTTTGGAGAATTGCACGCTAGGCAATCTTCCATGATAATTTTTAATTTTTTGTCATTAAACGATTTATTGATCTTATTGTGGCACTGAATATGAGAGCTGATCAACAAATACTCATATTAATTTATTTATTCACCTTTGACGTTAAGGTGTTTATTACTCCATTTCAATGTTTACATGACCTTTTTCAAATTACTCCTCTCCTACTTGCATCCACTTTTTATATAGTCTCTGTCAGTCCTCTAAAACTTCGTGTAGGTCATTCTTTGTTAGGTCCTTGAAAATCACCCTTCTTTTCTTCGCCACTGCGTCAGAGTTCTCATATCAAATGTTCTGAAGCTTTGCCTTTAGTGACTAGAATAAATAAAATCACAGGAAGCAAGATCAGGGATCTAAGGCAGATGCGGTACACATGTAATATCGAATTGAGCCAGTAACTGCACGATTTGATTTGCGATGTAAAGCCGCACATTATCATGGTGAAGTTGCCACCCAGTCTGAGAAACTACTGATCCTCTCCTTGCAATATGCTTCCTTAGTTTAGCCAGCACTGATGTATAGTACGCTGCTGTGAAGCAATGTGAGCAGGAACCGCGTGCTGGTAAATCATTCCATGACAATCCAAAAATGTGATCACTATCACAGCAGAAGCATAAACACCATGTCCACTTTGCACAGGAAAGACAAGTCGGCCTTCTTTGAAGTCCTTGAAGCACCTAAACATTGTTCAACAAGGTGCTTTTCGAAAGTTTCAGTGATCGTGTGGTTTAAATGAACACACATTTTTATTACGCCATATTGCTCCTCTCATCACTGTCACTGTGTAGTATGCGAAATGCAAAGAGCGTCTACAAGATAGAGCATTACTATCAACTTACCTACGAGAGTGCTACCACCTATTGACATTATACATAAAAACCCGCTCTTTTCAAATATTCATGATACAGATAGGAAAATATCATGGACGCTACAGGAAAAAAATGTCTCAGTCTTTGTTGATCAGCGTTCGTAATTTGTTGACTGGATTTCGTTATGAACTTGCTGTGGACAATGCAGTAAATACGGGAAAAACATTTTTTAGTCGGTCTTCACGACCTTGTCCACTGTGGTTGGGCAATCACGTGAATTAAGTAAGGTTAACGACCATGTCCTAGCTACCCTGGCGAAGATGTATAAAGTAATATTTCTCATGCATTTTCGCAATTTTTGAGTCTATTGATTAATGAGTAATGAATGATTCTTTTCGACGACAGTGCATGGAGTGGCTTTAATAAAGGAATACGCAACTAAAAAACTTCGTTGCGGTGACCGAATGATACGTTGCTTAGCCTGACACCTAATTAAGGATGGGAGGTGACAGTCTGTTTGTGAGATGATGGAGCCATCGAATATGGAAGCAAAAATTGGTTGTGGTGACAGACTTGAATCTTAGCCGGAGGTTTACGTTAGGTTGGAATATAATAGTTTGGCTCTGAGTTAGAGAGGCAAACGAATTTGAAAGCAAATAACCTGGTTGTAGTGACAGACTGACCTTTAACTTAGCCTGAGGTCTGGTTAGGTTGGAATGTGACAGTTTGGATGTCAGTTGGCGAATCCAACGAAAAATCTAGAAGAACGTGCACAGTCCTCATTTGCGACACCAAAACATTCAAGGAGTGGTAAAGGAGTGTCCTTCCTTGAATTCACGTATTACCCATCGAAAGTGGACAGTGTGGTTAGTGACAGGCCAGTTACGTTATTTCCCTTATTTATTTCAATATCCTTAACGTACCTATCTGTTCTGCTATATTTTCATACTTTCGTAGTAGTCCTGTGACACAGTATGTGGCCGGCCGTTGTGACCGAGCGGTTCTAGGCGCTTCAGTCTGGAACCGCGCGACCGCCACGGTCGTATTGTTCGAATCCTGCCACGGGCATGGATGTGTGTGATGTCCTTAGGTTATTTAGATTTAAGTAGTTCTAAGTTCTAAGAGACTGATGACCTCAGATGTTAAGTCCCATAGTGCTCAGAGACATTTGAACCAACACAGTATGACTGTAGGCATGACCGTTTCGGGGCCGAAGATGCGTACTGTCTTGTTAATATTCGTGACGATTTGGAATAACTTCGTTTTATTAAAAAAATAAGACTTTTGTCGTATTGTTATCGTGATAAGTTGTACCTCATGTGTAAAAGCAGAATGCTTCCTTCATAGCGTTGTTTCGTTAGTTCACTGAACACGACAGATGAACATCATAGATAAATTAATAAGCAATACAGTCTCTCACATTATCTAAAACATTTTGACAATGCTCGGATAGTTTTCGACTTCACATAGGTAGAAAGCTAAAAATGTGAGTTGACAGTATGTTGTTGGCAGTACTTGGTCTCCTTGCATCTTACGCTGTGTAACAAATAGTAATGCCTGCAGATTAGCGAAACAAAAGGACGAGTGGCCTCGCGAATTCTGTCACTGAATGTCCCTTGTCTTACCAGAGGTCGGTCAGCGATCGAGTTACTCGTACTCGTCGATGCTACGAAAAATCTCCTCGTTTCTTGGGCATCCTTTTGTAATACTGCTTCTCAGTCACTTTGGTTCTAATCTTTTCGTGCTTCCCCACAGACCATGATTCGCTTCCTGCAGTAAAACGATATTGATGTGATAGTTACTTGTTCCATAGATCAAATTCACGGTAAACGTTATTATGTGGAATGTGTTAGTGGAGCAAACATAGAATATTTATATACAACTAAAAAAATAAAAGTGATATTTATATGGTTACATGCTGGACATCCACAGGTCTTCGGATTTTTTTTGTTTCTTTTATTACCTAATTGTTTCTCCTTAAGACTTCCTCTGAGGTATAGAAAGAGTTGTCAAGAAGCTTGTCTACATGCTGGCCATTTACAGGTTTTCTAGATTTCTTTTTATTAACTAATTGATTCCACTCAATAATTCTTCTATGGTATAGGAGACGTTGTCAAGAAGAAACATGCTTAGTCTAAATTTGAAAGCACTTTTGCTACCTGTCAGATATTTTATTTCATGGATAGATTGTCAAAACGTTTAATAGTGCATATATCACTTCTTTCTGTATCAAAGTTAGATTCATTGAAGGGTAATGCAGATCATTTTTCCTTCATCAGCATTTTTGTTACTCTCAAACTTAGGTAAATTATTGATAATAAATTTCAAAAATGTGTAAATTAACTGTGAAGTTACGTAAAGAGATACCTGCAAGATGTACATGTCTGAATTCACACATAGTTCTGATTACTTTCTTCTGTGCAGTTAATACTTTTTGCGTAAGTGAGGAGTTACCCTAGAATATTATCCCATAAGACATCAGTGAATGAAAAAATGCAAAATACGATAACTCATTGACTTCTATACCCTAAAAGTTGGCAATTATTCTTATGGAAGATGTAACTCAAACTAACTCTTTAGCAAGTATACAATATGTTTTTTCCTGTTTTAGTCTTCATCAATGTGCACAATTAAGATCGTAAATTTTCTACTGTGTTTATTATTTCTTGTTGGTACATTAGGTTAATAGAAGGTAGAATATTTCTGATAGTGCAAAACTGGATGTCAAAGTTTAAAGCTAGTCCATTTGTGTAATATAAAGCAAGAACAGTAGCGGACCAATTATCGAACCATGTGGGATGTCCATTGTTGGTTGGTTGGCTGATTGGGGGGGGGGGGGGGCTGGACAGCGAGCTCATCGTCCCATCGGATTAGGGAAGTACGGCGAAGGAAGGCGCCGTCATAGGATTAGCCGAGCGGTCTAAGGCGCTGCAGTCACGGACTATGCGGCTGGTCCCGGCGGAGGTTCCAGTCCTCCCTCGGGCATGGGTGTGTGTGTTTGTCCTTAGGATAATTTAGATTAAGTAGTGTGTAAGCTTAGGGACTGATGACCTTAGCAGTTAAGTCCCATAAGATTTCACAAACATTTGAACATTCACACACGTTTGGCGAAGGAAATCGACCGTGCCCCTTCACAGGAACTGTCCCGGCATTTACCTGAAGCGATTAAGGAAAATCAAGGAAAACCTAAATGAGGGTGGCCGGGCGCGGGTTTGAACAGTCGTCCTCCCGAATGCGAGTCCACTGTGCTAACAACGGCGGCAACTCGCTTGGACGTCCATTGTAAATTCTTCCTATGCAAATAATGTGATCTCCCTCTTTGTATTTCTCAGATAGCCTTATTTCTGAAATAAGAACTAAGCCAGGCATTTTCTGAACTACATATTCCGTAAAAACTTGACTTCTCTAACATAATATTATGACTGACCCTCTCCAAAGTTTTCAATAAGTCACAGAAGATCCCCACTTGTTGATAGTTTATCATTTAAGGTTTTTATTATGTGCTCAATAAATTTATGAATAGCTGACTTAGTAATACGGCCGTTTTGATGTTCAAACTGTGACTGGCTAAAGACCCTATTACTAGACAGGTGTATGACGGGCCCTGGAGTACATTACCTTCCCAGAAATTTTAGAAGGAGTAAGGCGTGTCAATGGACATATGTTATTGACGTCTACTGTATCACACTTTTCATAGAGAGGTCTAATAATGACCCATCCAATCCCAGTTTATCTGGGAAATCACCCTGAGTTGATCATGAATTTCATATGTACTAAGAACATAACTTATTATAGCCCCACAACATTTTAGTGTGTTATGCGAGATATTGTCCACCCAATACGAATATTACTTTTTAGAGTCATGATGATCTCCGTTATTTCAGATGGGGTTCATATTGTCACGAACAGTGTGGTGTGGTCTTGTTGCAGTCAGGGGGAGCAGTGGTACGAATTTAGGAAGAGAGTGAACCAGCCCATGATGCAACCGCGTTCCACCAAACTGTATATCCCGTCCATCAACCAGGTCGCCCAGGACTTCACCGACAGGTGAGGGTATTTGGTGACACGAGTCCTAGGCGCTTTACTAGGCAAGGTCTTCATTATCTTTGATCTTCACTTTTTCAGAATGCTCGCTATCAGGGACGAGAATATGAAGATGCCTGCAGACTTCGTGAATGAACTGAACAAGTGGGCATTAGAATGTGAGTGACAAATTTCTGTTCTTGTGTCTATAAGAAAGCGAAGGTAAACTACATGTCGTGTTCTTAGAACTAATATTTCGGTTATTGTTTCTTCATTGGAAGAAGCACTTCCAGTGGTTGAAGACAGAATGAGAAAGGATTGTAGCCCATCCACGATGTTATTCGACCTGTTCATTAAGCAGTCAGTAAAGGAAATTCGGAGAGGGAAATAAAGTTCAGAGAGAAGAAATAAAAATTTTTTGTTAATGGTATTGTAATTAAATCAGAGAAAGCAAAGGACTTGGGCCAGTAGTTGAATGGAATGAATAGTGTCTTGAAAAGAGATTATAAGATTAATACTAAAAAAAGTAAAGCAGACGACGGAATGTGATCTAATTAAATCATGTGATTCTGAAGGAATCAGAATACGGAATGAGATGCCAAAGTGGTAGATGAGTTTTGTTGTTTACGTAGAAAAAGACTGCTAATGAACGAAGAAGAAAATATACAAAATGAATCCTAGCCTTTTATGGACGCGAAACGTGGACGATAAGCACTTCGGACTAGAAAAAAATTGAAGTTTTGTTGCGTGGTGTTACAAAAGAATGCTAAACATTGGATGGGTAGATCAAATAACAAATGAGAAAGTACTGATTCGAATTGGAAGGTAAAAGAAATTTATAGTATAACTTGTTTAAAAGAAGGATTTGGTTGATAGGAAACATAATTAGGAATTAAGGGAGCGTCACTTCGGGAAAATGTTTGGGTGGAGGGGGGATAGGATATGGTCGTAGGGACACTCAAAATGGTCCCTGAAGCTGAGCGGCTTAACACTCTCTCAGAGAATGAACTTGAATGTCCGACAACTCTTAGGTAAGATACATGACGGCTACATTTATCCAAAATAGTCAATTATATTTTAAGCATTCTTCCAACCGGAAAAATACATACAATTGTTCTCTCTCTACTCCCATATGGGCGGGTTTGTACCTCAGAGTCCGCTGGTTCGAGTCATGTGATGAAGTTTCTTTCAAAGTTTTCGCGAATTTTCCATTGTTTAACGTGTGCCGACTGACATTCACACTAGGGAGAAGTATCGTCATTTTTCTCGCTCTGCAGGTACCCCAACTAGCCTGAATAATACAAGGTGGGGCAAATAAAAGTGGTGCGGAGAATAGAGTTACAGGGTACAAAGAAATACAGCAGAGGAAAGGAAATACAATACTGATCTGACCATAGAAGATGTTGGAAGTGACTACCATTTGGCACTTTTGGGATTTGATCAGGAAGTGGCTCCTCCTTCGAATGTGAGTGTTTATGTTGTCCTTAGCGTAAGTTAGTTTAAGTTAGATTAAGTAGTGCGTAAGCCTGGGGACTGAGGACGTCAGTAGTTTGGTCCCATAGTCCTTACCATAAATTCCAATTCCAGGAAGTTGCTGAAGGTGGGTCGAAGCTGGACTGCTGGAATTGCTGTAGTCTCATTCGGATCGTTCTGCTGCAGTTCTTGAAGACTGTGAGGGTTGTTGCAATACAGATTAGACCTGAGGGCTCCACACAAAAAGTAATCGCATACTGACAGTTCAAGTGACCTGGGTGGCCATCTAGGGCCATGACCAGACTGACCTCTGCTATAAACTCTGTCAGGAATGAAGACTGTGTAAATGTGTTCCAAAGTTCTTACAGCTGTATGGGCAGTTCCTCCATCCTGTTGAAAGTAACTGCAGGTCTTTTCCTCCTCCATTAAAGCTGCCACAAATTCATGTCCAATCATGCACACTCGTCTGGGCCACTTTTATTTGTCCCACCCTGTATATACGCATTGGAAACCAGGGGACGACAATTTTCCATATCTTCGTTGATTTCCAAGTAGAGTACAAGTGTCACCCGTCCCCATCCTTTTCAGCCACCTCATCACACTACTTCGACCATAACTGTGTGTCTCCCATCAGTCTCCCTCACATCAAGTTTACACATCTTTCACCAAAAATTTCATTTTAATGTATGGAATTTCACCTTAACAAGCATATCATGTTACACACATTTCATTGGTTCGAGCCTCATAGACACACGTCTTTCATGCATTGCGTTATAAATCCCTCACAATTCATTTTCATGTACATCCCCATGCTCATATCCTAAGCTTTTTGTTTTCTATTTTGACGATGTATGTCCCCATTTTTCTAATCTATACTGTCAATGTTCCTCTCGTAAGGTGCCGTGGTCTCCTGACCTTCATTTCTTACATATTCCATCCTCACAATCGTATTCAGCACATCAAGACGCTTCATTCGAACCCAAACTCGATAAGGTAGAGTCAATTTTGTATAAATTCAAGTAAGCGATATGCAAATCTAATAAGTAAATCGCAAGTGCCCACCGAGGTTGAAAAAGTCGAGGCTGGCGTACACAACATGATGGCCACAGGAATTTTCATTCTAGGGAGGCGGCCAGGCCCTGGAAGTTCCGTCCCTTTAGAGGGGTGGGTCGGCGCACACCTACTTTGGCTGAAGCGACCACCCAGAGAGATGACAGCTTTTGCCAGAGCGAAGGGGTAACGACCCCCATGTTCGACTTAAAAGCAAATTCTGCTACATTGTGTGGGAGCGCCCAGAAGACGCATTTTTTTCATGGACAGACTGCATAATTATGGGGAGTTCTCACAGGAGGACTGTATATGACTAACGGAGATGCTACAGATCTCCTGTTTAATAGAGCAATGCTATTTGGCGGAATATTTCTGATGCAAAGAGCCAGAGGAGGAGGAGGGAAGACAGTGAATGATATACCCTTGCAACTTTTCCAAAATGGTTCAAATGGCTCTGAGCACTATGGGACTTAACATCTATGGTCATCAGTCCCCTAGAACTTAGAACTACTTAAACCTAAAAAACCTAAGGACATCACACAACACCCAGCCATCACGAGGCAGAGAAAATCCCTGACCCCGCCAGGAATCGAACCCGGGAACCCGGGCATGGGAAGCGAGAACGCTACCGCACGACCACAAGATGCGGGCGCAACTTTTCTAGGAAAAGGAGCCGTTCTGTTGTCGGTCTTGGAGTGGGAACACGTAACGACAGCGAGTGCGCTCGTATATGTAAGCAAAGAGCGAGGAACAAAGTCTCTCCTCAGTACTTCACTGGGAGAGCACCTCTGTCATTATCAAATCGGAGTGATACTCTATACTGAGTCGCTCGCGATTAAGCGTTGTTCGCTGTGTTGGCCACCACACTTATTGTGCAGTGTGAACACAGACAGAGTACTAATTAAACGCCCTCGAGCGAATATTGAGTGGCATCGTGGTGGACTGGTTATCTGACCGGTGTACCACACCACGACAAGGGGCGGAGAGGAGTCCTTGACTTCATCAAGGCGTAGGGAGAGTTTGATTGGTGATCAATCCAGATAGAAAGAGATAATTCAGTTATTTGTCAACAGCGAGCGACGCAGACAGCAGTCGTCCCAGCTCATGGTATTGTGCTCTACAGCGTATTCGAGCCCCATCTGTCCTCCATAACAGTACACTCCATTACATTTCTCACGTGACAGCCTTGACCGTACCTAGAAAAGTTATTCAAGTTGCGTACGCTGGCTCACAGCCACTCTGCCGAGTAAATAACATTCTTAAAGAAAATGGAGAAAAGAACCTTTCCATACTTTGTAAATAATAGCATTCCTGTCCATAAGAGGCAATCTACTGTTCCTTAAAGAACCTGGAATTTTATTAATTTATAAGAAAAAGTTTCACTAGATTTCTCAGAATTTTTTGCGATAAATAATATTGTTCGTTCGTTTAATGTTTCTCTTACACTAACTAGCAATACTCCAGTGCCCAAGTATTCCACTATTTACGTAAGAATATACACTACTGGCTATTAAAATTGCTACACCACGAAGATAACATGCTACAGACGTGAAATTTAACCGACAGCAAGAAGATGATGTCATATGCAAATGATTAGCTTTTTAGAGCATTTACACAAGGTTGGCGCCGGTGACGACACCTACAACGTGCTGAGATGATTCCAACGGATATCTCATACACAAACAGCAGTCGACCAGCGTTGCCTGGTGAAACGTTGTTGTGATGCCTCGTGTAAGGAGGAGAAATGCGTACCATCACGTTTCCGACTTTGATCAAGATCGGATTGTAGCCTATCGCGATTGCGGTTTATCGTATCGCGACATTGGTCCTCGCGTTGGTCGAGATCCAATGACTGTTGGCAGAATATGGAATCGGTGGGTTCAGGGGTGTAATACGGAACGCCGTGCTGGATCCCAACAGCCTCGTATCACTAGCAGTCGAGGTGACAGGCATCTTATCGGCATGGCTGTAACGGATCGTGCAGCCACATCTCGATCCCTGAGTAAACAGATGGGGACGTTTGCAAGACGACAACCATCTGCACGAACAGTTCGACGACGTTTGCAGCAGCATGGACTATCAGATCGGAGACCATGGCTGCGGTTACCCTTGACGCTGCATCACAGAAAGGAGCGCCTGCGATGGTGTACTCAACGACGAACCTGGGTGCACGAATGGCAAAACGTCATTTTTTCGGATGAATCCAGGTTCTGTTTACAGCATCATGATGTTCGCATCCGTGTTTGGCGACATCGCGATGAACGCACATTGGAAGCGTGTATTCGTCTTCGCCACACTGGCGTATCACCCAGCGTGATGGTATGGGATGCCATTGGTTACACGTCTCGGTCACCTCTTATTTGCATTGACGGCACTTTGAACAGTGGACGTTACATTTCAGATGTGTTACGATCCGTGGCTCTACCCTTCATTCGATCCCTGCGAAACCCTACATTTCAGCAGGATAAAGCACGACTGCATGTTGCAGGTCCTGTACGGGCCCTTCTGGATACAGAAAATGTTCGACTGCTGACCTGGCCAGCACATTCTCCAGATCTCTCACCAATTATAAACGTCTGGTCAATGGTGGCCGAGCAACTGGCTCGTCACAATACGCCAGTCACTACTCTTGATGAACTGTGGTATCGTGTTGAAGCTGCATGGGCAGCTGTACCTGCACACGCCATCCAAGCTCTGTCTGACTCAATGCCCAGGCGTATCAAGGCCGTTATTACGGGTAGTGGTGGTTCTTCTGGGTACTGATTTGTCAGGATCTATGCACCCAAACTGCGTGAAAATGTAGTCACATGTCAGTTCTAGTATTATATATTTGTCCAATTGATACCCGTTTATCATCTGCATTTCTTCTTGGTGTAGCAATTTTAATGGCCAGTAGTGTAGAATATTTTTGCGTCTTTTCCTTTCAGCGGGCGACTCGGGAAGATTGCTGAATCTTTTTCAAGCATTTCTTGTTCGTACATTAGGAGCGTCTGTCTGACTTCTGTAGGAGTGTGAGGTGGAAATTGTTTCATGCAGGAGCCATTACGCAACTTGACAAAAATAAAACACATACACTGTACAATCTCTTCGCGTATCTTATGTTGTATTATTAGGCACACACTTCACCCTACGTTAAAATCATTCTGAAAACATTGACAAGTGTGATTATTATAAGTAATTGTGGCATGTAAGGAAATAACGGGTCAGGTGCCAAAAAAGGGGAAAATTAGAGTTATCGGAAAAATTCCGCAGTAAATGCCAAGGTCAATAAAACATATTCTGACACGTGCGCCACAATAGCGGGAGAAAGTGTTTATAGTTGTCTAAAGATAGCATTCGTGTTTAAGATCAGACTTAATGTTCAATAAGGGATTGTTTGCCAATTCTCTGTCAGTGGTTCAAATGGCTCTAAGCACTATGGGACTCAACACCTGAGTTCATCAGTCCCGTAGAACTTAGAACTACTTAAACCTAACTAACCTAAGGACTTCTCACACATCCATGCCTGAGGCAGGATTCGAACCTGCGATCGCGCGGTCCAGACTGAAGTGCCTAGAACCACTCAGCCACCTCTGTTAGTGTCTTGGCGACGTGCGCTTGGATGAATTGTTGACAGTTGAAGTATTTCTGTGGTTTATTTGCAACAATAGGACATTGCTGAAGTAATTATTAAATGCATATAATACATAATATTGCATAATGGAAAGAAAAATCCGCACTAGAACGGAGGAAGAGAGGTGAAGGTAGTGTTCGCAGTAAAAGCGAGAAACTAGGCCGCGAAGGAAAGGAATATACTCGAAAGTGCAATTCTGTGGTACCAGCTAAAGAGGCTCCCGAGCACCTGGTAGACATTGACTGTCATTTTAACAATTATTATAAAGTTTGGAATCGACATAGGGAATTATAATGTATTTAAATGTGTTTAATTTATTATTGAAACGATTTTCATATCGACAAAAATCATCGTTGTGATTATGAGGTCATAGTTAACTACTTGCATTGAATCAGATCGTGATTTTGCTCGCATTCAGAGACAAAAGAGGCTAACGGTGAGTAAAGTTCCAAAAGATTGAGTTAGCTTCATCTCTAAATCCACGCATGCCTTACCATTCACAGTGACTGGTACCTAGAAAGAGATTACTACGATTTTAAGTCAGCTGCTGAAAAATATATGAATTTCACGTGTGCATAGAGCGCAGTGCATCAGACTTACTGCTGAACAGCTAGGGGTTTTGCAAGTTCGGTCAACTCTCGATGCAATTGAAGAAGTCAAACAAATTTGCATCTTGAAGAGGACTGTGAAATCTTCTGATGCTCAACAGACACAGCTGAAAACACTACACGGTGAACCTAGGTTGTCTCAAGAAAGGAGAAGTTAAAATGATTCCATTTGTAAAAAAAAGGGAGTAAATGGTTTTACAAGAACCTTGTGAAATGAGTGAAAATGGAGCACTTGTACCGTTATTTTTGTTGAAGCCATCTCATTTTCTTCAAATTTTGCGGCATTTTGATCTTAAACCTATTGACGTAGAATAAAAACACACATATGATATGAAAATTGTACAGTTTTTGTGTTTGTATTACGATCTCCAACTTTTACACTGCTGTACACATTTTGTTGATTATCTCTAAACCAAATTTTTGGTGCTTGGCGCAGTATTTACTTACATTCCACAATTTACTTTGTGGCGCTGGACATTCGTATGTTAGCTCGCGAATATCAGGCTGTACTGGGGATAACTGGTGTCCACATAAATATGGGATCCTCTAAGGCTACGTTCAGCACTTGTTCATGGTGCCCGTGTCGACACTGCTGCCAATACTTACATCAGTAGAGCCGTCTTGAGTGGTATGCTGTTAGTTTCATTTTATGTGTTGTGTGACGTTAGATTCTTGTCTCGTTAGCGTTTTTCCTTTCCTTTTTTTTAACCAGAATCAAATGATGGTATATGTCTAGATCAATATTACTGTACGTGCTGCGCTATAAACTGGAAACTACATAAAATTGCTATTAAAAGCTATGATGGTAGGTGTCACCACAGGAACACTTATCTCGCCAATGCACCATAAACTTAAGGCTTTCCCAAAGAACGATTTTTGGTTGGTTTGCGAAAGGCAAGCGTCATGTAACAGTGCAATAATGTTTCCTGTAATACCTGCACATGTTCGGAACTGAATGTTTGTGGTTTTACCTTCATGTTGCCGGCACTCGATCACCCTCGTGCTGCTTGACTTACGTAACACAGCTGTTTCCTTGCAGCCATTTCCCTGGTGGCCCTGGACACGCGCCTCGGTTGCCTGGATGGCAACCTGGCCCCAGATTCAGAACCTCAGCGGATTATCGAGGCGGCGCACACCGCGTTCGACTGCATGCTCAAGCTGGACGTGCGGCCCTCGCCCTGGAAGTACATCAGCACGCCCGCCTGGAGACGCATGGTCAAGGCGCAGGATTACTTCTATCAGTGAGTAGGCCTAAACTGCCCGCTTTGTACCAGCACTCAAGTTCGACATGGGAAACATGTTGCAATTACTCTAGACTAGAGGTTATAATGCCTGCCTGCCTTAAGTATAGTCGCCTGCTGCGATCAGTGTTCCTGTGTCAGTACCTACCCAATCCCTCAGCCATGTAGAGCCAAGGACGGTAGCAAAGTTAGATGAATTATTCTGTCACAGCAACTGCTTCTAGTGTGGACACAAAGGGAGACATTAACGCTACGCGTGTGAGTGGGAAGTAGGGGTGGCGATGGAGTGGGGCGAGGGGGGGGGGGGGCAATCGGAACAATCAAGTGGGCAATTAACGCCCAGTCCAGTGCTTCGTCTCCTGTATAACATCTCTAGTGAGGCTTTTCCGCGCATGCTGGTGCATGGTGACCGTTAAAAAAATTACTGTTGCCTCTGCCATGCATAGGCCCTGATCCACTATAGGATCAGCACAGGTTCAAATGGCTCTGAGCACTATGGGACTTAACATCTGAGGTCATCAGTCCCCTAGACTTACAATTACTTAAACCTAACTAACCTAAGGACATCACATACATCCATGCCGAAGCAGCATTCGAACCTGCGACCGCAGCGGTCGCGCGGTTCCCGACTGAAACGCCTAAACTCGCTCGGCCACACTGGCCGCCATCAGCAGAGGGTATGCATGCTTGATGTTGTCTGTGGTGTCACCGCCAGACACTACACTTGCTAGGTGGTAGCCTTTAAATCGGCCGCGGTCCGTTAGTATACGTCGGACCCGCGTGTCGCCACTATCAGTGATTGCAGACCGAGCGCCGCCACACGGCAGGTCTAGTCTAGAGAGACTCCCTAGCACTCGCCACAGTTGTACAGCCGACTTTGCTAGCGATGGTTCACTGTATACAGACGCTCTCAATTGCAGAGACGACAGTTTAGCATAGCCTTCAGCTACGTCATTTGCTACGACCTAGCAAGGCGCCATATTCAGTTACTACGAATGTACTATGAATAGATAATATTGTGAATCATGTACCGACAAGAGCGACATTCATCATTAATGGATTAAAGTTAATTATCAAACTAATTACGTCCGCTTTCTGAATTCTAATTCCTTGTTATGTTCCAGTCCTCACGTCAGTATAGTTCTTCCCTCCTCACGCCAGCCTGCGTGAGCTAAACGCGTGCATTTCGGCCTCCTCTCGCAACACGGTGTTGGCTCTTCTGCCAACACTACATTGTCATATCTCTAGGATCGTGCACCCATTAACATGGTCCCGTCGAGAAAGTAGAGCACTAAGTCAATGAAAAAACTTAATGGCATACAAGAAATAGTGTTGCAGGGTCTTCCGTAGAGAAAAAGATTCTCCGAGACAATGTGATAGAGCGAGTGACGGAACTAAAGTATTGTGCCAAGTTTGTTATTACCTCTTAAAAGAAAATATGTATATGATCTTATGACTTATTACTGTAGACTAGAGGTTATAATGCCTGCCTTCCTTAAGTATAGTCGACTGCTGCTATCAGTGTTCCTGTGTCAGTACCCAACCAATCCCTCGGTCATGTAGACCCAAGGACGGTAGCAAAGTCAGCAGAATTAGAAGAAGAAGAAGAAGAAGAAGAAGGTGTAATTAGATGAATGACGAACACTAACCTCACTTAACTAAGGTTTATTCAGCACTTGCACATACAAGAGCGCGGAGCGAACTGATATATGAGGATACTTCTAGAATGTACTGGAACTGAATATAGAAATTAAAATTGCACAGTCCAGGTGAGTTTTGAACTCACGACCCTTCATGCAACATTTTAGTATCATAACCACCACGGTGCTACTCGGTTTCTTCTGCGACAATATCCATAAGGACCACTTTTTAGGATCTGAGACATTAACGTTAGTATATCTGTTCCTTTTTTTGTAAATATTTGATATGTCTTTTTGCTTTATGACATATTCTACAACCTTGAACGTCCTTCTACTATGGATCCGAGGAACGAAAAGTTGTAAATTCCTTTCCTTTTTTTTTTTTATTATAGAGCTTGGCCAATTATAGGCAGCTTAGAACTTAAGACAAAGGTACAATTTTTTTCTCCTTGTCTTACCAGAACTTCTTCATGCGTTGGTTGATGGTCCGCCTCTGTTCATTTGACATGAACAGGGTGTTCATTTTAACTGAAGAGAATGAAATATATCGAAAACTATGCATCTGATCCAAAAAAAAATATAATTCCAATTTGTTTGTCTCGGAGGGGGACAGCCCATGACACCACACTCGACTCGCCAACAACCCCGTACGAGAGTGGCACGGGAGAGCAACTTTAAATCTTCAGTGGAAGTCCCTGTTTTTTCAATGTTCAAATGTGTGTGAAATCTTATGCAACTCAACTGCTAAGGTCATCACTCCCTAAGCTTACACACTATTTAACCTAAATTATCCTAAGGACAAACACACACACACACACACCCATGCCTGGACTCGAACCTCCACCGGGACCGTCCATGTCTGCAGCGCCTTAGACCGCTCGGCTAATCCCGCGCGGCGAATTTTCTTCGTTTCACCTCATATGGCACGGT
Source organism: Schistocerca nitens (assembly GCF_023898315.1). NCBI lineage: Eukaryota > Metazoa > Arthropoda > Insecta > Orthoptera > Acrididae > Schistocerca > Schistocerca nitens. Next base: position 642,195,248 of record NC_064618.1, on the reverse strand, counting down.
AATCGGAGGAATGAAAACTGGTACACAATCGTAATTTACATGCTACTCAACGGCCCTTGAATATCCATTAGGAAGTGGGACCCCATCTTAATGCTGAGAGGGTAGGACAGGCCAGTATTTCGTAACTTCTAATTGGAAAACCCAATCGCAATGTTGTATTCCTTCGATTTACCGAACAGAGGAGTACCCGACGCGTCACCGTGGCCATGCAGCGAACTACGACGTATCATAACAGACAGTACACTGCGATCACAACTCACTTATAGCGCAGACGTAGAACAGAGAGCGGCTCTAAACATTGCAATACTTGCGCAGTGTTTATCGCCTATATACTTACATATACTATATACTTACATATACTATATACTATACTATATACTGTACACTATATACTATATATTTACATATCTACATATCTTACATATCATACTTACTTATATATCTTACATAACAGATGTGCAAGTGGACGATGAATGTCGCAACTACAAAACAAAAAATTGAAATGATCCTGATTTACTGAGAATGTAGGAGAAATGTTGAGGCTAATGTTGCTTGTCTGCCGAACATTTTCCAGAGAAAGCTAGATCTTGTTAGCTCTTTTACAAGGTTGTGAACCTTTTTATGGCTAATGGCAGCGCATAAGAGCACGGTAATTACACCGTGATTCCGGTATGTCAGTAGGTAGCATTGTCACAATACTGTATTGTCATAAGTATCCTCCATACCACGCATCGCTGCCTTAAGAACTTCGTGACGCCGATTGTCATAACTCGGTAGTGTTTTGTGAATGGCCACTTCAACAAATGCAAACTCTCTTTGACCATCAAAATTCTTGTATATCAAACTTGCGTCCTCAGCATCCTTTTGTATGCTTCGGAAACATGGACTACCTATGCCAAACAAGGACGTCACCTTAATGCTTTCCACATGCGGTGTCTGAGATCCATCCTCGGAGTAACGTGGAAGGACCGAGTGACCAATGAAGTAGTGCTATCTAAAACTATCTGCAACAGTATTTCAGCTATCTTGAAGCAGATACGACTCCGCTGGCTGGGACACGTCCACCGTATGGATCCTGACAGATTACCACGTGAGGTGATGCTTGGAGAGATCTCTATAGCCAAAAGACCTGTAGGAAGTCCTGTATTGAGGTTCAAGGACTCCTGTAAACGAGATATGGAGAGCTTTCGAATCGACACAAACAGATGGGAGGCACGGGCTAGATTGAGACCAGAGTGGCGTGATGATATATCATCTGGAATGCCGAAGCATGATGAAGGCTTGTTAGACAGATTAAGGCAGAAAAAGCTTCGCAATGCTACCACAGCTCCTGCATCAGCAGAAGATACACGTGTGACAATTGCGGCAAGAGATGCCGTGCTGCCATTGGCTTGACAAGTCATATGAAAAAATGCAACCCATAAATACACATTCACTGCAACAATCATCTGTCAAGATGTCGCCGGATTTCTTTCTGTGAGGGTATTTAAAAGATAAGGTGCAGCAGCAAATGCCAACAGGCCGTGAAGACATGGTCAACCGCATCAGAAACGCCTGTGCTGACATGACCACAGATATGCTCGTGACCTGATGGAACTCATTTGAAAAGGGAATCACTAAATGCACTGAAGTTGGCAGTACTACGTTTGAATACTCACTCTAATTGGACATGTAGAGTAGCGTTCGCCTCGAGCCACGACCACAGTTCAAAAATGGCTCTGAGCACTATGCGACTTAACTTCTGAGGTCATCAGTCGCCTAGAACTTAGAACTACTTAAACCTAACTAACCTAAGGATATCACAGACATCCATGCCCGAGGCAGGATTCGAACCTGCGACCGTAGCGGTCGCTCGGTTCCAGACTGTAGCGCCTAGAACCGCTCGGCCAATCAGGCCGGCTCACGACCACAGTGGTGCGTCGAAATGTCGGAGGAATACAACGTTACGAATGGAGTTTCCAATTAGAAGCTATGAAATACTGGCCTGTTCTACCCTCGCAGTGTGGAGGTGTGGACCCACGTCCCATTGAATATTCAGGGGCCATTGATTAGCAAGTCGTAAATTACGACTGTGTACCCATTTCTATTCCTCCGATTACAACGCCATCTCTCGCGAAACCAAGAATATTCTTCAGACAAAATGTATGTAGATTTTGCCGTAGAGTCGTAATCTGCAACAACAAGTGGGATTTCCATTGAAGATTACAAAGTTGTTCCCCGTCGCCCACGCACGGCTTCTGGTGGGGAGTCGGGTGTGTTGTCATTGGATGTCCCCCTCGGAGACAAACAAACTGAAATTATAACATTTTGATCTGATGTCTAGTTTTAGAAATATTTCAATGTCTTCGGTTAAAATGAACACACTGAGCATAAATACAGGTTGGTCCACTTAAAACGTTTGAGCACAAATGTCTCTGGTACAAAGGTAGACATTGGAAAGCGACTTTCAGGTGTATGAGTGTAAAGCAGAGGCTCATATGAAATATAAGTTTCAATACAAACTTACGGTTTTTTTAAATGGACGCCCCTTATTTGTTACGCAATCAGTGACGAGAAAAACCACAAAAATAATGGCGTTGGTTTCATCGCGATACGTCAAATACTACCCGAGAAATAGCAAAGCGGATTTGACGCTTGAAACAAACGAAATCGCCGCTATTGAACATCAGCAGATGCAAGTGTGATCCCCACATATCAGTGTTTGTGGCAGGAAACCCTATTATTGCTTTCGACCCTCGTGAAAACGGTTAAAGTAAGATTACGTACATCAATCACAACACGATTATGAGCAAAGTGGGGTTCACGATTGTATCTCCAGCTGTGCAATAGCGGCGCGTTTCATTTATTTCAAGCGTCAACTTCATTTGCAATTTTTCGGGATGTAATTAGGCTATTGTGATGCGACCAATGCCATTCTTTTGTGATTTTTCATATTATTGAGTGCGTAAGTGATAATACAGGGTGTCATGTGAAAAATAAAAGTTTTGGTTGAAACTAATATTTGATTACGTCTTAATGCCTCATAGTATTTACTTTCATGAGCCCCTGTCGTACATTCTTAGTACCTATTTTTGTTTCAGAGATAATTGCGCTGAAACTTTCAACTGGGCCACCCTGTACATACGAGTAGAAATGGGAAAATTGTGTTTTTATATGTACCGGTATTTGAATGAAAATGAAACTATTAATATAAAAAGAAATAAAAGGAAGAAGATCCCCTTACAGTAAAAGAAAACACACAAATATCTCATAAAGATGCAAATACATATATACATACATACTTATTGGCGGTCGCAGACCCTGAAGACCATGCACCGACATTACACGTTCCTCCATAGATGGTGATCTTGTACGCTTTGTATCCACTATCCTCATGAACACCCAACTGCTGAAGATACTTCTGCGGTTCATCTTCTCATGGCTTTCTTGGTCTTCCAACAGGACTAGTTCCATCAGGTATTCTATAAGCATAACTTTAGGCCGACACATTTCTGGCCTTTTTACAATGTGCCCTGCCAGGCTTATTCTCCGCTCTTTCATTTCCTGCACAGTGTTCGGTTGTTTCATTAGGTTGTACAGTTCTTGGTTCTTTCCACGTCATCACGTGCTCTCATCACAGATTGGCCCAAAGATCTTTCTCATGATTTTCCGTTCAAAGATCAGCAGGTCCTCTTCACCTTTTTTGTGGTGCTTAAAGTTACTGTCCCACATAGCAACACCGGTTCTGTCATTGCACTATAGGTTTTAAATTTGGTCTTAATTGACAGATTTTTGAAGAAATTATCTGCTTCAGACAGATATAAGCTTTAGACCTAATTAAAAATTTTGTACATATATATTTACATAATATATTTACAAAGATTCAGATAAATTATGTAAATACATATCTGCAAAAGAGACCTATGGTCTGTCTGAAAAATATTTAAAAAACGTCAAAATATTGAAAGCGATTTCTCAATAACATCAGTAAATTGGTGCAACAGTACATGTAATATGGTATTGAAAATTAATAATCATAATAAATAAAAAATTTGCGAGAACATTACAGTCTCATATGTGCGTGCCTAGCAGTACTCGCGTCCGTCGGTCGTCGCAATTTAATATATTGTTATGGTTATTATTATTTTTTGATTGTTGCCGACTTACGTGGTGGGCCTTAATAAAAATTATATTTCATTTAATTTTGATTTTACGATTAAATGCTTTCCTGAAGTTCCCCATTTTAGCAATATTAATCTTAAATTATTTGTTACGTTAAGGAATGATAGACTCGCTGAATCTTAAAACATGAGCATATAAGTTGTACAATGTAATAAACTTTTCATATTAATTTCCTCGGCTAGTCAGTTCACTTTAAAGCAAGAAATCTTTAGTTATTAATTAAAATTGCGGCCCACACACGCGCGAGAGTATTTTTCTTACCTCCGTTAACCATTGTATTGTAATCAGAGTCCTGGCTCTGGGTCTCGGCTATGGTACTGAAAATAAGAATCTTAAAGCTAAGTATTTTCTGCAACGTCGGGCGGCTGTGGAGAAAAATTAATACTATGTTAATAGCGGGCGAGTTTTCCGCTTCCGCTAATTTTTCATAAGTTAATATCGCCACGTAATGGCGTCGTTGGCTGCATCGGCTGCTGCGATTGTTGAACTGTAAATTACTTGAATGCAGGTTAATTCAAGGAAGGCAGACATGAAATCGGGAAAACCTCTTACAAATTAAAAGTGCACAATAATATTAAATCAGTATATTATATGCTTAACTCATACAAATATGCTTACATTTGCCAGCACTCGCAAGATGTCCCTCTATACACATTCAAGACAAAAGAGGAAGTCCAGACGACTAAAAAATTAACAAAAGAGCGTATCTTGTCGTCTCTTTAGATCATTTTGTCATAAATTATTTCTTTGCATTTGAAACTTGGACAGAGAGATTATTATTTTACGGCTACACGATAAAAACATATTATTCAATTTATAAATACTGTTTTTCAAGTCCTTTCGTAATATAGCACTGGGGACGCTATATTGCCCCCCGAAATGTTTATGTCATAAAAAAGTTCGTGTTTTTTGACATAAATATTTCCTCTTTCATGTCCACAGTGTCCACACGCAGATTTTTCTTTCACAGTTTACATATGTCACATCGTTTGTTGTAATTACTGAGGTGTGTTGCACACAAAGTGTAATACAGATGAAGTTCAAGGTATACAACCACGAGTTAGTCCGGAATATTTGAAGTCCCAGGGGTGTCAACTGTTCGCTCCCCATTTGGCGCGGCCGTAGGGAAACCTGGGGAAAACCTCGGCGGAGCGACAGACTAACTGCTTTGGTCACTTTCACTTAAATGTTTCTGGGATGTCATTGGAGTACAAGCTGTGCATACATTACAAATAATTTTTTGTTGCACTATGCAAAGAAATGAGTTCATTATAGCAATTGACTTCGGTGTCGTTGATGATCTACGCCGCGGCGTTTAGCTCGTGACGGCGTCGGTTGGTGTGTTCGGTGCTCGGCGATCGCGGCGGCTGCGGAGAGGTCAACGCCCGTTCGACGCCAGCGTGTCTCTCGCCGTCGCGGAACGTTAGAATCAGCTGATCGGCCGCACGGTTGGCGATGCGCTTCTGTCTCGCCAGGGCGTGGCGGAGTGGGATGATATTCGTCCCCCGCGCTTGTTGGCAGGAGTCAGCTCTGCTACGCATCTCCGACGTAGTACATGAAACATACACACAACCAACGTAATATTTGTTTCCCGCTGCAGATGGTTACGCTAGTGGGAAAGAAGCATTTATTAGTGCGGCAGTTGTTGTTAAGTTTTCGCCAGTTTCCGAGTGTCAAGCTAGCACTGTCCTGCAGAATACATGACATGGATCTTCTCCCGTGAATGCAGTTTTGATGCACCACTGTTTCCATTACATGTCAGTTTTTGTCTTGATACAATTATTTATGTTTTCGCCGCACTCGCAGGCATTGGTGAGTGTCCCAATACGAGCTTAGCACAAACATTCGCCGTTTCTGCGGTCGCTGTTTTGCAACAGTCCATGCATCGCATTCCGTCTCGCATTGTTGTACTCACTGAAATTACAGTCTGTCCCAAAAATATTGACTGTGGGTTCACTTCACGTTAACAGTTCACATTTATAAGCAAATTCACAGTTTTTCGTGCGTAATATTGGCGTTTGGCGTCCTTATCGCTGTTGAACGTTCAATACTAGCACTTCACTGTCCATATCACAGTTTCACCTTCACAGTTTTTCACACTGCTTAAAGTAACTATTTCGATTAGTTCGCCGGCCGCGGTGGTCTCGCGGTTCTAGGCGCGCAGTCTGGAACCGCGCGACTGCTACGGTCGCAGGTTCGAATCCTGCCTCGGGCATGGATGTGTGTGATGTCCTTAGGTTAGTTAGGTTTAAGTAGTTCTAAGTTCTAGGGGACTGATGACCACAGCAGTTGAGTCCCATAGTGCTCAGAGCCATTTGAACCATTTTTTTCGATTAGTTCACAAACACTAATGTATTTCATTCAGTCTGAACTGGATTTTGGCTCGTGCTGGATTTTACCAGTCTCTCGCACTAATTATCTCTTTTCATTTTCCACTTAGAGTCGTACTTGCCTTCAGATTTTTTGACTATACAATTGTATTTCCGTCTCATCTGAGGTAAGTCCCCATGTCATGTCTGCCCACTCATTGCGTACTTACCCTCTAGAGCCAGGCTCGACTTTACAAAACTTTGCCTCTCGCATTATCGTACACATTTTATAATCTAGGCCTAGCGTGCAATTTCCTAGATAAGTGTTTGATTTGTGACTTTTGTTTACACGATAAATTCGTGCAGATCTCTGCCTTAGCAGATGGCAATATATTTTAACAGTGCTTAGCGGAAGTCACGTTTACTGATTTGCTTTGTACCTTGTCCACAACACATGAGGTACCTTGGGTGATGCACACCCTGCACTGATATTGTTAAGTAAATTATGATTGAGCATATTTCAAGATCGGTATAGACATAAATACATAGAACAACGTATACACTATAATATTGAATTTCATAAGTTGCATTACTACTACAGTTCAAAAATATTCATGAAACACTAATGAAAAATTCTTTCATCGTTACATGCTGTTGAATTTTTTTTAAGCATTTTTCAACATGAAATTTGTAAAATATTCTTAAACCTATGTTCATTTTTTTTCTTCAAAATGCAATTGTTTAAAAATACTATTATTCCTTAACATCTACAAAACTGAATCGCACTAATCTTGTGTGCCTCATTGTCTTTAAATGTTACACTAAATTCTGAACATTTACACACAGAAAAAAATACACTATAAACTTAACCTACTACACACAAATGTAAACGTTGCTCTACTGAGCGAACTTCTTTAAGTCTTTGTATGGATAGAGTCCTTTAATCTCTTCCGATTCTACGTCACCCAACACCCCTTGGGTGATGCACACCCTGCACTGATATTGTTAAGTAAATTATGATTGAGCATATTTCAAGATCGGTATAGACATAAATACATAGAACAACGTATACACTATAATATTGAATTTCATAAGTTGCATTACTACTACAGTTCAAAAATATTCATGAAACACTAATGAAAAATTCTTTCATCGTTACATGCTGTTGAATTTTTTTTAAGCATTTTTCAACATGAAATTTGTAAAATATTCTTAAACCTATGTTCATTTTTTTTCTTCAAAATGCAATTGTTTAAAAATACTATTATTCCTTAACATCTACAAAACTGAATCGCACTAATCTTGTGTGCCTCATTGTCTTTAAATGTTACACTAAATTCTGAACATTTACACACAGAAAAAAATACACTATAAACTTAACCTACTACACACAAATGTAAACGTTGCTCTACTGAGCGAACTTCTTTAAGTCTTTGTATGGATAGAGTCCTTTAATCTCTTCCGATTCTACGTCACCCAACAAATAGCTACATCCATGTGGTATGTCTATCACTTTGTAGGGCCCGGCATACACCAGTTGCCATTTTTTATTCTTTTTCGCTGACAGAGATGACTTGGGATGAGTCCTTATTAGCACCAAGTCACCTGGTTGATACATTGTTACCTTCTTTATTTTCTTGTCATGCTTCTCCTTTCGGTGCTCCGCGCACCTCGTTAAATTATTTAAAGTCTCAGCTATAATTTGTTCGTGAGGTACAACTTGTCGTGGTACAGTTGGTAATGGTGACAGCCAGCTGTCGGTTTCATTCTTTCCAAACATGACTTCTAGTGGAGTATAACCGGTGGCTGAATGTGCCAATCTATTGTGGAGTTACTCAAAAGTTGAAACGTATTCTGCCCACTTGGTGTCGCGATTCGGAATGTAAGTTCTCATGAACCTGTTCAACTCTTTAAAGGTACGCTCTACAAGACTGCTCTCCGGGTGAAATCGAGCTACAAAAATGTGTTTAACACCTTGCTCTTGTAGAAAAGTTTTCCATTTGAGACCAGTAAAATAGGTGGCATTATCGGATAATATGATCTGTGGTTTGCCAACATTAACAAAATAATCTGTTCGTAATTTCTGAATGAGGGGTGTGGCCGTTGAAGCTTTTACAGGATACAATTTTAGAAATTTGGAAAAGGCATCATATACAGCAAATACATATTTCACACCACCTCTGCCAGTGGGTAGTGGCCCTAGAATGTCAACAGAAACTAGTCATAATGGTTTGTTAGGAACAACAGGATGCAATTCACTTACAGTGGGCAGATTTGTAGGTTTCGTCCTTTGACAAACTACACATGTCCTTACAACATTCTGAATTATTCTTTTCATATTCTTAAAATGACATTGTCTTGCGAGAATTGCTCTACATTTTTCAATACCCACGTGTCCCCACAAAAGGTGCACGTGCCAGATTAAATCACTGATACATACTTCCGGTACACAGATACACCACAAGTCCTTGTTAACATCCTTCCGGTAATATAATACCCCATTTTGCACAGAATAATGGCTACCTATCTGATTTCCACCCGAAGATAGTTCTTGTTTGACTTTTCCCAAGGCGGGATCTTCGTCCTGTAAACTAGTCAGTTGCTTGCACAATAGGCCTTACCTTACTTATTTTTCTTTCTCGCAATCCTTTTTCTTTTCTACACTTTTTCCTCTCCAGATCTCCTCAGGGTGTGGTTTTGTTGTTGTACATGTAAAAGAATTCATACAAGCATTAATATTTTACAACAATTAGACACATACATAATTACATTCATTACAATAGAGTCAGATTTCGTAAATTTCGTATTTTCTTTAATCGGGCCCCAAAGTTGCGGCGCCAATCTCACGTCCGTCGGCCGTCGCAATTTAATATATTGTTATGGTTATTATTATTTTTTGATTGTTGCCGACTTACGTGGTGGGCCTTAATAAAAATTATATTTCATTTAACTTTGATTTTACGATTAAATGCTTTCCTGAAGTTCCCTATTTTAGCAATATCAATCTTAAATTATTTGTTACGTTAATGAATGTTAGACTCGCTGAATCTTAAAACATGAGCATATAAGTTGTACAATGTAATAAACTTTTCATATTAATTTCCTCGGCTAGTCAGTTCACTTTAAAGCAAGAAAACTTTAGTTATTAATTAAAATTGCGGCCCACACACGCGCGAGAGTATTTTTCTTACCTCCGTTAACCATTGTATTGTAGTCAGAGTCCTGGCTCTGGGTCTCGGCTATGGTACTGAAAATAAGAATCTTAAAGCTAAGTATTTTCTGCAACGTCGGGCGGCTGTGGAGAAAAATTAATACTATGTTAATAGCGGGCGAGTTTTCCGCTTCCGCTAATTTTTCATAAGTTAATATCGCCACGTAATGGCGTCGTTGGCTGCATCGGCTGCTGCGATTGTTGAACTGTAAATTACTTGAATGCAGGTTAATTCAAGGAAGGCGGACATGAAATCGGGAAAACCTCTTACAAATTAAAAGTGCACAATAATATTAAATCAGTATATTATATGCTTAACTCATACAAATATGCTTACATTTGCCAGCACTCGCAAGATGTCCCTCTATACACATTCAAGACAAAAGAGGAAGTCCAGACGACTAAAAAATTAACAAAAGAGCGTATCTTGTCGTCTCTTTAGATCATTTTGTCATAAATTATTTCTTTGCATTTGAAACTTGGACAGAGAGATTATTATTTTACGGCTACACGATAAAAACATATTATTCAATTTATAAATACTGTTTTTCAAGTCCTTTCGTAATATAGCACTGGGGACGCTATACCGTTTAGATCTATAATGGCCTAATGCAACATAATATGTGTATCCTCATCCCTTACAGCATCAATGGCTGTGATGCAGTGATCAAAGTACGTGAAATAAAACAGTGAAAAATATTTAAGCATACTGCTTGTAGTACATAACACTAATCTTTCTGGTCATAGTGCATCACAATTAATAGAGAGGTATCAGAACAAGAAAATGTACACAAAAATATGCAAAATGTTTGCATCTAACTCAGTAAAGACAGAAAAGACCCCGACAGAACTATGGCAAAATCTCAGAGAAATAATGTTCTGTCTCTGCCTAATTTTGCAAGATGCCGCTTCAGTCGGGTGTAAAAATAAATGTCAACGGAAAAAAGAAACGCTAAAATGAAGATTTGGCCCTGTCTGACTACCCCCTGATTTACATTTCCTAAGTTAAATTACTAATCAGTTGCCAAACTCTGCCCCTTACTATGACTGCACGATCTAATATGAATAACGCGAAATGACTGACATCATCTATGTACCAAACACTAGAAGACACTGCTTTCAAAGATGATGTACGGTGGCGTGGTACCTCAGCGGAAATAAACTAACGTGATCACAGCTGTTTAGCTTTTATAGCCCTAATAAGCCGAAGCAATTTGCGATATCACCGTACGTACTGCGTCCGTTGCGTCGAAGTGATGGTTCTCGTACTCGTCTGCAGCGATGGAAGAACTCCAGCCACAAATAAACTCTTTCAAAGACTAGGATGGCAGAAGGTGGTCCTCTGACTAATATACTCTAATACTGTCTTCTCCTCTCTGTGTTCTGCAGAGAAGAAACGCGAACTCCCAGCCACAAGGACGGAGTTCAGATAACGTCTCAACGTAAGTATAGGCAGAGGAAGTGTTCTCAATTACTGAACGCTGCGTACTCAACGACGACTTCCAACCCGGAAGTACAGTGCCTAACTGTTCTAACTATAAACTCTCCTGAGAGCAAAGACATCAAGTCCGTCTGTACCAAAAAAGCTGATATCGAGCGACCGTCACACATGTGCGCTCACAACGGAAGACCTCGTCTCCCCACCGCTGGCTTCCCAGCAAGCTCAGCTCCCCACCACCGTAATTCCGAAAACCAATCATATTCCCGAAACTACGGAATATTCTCCCTCTCTACAGATTCCTCCGAACTCCGACCAACCATATTTTAGTCTTTTGTTGTCAAGCGCGGAAAGTTTGCGAGGAAAAACCTATACTCATACAATGGTATGCTTCTGACTAAAAATCCTTGGAAATAACACAGCCTGCATGGTTTCCGAGGTGCCGCTTCTTCGTTCCTCTCACCTGCGTCCAAGATTTGCAGAGTTTGCAAGTATTATCTGGTTATCCTTCTTGCCCCACTTCAATAGCGGCCGGCCGTCATCCTATTCTGCTCCAGAGCTCAGGTGCCACGACGTCCGTCTAGCTACTTCCTGTGTTTAAGCAGGACCAACACCTATGCGGGCCTTCCACCCAGAGCTTGAGTTCTGGCTGCCGTTTCATCTCCACTGGCGTTCGAACCTCTACTAGTATAGGCAATCATTCATTACGCCGGTTTTATAATAAAGACGCTCCGTCACCTTTCATGCAATAAGCGTTAACAATTATTTCCAAGGCGTATGTGACAATGTCAGTATGCTTTATATATATATATATATATATATATATATATATATATATATATATATATATATATATATATATATAATCACTGTACCACTGCTAAGTGTGAATGGCGTCTCACAAAACAGCACACAAGCAGTAAAAAAATTGTACATTTGAAACAGCAAAAATTATTATATAAACAAAGTTGCATCATGTTTTACAGTAAAAGCTACGATAAGACATATGCATATATTCATAGAAAAGTCATGTCAACAAGGAAGTAACACAAAGAAAAATTAAAGTTCCAACTTGGCACATGGTTAACGTACTTCTTCTTAAGCTAACAGAACAAACTTGAAAATGAAAGCAAAACGAAAAATATATTACACAGTTATTTTGCGGTATGACAGTTGATGACACACTCATTTCACTACATAATACTAGTACACACATTCTTATAAAACATTTTAAAGGCCACAATAATGTGTATTATGCACAGCACATCATACACACTACTGTTTTCACCCGCATGAAGTGATATCATCGTATTCGCAGCATAGAATATGGAAATGGCATCGTAATAACTGAATCCATTATTACATTTTGTATCTTCCATTCTCACTATCGTTATTCGGTACCAATATGTTCCAAAAAGCCGCGTCGAAAATGCGATTTTACAGGGGGTAATAACTCGGGCTCTACCGATCACAGAGATAACAGGACAAGTGCTTTGGATAACCTTTGGTCTAGGACCGTTTTTATACGTATCGGAAGAACGGGCATACTGTAGCTATCCTACAATATAGCTTTAAAATTTGAACATTACACGTTTCGTCCAGCCCATGCAAACTGAGCAAATCGGTCGATTCCTTTGCATTTGGTGTTGTCTAGGGTGAAGTAAAGAAGCTGGAGTGTGGACTGCGGCAACTGGTTCCCCACTTTTCTGTCAGGGTCTTTTAAAGGGAGATATTCGCTTTTTTTGTGACCCGACGGGAGTATTTCTCCACTGGTTATTATTAACATTATTATTATAGCGGCAGCAGTAGAAGTAGTAACAGTGGTACTGCTCGTATTAACTTTGTTAGTTCATGTTGTTGTTGTTGTGGTCTTCGGTCCTGAGACTGGTTTGATGCAGCTCTCGATGCTAATCTATCCTGTGCAAGCTCCTTCATCTCCCAGTACCTACTGCAACCTACATCCTTCTGAATCTGCTTAGTGTATTCATCTCTTGGTCTCCCTCTACGATTTTTACCCTCCACGCTGCCCTCCAACGCTAAATTTGTGATCCCTTGATGCCTCAGGACATGTCCTACCAACCGATCCCTTCTTCTAGTCAATTTGTGCCACAAACTTTTCTTCTCCCCAGTTCTATTCAATACCTCCTCATTAGTTACGTGATCTACCCACCTAATCTTCAACATTCTTCTGTAGCACCACATTTCGAAAGCTTCTATTCTCTTCTTGTCCAAACTATTTATTGTCCATGTTTCACTTCCATACATGGCTACACTCCATACAAATACTTTCAGAAACGACTTCCTGACACTTAAATCTATACTCGATGTTAACAAATTTCTCTTCTTCAGAAACGCTTTCCTTGCCATTGCCAGTCTACATTTTATATCCTCTCTACTTCGACCATCATCAGTTATTTTGCTCCCCAAATAGCAAAACTCCTTTACTACTTTAAGTGTCTCATTTCCTAATCTAATTCCCTCAGCATCACCCGACTTAATTCGACTACATTCCATTATCCTTGTTTTGCTTTTGTTGATGTTCATCTTATATCCTCCTTTCAAGACACTGTCCATTCCGTTCAACTGCTCTTCCAAGTCCTTTGCTGTCTCTGACAGAATTACAATGTCATCGGCGAACCTCAAAGTTTTTATTTCTTCTCTGAGGATTTTAATACCTACTCCAAATTTGTCTTTTGTTTCCTTTACTGCTTGCTCAATATACAGATTGAATAACATCGGGGATAGGCTACAACCCTGTCTCACTCCCTTCCCAACCACTGCTTCCCTTTCATGCTCCTCGACTCTTATAACTGCCATCTGGTTTCTGTACAAATTGTAAATAGCCTTTCGCTCCCTGTATTTTACCCCTGCCACCTTCAGAATTTGAAAGAGAGTATTCCGGTCAACATTGACAAAAGCTTTCTCTAAGTCTACAAATGCTAGAAACGTAGGTTTGCCTTTTCTTAATCTTTCTTCTAAGATAAGTCGTAAGGTCAATATTGCCTCACGTGTTCCAACATTTCTACGGAATCCAAACTGATCTTCCCCGATGTCGGCTTCTACCAGTTTTTCCATTCGTCTGTAAATAATTCGTGTTAGTATTTTGCAGCTGTGACTTATTAAACTGATAGTTCGGTAATTTTCGCAACTGTTAACACCTGCTTTCTTAGGGAATTATTATATTCTTCTTGAAGTCTGAGGGTATTTCGCCTGTCTCGTACATCTTGCTCACCAGATGGTAGAGTTTTGTCAGGACTGGCTCTCCCAAGGCCGTCATTAGTTCTAATGGAATGTTATCTACTCCCGGGGCCTTGTTTCGACCCAGGTCTTTCAGTGCTCTGTCAAACTCTTCACGCAGTATCGTATCTCCCATTTCATCTTCATCTACATCCTCTTCCATTTCCATAATATTGTCCTCAAGTACATCGCCTTTGTATAGACCCTCTATATACTCCTTCCACCTTTCTGCTTTCCCCTCTTTGCTTAGAACTGGGTTTCCATCTGAGCTCTTGATATTCATACAAGTGGCTCTCTTTTCTCCAAAGGTCTCTTTAATTTTCCTGTAGGCTGTATCTATCTTACCCCTAGTGAGATAAGCCTCTACATCCTTACATTTGTCCTCTAGCCATGCCTGCTTAGCCATTTTGCACTTCCTGTCGATCTCATTTTTGAGACGTTTGTATTCCTTTTTGCCTGCTTCATTTACTGCATTTTTATATTTTCTCCTTTCATCAATTAAATTCAATATTTTTTCTGTTTCCCAAGGATTTCTACTAGCCCTCGTCTTTTTACTTACTTGATCCTCTGCTGCCTTCACTACTCCATCCCTCAAAGCTACCCATTCGTCTTCTACTGTATTTCTTTCCCCTGTTCCTGTCAATTGTTCCCTTATGCTCTCCCTGAAACTCTGTACAACCTCTGGTTCTTTCAGTTTATTCAGGTCCCATCTCCTCGAATTCCCACCTTTTTGCAGTTTCTTCAGTTTCAATTTGCAGTTCATAACCAATAGATTGTGGTCAGAGTCCACATCTGCCCCTGGAAATGTCCTACAATTTAAAACGTGGTTCCTAAATCTCTGTCTTACCATTATATAATCTATCTGATACCTTTTAGTATATCTAGGATTCTTCAATGTTCATAGTCAGTAGTATTTATTGACCTTCTCGCTACATATGGACCGAGCGAGGTGGCGCAGTGGTTAGCACACTGGACTCGCATTCGGGAGGACGACGGTTCAATCCCGTCTCCGACCATCCTGATTTAGGTTTTCCGTGATTTCCCTAAATCGTTTCAGGCAAATGCCGGGATGGTTCCTGTGAAAGGGCACGGCCGATTTCCTTCCCAATCCTTCCCTAACCCGAGCTTGCGCTCCGTCTCTAATGACCTCGTTGTCGACGGGACGTTAAACACTAACCACCACCACCACCTACATATGGTCAAATCATTTTTAATTATATTAATACTAGTTTATTACCATCTGTCATTTTAAAATTATTGTTATTTCTTAGGTTACCATGAAGTGAAAAGTACAGTATTTGTGAAACCCCGCTCCAGTGTAACAGAAGGCCCAGGGCCCTAATCTGGTCAGGTTAAATAAATAACTAACAAGGGGAGGCCACGACGTTTGGAACGCGGATTTACTGCAAACTTCGTACGCTCATAGTACTCCATGAGGACAACAAAATGTGTAAGCAGTAGCGCGTACTTCTCAAGCGTTACTGAGAAAATCGCAAGATAGTTTCGGTCGTCAAATATATATCTGTGCGTGTCCATTTTAACCGTGAAGCGGCTGCAGCCGCGTGATGGCGGCACTGTCGCTCAGCGTGTTCGGTCAGAGCGTTAGCTTTCCTTTCTAATAAAAGAACTGAGCGAACGGGCCATCGAAAAAACTGAACGGGTATCACCGGACGTCCGCCATGAATAAATTCAACGAATAATATAGAACAAAATACGTTTAAAAAAAAGTGGTTGGCGTTCAAGCCGGTGGATCGCTGGATCGAGTTCGTAAATTTTTTTCTTTTTAGTTTCAACGCAGTCATTTTCTTTATTATTTATGTTACAACTGATATAATGGGGAAAATACGCGTAATCGGATGAACTTTTATTAAATTTAATTATTTGGCAGTCTACAAATAATATAATATTCACGAATATCGACTAGTAAACGGCCAAACGCATAAAGTGATACTGAAAATTTATGCTTGTCCGTGATTTGAGAAATCCCTTATACCTGGAAGTCGCCCGAAACGACTTGTTACCTCCAAGTTTTGACCGGCACAGACGGCTTTCGAAAGATTTACAATTAATCGTCGCTTTCGACTTTAGGAGTACAAGTTGCAGGATGGTATTTGTCGTAAAAACATGGAAAACATAAAGTTGAATAAATGCTATGTTTCCGCATACGCAAGGTCTTTTGACGTTTTCCGTGGAAAAACAAACCTCGTTAACATTTTCAAATACCTCTCTTTCAGACGATAATTTGGAAAAATGGTTCAAAGGGCTTTGAGCACTATGGGACTTAACTTCTAAGGTCATCAGTCCCCTAGAACTTAGAACTACTTAAACCTAACTAACCTAAGGACATCAAACACATCCATGCCCGAGGCAGGATTCGAACCTGCGACCGTAGTGGCCGCGCGGTTCCAGACTGTAGCGCCTTTAACCGCTTGGCCACCACGGCCGGCGATAATTTGGAAGCAAACCATGCATAACGCAGTATTTCCTTAAAAATCGCCGCTGATAATTGGTTATGCGGTATCGAGCGTATTTTAATAGCGTCTTCCGAGAAGCAATTTCTCGTTCTCTTTCGATTAAATACGAACAGTTTTGAAGACACGGACAAGCATACATTTTCAGTATCACTTTATGCGTTTGGTCGTTTACTAGTCGATAGTTGAGTATATTATATTATTTGTTATAATAGAAATTAGTAGACTGCCAAATAACATTATAAATTTAATAAAAGTTCATCCGATTACGTGTATTTTCCCCAGTATATCAATTGTAATATAAATAGTAAAGAAAATGACTAAGTTGAAAATAAAAAAAACTGACGAAAGGAACTCGATCCAGCGATCTAGTGACTTGAACGCCAACCACTTTTTTTTTTAAGGATCTTGTTCCTTATTGCTCGTCGAATTTGTTCAAGGCGGACGTCCGATGACACCCGTTCAGTTTTCTCGTTCATCCGTTCGCTCAGTTTTATTATTAGAAAGGAGAGCTAACGCTCTGACCGAACATGCTTTCTTTTTAAGTCTCATTTTGTTCACTTTCGTTCGTTGCATCTGCTCGGGCGGTACGTCGTAAGACATCCGTTTAAGTTCGTTGTTGATCGATTAACTCAGTTTTTTTATTACAGAGGGCTGCCAACCCTCTGACCGGAGTCGGCCGGTGTGGCCGTGCGGTTCTAGGCGCTTCAGTCTGGAACCGCGTGACCGTACGGTCGCAGGTTCGAATCCTGCCTCGGGCATGGATGTGTGTGATGACCTTAGGTTTGTTAAGTTTAAGTAGTTCTAAGTTCTAGGGGACTGATGACCACAGATGTTAAGTCCCATAGTGCTCAGAGCCATTTGAACCATTTTGAACCTCTGACCGAACACGCTGAGCTACCGTGCTGCCACGCACAGATATATATTTGACGACCGAAATTGTCTTGCGATTTTCTCAGTAACGCTTGAGAAGTACGCGCTACTGCTTACACATTTTGTTGTCCTCATGGAGTACTACGAGTGTACGAAGTTTACAGTAAATCCGCGTTCCAAACGTCGTGGCCTCCCCTTGTAAGTCAGTTTTGTCAATAGTTGGCGACGTCAAAGGTGCAGTTACATTTTTCAAGAAGATTTCAAGTAGATTTCCCTTAAGAATACTTGCTGAAGTACAAAAAAATTAAAAACACAACCATTACTAACCAACTAGTGACATTACGGGAGCAAATTCGTCAATTTTAGGCGAGTTCAGTGATATAATCAGTCAGCTCCAAGGAAGCCATGATCCCGATTGTTGAACTAGACCAATATTTTTCTGGGGTATTTTTGCCTAGAAGCAGTGATCCCTTAATCTTCTGGGAATCCAGATAACTGCTACAAACGACACTTCAGTAGATGCGTCTGAAAAAATTATGCATTCCAGCTACATTAGTGACCTGTCAGTGTAGCTTTTCACAAGAAGGACTCATATGCACCGAGAAAAGAAACGACTCACTTCGAGTAAAATTGGTCGTATTTTGTTTATAAATCGTTACACTTATTAGTTTCTTTGTCTTAGACACATATATTGTTATATTGATTCTGAAAAATAACAGTAGATAACTTCAGGAGGTAGAAAATTACTTTCAGTTGTATTGTAGTTTTCGTATGATATTTTGTTTTCAGTGCAGTTATAAAACAGTAAGAAGAATGAGCTTTGTTTTTGTGTTTTTCAAAGTTGGTAAAAACATTCAGAATTTTGTCGTGATATTTTCAAATTTCACCGACAACGAAATGTAGGAATTTTCGGGAATTTTAAAACTAGATTGAATGTAATGGAAATTTATTAATATCCTGTGTTCTTTTAAACCAGGTTAAGATAAAGCAAAAATATCCGTCCATTGACCTTGTTTTAGAAATGCAAGTCGCCATCTTTTAATTTATGTAAGTGAATGGTGATGAGTCATGAAAAATAGCTAGTTCATTCCATTGAATGAGTAGTTTTGACCTGACTCCTGAAGGGAACCATTATGGCGATCCCTACTGTAGCGGACGTCAATTTACAAGCTGTGTAGCAGTCAAGCAGGCATCATCTTACAACCTGTGGCGCTGTCGCTTGAGTATCAACTCAGAGCCTGTGTTGTGTTCAGGACGTCAACTTATAGCCTAAATCGTTGTGTAGTTGGTGTCGACTCACAGCCTTTGTCCCTGTCTCTGGGCTTCAGCTTACTATCTGCGTCGCTGTGTGGTGGATGTTCACTCACAGTTTAGTTAGCATGTAATAGGCATCTGCTTACAGCCTGTATTGTTGTTTGGTGGACATCAACTTACACTCTGTGCCGTCGTGCAGTGCATGCCAATTCAAAGCCTCTGTTGTTGTGTAGTGAACATCAACTTATACCCCGTGTTGTTGTGCAGTGGGCGTCAATTTACAGCCTATGTTGTGTAATGGTGGTCAACTTACAGACTGTGTTGTTTCTTAGTGGATGGCAACTCACAGCTTGTGTCAGGTAGCAGGCGCCAACTTAGAGGTTTTGTCGTTGTGAACAGGGTGGCGATGCGACACATCAACGAGGCGATGGACAGAATAAAAAAGCGGGGAGCAGCAGATTTGTCAGCTGGAGAACTCAGCGTGCTGGAGAAGCTGCTGGTGTCCAACGACGACCCGCGCGTCGCCATCGTGATGGCGCTGGACATGATGTTCGCCGGCATCGACACGGTACAGTGCGCCCACGCTGCATGTGCATCCGTGTCTGGGTGGGTGGCTCCCTTTCTTGTTGTTCGCAGCCTTTGCTGAAAATATGTCACCGCATAATAATCGTTATAAATCATACACAAGACTTAATTATAATATAATTATTATCACTTCAAAAAAATTGAACTTAATTTTTCCAATTGTTTTCAAGTATATGTCTGTATGTCATGGAAGATATTGCAATTCTCACGCTGCAGTCCCATAGCACATCGCTAGAGGAACGAAACAAAATGGCCCCCTCGGTTGATAACCGTGCGGCAACTGGTTTTCTGTATTTGAAGGGGAACAATGATAAACAATCCATGCTGAGGTGGTGGAATGTACGGCAACAATGTACTATTATATGGCGTAATGGTTAGGTGGTGCAGACACTTGCAGTGTGATTAAACAAAACGGGAAGAACGACATGGCAGGCAATGTACATGTGAAGAACAGGAATTGCAAGAGAATCGTAGTTCTTGATGCACGAAGACTGGTGTTGACAATCGAAGTGATTGTGCAAAAAAGGTGGAAATCAATCAAGACCAGTTTTCAAAATCTTGTACGAAATTCTGAAAATGACAAATTCACCTCCTGTTGTTTTTCCATTACTGCTAAACATGTATTAAGAAAGCTTTCCACGCCGAAATGTTGCAAATATTGCAGCAGTGTTATGGCAATCTAGGTGACTTTTTTTGCCACCAAAAATTCATGGACGACAGCTGGCTATATCACCATGATCGTCAACAAAGAAGGAAAGCAAGTAATGGAAATATGTGGGTTCATCACTACCGAAAAAGGGAAGGACCCATCCATCACATGGCCACGTAACGCTTTCTTCTGGGACTACCAGGATGTGCTCGTAAGGGGCAAACTGTAACAACATACTACCAAAATCTCTTGATGAGGTTACAGTAAAGTGTCAAGATTAAACTTTGCAGAAAGCTGACTAACGTGCTGTTTTTGCTCAACGATACATACATTCTGCTCAATAAACAGTCAATCATACTGCTTCTTTGGATTATCAAATTTTGCCTCACCGTCGCATTCTCTTAACGTGGCACACAGCCCCATCTTCCTTTTCCCTCGGATGAAGAAACCACTGAGTGACTGACATCTCCAGGATGATGAAAGGTGGATTTAGAGGTGAACAGCCAAAGTTAAGACTTCTACAACCGAGGTCTCTACCTAGTCATCCATAGGTGGGAAAACTGGAGGATCAGTATATAAAGGAGAACTAAGACTGTCATCAACTTTCGTGATCGTAATTGTTTCTAAATGATAATTAAAATTTTAGTAAAACCACTCGTACGTTGGGTGTAATGAAAGTAAGTCTGCTTTCAGGTGGCGTCGGAAGTACAGGGCGGCTGGAGGTAGCGGAAATTTTTAAAGTAACTCTCATAAAAATGAAGAAAAATTTTGATAGTTTTATTGTTTATGTTGTGTCGACAGAGGTGCCGACACAGTGTGTTTGAGGGGGCCGAAATGCACGCTATAATCGCACGAAGGATGGCGTGAGGTCTGAAACAAGATACGTAATGAATGCTATAAAGAAAAGTACGTAGCTGCGGAAATACTTAACTTTATTCCATCCTTGTGGTACATCGCTCTTGACGAATCAAGTGAGACTCTTAAGATACATGCAATGTTACAAATGGCGCCTTGCTAGGTCGTAGCCATTAACTTAGCTGAAGGCTATTCTAACTGTCTCTCGGCAAATGAGAGAAAGGCTTCGTCAGTGTAGTCGCTAGCAACGTCGTCGTACAACTGGGGCGAGTGCTCGTCAGTCTCTCGAGACCTGCCGTGGGGTGGCGCTCGATCTGCGATCCTGACAGTGGCGACACGCGGGTCCGACATGTACTAATGGACCGCGGCCGATTTAAGCTACCACCTAGCAAGTGTGGTGTCTGGCGGTGACACCACAGTTTAAACCAAAAAGCAAATTATATTCCATTAGTTGAAGCAATAACAGAAAGTTTCTCTCTAAACATTAAATGTAAAATAATGGCCATTCGAATGGATGCATTCCTGGAAGCAAATGCGGAGTTTTTTGTGGAACTTTGAAGCATTTCCTTTTGATTCCAACGATTGGTTCTCTAATCCCTGTTTTTTGGGGGATTGGTGTGCACTTCGCTGTTTAATTAGCCTCACAAGTAAAACAGTGGCATACCGTCCAACAAGATGACCTAGAGGGTCAGTGAATGCCGTCAAATTGTTATATTATGTCGTCACCTAACACTTGTGGAGCGTCCGCAGCTCGTGGTCGTGCGGTAGCGTTCTCGCTTCCCACGCCCGGGTTTCCGGGTTCGATTCCCGGCGGGGTCAGGGATTTTCTCTGCCTCGTGATGACTGGGTGTTGTGTGATGTCCTTAGGTTAGGTTTAAGTAGTTCTAAGTTCTAGGGGAATGATGACCTTAGCTGTTAAGTCCCATAGTGCTCAGAGCCATTTGAACCTGATAAAGGCGACGAGGGATGTCGACGAAATATTGTGTCAGTCACAGACATTCAGCTGGCTGAAAACCTTGGAAGAATTAAGTTATCATCATACCGGAAGAACATAAGAAGTTACAACAAATTTTGAAAGACAGAAAAGTTGTGACTACCGTTTTTCGGGACGCTAAAGGAACCATGTTTGCAGATTTTGTGAAATGTGATAAAACAATTTTGAATCACAGTGGAATACACACTTAAGAGTCAAAGAAACTGGCACACCTGCCGAATATTGTATAGGGCCCCGCAAGCACACAACTGCCGCAACACGACGTGGTATGCACTCGACTAATGTCTGAAGTAGTGCTGCAGGGAATGGACACCATGAATCCTGCAGGGCTCCATAAGTCTGTAAGAGTACGAGAGGGTGGAGATCTCTTCTGAACAGTACGTTGCAAGGTATCCCAGATGTGCTCAATAATGTTCACGTCTTGAGAGTTTGGTGGCCAGTGGAAGTGTTTAAACTCAGACGAGTGTTCCTGGAGCCACTCTGTAGCAACTCAGGACGTGTGGGGTGTCGTATTGTCCTGCTGGAATTTCTAAAGTCCGTCGGAATCCATAATGGACATCAATGGATGCAGGTGACCAGAAACATGCTTTCAAATGTGTCACCTGTCGGTGCCTAATGGACATCAATGGAAGCTTACACACCCTTACATATGCTTACATATGTGTCACCTGTCGGTGCATAATGGACATCAATGGACGCTTACACATCCTTACGTATGCTTACATATGTGTCACCTGTCTGTCGTATCTAGACGTATCAGGGGCCCCATATCACTCCAACTGCACACGCCTCACACCATTACAGAGCCTCGACCATCTCGAGCAGTCCTCTGCTCAGATGCAGAGTCCATAGATTCAAGAGGTTGTCTCCTTACCGGTACACGTCCATCCTCTCGATACCATTTGAAACGAGACTCGTCCGACCAGACAACATGCTACCAGTCACCAACAATCCAATGTCGGTGTTGACGGGACAATGCGAGGAGTAAAGCTTTGTGTCGTGTAGTCATCAAGGCTATACGAATGGGCCTTCGGCTAGAAAGCCCATATCGATGATGTTTCGTTGAATAGCTCGCACGCTGACACTTTTTGATGGCCCAGCATTGAAATCTGCAGCAATTTGCCGAAGAGTTGCACTTTTGTCGCGTTGAACGATTCTCTTGAGTCGTAGTTGGTCCCGTTCTTGCAGAATTTTTTTTCTGGCCGCAGCGATGTCGGAGATTTGATGTTTTACCGGATTCCTGATATTCACGGTACACTCGTGAAATGGTCGTACGGAAAAATCCCACTTCAGTGCTACTTCTGAGATGATGTGTCCCATAGCTCATGCACCGACTATAACACCACGTTCAAGCTCACTTAAATCTTGATACCCTGCCATTGTAACAGCAGTAACCGATCTAACAACGGCGTCAGACACTTGTCATATTTAAGCGTTGCCTACCGCAGCGCCGTATTCTGCTTGTTTACATATTTCTGTATTTGAATACGAATGTCTATGTCAATTTCTATGGAGCTCAGTGTATTAATAATACTGAGTAGTGCCATTCAAATAAGTGACATGATTATGCTCTGCCACACTCTGCACGGAAAAGACAACAAAGTTGCTCTAGTTCAATTGGGAAATTTTTGAAGATGTGCCACACAGCCTAGAAGTGGTTGCAACTGATTTCAATGTCTTCATGTGCATCAACAAGTGGCTCAATTCCTGCGAGAATTACCATGGACTAATACTCGATAAAAAGGTTACGTTGGACACACACTGATCAAGTATCTGAATCAAAATTCGCAATAGACTAAAACTACTGACTGTACATGAGGATTTAATCCCACCGTTATCACACTTATACACAACACCCTCGTCTGTATTAATTCTATTCATATCACGTATGTATCTTCCTCCTCGCAGTATCCATATTTCCATATTTTTGAACATCATACACTCTTCCTCCTTTTCTATATCCATTCACCCTCTTCCAACTATATCCTGCATCGCCTGACAAAGCTCTCACATTTGATCAAACACCTGGAATACGAATCCTAATCCCCCCTCCCCCCCCCCCATTCCCATTCTACTCCCTCCTCCAGAACCTGACCTGATGTCATGCCTCTATTAACATATGCAAACTTCCTTACATCTTCACACACTCCATGTCTTTTCCCATAGCAATTCTGTTGCCTTCGCTTGTCGGCCCATGATTTCATTCCTGAGAACTGCCCAGCCTATCAAATTCAACAATTCATAACTTTACAAACCTACTCTAGTACTCGACAAATGTGACTTTCTTCTCCATGAGTAGCTCAAACTCTGCCGGCATCTATGTACATCCCATCCCTTGAACCTAGCCAATACTCGCCGCACATCCTCTTTCACATCAAATCCTCTCCAGCTCTCCAGTCATGGCTGCATCCAAATCTCCTATCTGGTAAATGTTACTAGGAGCTCACAAAGCTCCTCAGAACAATCAAGATTCCACACTTGACCACGACTCATCAAGTTTCAGGTTACCGTTCTCTGTTCTTATCAACATACATTATGGTTTTCTGATTGTTTTATCCACCGTGGTCATTGTCTACCCACCGACTCCTCTGTCGGAATGTAAATTTAGTAAGTTCCACATTCCATATTCACGATGATGTGGAAGATGCCAATTGAACAAATTACTGGTGTGACATATATATATAAAGTACAGAAGCGATTGTAACGAGAAAAAAAATTATAATCTACATCTAAAAGCTCTTCTGTCTGTCTGACTTTGTTTTCAATGGCCAAATTATCAAATAGTTTTATAAATGAGTACCACAGTCCTTTCTTTACGAAAGTTAGGTTATCTTCCCTTGTAGCACTTTACTGATGACTATCTCTTACTCTCAAACAACAATGTATTGTTGACAACAAATTTAATGAATGGGTAAGTGTACTGTTAGTTTACTGTTAATATTTCCAATTGTTGGAAGAGATCCACGTAAAATTTACACGTGTCCACTCCACATATAATTCTAATTAGTTTCTTATCTGCAGTGTATACTTTTTCACCTGAGGGAGGAGTTACCCAGAGTATTATCCCAAAGGACACCAGTGAACGAAAATATCTAATAACTTCCTGATTTATATTACTCTTATGGAAAAAGTAGCTGAACCTAAACGCTTTAGTAGTTGTACTATATGGTTTCTTTTTCAATATTAGTTTTTATCAATATGTACTCCCCATAATAAATAGGTAATAAAAACGCCTGCCTTTGCTTGTGTGTTTATGAGTAACACCGTGTCTACATATTGTGACTGAAAAGTCCTCAGACCTGTTATAGTTTACGTGTGTCTGGGAGTGAGTGTGTGACTGCATATTGGTTCACCGTAGTACTCGACATTTCCAGACGGCGACCTCCGTTGCCACGGCGCTGTACTTCCTGAGCAAAGACCAGAGGGTCCAGGAGAAGCTGTACCAGGAGCTGAGGGCGCAGCTGCCGGACGCCGCCTCTCAGCCGTTCACTGCGGACACGTTGGAGGCCTGCAAGTATCTCAAGGCCTGCGTCAAGGAGTCCATGAGGTGAGCAGGCAGGGTTGCCTTGTGTGTGCATATAATGTGTGAGTGGAGCAGTCCTTGGAACATTTCTATTGATATGGTTGCTGTAAGTTGTAACAAGTCCTGCTGCTAAACGTAACCATATCCTTTACAAGATCCATAAAAATTAGAAAATTGGTCACCATTTGGATACTTCCAGAAGTATGATGATTTATTTGTAAATGTGAAATTGGTTAGCAGAAAAATAAATGCTGTCTGGTATTCCATCATATAACTATGCAGTCTTAATGACGCTAAAAGAGGTTAGGTAAGAATCGCACCAAATGAAAAAAAACTGATAGTGTTCCTCCTACTGTCGGTACAACACTAGAGTTACGTGGATGGCTCCATAGTTCCGTCAGATCAGTGTTGCTGTTGTGGCCTTTAGTCCTATATTCCGATCCAGGTATCTACGCTAGCCTATTCTGTACAAGCCTCTTCATTTCAATTACTGTAACCTACACCCCTTGGAACTTGTTTGCTGTACACATCCCTAGGTCATCCTCGACAGTTTTTATCTCCCTTGTTTCCTTGCATTAGCAAACTGACGATTCCATGATAACTCAGGATTAGTCCTATGAATCGTTCCCTTCGTCTGATCCGGTTATGCCAGAAAATTTCTTTTTTTCCAATTTCCATTCCGTACCTCCTCATTAGTTATTCTATTTACCCCTCTAACCTTCAAGATTTTTCTGTATCACGACGTATCAAAAGCATCTACTCCCTTCTTGTCTGAACTGCTTATCGTTCACTTTTCACATCCGTAATTCTTTTTACTCCACATAAATACAGTACTTTCATAAATGATTTCTTAACATTTAAATTTATGTTCAATCTTAAAAAATTTCCCTCTTTTACGAACGTTTTTCTTCTTTTTCCCAGTCATCCTTTATATCCCCTACTTCTGTGTAATCAGTTATTTTGCTATCCAAGTATCATAACTCATTTACTACCGTCTAGTGTCTCATTTGTTCAGTATCACCTGATTAAATTCGACTACATTCCATTACCATACCTTTACTATTGTTCATCTTCTCGTTAGAACATGTTTCCAGGGCTCTATCCACTTCACTTACCTACTTTTCCAAGTCCTCTACCGCTTCTCAGAGAATTACAACTTTCAGGTTTTTATTTCTTCTCCCTCAACTTTAATCTTCTATCCAAATCTGTCCTTGGTGTTCTTGATTGTTTGCTCAGTGTACAGACTGAATAACTCTGGAGATAGTCTACAACCCAGTCTCACTCCATTCTCAAATATTGCTTCCCTTTCGTTTTCTTCGACTCATATAACCATAGTCCCATTTCTGTAAAAGTTATAGGTAACTTTCCGCTTCCTGTATTTTATCTCTGCTACTGCATTCCAGTAAATGTCGTCAATGTCTTTCTCTAAATAAAAACTAAAAAATGCAGGTTTGCCTTTGTTCAGCCTAACTTCTAAAATAATCAATAAGCAATAGGCTTAGTATGGCTCCGCACATTCCTACAATTGTCTGGAACCCAAGTGATCTGTCACTAGGTCAGCTTCTACAGTAAATAATTCGTTGCATTATTTGCAGCCATGACGTGTTAGGCTGATAGTTCGGTAATATTCACACCTGTCTTCTTTGGAGTAGGAATTATTACATTCTTCTTGAAGCCTGAGTCTATTTTGCCACTTTCGTAGATCTTGCACACCATGTGGAATGGTTTTGTCATCTCTAGTGGTCTCAAGAACCTCAATGATTCTCAACAGGTTTGTTTCGACATAAATCTTTCTTCTTGCAATATCATCTAATTCTTTCCCCTTTCTAAAACATTGCACAAATTAATTTTCCTTGTTTAGCCCTTCGGTACATAACTCCCACCGTTCAGTGTTGCCATCTTTGCTTATTAATGGATCCCATCAGAGCCCTTGATATTCATTCATATGGTTCTAATTTTTCCAAACGATTCTCATGTGTCCGACGACGACGATATAAAAAAATTTCCAGGCAGCAATGACTCATCACATTTATTTATCATAGATCAGTAGTAGGTCTGCTCCAGTGTGGACTGAAACAAAAAGTAAGTTACTTATTGAAATAGAATAATAGTACTTCTCGTGGCTGAAGGCTGGCAAGGTTGTCATTGAGACTACGTTCATTAACCACATACGTTGTGGAAGTCTAAGTCCTTTAGGGAGCAAGTTCGGTGTGTAGCCGTTTGAAAGTAAAACAGGAATAAATATACAAGTCCACAAGTCTGCTACAAAGACCGATTCTCCGTCTTCTTCGGCGAGATCCATGTAGCCCACAGCCTCTAGCGGCAATTGGGTCGCTCCCTGGTGGACGGTCGAAGCATGACTGTCTGTCTTCTGGAAAACTCTCCCCTGTGGGTTAGGTATCTTTAAAGTACTGATGTGGTGTTGGTTGCTGACATCGCAGGCGTTAAGCCTCTGTACAGCTGATTCTTTAATTTTCCTATATGTAGCATTTACACTCCTGGAAATGGAAAAAAGAACACATTGACACCGGTGTGTCAGACCCACCATACTTGCTCCGGACACTGCGAGAGGGCTGTACAAGCAATGATCACACGCACGGCACAGCGGACACACCAGGAACCGCGGTGTTGGCCGTCGAATGGCGCTAGCTGCGCAGCATTTGTGCACCGCCGCCGTCAGTGTCAGCCAGTTTGCCGTGGCATACGGAGCTCAATCGCAGTCTTTAACACTGGTAGCATGCCGCGACAGCGTGGACGTGAACCGTATGTGCAGTTGACGGACTTTGAGCGAGGGCGTATAGTGGGCATGCGGGAGGCCGGGTGGACGTACCGCCGAATTGCTCAACACGTGGGGCGTGAGGTCTCCACAGTACATCGATGTTGTCGCCAGTGGTCGGCGGAAGGTCCATGTGCCCGTCGACCTGGGACCGGACCGCAGCGACGCACGGATGCACGCCAAGACCGTAGGATCCTACGCAGTGCCGTAGGGGACCGCACCGCCACTTCCCAGCAAATTAGGGACACTGTTGCTCCTGGGGTATCGGCGAGGACCATTCGCAACCGTCTCCATGAAGCTGGGCTACGGTCCCGCACACCGTTAGGCCGTCTTCCGCTCACGCCCCAACATCGTGCAGCCCGCCTCCAGTGGTGTCGCGACAGGCGTGAATGGAGGGACGAATGGAGACGTGTCGTCTTCAGTGATGAGAGTCGCTTCTGCCTTGGTGCCAATGATGGTCGTATGCGTGTTTGGCGCCGTGCAGGTGAGCGCCACAATCAGGACTGCATACGACCGAGGCACACAGGGCCAACACCCGGCATCATGGTGTGGGGAGCGATCTCCTACACTGGCCGTACACCACTGGTGATCGTCGAGGGGACACTGAATAGTGCACGGTACATCCAAACCGTCATCGAACCCATCGTTCTACCATTCCTAGACCGGCAAGGGAACTTGCTGTTCCAACAGGACAATGCACGTCCGCATGTATCCCGTGCCACCCAACGTGCTCTAGAAGGTGTAAGTCAACTACCCTGGCCAGCAAGATCTCCAGATCTGTCCCCCATTGAGCATGTTTGGGACTGGATGAAGCGTCGTCTCACGCGGTCTGCACGTCCAGCACGAACGCTGGTCCAACTGAGGCGCCAGGTGGAAATGGCATGGCAAGCCGTTCCACAGGACTACATCCAGCATCTCTACGATCGTCTCCATGGGAGAATAGCAGCCTGCATTGCTGCGAAAGGTGGATATACACTGTATTAGTGCCGACATTGTGCATGCTCTGTTGCCTGTGTCTATGTGCCTGTGGTTCTGTCAGTGTGATCATGTGATGTATCTGACCCCAGGAATGTGTCAATAAAGTTTCCCCTTCCTGGGACAATGAATTCACGGTGTTCTTATTTCAATTTCCAGGAGTGTATATTTCCCATAGTCATGTATGCATAGACAGCCTTTTATTTGTCCTCTAACTGTTTCGGTATAGACATTTTACACTTCGCACTTTTAGTCGTCAGTATTCCCTCTTACCTGATTTATTTGCTGAATTTTTATACATTCTCTTTCCACAAACTAAATTCATTATTATTGCGTGGTATCCTATTTGATCCTGTACTGATTTTATTATTTCATCTCTCAAACCTATCTGTTCGTTATCTGTAGTGTTCCTATCTGCCGGTTTGGTCAATTGTGGCCTGTCAACCATCTCTGTATTCGTATCTCATCTCCTTAATTTCATTTCTTTCTCCAATCTCAGTAGTTTAACCTGCAGCTCATAACAAATGAACTATAGACAGAGAGCATTTCTGTGCTTGAAATGCTTTCCAGTTTAAAATCAGGTTTTGAGATCTTTTTCTTGCCGTTGTAAAATTTGTCTGAAACTTCTTGCTGCCACCAGATCTCTTCCACATACACAGTCTTCTTTGTTGAATCTTAAACTATTACCATCAATTCTATAATGTCTTCCGTAAACTATGTATATTTTAAAGGTTCTAATAGTTCTTAAACGCAGCATGCGCTGCTAAGAGCTTGTTTGAATCAGCTGCACTTCTTCACAGTAGTGCAGTGAGTCGTACGTGCTGATATGTTGGCAGACTACATCCTGTGGCGGTGGGGAGCAGCCGAAAGGTCGTGGTGGACAACCTGGTGCTCAGCAACTACCGTATACCTCGAGGGGTGAGTAGACAAATCTGCGATCGGTTGCTGATCTTCATATTGGCACCGTCTCTCAAAAACTGCAGTAAAATTTATTATTCACTGGAGAACTTTGAGGTTTAATACCGGCACCATGATGTCTAAAGAAAAGTCTATATTCTCTATCGATCGACACATTCAAATTCTATATGTTCAAATTTTACTTCATTTTGAGTAAGGAATAAGTGTGATTTATTCTTGATGATTATCAATCAAATTCTGATAAATTAGAATTTCGTGAATGAAAATATCAATGTCTTAGTAAATTATAGTAAGAGAAAACACCACTAGGATTCAAACTGACTACATCTAGAAGGAGTACCAGCGATCTTCTTTGTGGGGAATATTCCCTGGAACAACATTTCTTTTGCTATGTGCATAAGCTTCTATCTTATCTCCTATCAGAAGTCGAAAATGTCATGAAATTGCCGGTCGGGTGGGCCGTGCGGTTCTAGGCGCTACAGTCTGAAACCGCGTGACCGCTACGGTCGCAGGTTCGAATCCTGCCTCGGGCATGGATGTGTGTGATGTCCTTAGGTTAGTTAGGTTTAAGTAGTTCTAAGTTATAGGGGACGGATGACCTTAGAAGTTAAGTCCCTTAGTGCTCAGAGCCATTTGAACCACTTTGTCACGAAATTCTGGCACACTTCACGAAGGTTACATCTCTTTTTCTGGTGGAATTCACTGTGTGTGTGTGTTTTGCTTTTGGTATTGAATAAGTGCTATTGAACTGTGTCATTACAGAACAGAAGGATAGAGATATACAGGGTGATCGTAAATTCCAGTTACAAACTTCTAGGACATGTAGAGCGTAGTGAGTATAGAACATTTTGAATAGCAACCCATATCCGGAATCGTATCGTTTCAGTTCTACGACAGTTTCAAAATTCAGATGTGTACCTCGTCAACGTCTGCTTAGGGCAAGAGAAACGTCTCAGAGTTCCCTGTCCTGGTATGCAACAGGGTAGACACGATGACGTGTACTTTGTCAAACGATCCCCAGATGTTACTTATTGTCCGCTTTGCTGTGAGACCGAGTCCATACCTGTGCATCACCGATAGAGAAAACACGGTGTAGTACACGTTTGCGGAATACACAGACATGCTCCTTGTGAATGGCCAAACTGGAGGTAACGCAAGAGCTGTTAGTCAGCTGTATCACGAACGTTTTCCACACCGTCGCACTCCATCGCAGAAACTGTTTGCCCAAACGGGTACCTTCACCGTGAGGAGGCAGGACTTGTAAAGAAACTGGTTCCTACTTCTGAAAAAAAAAACCTTGTAAATAATAAAACATGACCTATGCAAAGAATATGACTACCCCTGTTAGTCATGGACGAAAGAAAAAAATATTGGCATAGTCTTTGTCAGAACGTGCAGAATAAGACATCAATTTTAATCTAAATATGGTATGCCAATGTTTACGTAATAAAAAATAAATTAGGTAATTCAGTACAATTACACTCCTGGAAATTGAAATAAGAACACCGTGAATTCATTGTCCCAGGAAGGGGAAACTTTATTGACACATTCCTGGGGTCAGATACATCACATGATCACACTGACAGAACCACAGGCACATAGACACAGGCAACAGAGCATGCACAATGTCGGCACTAGTACAGTGTATATCCACCTTTCGCAGCAATGCAGGCTGCTATTCTCCCATGGAGACGATCGTAGAGATGCTGGATGTAGTCCTGTGGAACGGCTTGCCATGCCATTTCCACCTGGCGCCTCAGTTGGACCAGCGTTCGTGCTGGACGTGCAGACCGCGTGAGACGACGCTTCATCCAGTCCCAAACATGCTCAATGGGGGACAGATCCGGAGATCTTGCTGGCCAGGGTAGTTGACTTACACCTTCTAGAGTACGTTGGGTGGCACGGGATACATGCGGACGTGCATTGTCCTGTTGGAACAGCAAGTTCCCTTGCCGGTCTAGGAATGGTAGAACGATGGGTTCGATGACGGTTTGGATGTACCGTGCACTATTCAGTGTCCCCTCGACGATCACCAGTGGTGTACGGCCAGTGTAGGAGATCGCTCCCCACACCATGATGCCGGGTGTTGGCCCTGTGTGCCTCGGTCGTATGCAGTCCTGATTGTGGCGCTCACCTGCACGGCGCCAAACACGCATACGATCATCATTGGCACCAAGGCAGAAGCGACTCTCATCGCTGAAGACGACACGTCTCCATTCGTCCCTCCATTCACGCCTGTCGCGACACCACTGGAGGTGGGCTGCACGATGTTGGGGCGTGAGCGGAAGACGGCCTAACGGTGTGCGGGACCGTAGCCCAGCTTCATGGAGCCGGTTGCGAATGGTCCTCGCCGATACCCCAGGAGCAACAGTGTCCCTAATTTGCTGAGAAGTGGCGGTGCGGTCCCCTACGGCACTGCGTAGGATCCTACGGTCTTGGCGTGCATCCGTGCGTCGCTGCGGTCCGGTCCCAGGTCGACGGGCACGTGCACCTTCCGCCGACCACTGGCGACAACATCGATTTACTGTGGAGACCTCACGCCCCACGTGTTGAGCAATTCGGCGGTACGTCCACCCGGCCTCCCGCATGCCCACTATACGCCCTCGCTCAAAGTCCGTCAACTGCAGATACGGTTCACGTCCACGCTGTCGCGGCATGCTACCAGTGTTAAAGACTGCGATGGAGCTCCGTATGCCACGGCAAACTGGCTGACACTGACGGCGGCGGTGCACAAATGCTGCGCAGCTAGCGCCATTCGACGGCCAACACCGCGGTTCCTGGTGTGTCCGCTGTGCCGTGCGTGTGATCATTGCTTGTACAGCCCTCTCGCAGTGTCCGGAGCAAGTATGGTGGGTCTGACACACCGGTGTCAATGTGTTCTTTTTTCCATTTCCAGGAGTGTATTATATAGATGCGATAAATCACTTTAGCGGGGGCCAAATGAACAATTAAAGTCAATGTAATTCCAGTAAAAAGATAATGCCCACGAAATACGTAATTTTGTTTTGAAGCTGACAGCAAATGAGAAAATAGGTGCAAAATTACTATTGGTCAGTTTTCAAGCAGTAATGGCGGACAGCATCAGCTGGTAATATACATAATTTTATGGTAGCTAATTTTACTGCACAAAAAATAAAATATGTATTCCCTCCAAAAGAAGTTACACACAAACATTAAAATAAACTTGTGATGAGCAGCAAAATGTCTGAGAAGAATTTTGAAAGAAAATTATTAATTCAACTTTAATTTGCCGGGTTTTCAACACTGTCAACAAGACGAAATAATGTAAAGAATATTTATTGGAACTAAACAAAATTGAACCTTGATATTGTGACTATTTTAAAATAGATAATTTAACTGCAATTGTGTTTAATTTTGAAATGAGAGAGAGCGTTATAATTTTCTTTTAATGCCATAACTGTTGCCGGCCGGAGTGGCCGTGCGGCTCTAGACGCTACAGTCTGGAACCGAGCGACCGCTACGATCGCAGGTTCGAATCTTGTCTCGGGCATGGATGTGTGTGATGTCCTTAGATTAGTTAGGTTTAATTAGTTCTAAGTTCTAGGCGACTGATGACCATATAAATTAAGTCGCATAGTGCTCAGAGCCATTTGAATAATTTTGAACCTTAACTGTTGCTGCAGGCGGTGCGATGACGTCAGCGGTGGTCCACGCGGACGATGTGTGAACTTAATCCTGGTTCGTGGCGTGAAGATAATTATGGATCCTCCTGTTTCGTTAATATTCCAGTTACGGCGGTGGTCCACGTCTCCGTTGTAGTCGAATCAGCTGGCAGCACTGGCGCGATAATAATAGTTCCAGTGTGTGCGTTGTCGTTACGCGCGCGACGTTTTATTATTAAAAGCTTATTAATCACGCGGTGCGGGTAGGTCGGAATTATGCAATGTCTTTAGTATTTACGATATATAGCCGGTTAATGCCAATACTTCGCACAGTTCTTTCACCGTGTTGCCACAGGAAAAGAGTCACATGTGTTTATCACTATAACAGTCCGTTAAACAACAGTTCAATTTACGTCGTCGTCTTTAAGACAGTTTGGATGATATAAGAAATGTTTCTTGATCAAATCACAGCACTGTTCTTTTACTTAACATTTTGGTTTGTTCCAGTTTCACGCAATTCTAACAGTTAATGTCTCCACACGACAATGGTGTCTGGTCCACGGCTAATTGTCACAGGTTCACTCAGTATGTAAAATCGTCACCGCAAACACTCGATATACTTTTCAGGTTTTACTGTTCACTTAATAATGCACGATCTCCTATTAACACAGCGGACGCACTGTAATCAATTGTTCCTCCGCGTATCACCGTCTTTCACGCCGAACTTTGCAACGTTTCTCCACCCGCGAACCGGCCACGATACCACAACTCGCACGCTCTCTATCGATACTCGTTCGCTCTCTCTCTGACACAGTACTTCTCCTAGCCTAACCAAAGATTTACAAAGCATATAAAACCAGAACATTCATATTCGTACAATATAAAATATAAAACAGTAGCAAAATGAATGAAGAAACAATGTGACGTATTAACAAACAAAGAATAGTTTAAATAAATGATACATACGTACTACGACAAGGAAATGCACAAAAGAAAAAAAAATATTATCGACTTTCGGGGAAAGCAATGTCTTTACAGACTGTGGTGCTCCACGGCGACGCCGCACTCCCGAATTTGAAGAAGGTGTACTGTGTCGCATTGAAGATAACCCGTCAACGAGTTCGCGAACAATTGCGCGTGCAATGGCTGTTAGTCACAGTACAGTCTTGTACATCCTGCATGAGCAACAATTACATCCATACCACTTACAAAGGGTACACGCTATGGGTCCAGCAGACTTTCCACAACTTGTCGCCTTCTGCACATGGTTCCTGCACCGTTGCATCGACGCGCCCCTGTTTCCATGTTGAGTTCTCTTCACAGATGAATATAGGTTCACAAGGGATTGTGTTCTGAATGCTCGAAATAGCCATGTCTGGGCGGGCGAAAACCCTTATGCCACGCATGTTCAGGGATTTCAAGACAGGTTTGGAATTAACGTATGGGCAGGTATTCTGGACGGTCATGTGATTGGACCATACTTTCTTCCACCCAAGCTCACGGGTCCCGCATACTTAGTCCTCCTACGACACATACTGGACCCGTTCTTGGAAGCTGTGCCATTGAATGTGCGTCAGGAAATGTGGTTTCAGCATGATGGAGCACCACCTCACTTTTCACGGGCTGTCCGGAGACATCTCAACAGACGGTATGGTGAAAGATGGATAGACCGTGATGGTCCAGCCGCGTGGCCGCCACTATCGCCAGATTTAAACCCTATGGACGACTTCTTGTGGGGTCGTATGAAGAGCCTAATTTATGAGACACCTGTAGAGACTGAGGAAGATCTGTGGCACGAGTTCTGGCCGCTGCACAAGACATTGAAGAGACACCAGATGGGATGGAGAGAGTGTACCAGAACATGTTTCGGAGGCACAATGTGTGTAACGATGTTGATGTTCGCCACATCGAGCCGCTGTTGTAATGCATCGGTACGTTGCGGCTGGTGCCGTAGCTGCTGAGTTCTTATTGTTGTCGGCTACTATAAACCATAAGGTGTAAGTTGTAATGCAAATGCGTAAGTAATAACGAAACGAGTCAGTATTCTTTTCAAATGGATTGCAACAATAATACTGGGTCACGCCTCAGTACATTCCTCACGTGGGTGTGGAGATAATCATCTGCATTGAAACCGTCGTAGAACGGAAACGATACGTTTCCGGGCGTGGGTTCCTATTCAAGATGTTATGTACGAACTACCCTCTACCTGACCTAGAAGTTTGTAATTTGAAGTTTGTAATTTCCGACCACCCTGTATGTTTGTGAGCTAGATGTCTGTAATGCTACTTCCTTTTGTGGTTTAAGATTAGGTGATGTACAAATAGTCGACTGAACCAAAGAACACATTATGGGTAAGTCATTACAATTAATTATAAGCGACTATCGTGGTTGATTAATACAGTACCAATGGAACTAGGTTTTCCTATCAATATATGAAGTTTATGGAGCTATG
The DNA here is from genome assembly GCF_023898315.1 of Schistocerca nitens. Lineage (NCBI taxonomy): Eukaryota > Metazoa > Arthropoda > Insecta > Orthoptera > Acrididae > Schistocerca > Schistocerca nitens. The sequence goes on along the minus strand of NC_064618.1, from coordinate 642,158,944 downwards.
AATTATGAGTGGACAGAAATTAACCATTTTTACAATTTTACCTGACATAAATACACTGCCCATCCCAAAAGTTTGGAGATAAATTTTATTCCTGACGTATCAGCGACGTCAGTGCAGTAACTGCGGTAACAGCTGGAGCAGATACGCATTCGACCAGTCAGTTTTGAGCGGGCGGTGTTAACTAGTAGACGTGCGGTCGTAGTGTGTCAACGTTGTTGTGTCTAAAATCGCAATGGAACAATGAAATGTGCATCTCTAACTCAAGTGTGGAAGACATTCTCCAGAATTTATGAATTTGCAACATGCTGCAGATGAAAACTAGGTCGCAACTTGTTTTATAATTGAAAAAAAATGGTTGTATCTCCGTCAAAAATTGTATTAGGAAGTACCTTTTTTTATTTCTCGATGGTGACTACTTTCGGACATCTATGTCCATTTACAAACCATCCGTACTGTAAGTGTAACAATACAGGTGAAAGCCTATGTACAAAAACTGAACCTGCAGTGACAATCAATGGGACGCTACAGCCGAGTCAGTAACAGTAAATAGGACCACTGTCGTTGACTCGGCCATAGTGCCGCTTTTATCATCACTGCAGGGTCAGTCTACATGGGCTCTCGCCTGCATTGTTACACTTCCGATACGGGTGATTTAAAAATGGACATAGGTGTCTGAAACTAGTCACCATCAAGAAAGAAAAAAGATACTTCTTAACCCAACTTGTGGCAGAGCTACAACCATGTATTCTCCAGAATGTTTCGAAGAAGAGAAAAATGTCTGCGAAGTTCGTCTCGAACACCTTGAATCCCGCGCAAAAACAAGAATGTATCGGTTCTCGCTGCTACTTGATTGAAACTAAAAACGAGGACAATTCTTTTAAGGGTAAAATGATCACAGTTGCCGAGATTTGACTTAAGCAATAAAAAACTAACAGAGAACGACAAACTGCACAATGGATTCTGATGATTCGTCAAGACAGAGAAGAAGGTGCGAAATTGATACGAAAGTTGAACAACATCTCAAACAAGGATTTTTATCGCAGTTGCACATTGCTGTATACACATTCTGTGCAGTGTTCTTAAGAGGGGAGGAAGCTATGTACAACATCTTACACAATGAAACCACCGTCTTAAATTTTCCTTATTTTGCAAATCCAGTCTCGAATCTTTTTTAGTTGATGGGGCGGCGTGTACACTTCTGTAAATGCTTCACCTTTGAGTGCACATAACTTACTTTTTTCACGAATTTTGTGACCGGTATTTGAATAACAACTAGGCTACCTTAGGAAGAAATCGGACAATAAACGTATAATGCCGTTTCTATCGACATAGCGAACAAGATGACTCTGAACACTATGGGACTTAACATCTATGGTCATCAGTCCCCTAGAACTTAGAACTACTTAAACCTAACTAACCTAAGGACATCACACAACACTCAGTCATCACGAGGCAGAGAAAATCCCTAACCCCGCCGGGAATCGAACCCGGGAACCCGGGCGTGGGAAGCGAGAACGCTACCGCACGACCACGAGCTGCGGACTAGCGAACAAGAAGGGTATTCAGTTTTCAGACTCAACACCAGAAAACATTGTAATTAATGCAGGAGTTCAAATTTTGTAGATTTAGAATAACACTATGTTTAAGTTATACACACATCACAAAAAGTTTTGCATCACCCCGCTTCCCAGAACCCCTAAACTTAGACGTTGACTTTGAATATTGTATCACAGGCACAATGCCTTTGACTGTTCTGAGATACCACTAAACCCGCCAAAAGATGTAAACAACCATGCATAAGCTGCGCCTATTAGATGGAGGGGGTACTACAACCGATCATTTCCAGTCATTCAACCAAGAAACAGGTACACGGCTCGTGTTGTCTATAGTTCAACCATGCCTAGACGGTCAATAGCGCGGTTAGATAGCGTCCACATTGTTACTTTGTGCTTGGAAGGGCTCTCAACGAGGGAATCGTCCACTCGTCTCGGATTGAACCAAAGCGATGTTGTTCGGACATGGAGCAGGTACAGAGAGACAGGAACTGTCGATGACATACCTCGCTCAAGCCGCCCAAGGCCTACTACTGCAGTGGATGACCGCTACCTACGGATTATGGCTCGGAGGAACACTGAGAGCAACGCCACCATGTTCAATAATTCTTTTCATGCAGCCACAGGACGTCGAGTTACGACTAAAACTGTACGCAATAGGCTGCATGATGCGCAATTTCACTCAACCACTACACCATGCAGCGCGGCACACATGGGCCCAACAACATGCCGAATGGACCGCTCAGGATTGACATCACGTTCTCTTCACCGATGAGTGTCACATATGCCTTCAACCAGACAATCGTCGGAGACGTGTTTGGAGGCAACCTGGTCAGGCTGAACGCCTTAGACACACTGTGCAGCGAGTGCAACAAGGTGGAGGTTCCCTGCTGTTTTGGGGTATCATTTTGTGGGGCCGACGTACGCCGCTGGTGGTCACGGAAGGCGCCGTAACGGCTGTACGATACGTGAATGCTATTCTTCGATCGTTAGTGCAACCATATGGGCAGCATATTGACGAGGCATTCGTCTTCATGGACGACAATTCGCGTCCCCATCATGCACATCTTGTGAATGACTACCTTGTGGATAACTATATCGCTCGACCTGACCGGCCAGGATGTTCTCCAGACATGAACCCTAACGAACATGCCTGGAATCGAATGAAAAGGGCTGTTTATCGACGACGTGACCCACTAGCTACTCTGAGGGACAATCTGGACCGACAGTGCCTTGATGATCTTGTGGATAGTATGCCACGATGAATACAGGCATGAATCAATGCAAGAGGACGTGCTACTGGATATTAGAGGTGCTGGTGTGTACAACAGTCTGGACCACTACCTCTGAATGTCTCGCTGTGTGGTGGTACAACATGCAGTGTGTGGTTTTAATGAACAATAAAAAGTGCGGAAATGATTTTTATATTGATCCCCATTCCAGTTTTCTGTACAGGTTCCGGAACGCTCGGAAGTGAGGTGATGCAAAACTTTTTTTTAATGTGTGTATTATACAAATCGCAATAATGTGAACTGTTGAGAATATTAAAGCATATTTTTCTAATTTGATTGTGCTTGACATGAATATTGATCCCCTTATGGTACAGGTCCAGCATCGTATTACAGGATCAGTGGTTCTAGGATATTTCTAACACGTCTTAATTCTCGGTGTATGGAGGAAGAAAGACCAAGGGTACTTACAAGTGTGTAAAGTTACGTAACTGACTTAACTAATGCGATATGAAGAGTGGCCCTGTCATTTATAAAGTTACATCACAATGAATATCCTACAACTAGAGCATACCCTATGGATTTCTCTGAGATTTTCTAGGATATTCAGACTATATTCTCGTCCCCCAGCTAATCAAAATTCACTATTAGATCAAAACATTATTAATAAAAAACACAAAATAATAAACATCTTTGATCAAGGGAAACTAATCTCTGTTCAAAGAATAAATGCAATTCTGCACTGTACAAATGTATCTTAAGTCAGAACCCATTTAAATCAAGATTAAACAATGACATAATTGTCCAATGGACATATAAAACAAAATAGAAGTCCCTCAAAACTAATACTAGCAATCAACTGCCTACTTCTGCCCTGTTTGTTGGAACGTGATCTGTGAAATGACTGACATCGCCGCAGCACGAAACTCTAGAAGAAACTGCTCCTGAACACTAGGTGCAAAACCTCAGTGGAGATAAAAAATACGTTAACAGTGATCACAGCAATTTACTTTTACACCCCTATAATGCCGGAACGAATTGCAATATGACCGTGAATATAACGTGGTGGCGAAGCGGAGTGACGATTCTCGAAGAAATCTGCGCCGTCGGCAAGGCTTCAGTCCTTCAGACTATTCTTAACGATAAAATACAAGACCATGGACAGCAGACTGCGGCCCACAAAATACTAAATCTGAATACTGGCTTGTAGCTTCTCTGCACACAGCAGACGAGAGATATGAAATCCCAGCCATAAAGGCGAAATTCAGAAACGTCTCAATATGACAGTGTAATACGAGAAGTGCTCTCAAGACCACCGTATGCTGCATAATGAACGGCAATTCCCAGCGAGAAGGCGAAGTTCAGAATCGTCTAAGTTTGCAACAGGTACAGCGGCCTAACTACGTGCTAAATTACAAGCTCCCCTGAGAGCAAAAGATAGTAAGTCTGTCCGTCGTCGAAAAGAGCTGACACGGAAGACGTCTGTTCCTCATGGGCGTCCAAATCGAAGACCCTTTCTCAAAACTACCGGCCCTGCCGCAGACCTCTGATTTCCTCCCTCCTAAGCGTGCACAGTGAATCATAATCATAGAATTCCCTGACTAGTCTCCCTCTCTGCTCACTTCTCCAACTGCTGACCGACAAGCAACTTTAGTTTGGTTTTTGGCTTCGGAACTTCTAGAATTCATCTCCACTTTGTCGTCTAAACAAAATTCCACCAACTGGCGGTCCCTCATCGAAAAATTCGCGGTAAGCAGCCTGGCGCACGTGACCACCACCTGACGGCTGATGGCGCCACCAATGTCGCTTAGGACATTCCAGACTTTCTCTGTATTGTTCAACAAGATTTCTAGGCGTCACTGCAAGGGGCCATCGAGCTCAGGAATACACTGTGTCTGCACTCTCGTGATGCAATCTGTGAGGTCGCCAACCACTCTAACATGAAAGGACCTTGAACTGATCAGCATGTCGTTGAGGGACCTCCCTCAGTAAACTGGACTGGGATACCACCTTCGAAAGCTGGGATACCGCATCCCCACACTGCTCGGCAGTTCTGGGCTGGACAGCTCTGCCTGCACACACACTGTGAGACCTATGTCCCATTTCTGCATCTTGTTCCTCTCGGCACACAATCTTTGATAACAAAAACCAATCACCTATGATGCAATGAGCATTAAGAATTAGTGGGAAAGTGCACTCTGTGGTGTCAGTCACATTTAAACGTCTTCATAACAATAGAGAATCTATCAGATAGTTCCTAATTTCAGATTAATCACGCAGCAAGGAGTAGAAACTGAATCATTGTAAGGTGCAAAACATTGCCACCTTAAAAGTAAAGTTGGTTGTACATTTAACTTTTAGCAACTATGCTGTTGTAATTAATAATTAGACTTGTCCATGTCCTGCTGCAGTACCGTTGTAAGCTTGTACTTTGCCCTGTGGTGATGATGAGCTGCCGATCGCACAATGGTGCTGGTATTTCAGTCCCCCTTGTTCCACCACCCACCCCATCCACAAGTAATACTGGTTCATTCACAATCCTGGTGGAAAATGGCATAGTCTTTATTATCAGCTTAATCTCTTGCACAGCTATGGTTTCTACACCATCTACAGCGCTCCAAGGGAACCACTTTGCTGTTTTAGGGCTGGGGGGGGGGGGGGTGTAGGCTAACATTTTGTCTGTTGCTTAACACACGTGAACACAGTCTGGACTGTTTGATGTCTTTGTCGACAGGTGGATATGGTGCTGGCCAACGTAGTGCTCACCAACTCGGATGAACACTTCTCACAAGCCTCCGAGTTCATTCCTGAGCGATGGCTCAAGGACGATCACTCTGCCCAGACAGCGCACCCCTTCGCCTTCATGCCCTTCGGCTTCGGCCCCAGGATGTGCATCGGCCGCAGATTCGCTGAGCTCGAGATCTACACCTTGCTGGCCAGGGTAAGTAGTCTGCACTCTCACTCGCGCGGGGCGGGGGTGAGGGTGGAGGAAAGGGAGGGAAGGCGGCACATCTGTCCTCAGCTGGTGGAGCAGGTCCCATCTCCTTCACTACCAACAACACAGCTATTTTTAGTTATTTTATTTATTTACACGTCAACTTCCGTAAGACAAAATTGTGGAGCAAATCTCCAAGGTCATGCAACGTGTCAGTACATGAAATTACAACATAAAAGTAATAACTGATAAAATAAAATGTTTATGAACCCAACAAAATTCAAGCCTTAAGTTTATGTAAACACAATCAACATAATAACATAAGAATCAGCTTAATTTTGCAAAAAAACTCTTCATTTTTGATTTGAAAGCGCGTGGACTACTGCTAAGATTCTTTAATTATTTTGGTAGTTTATTGAAAATGGATATAGCAGCATACTGCACACCTTTCTGCTCAAGAGTTAAGGAAGTCTGATACAAATGGAGGTTGGATTTATGCCGAGTATTAACTAAATGAAAGCTGCTTATTCTTGGGAATAAGCTGATATTGTTAACAAGAAACGACAGTAAAGAATATACATATTTAGAGGCCAATGTCAAAATATCCAGACTAGTGAACAGGGGTCGACAAGAGGTTCGCGAACTTACACCACTTGGTGCCCGAACCGCGACGACTGGACCCTGTGCCGGCCGAAGTGGCCGCGCGGTTCTGGCGCTGCAGTCTGGAACCGCGAGACCGCTACGGTCGCAGGTTCGAATCCTGCCTCGGGCATGGATGTTTGTGATGTCCTTAGGTTAGTTAGGTTTAACTAGTTCTAAGTTCTAGGGGACTAATGACCTCAGCAGTTGAGTCCCATAGTGCTCAGAGCCATTTGAACCATTTGAACTGGACCCTGTACACTTGACAGCTGCAGTCAAGGTCCCCTCCACATCTCGGATGAGGCCCCCAGCGGACATATCGAGTGAACACTGGCTTTCTTTCCAGCCCTCAAAGCTATCTTCCTAAGGGGCTCCATAATGCGCCTAACATTGGAGCTCCTACAACTGGCAAACCCCTGCCCATGTGTTCCTGCTCAGACGCTGCTGAAGGGACAGCCACCTGTTCACTCACAGGGTGAACAGAAGATGCCATTAGCCAGCCTCTACATTGGCCCAGAAAAGAATCCCATTTGGGTTGACAAAGTGTGGTGATAGACCCTACCACTTACAAATCGAGCAGCGCACTTCTGAATTGTAGGGGCCGTGTGTTAATTACTACAGGTTGCTTGTCATGCTTTTGTGTGGCAAGTACTTCCATTCTCCGCATAATGTTGAGGTGTTGTGATGCACATGTAACTATAACAAATATTTTTCACAAATAGCGTAGTAAAACACTTTTCACTTCAACAGAACACAGTGTGAATCACACATAACATACTTGTTATAGTTACGTGAATCACACTGTGTTCTGGTGAAGTGAAAAGTGTTTTACTACGTTATTTGTAAAAAATACTTGTTATAGTTATACGTGCATCACAACACCCCAGCATTATGCGGAGAATGGAAGTACTTGCCACACGAAAACATGACAAGCTACCTGTGGTAATTAACACAGAAGTGATCCAGAAAATTCATGCACAGCAAATGTAAAGAATAAATAAAAACGAAAACCTACTGATGATGGCACAGTGGTGCCGAAACATGTTTGGGTACTGAGAAAAACGGTGTTTTGCATAACTGGTGGACCTCACATCCAACCAATTTTAATTGCAAACACGACCAATACAAGGAGCTGCAAATCAAAATGATGGACAGTACACTATTAATGCTAAATTCGAACACTACAGGGTCGTTTATTTCTTCTTATCTGCATTATCTTACATTTTGCTACATTTAGTCCAAGCTACCATTCAGCATACCAAATAGAAATTCCATCAGAGTCATCCTATATTTTTCTACAGTCACTCAACGACGATATTTAGCCATATACCACAGATTCATCAGCAAACAGTCTTAGATTGCTTAGATTGCAGAGAACAAGAGTGACCCTATCACACTTCACTGGAGCATTCTTGACCCTAACCTTGTGATTAGATTAGATTAGATTAGTTTTTCGTTCCATAGATCCGTGCTGAGGAGATCCTCGTGGATGTGGAACATGTCAATTTCTTTTAAGCTGAAATAACAATACTAATAGTACGAATATATACAATACATCATTTGTTTGTATTAAAAAACTCGTAGATGGAGTAGAAGGAGTTGACCACTAGTAAGTCTTTCAAGCTCCTTTTATACTGATCTTTATTTGTAACTAAATTTTTTATGTTTGCTGGCAAATTATTGAAGATGAGTGTTCCTGGGTAGTGGACCCCTTTTTGAACTAAAGTAAGTGCTTTTAAGTCCTTGTGCAGATCATTTTTGTTCCTGGCATTGTATGTATGAACTGAGCTGTTTGTTGGAAAAAGAGATATGTTATTTAGGACAAATTTCATTAAGGAGTAAATATACTGAGAGGCAGTAGTTAGTATACCCAGTTCTTTGAAGCGATTTCTACAGGACGTCCGTGAATTTACTCCACAAATAATACATATTACACGGTTTTGGACTGTGAAAACTTTTGTTTGACTTGAAGAGTTACCTCAAAATATTATACCATATGACATTATGGAATTGAAGTAGACTAAGTATGCAAGCTTTTTCATTTTTATGTCGCCTATGTCTGTTAACACTCGAATTGCAAATACAGATTTGTTAAGGCGTTTCTGCAGTTCTGTGGTGTGCTCCTTCCAACTGAATTTATTATCAAGTTGTAATCCCAGGAATTTAAGACTGTCGACCTCTTCTATCTGCTCTTCTTCATACTTTATGCATATCCTGGGTGGAAACCTCTTACAGGTTCTGAATTGCATATAGTGAGTCTTTTCGAAGTTTAATGTCAGTGAGTTGGCTTTAAACCATTTATTAATATCCATTAAAATATCATTAGCAGATCTTTCTAGAACTACACTCGACATACTATTTATTGCAATACTTGTGTCATCTGCAAACAAAACGAACTCTGCTTCTGGCAGTGTAACTGATGAGAGATCATTAATGTACACAAGAAAAAGCAATGGCCTAAGATGGATCCTTGTGGGACACCACATGTAATTTCTTCCCATTCTGATGATGACTGATGGCTTAATTCACTAGCCCCTTGCACTGACACCCTTTGTTTCCTGTTAGTGAGGTATGACTTGAACCATTTTGCAGCACTGCCCGTGACACCATAGAATTCTAATTTATTTAAAAGGATGTTGTGGTTCACACAATCGAATGCCTTTGACAAATCACAGAAAATACCTGCTGCTTGTAACTTGTTATTTAATGAATTAAGTACATTTTTACTGTAGGTGTAAATAGCTTTCTCGATATCAGAACCCTTCATAAATCCAAACTGTGATCTTGATAATATGTTATTTGTGGTCAGATGGTTGAGAAGCTGCCTGTACATTACTTTTTCTAAAATTTTTGAGAATGCTGGCAAAAGTGAAATCCATCTGTAGTTTGATGGTATCTCTTTATCCCCTTTCTTGAATAGAGGCTTAACATCTGCATATTTTAGCCAGTCAGGAAATGTCCCAGTTATAATTGACTGGTTACACAAGTAACTTATAATTGTACTAAACTCATAAGAACATGCCTTAATTAACTTTGTTATTTCATCATAACCACTAGAATGCTTTGTTTTTAAAGATTTTATTATGGAAGTTATTTCTTTTGGTGAAGTGACTGACATATATGTACCTGAAGCTATTTGTAAAGGCTAGTTTCAGATATTCCAGGGCATTATTTACTGATCCTGACAATCCCATTCTATCAGTAACGGATATAAAGTACTTGTTAAATAGATTTGCCACACTATGCCCATCGGTTACTAATGTGTCATCTACCCTTAGTGCTATTTGCTCCTGTTCCTTTCTGGTTCTACCAGTCTCCTCTTTCACTATAACCCATATTGTTTTTATTTTGTACCCTGACATTGCTATCTTCTTCTCGTAGTGCATTTGTTTAGATGTCTGAATTACTGTTTTTAATATTTTACAGTAATCCTTGTATTTAGCTAAATCTTCAGTATTGGAGCTATTCTTGGTCGACAGATACATTTTCCTTTTTGTCTTACAGGAAATCTTTATTCCTTGTGTAATCCATGGTTTTATTATAGACTTCTGTTTAATTTGAGTAACTTTTAGAGGAAAACAGTTTTCAAACATGGTACTGACATTGTTCATGAATGTGTAATATTTTTCATGCATGTCATGAGCACTATAAAATCCTTCCAGTTCATATCTTTGAGCAGTTTTCTAAAACACGTAATTTTTGGTTGATTGACTACTCTCCTGTACTCGGATTTAGCAGTCTTGATAATCTGCTTAGAATTTACATCTAAAACAAGGAGCTGCATGTCCTGATCTGATAGTCTATCTATTACAGGTTTTATGATATGATTTTGTTCCTTTGATTTGTCTATAAAAAATTTATCAGTGGCTGTCCTTGAGGATTTAGTGATCCTAGTTGGAAAGTTTACAGCGTGAATGAGATTGAAAGGCAGCATTACTAACTGCAGTAAATGTTTACTGGAAGATTGCATTAGAAAATCTGTAGTAAAGTCACCAGCAATCAGAATTTCTATGTTTCTTCCTGTTAAATAACCCAAAAGAGCTTCTAGATGATTTATGAATAGATTATAATTTCCTGCAGATGCTCGGTAAATAGTTACTATTATATAGGATCTGTTATGGAACTCTACTTCTGTTGCACATGCTTCTAGATGCTGCTCTAAACAGAATTTATTAATGTCAATGTTCTTGAATTTATGGCAGTTTTTAATAAATGTGGCAACTCCTCCTCCATCCATATCTACTCTGCAGAAGTAGGAAGCTAGCTTAAATCCTGAAATGTTTAACATATCTATACCAGTGGTCACTTGATGTTCAGAGAGGCAGATTATGTCAATTTAGTTAGAGGAATTCATTACATCGAAACAAATGAGTAGTTCATCAACTTTATTTCTGAGTCTCGGAATGTTCTGGTGTAATAAACATAACGGATACTGCATACTAATGGGATTATAACTGCTTTGGCGAAGATGAACTGGCAGTTTATGATTACTTTCTGTTAAACATTGTTTAAATGGAGGCTGTATGCTAAAATCTGACTCCTGTTCATCTGTTTTCTCAAACTGTGTGTGTCCGCCAATCTCTCTTAAAACTCGTTTTCTTTCCCCTTCCCTACCCTAAAAAAGGCATCCCTCTGACACCTGTGACCACTGATATTTTACCACCTGTGACAGTGTCCTCCCTTACGTTTTCTGCAATCAACCCAGACAGTTTTCCCTTCCCTTTCCTATTGAGGTGAAGGCCATGCCTAGTGTATTCCCACCGATCGATAGCATCCACAGGAATCAAACCAATATGGGACCCTATATCCGTCCTAAGCAGCCACTCCATCTCCAAGTTCACCCTACTGATGGAAGAGTCCAAATGAGTCTGATCATGGCGTCTCAACACAGACACAAATCCCACACTCGTATGCTTCGTTTCTGATGCTATCTTCACCAGGTCACTCTCTATAGAATATTCAGAGTCTCTGTCAATGCTATTTCCCCGACCACCCACTATAACCACGGCATCCTCCTGTGTGAAATTCTTGCATAAAGAACCTAAATCCTCTGTTACCTGACCCAGATCTGCACTAGGCTTAAAAAAGTTTGTGACCTGGTACTCTGGACCTAGATTTTCCTGCAGTAGTTGGTCAACACCTCTACCACAGGAACTACCTAACAACAGAACTTTCTTTCTCTTTACAAATTTCCCCACCTTTTTCAAGTCCTTGATAGCTTGTTGTGCCCTTTCTACAGCTTCAGCAACATGAGGCTCATTCGATTCTGACTGAGGCAACAGGTCAAATCTATTTTCAAGATTAATGATAAAGCTGTCTGATGCTCTCCTTTGCCTGTTCCCCATATTACCTGTTGCCACTTCCCATCTCTGTTCACCTTTCTCCCTCTTTAACCTGTCCAGATCCTCCCTTGCCTTGTCTAGGTCAGCTTGAAGACCTACTATTTTCGCTTCCTGTTCTAGTATTTTCCTATTTCTACTTCAGATCCTACAATACCACTGGTGAGCCTCATTTATGTCCCCATTTCCCACGTCACTACATTCGCCCCAATGAAAGAAACTACAGCATCCATCACACCATACCCCGGAACTATCGATCCTACGGCACGTCACACACTTCTCAAATGGTTCAAATGGCTCTGAGCACTATGGGACTTAACATCTGAGGTCATGAGTTCCCTAGAACTTGAAACTACTTAAGCCTAACTAACCTAAGGACATCACACACATCCATGCCCGAGGCAGGATTCGAACCTGCGACCGTAGCGGTCACGCGGTTCCAGACTGTAGCGCCTAGAACCGCACGGCCACAACGGCCGGCTACACACTCCTCACTCATGGTAAAAACAGAAATCGTATAAACTGATTTAAGTACTGACTAAAACGTAAACAAAGAACCCTAGAAACTATTCGGGATTTCCACCTAGTTGTATTCTGCTTTTGATGATTGATTCTGCTCATTCTCCCTGATTTTCTGATCACTTCTTCCAGATATGGAGTTAAACAAGACTGGATTACATAAATATTGGGTGTGAAACAATGCGCCAACGAAAAGTTTAACACCTGATGTTATGAGATCGTTACAACTTGGAAAGATTGGAGAGGCAGGGTGATAATAGGGGCTGTGACAAGATTGTTTGCTCGCCTGTGTTTCCAGGTTGTACGCCGCTTTCAGCTGGACTTTGATGGCGAGATGCGATGGAGGACTACGGTGCTGCATGCACCAGTGACACCACTCACCCTCAAGGTCACCGAGAGGGAGCAGGAGGTGTGACACCACACCCCTAACTACTGCTCTGACATCACAATGAAGAGCAGCTACTGTGTAGCTGGACCAGTATTGGAATCTTACACAACCCAGTACTGATTGGCATTGATGCTTTGCAACAGTATTCATTGTTTTCAATTCCCATTTTTTGCCAGTTTTTCAAAACTTGATGTGAGTCCCAAAGTCAGGAAATTAACCACATTCATTTCATTTTATTGTATATTACAATACTTTAACCTTATTTTTTAGCCAGTATGATGGAGTGCACATTTATGTTTCTTATTTTTAGGAAGAAATAAATAAAGCAATTGAAGCTAATTACAAAAATGATATTGACTTTCACACTACGACAATATTTATCAAAAGATAATCAGAATCTTATCTTATTACGTGTAAAAGAGTTTAAGAAGATTTATATGATAATTATAACAGTAAATGTATAATAGACACAATGGAAATAGGGATGACTACCATCAATATGGTTTCAACTTTCTTCTACAAGCAGTGTTTCACAGTTTCTAAATATTTCAATAATCCCATCATAAACACTTCAAAAAGTTGTTTCAGAGAAATTTTTTTGACCAAATGTACATCTTTAGTTTTATACAGATATCTGGTATTATGTCAATATTTGAAGACAATCAGTCAAGAACTTTTGAAGATTATTGCTAAAAACTTTTATATATATATTAAAATGTGCATCTCTGTCTGCCTGAACATTTACTACAGCATCCTGTAAAAATTTTAAGTAAATCTATCGAGAACTTTTCAAATTTTTGCTAACAATATATTGATTGAATATACACTATTAGCTTTTAAATCGTAATTACAGATTTTTGAAGAGCATATAAAATTATGTATTCATACCTTTTTACCACATGGCGTGGTTTTCCTGCTGTATTATGTTTTTACAACTTAATGTAGACAAAATATTACAATTTCAAAACTGTTATGACTATGCTTGAAATTAATTAATTTTATGTAAAAGGTTTTATGTGTGTGTGTGTGTATCTATTTACATTATGTTTCGCTTATATTTTCTTTTCTCCTCATCTTCTTCACTGTGGAGCTCTGTGTATTGCGGTGTCACTGTCACTGTATGGCTATCTGCCAGCTGTAAAAACAAGATGGCGGACAATGGAACAGTTGAAGGTGTGGAAACAAGATGGCGGTCAGTGGAACATTTGAAGGTGTTACGAGCAGTTCTTTTGAATCCTTCAGAGGTGCATGTGCCATTTTGTTTGTGTGTGTGTGTGTTTGAGGATTCTTCATTATATATATATATATATATATATATATATATATATATATCCTTTTTCAGTTTTGTCTGTGTGTATGTATGTGTGTGTCGGGGGGGGGGGGGAGGTGTTCTTTAGGTTGGTGTTATCTAACAATTCTCTGCGGCCAGAGAACAGAGTTCCAATACAGAGAGCTGTGTATTCATTTATTATTTGTTTTCCTTCAGCTATGGCTTTTTGTATGTGATAGTTTTATTCAATTATTGGTTTTTGTGGTGGCCTGATGCTGCATTTGAGAATTTTGAAGTCAGTATTGATATCTGTTGGGCAATGTTTCTTGTCCATAAGGTGTTCAGCAAATGTGGAATGAAAGGTGTTACTTTTTAATGCTCTTCTGTGTTCTGTGTATCTGGTACTAATGTTTCTGCTTGTCTGTCCTATATAAACTGATTTGCAGTCCTGACACGTTAGTTGGTAAAGACCAGATGTGTTGTGTTTGTCTGTGCTTTTGTTGGTTGTCCTTAGTTTCCTCTGTGTTGAGTTGTCTGTCCTGTAGGCTATTTTTAGCTCTTGTTTTTTGAGTATGTTGCCTATTCTGTGGGCTGCTTTGTTGTTGTAGGCGAGAGTAAACCACTTGTTTGTTGTTGTGGGTGTTTCTTGTTCATTTGTGCTCATGTGTGTGTTCTATGTGTGTGGTCTATGTGTTTGTAAGTTGGTGAGAAGGCTTTAGTTTATGTCTGTTGGGTGTTCTTTTTAATTTTGTGGTTCAGTTTATCTATAGTATTTGTATCATATCCATTTTCTACAGCTATTGTCTGATTGTCTGTAATTCATTGCTATAGTCGTTTTCAGTGAGTGGAGTTTTGTTCAGTCTTTGTAGCATATACTGGAAACCGCCTAGTTTGTGTGCAATCGAATGATCAGAATGTTTGTGAATGACTGTGCTGGTGATGGTTACTTTTCTGAATATGGAGAATTGATGTCGTTTTCTATTCCTATGGTGGATTTTATTTTTGGGTGCACTTTGTTTATATCACTGTGGAGTTGTTGGATGCGACTGTGTGTTTCATTCAGAAGTCATATGATGTCATCTACACAACGATAATATTTTATGAGGAGGTCTCGTGATCTGCATCTTACCTGCGTGCGACAATACCTATGGAACAATGAGGGCTAATGAGGCAGAATCATTTAAAGTGAAAGTTAAGTTTCCTCCAATAAGCGAAACAAACTTAGGTGGACAGGGTCCTTTTGCCCTTCGTAAAACACTTAATTGTCAGATTTAATTGTATTCATACATGCTTTTAAAATAAATCAAGAACATTAAATAAAATCAAATAACTGAATGTTCTGCAGCAGGTAGACAGTATGCTGCTTGATATTTTACTGTAGTACATAAGCTTATGTCAGGTTTATTGCCTTCTTCAGTACATCTGCACACAATTGGACTTATTTATAAATTAATTAGAATACCATTTATAAAGATTTTTTAAAATTTGATATTGTACTCACGTTCTGACATTGTATATGAACGTATTTCAACACTGAGCAAACTACTGTTGCTGTCTGTAGTTGCTGGGTGCAATTTACATTAAGTTACTTAGGTCTGTCCATGTAATGCTTCATGATGAAGATGCTTTACTTTGAAATATACATACATATACAATATCCCTACGATATACTAACTTTTACAGACATACAGTTTAAAATTTTTTTTTAAAGTTGTTCGATAACTTGCTGTTGCACGCTTATTATAATCGTTTTTTTTTATTATTTGATGGTTGTAGAAATTCAAGTTTGACAGCTAGTTGTTTACTAAAAGATACGTTGTTGCGCGTCGTGTATCAGTGGCACTGTTAGTGATATGTTTGTAATTTCTGGTGTTTTGGTTATCCTTCATTCCTACACAAAATTTCAATAATTTGTTTAAACTGTATGTCCGTACAGTTGGTTTGGTTAGTATATCATATGGATGTTGTATATGTATGTATATTTCAAAGTAACACAGGTGAGCATGAAACATTAAATGGACAGACCTAAGTAACTTAATGTAAATTGCATCCAACAACTACAGACAGCAACAGTAGTTTGCTCAGTGTTGACATGCGTTCATATACAACGTCAGAACGTTGCAGCTTGCTACAGCGTCCCTCACATTAATTGCCGATCATCACGAAGCGTTTTGCAAATTTGAATGAAAGTGCGGAACCTTAAATGATCTGGCCACAGTCTCCAAGCTATAATTCCGTTTCGCCCGTAAATAAAGTACCGGCCCCGTAAAACTGATGGTGGTATTAAAAGATGAAATCCATTCTAAATTTTACAGCAATTTTCTAGAAATCAATTTGGACACTAACAAAGATGCACCCACCATCAACAACGGCCGTCTGCTCCAGCTGCTTGATTCCAGTTCCTATTTAAAGTCAGATTATCATTCATTTTAGCAGTCTTGCGAGAGCAGACACGTCAAGTAGGAAAAACAACCTTATAATGGTCGAGTTAGTTGATGTCTGACACGCTTACATCCATTAAATATCTTGGCGTAATGTTGCAGAGCGACAAAAAATGCAACGCGCAAGCACGGGCGGTTGCAGAAAAGGTGAATGGTCGACTTCGGATTATTGGAAGAATTCTAGGAAAGCACGGTTCACCTACACAGTAGACCGCGTACAGAACACTTGCACAGCCCTTTATTGAGTATTTCTGGAGTGTTTGGTATCGTCACTAGACCAGATTAAAGAAAGATATCGTAATTCAAAGGAGTACTGCTAGATTTGTTACCGGTAATTCGATTAGGTGGCAAATATTACTAAGATGCGTCGTGAACTCAAATATGAAAACCTAGAGGAAAGATGACATTCTTTTCTTTGAAAAAGTTCAGAGAACCGGCAGTTGCGACATATTGAAGAACGATCCTACTATCACTTACATATATCTCGTGTAAGGATCGCGAAGACAAGATAAATATTGACTTGCGGAATATGTAAGTAGATGTGTGCATTAACACTAATGATATTTAGATTTTATCTAAACGTACGTGTTACACAGACGTTCAAACATGTCCTCCTCCTAGAACCTTGACGAACAATGTTCCGGTGATGGCGAGATAAATATAAGTGACAACGGCCTGAAACTATTGGTGTACGCATTGAACAGTACCTCCACACTTCCTTTTCGTATTTCGGCAGTCTCCCACTAATTCCCTGCCAGTGACATTATACAGGCTGAACCATAACAACACCGACAAAACTTTGATTGCTCGTTATATAGTAATTGCATTCTGTTTGATTTCTTATCTCCATTTATCTTTGTATCTCTGTTGTACGCAAAATATCTGAACGACATGTGCTGTAGTGATCTCTGTGTATAGAATACAATCCCCTCCCCCCCCCCCCCCCACCACCAGCCCCCGAAACATGCCTCATACGGCTATACAATGCAGCTCAAAGGTTGCGACATTTTGTCTGGGAGAGCCTAATCCACGTTGTAATTAACGTTGTCTGCCAGAAACATGATACTGCTACGAGAGACTGCAAACACTAGTGTACATCAATGGGTTGAATATTTAATATTCACCAAAACTTCAACGAAATGAGTTGAATTATGGCAGAAAACGTGTTGTAAAGTTATACTTACCCCAATCACAAAATTAGTGAAAGGCAGATAAACGGCAGAGAGGGTGTGAATAGTCCCGTATCACCCATAGTTCTTAACTTATTTGCGGAGTGTTTCCAGGATGGAGCACTCAGGTCAGCAACCTTAAATCCAATGTGTTTATGGAGGTATGCAGATGACTTTTTATTAATAAAATTCATTACACGAAGTTCATGCCTTCAATTGTTTCTCAGCAACAGCGGCGTCACATCTGAAGATAATTGTTAGACAAACCGGCAAAATATTTTATCAGCTTGACACGAATATCAGGCTGCAAACGCAAGAAGAGTATCACAAGTTAGAATAACCTCAATTTTATTGTTCAGAAACTAAAAACACACACGCTCTGTCATTTGCAGTGATTTAAAAATACGGCAATATTATCTGCATATAAAACTGCGACGATATTATTTTCAATTCAGAACTGCTTACGGTAATTTTCCCCATAAAAAAAGCAATTTAGTGTGGAGCCCCTGACATAACAATACGCTACATGTGCGTCTGACGACGTGGCGTTACACGTCACTGGCGAAGGGCTAACAGTAACGTGCTGTGTGTAATATGCGTAAAAAGTGCACGACGTCGCCTGGAGTAAAGGGCCGATGGGAGAGCATTTCAAATTTCATGGGACATTTCCAACGTTACGGGCCCGTGACAACGTTGACCACCAGTTTCTCTACAGAGTCAGCGCACATGCTCCGTGTAGTGTAAACAATTCTCGCCAGAGATGCAGCGCAGCAACCAGAAATAATAGGCGGCAGCATTGCTGTAGCTGCAACGTCCTGACATAAATGTTCCCACGGTCACTACACTCCATGCCTGGCATTATTAAGTTGGCATCTGGAACGAACTGATTAATTGTGGCAGTATAGTTTCTCAATTGCCCCCCCCCCCATGACAGTCATCTTTTCTTTGAGTTTCTAGAGTTATTATACCACCGTATTAAGATCTTTTTTGTAGACAAATACTCTCTCTTTGAACTAGTATACTGTTAGTCCAGTACGTAGGGTGAGTGCAGCATCCAGCTGGTATTGTTACGTGACTTCCGAATAACACTGTTCATTCATATTTTTCGTTGAGCTCGAAACTTTAATATCACACCTATTTGGCCTGCATTTAACATTTGATATTAACAGCAATGACGTTTATGTTTGCAATAGCGCGTCAGAGGACGAAAAAGTAGTTTCCTTATATATGTACCACAATGGTGTAATTATCGTTGTCATAATAGTAAGAGCTGCTTTATGAACTGAAATATATCAAGACACATTGCAATAAATAGTTAATATAGCACAGCTAGTTTTCGTGACTGCATGGCTCCAAAGAATATCCCAGTACTAATATAAAAACCATACCCGTACAGACAACAATATATCGCAGCCGCTAAAGAAACACGGTACCAAAGACAAATAAAACAAAGGAATAATAGCTTAAAATCACTATATCACACAAACTGAGCCTCGATCTCTCAAATCTAGTAATGTGCAAGCCAAAAGTTTGTATTCGAAAGGAAGATGTACTCATAATACGTTCCAAGTTTATGTAAATTATAAGCACTGTTTATATTCGTTGGGAGGACAACCAAATATATTGTTTAGTTTAAGTTTGGACTGATCAGGCGCATAAGCGGGTAACAAAACGTAACACTCGCTTCACAACACTCTGCGACTGTGACGTCATTTCGACGTCTAGCACAATGCCACCAACCACCGCAAGAACTGCTATCGACTTTGTGATAACGATGAATATGAATGTTGTTTCTCCTCCTTTCACTCGCAGCAATTTAAGCTATCCTCTTAGGTTCCCGCTTAACCACGCACTCGGAAACCGCCACATTTTTGTATACAAATAGCCACATATTTGTGAAAAGGATCAATATGAACTTTATTGCTCCTTGTTTCACTCGCAGCAATTTAAGCAGTCCTCTGAGATTCCTACCTAACCGTCCACTCGGAAATCACCACATATTCAGAAATTAAGAGCCAATTATTTGTGAGAAGGAAGAATATGAATTTTATTGCTACCCGTTTCAATGGCAGCAATTAAAACTGTCATCTTAGATTTCTGCTTGACCACACATTCGCAAATCGCCATATATTCGAAAACAAACAGTGAAATAGTTGTGGCAAGGAAGAATACAAATGTTAATGCTCCTCGTTCCACTAGCAACAGTTGCTACTTTAGCTGCCCTCTTAGGTTCCTGCCTAACCAACACACTGATCCTTCTTTCTCTAATCAGATTAAAATATAAATATCATCGAATATTGCAGGGCATATCTGTATTACATTCACAAGGAAGTCCCAGAATGTGTTAACAACGCAAAAATGAAAAGAAAATGTTTTTGTGTAGTGGTATGTTCGACTACAGAAACCACGACCTTATCCACTACAGTAGGACTTCGCAAACCCATAGCTACGATATTTTCGAATCGGGGCAAAAACTTGATACAGGTGCCTCCCCCCCCCCCTCCCCTCTCCCTCGACCGTTTGAGATAGTATGTCAAATGTTTAAAAAGATTTGATTTTTCAAAAACATGACAATTTTGTAGCGCATATCTTTCTATAGAGTATAGTGTATAAAATATATATGTTCTAGGAAATGTAAGACATGTTATTTGGTCTGTGCCAAACTGCAGTGCCACGCCTCTTCACACAGCATTTTTCTACCGCACGTTGCTGTATTTCGCCAAGTGGAATTTAACGCGTATATTTTGTAATAGAAGCCATCAAAGCTACATTCTGGACAGCGAATATTAAACTGTTCCGTAGTGCCTGTTATGCTCCCTGTCGACCGATTTGACTTCCCACCCTCCTTTAAAAAAAAAAATTTAAAAAAAATGAGGTTATTTGTGACCAAGAGAATAAGAACTCTTCAGAAAATCTAAACTGTTTATTGCCTATTAGCTAATTAGTTTCTCTTTTGTGTGACATAAAATTAAATATAGGAAACATAAAAACCAGTAAAGACAAGAGACATGCAATACAGTACACATTTCTTCAGTCATTAGGCCTCAGCAATTTTTTTCTCTAATCTTACGACAGCCTTACACGGAGTGGTTTCCCTTCTACGATAGAATCTATTAGCTCATCAAAGTTCGTTAAACGTTTTGCTACATGAAAAATCAAAATGTAATTGTCTAATATCGAAAAAGCTGTTAATACGAATAGTACACAAGAGTATCTTTTGTCACTGCCTGCAGTAGTTGTAACCAAACGCCAAATAAGCGAGACTGTTTCGGAACAATGGTACTTCTATCTGTCTCCTTTAAAACAAATAACACGACAGAATACAATTCACAAAGTACCAATATCAAATGCCTATCAGGGCTGCTACAATCAAAAAGTTTTATGTTCGGAAATGGTTTTACATTTCATTCTCATGCTCCAGTTTCTCAAGCATGGGATCGCAAAGTAGCAGTAGTGCGTAATTATTATATAAATTAGGAATTGCTATAGTCTTCCATATAATTTATGTGATGTGACTGTTTCTTTTTCTTCCTCACTATAGCAATCTTGTCATCACTAATTCTGTAGCTATTCCTGTCATTGTCAAAACTTATTCTCCAGTTAACTTTACTAACCCTGTCATAATCATCGGTTTAGTTATGCAAACTTTATTCTCCGGTTAGGCGTTATTAAGTGTTCGTACAAAGCGTTTTCCGCGATATTCTGAGAACAGAACTTAGACGGCTGCTATCTTGGGACTGTACTGCTGGCCCTTAGTAGTGAGCGATCTGGCAGAAATTTTCTGTCAGAATTTCATTTTCTTGTGTACACCAAGAGGATAATATGCAATCTTTCTCACCTGTTATTCCTGATAATCGTTTATTTCCACTCTGATAGTCTCAGTCTATGGATTTCGCTAATGATTATAACGACACTCATCACTCGCATCGCACACCCAATGAACCACATAAACAAAACGCGATTCGGCTGTCCCCGTCGGAGGTTCGAATCCTCCCTCGGGCATGGGGGTGTGTGTGCTGTCCTCAGTGTAAGTTAGATTAAGTAGTGCGTAAGCTTAGGGACCGTTGACCTCGGCAGTTTGGTCCCATAAGACCTCACCACAATTTAAAAAAAAAAAAAGTTTGGCTTTCATCCGTTACGATTTATTCATCTCAGCTCGTATAGGCCGTTCCCTTTCGTCTGAGGCAAAGTTTTTTATTTATAGGTACGACGGGAATTCCTCTGGCACAGACATCATGTACACTATGGACGCGTTCAAAAATCAACTTATGAATCGTTCATGAATCAACTTAGAATGTGTTCAAAAATGTTCAAAACCAACAGCGATGCATTTCAAAATCATATGGGTAATCGATGGACCAACGTGTGCTGGGTGCTAGGGGCATTGTGAAACAAGTTTTTTCTCTTCAAGATATGGATTTGGCGCCCCCTGAAATTTCTTCCTGGGTCAGATACTCCGGTTTGCCCCTCCCCCCCCCCTCCACCCCACCCCTACCTACCTAGATCCGTGCAGGGGACTTCGCCATATGATAGCAGTCTGCTGTAGTGGTTATCATTGTTCGTCTTGAAGGCTTATATCGTTGATGCATTATCAAGTGAAATGATAATGGTGGCATGTTTTTGATAAATTTTCTATGTGTCATTCCTTGAAATGGCATACTGCAAGTTATAATACAAGTGTGTTTCATGCTTAATTTGAATTTTTCTGACTACAACTCGCACCTGAGAGAGCACTCTTATATGAAAGCACTAAAGTCGATAAATCGTGATATGACTTTTAATTGTTGTAATATTGTTGTTGTGGTCTTCAGTCTAAAGACTGGTTTGATGCAGCTTGTAAGTAGGCTGTTTATGTTTTCTAATTGGCAACGTTACGTAGCGCTATGTATGAAAATCACTGGCTGTGCTGTGTGCAGTCTGTGGCTAGTTTGCATTGTTGTCTGCCATTGTAGTGTTGGGCAGCGGCAGCTGGATGTTAACAGCGCGTAGCGTTGCGCAGTTGGAAGTGAGCCGCCAGCAGTGGTGGATGTGGGGAGAGAAATGGCGGAGTTTTGATATTTGTAAGAATGGATGTTATGAACTCTTACATATATTATGACTTTTCATGACTATTAAGATAAATACATTGTTTGTTCTCTATCAAAATCTTTCATTTGCTAACTATGCCTATCAGTAGTTAGTGCCTTCCGTAGTTTGAATCTTTTATTTAGCTGGCAGTAGTGGCGCTCGCTGTTTTGCAGTAGTTCGAGTAACGAAGATTTTTGGTGAAGTAAGTGATTTGTGAAAGGTATAGGTTAATGTTAGTCAGGGCCATTTTTTGTAGGGATTTTTGAAAGTCAGATTGCGCTGCGCTAAAAATATTGTGTGTCAGTTTAAGCACAGTCTTATATATAATTTTTCTAAGGGGACGTTTCAAGCTCTCCACGCTACTCTACCGTGTGCAAGCCTCTTCTTCTCCGAGTAACTACTACAACCCACGTCCCTCTGAACCTGCTTAGTGCAATCATCTCTTGGCCGCCCTCTATGATTTTTGCCCTCCACGCTTCCCTCCATTACTAAACTGTTGATCGCTTGATGCCTCAGAGCGTGTCCTACCAACCGATCCATTCTTCTAGTCAAGTTGTGCTTTAAATTTCTCTTCTCCTCAATTCTGTTCGATACCTCCTCGTTAGTCAGGTGAGCTATCCACCCAATCTTTATCATTCTTCTGTAGCACCACATTTCAAAAGCTTTTATACTCTTCTTGTCTACACTGTTTATCGTTCATGTTTCACTTCCACACATGGTTACACTCCATAAAATACCTTCAGAAAAGACTTCCTGACACTTGAACTTTTACTCAATATTAACATATTTCTCTTTTTCAGAAAGGATAACCTTGCCATTGCCAGTCTACATTTTATATCCTCCATACTTCGATCATCATCAGTTATTTTGCTGCCCAAAGAGCTAAACTTATCTGCTACTTTACGTGTCTCATTTGCTAATCTGATTCCCTCAGCATCACCTTGTTTAATTCGACAACATTGCATTACGCTAGTTTTGCTTTTGTTGTTGTTCATATTATATCCTCCTTTCAAGACACTGTCCATTCTGTTCAACTCTTCTTCCAAGTCCTTTGCTGTCTCTGACAGAATTATAATGTTGTCGACGAACCTCAAGGTTTTTATTTCTTCTTCCTGGACTTTAATTCCTACTCCAAATTTTTCTTTTGTTTCCTTTACTGCTTGCTCAGTATACAGATTGAATAACATCGAGAGTAGGATACAGCCTTGTCTGACTCCCTTCTCGACCATTGCCTCTAAGTCTAGATATAACACAAACGTAGGTTTGCCTTTCCTTAACTTGTCCTCTAAGGGAAGTCGTAGGGTCACTTCCTACGTTTCCCTGGAATCCAAACAGATCTTCCCAGAGTTCAGCTCCTACCAGTTCTTCCATTCTTCTGTAAAGAACTCGTGTTAGTATTTTGCAAGAATGACTTATTAAACTGATAGTTCGATAATGATCAAACCTGTCAGCACCTGCTTTCTTTGGGATTGGAATTATTATATTCCTCTTCAAGTCCGAGGGTATTTCGCCTGTCTCATACATCTTGCTCACCGGATGGAAGAGTCTTGTCATGGCTGGCTCTCCAAAGGGTATCAGTAGTTCTAACAGAATGTTATCTACCCCGGGGGCTTTGTTTTGACTTGGGCCTTCCAGTGTTCTATTGAATTCTTCACGCAGAATCTTTCCTTCCATGTAATCTTAATCTAAATCCTCTTCCATTTCCATAATGCTGCCCTCAAGTACATAGCCCTTGTATAGATCCTTTATAATACTCCTTCCACCTTTCTGCTTTCCCTTCTTTCCTTAGGACAGGTTTTCTATCTGAGCTCTTGATATTTATACAGCCGGTTTTCTTTTCTCCAAAGGTCTCTCTAATTTTCATGTAGGCGACATCTATCTTATCCATAGTAATACATGCTTCTACATTCCCACTTAGCCATTTTGCACTTCCTGTCGATCTTATTTTTGACACGTTTGTACTCTTTTTCGCCAGATTCATTTACTGCATTTTTATATTTTCTCCTTTCATCAATCAAATTCAATATCTCTTCTGTTACCCAAGGATTTCTACTAGCCCTCATCTTCTTACCTACCTGATCCTCTGCTTTCTTCACTATTTCATCTCTCAAAGCTACTCATTCTTCTACTGTATTCCTTTCACCTGTTCGTCCCCTAATGCTCCCTCTGAAACCCTCTACAACCTCTGGTTCTCTCAGTTTACCCAGGTCCCATATCCTTAAATACCTACCTTTTTGCTGTTTCTTCAGTTTTCATCTACAGCTCATAACCTTTTAATTGTGGTCAGAGACCACAATCGCCCCTGTAAATGTCATACAATTTAAAACTTGTTTCCTAAATCTCTTTCTTACCGTTATATAATCAATCTGAAACCTTCTGGTGTCTCCAGATATCTTCCATGTATACAACCTTCCTTCATGATTCTTAAACCAAGTGTTAGCGATGATTAAGTTATGATCTGTGCAAAATTCTACCAGATGGCATCCTCTTTCTCTACTCCCAGTCCATATTGACCTACTACTTTACCTTCTCTTCCTTTTCCTACTAGCAAATTCCAGTCCCCTATGATTATTAAATTTTCGTCTCCCTTAAGTATCTGAATAATTTCTTTTATCTCGTCATACATTTCTTCAGTCTCTTCATCATCTGCAGAGGTAGTTGGCATTTAAACTTGCACTACTGTGGTGGGTCTGGGCTTCGTGTCTATCTTGGCTACAATAATGCGTTCACTATGCTTTTCATAGTAGCTTATCCATTATCCAAATTTTTTATTCATTATTAAACCTACTCTTGAATTATCCCTATATGATTTTGTATTAAGAACCCTTATTCACCTGACTAGAAGTTCTGTTCTTCCTGCCACTGAACTTCACTAATTCCCACAATATCTAGCTTTAACTTATCTATTTCCCTGTTTAAATTTTCTGACCTACCTTCCCGATTCTGATCCGTAGAACGCCAGTTTTCTTTCTCCTGATAACTACGTCCTTCTGAGTAGTTCCCGTCCAAAGACCCAATGAGGGACTGTTTTACCCGTGGAATATTTTACGCAATAGGACACCATCTTCAATCATAAAAGCAGTTATAATAAATCACACGAAGAACTGCGTGGTTTTATAAATCTCCGATACATGTGCATTACGTGTAGTTGTCAGAGGCCCATATTGAACGCTAACAGAAGTCGACTGCAGTTCCTGCGGTTGTCGACATTGCACATGACACCAAAATGACGTCACTTTTACGGAGGGTGTGAAATGAGTGTTACATTAAGCCCACTATCTTTTGTTCAAGTAGTTCAGGTTGTAGATTTAGTAACGTGCCCACACCATCAAAAATCACAACTCCTTCTACAGACGTAATATGAGCTACACACATCAAAAAAGTTTTACATCACCTCGCTTCCGATGTTCGGGAACCTGTGAAGAAAATTGGAATAGACATCAATATAAACATCATGTCCACCCTTTTTATTGTTGATGAAAACCACACATTCCATGTTGTACTACCGTACAGCGAGACCTTCAGAGGTGGTGGTCCAGATTGCTGTATACACCAGTACCCATTAGCACGTCCTCTGGCATTGATGCATGCCTTTATTTGTCGTAGCATACTATCTATAAATTCATCAAGGCACTGTTGGTCCATATTGTCTAACTCCTCAACGGCGATTCGGCGTAGACCCCTCAGAGCGGTTGGTGAGTAACGTCTTCCATAAACAGCCCATTTCAATCTATCCCAGGCATGTCCAATAGGGTTCATGTCTGGAGAACATGCTGGCCACTCTAGTCGAGTGATGTCGTTTTCCTGAAGGAAGTCATTCACAAGATGTGCACGACGGGGGCGCAAATTGTCGTCCATGAAGACGAGTGCCTCGCCAATATGCTGCCGATATGGTTGCACTATCGGTCGGAGGATGGCATTCACGTATCGTACAGCCGTTACGGTGCCTTCCATGACCACCAGCGGCCTACATCGACCTCACATAATGCCACACCAAAACAGCAGGGAACATCGAACTTGCAGCACTCACTGGACGCCGATTGTCTGGTTGAAGGTGTATGCAACACTCATCGGTGAAGAGAATGTGATGCCAATCCTGAGCGGTCCATTTAGCATGTTGTTGGGCCCATCTGTACAGCGCCGCATGGTGCCGTGGTTCCAAAGATGGACCTCGCCATGGGCGTCGAGAGTGAAGTTGGACATCATGCGGCCTATTGCGCACAGTTTGAGACGTAACACGACGTCCTGTGGCTGCACGAAAAGCATTACTCAACATGGTGGCGTTGCTGTCAGGGTTCCTCCGAGCCATAATCCGTATGTAGCGGTCATCTACTGCAGTATCAGCCCTTGGGCAGCCTGAGCGAAGCATGTCATCGACGGTTCCTGACTCTTTGTATCTCCTCGCTTTGGTTCACCCCGAGACGCCTGGACACTTCCCTTGTTGAGAGTCCTTCTGCTCATAAAGTAACAATGCGCTATATTGACCGTCTAGGCATGGTTGAACTACAGACAACAAGAGCCGTGTACTCCTTCCTGGTGGAACGACTGGAACAGATCGGCTGTCGGAACCCCTCGGTCGAATAGGCGCTACTCATGCATGGTATTTTGCATCTTTGGGCGGGTTTAGTGACATCTCTGAACAGTCAAAGTGATTGTGTCTGTGATAGAATATCCACAGTGAACGTCTGTCTTGAGGCGTTCTGGGAACCGGGGTGATGCAAAACTTTTTTTATGTGTGTATGAACACAACATCAGTTGACACTACTGTAGACTGTTCACGAACCATGGCAGGTAGCGTAGGTCGAGGCGCTGACGGGGACTGCAGTGCTGTCAGTTCGAAGCGACAGGCGCAGTATGTGGATACATGTGCTTTGCGCTTGATAAAGGCGTGTATCCTGCAAATCATGTCTCGCGCTTGATGATATAAAATTTGATGCTTACCACCACTGTCAGCGATGACAGCTCAGAACAAACGGAAAAAAATTCGCTAAATAACTCGCTACGATCGCTTCTAATGCTTGCATTGGCTACGACGTTCATAGAAGACCTCTCAGGACACTACTGAACGCTCATTAGTTGACGGAGAATGTCTGACGTAGGTGCCCAGAACAAGCCTAAACACGAGCGCTGTCGTCCCTGACGCCCACTATAGCGTCCCCTAGCAAACGAAAACAATTCTTCACAATAAAAGGATGACAGCCAAAAACAGTCGCAGGATAAATTTTTTTATTAAAATTCTTGACCTGGTTTCGGTACATATAAATATACCTTCATCAGAAGTAAACTTCTTAAATTACATCATGCAATGGAGAATAATAAAACAATTATGCCAAAGGCGTCGTCAGTAATTAAGATATCATCTCCATTTGTATATCATGTGTAATGGGCACAGGGTCAAAGCGAACAGTTTAGCAACATTACTTCGCTTGTGAACTATTGAGAATATGTTATACAAATGGAGATGATATCTTAATTACTGACGATGCCTTTGGCATAATTGTTTTATTATTCTCCATTGCATGATGTAATTTAAGAAGTTTACTTCTGATGAAGGTATATTTATATGTACCAAAACTAGGTCAAGAATTTTAATAAAAAAATTTTATCCTGCAACTGTTTTTGGCTGTCATCCTTTTACTGTGAAGAATTTTAACAGTTGCTGCTGCAGCCATGTTTAAAAAAAAAAAAAACGAAAACAACCTTCTGCATGTCCACGGCGTCACGAGACCAGTATGTCACGGTTCAAAGCTAACGGGCGGTATCGAGGGATCAGATCTTTCTGTGCTGCGTACATTATTTTTGCTTGTGGATAAAACTTATACATGACAGCCTGTGTGATTTCGTCCAGATTGTTAAATTTCTACACCTTTTTCTCATACTGTAGTACAAAAAAAAAAGTTCCAATGTGTGTGAATTTCAAAGGGACCAAACTGCTGAGGTCATAAAAAAAAATGGCTCCGAGCACTATGGGACTTAACTTCTAAGGTCATCAGTCCCCTAGAACTCAGAACTACTTAAACCTAACTAACCTAAGGATATCACACACATCCATGCCCGAGGCAGGATTCGAACCTGCGACCGGAGCGGTCGCGCGGTTTCAGACTGTAGCGCCTAGAACCACTCGGCCACCACGGCCGGCGCTGAGGTCATCGGTCCCTAGACTTAAACGCTACTTAAACTAACTTAAACTAACTTATGTTAAGAACAACACACACACACTTATGCCCGAGGGAGGACTCGAATCTCAAACGGGAGCGGCCGCGCAGTCAGTGGCATGGCGCATCTAACCGCGCGGCCTGCTGTTGTATAGTTACCAGGTGGTTATAATTTAAGTGCAGCTACTCACGGAGGTCCAGTGAGGAATGTAATTATCGTATGATAGCAAAACTTGGTAGATAGCTACTGCATTAATACGAACCGATTAACGCCGGAAAAAATTGTTCCAATTTAGGCCATTAGGTACATCTCTGGAGCTGTACAGCGTCTCGTTGGCATCTCCAGTGCTCGCACTGAAAAAATTGTGTAAACCGTGGTTAGTTATAAAATCAACATTATCCCTTTCTCAGTTATTTGACCTTTTCTGTCATGCTCCGTTCCTAATCCATTACATATGGAGGCGTTTCTATATATTGGAACTATGTGGTTTCCAGTGTAAGTCAGTTCTGCATTAATGCATTAGAATATCTACCAAGTTTCGATGCCATGCGTCTATTACAACCTACACGGAATCTCCGGGAGTAGCAGCATGGAGCATGATAAAAGGAAATTAATACTTTAGTTTCCCTAAGCATGAACAAAGATTAAACATATGGCACTGGAAACTAAAAACTGAAGAATTTCGTCACTAAAAGTATTTAAATGTGTGTGGCAAACTGCCAATATGCTGCACGTCTTAGTTCCCTATTCGACGTTTTTCTCGACGCTTTTCATTTTTGCGCACTAGAAAACCAGTCATCAGTAATGCCACAGCACAATTTTTAAAATAGAGATGTGGATATACAATTAAGAGTAATACAAAACATGTAAAATCAGTACATTCTAAAGTAACGATATCCAAAATTTTCAGAGTGCATACGGATAAATCTCACGTCGAACCATAGACATGTAGGATTTCAAGTAAATGTACGTTGGCGACAAAAACTCTGACGGAATTTTTGTGTGCTAACGTACATCGACTTGAAAACCTACATGTTTATGGTCTGCATCTGAAAGCCCACCCTGTGTGTATTTCTACATTATGACTTTTAGCCAGTGCAGTCAGAAAAATAAGAACTCGTCGGAAGTCTTCGTTTTCTATTTGATATTACTTCTTTTCTACCATTAACCCATTGTTTTGTGTAATGTGAATAATTAAGGGTCTATCTTTGTACGACACTCGAAATTACCATTTACAATAGAAAAGTTATAAACAATGTCTTAGGAACGCACAGGTGTGCTAACGAAACAAAACCGCTATCCGGTTATCTGTAAATGAATAAATAGAACTGTTAATGGTAACATTTACTGACTTTCGATTGTAGTGAACATGTAGTAACGATTATTTCCAGTGTCATCAGCTGTTAATGACTTCTGAAATGGATATTATTTTGCAATATTTTTTACCTCCCTCTGTACTTCTAAGGTAATCTGATTAATTAAAAAATATTTTCACCTAATTTGAAAAAAATTAGTTAACTAGTGTAACGTAAGGATCATAATGCAAGAGTATGTTATTCACTATACACAAATGTTAGATCCCATAGTGCTTAGAGCCATTAGAACCATTTTGAACTGTACACAAAGTGTGGATTAATTGGCCGAGTAGTTGACATATTGCTCACAAGCAACGTCGTTTGTACAAGTAAAAACTGTTTTGCAATGCGGTGTGGAAACTATCAGCAGAGAGAAGAGACTGGGTAGATAGATGTAACACAGAAATTGTGGAACTCAGAACATGTGGGACTTCGATCACCTTTCCTGACGTATCTGAAATATTTCCTTAAGTCTGGAACTCGTCCGATTGGTGGTGGGCTTAATTATGGCATACTTTCCTATGGAAGCATTCAGAGTCTCTATATAACTGTCCCATGTAATGCACTGGGTGATACATGTAACTCCTTGCTGTAGTGTGTAAAACATTTCTTCCTGAATTGAACGAGGATCTTCCTTGCAACAAAACAGATATATTCTTCCATTAGGTACCATCACTATTTGAACAATACCAAACAGACGGTAAAATAGAACAAACTGCTAGTTAATCGCAAAATTCAGTACATATATATTACAAACAGTTCCATGTAAGGACACTGTTTATCTTCAACTAAATCGAATTTTAAAACTGGTTGGTGTGGGCTGTTTATAGTCAGCGAATCTTTCCAGTTTTGGCTCATGGTAGTGTGGTACGGAATTTCGTTGTGGAAACCTTCCAGAAACTAAAAACTGCTCACTGCGAAACAACGGGGAAGACAGGAAAAGAAAAAAAATGGTTCATACAAGACGCAAGCGTGTAAGCTGCATTAACAACAATAAGGAAAATGAAATAGAGGTAGGCGGGATATGCAGTCACTCGAACTAATACTAGAAGCAGCAAGGAATGTATTTGTTGGATTCAATGAGGTAACAAAAACCCGAGAAGACTAAGTAATTCAAGATGGGTAGCATATAACAGAAAAAATTGTAATTTTAGTGTCATTGGAAGCATGAAAAAAAAAATAAGCAAAATATACGAATTAAGTAGTCCATGCGCAGATAGGCAACATCAAGGATAGCTTGAGCTCAGGAGCGCCGTGGTCCCGTGGTTAGCGTGAGCAGCTGCGGAATGAAAGGTCCTTGGTTCAAGTGGCTAAAATGGCTCTGGGCACTATGGGACTTAACATCTATGGTCATCAGTCCCCTAGAACTTAGAACTACTTAAACCTAACTAACCTAAGGACATCACACAACACCCAGCCATCACGAGGCAGAGAAAATCCCTGACCCCGCCGGGAATCGAACCCGGGAACCCGGGCGTGGGAAGCGAGAACGCTACCGCACGACCACGAGATGCGGGCTTGGTTCAAGTCTTCCCTTGAGTAAAGAGTTTATTTTCGCAAAGTTGTTATCTGTCCGTTCGTTCATTGACGTCTCTGTTCACTGTAATAAGTTTAGTGTCTGTGTTTTGCGACCGCACCGCAAAACCGTGCGATTAGTAGACCAACGGACGTGCCTATCCAATGGGAACTGAAAACATTTGATCACAAGGTCATAGGTCAACCGATTCCTCCACAGGAAAACACGTCTGATATGTTCTATACGACATGTGCGTCACATGACAGGAATATGTTATCGACCCACCTAACTTGTACACTTGGCTAATGGATAAAAAGATTCTTCTACCTTGCCCGATTTAGGTTTTCTTGTGGATGTGATAATCACTCCCAAAAAGTGATGAAAACCTAAGAGTTTGTCACAAACTGCAACAAATGAACGCAACGTCGTGTATTTCGATGTTTGTTTAGGTGTAGCGTCCCCATACTATGGCGCAATTACCTCGCATCGGACGGACGGACAGATAATAATCATTAAACTTTCACTCGAGGGAAGACTTGAACCAAGGACCTCTCGTTCCGCAGCTGCTCACGCTAACCACGAGACCACAGCGCTCCTAAGCTAACATTATCCTTGGTGTTGCCTCCAACTTCTTCCTGTTTTCTCGATTGATCTGTGTTCAGTTTTTCAAGGACCATCCACTGTGCCAATTTATAACTAAATCTGATGGGGGTGCGATGGAGAGGTTCCCTTGTTAGTAGAGATAAATGGGGTGTGATGCATTTCGTAGGAGAAGGAGGGTTAGGTTAGTGGAGGTAGCCCAGTTGACCTATTTCCCGCCAAAACTCAAAGTTGCCGCCAAAATCCGCTATCTTGAATGACGTCATCGCCCCCTTCTTGGATGATGTCATGTGCTGTTGCTAGATCCACAAGACGCCATCTTGGATGACGTCATCACCGACATCTTGGATACATCTGGCAAAAACGCGGAGTGTGCCAGAAATGGTGTTGCTGCAATACTAAAATGTTACACTACAGGACTGATTTTGAGTTGTTAGCCATACCAATAAGATAGTTGAAGAGAGACTAATTCATAAAGGACTGCAACAAGTTTTGAAGAATACGTAGCTTCTGTTGGTGCCATGTTAAAATCTTCTTATTTTGTCGAAACACATTAGAGATTAGATAAATTCATCTCTCTAACATTGCAATGCAGTTAAAATTGCGACAGAATCGTGAAATAATGTATTATTAAAATAGCAACTGGTTGCGAATCAGGTCAGTAGTTTATGAAATGGCCCATTCTCAGTATAAAAATAAACGTCTAACTTCTTCATTTATATTGTCACAAAGCCCACAACAGTTCTCTTTTCACCAGCTATCGTTGGCCCTCAATAATTGTATTATTTCATTGAAAAAATGTGTAGTACTTCACCTGCTGCGACATAGTCGCGTATTTCAACAGTGATCCAATATTGTCAAATGTTTTTATTCCAATCATTGATCACAATATCAACTGTTTTGACGGTGACCGGTTTCAGTCAGTAATGACCATCCTCAGATCTTTTCTACATCATGTCCTAAAGTGATAAGGCCGTAATGGCATCGTCAAAACATATAAATATTCTCAGCGCAGCATCGTCACATAGATCTAAAATAAGGTATAGAATTGGCCACATCGTCCACACTGTCATTTTTGCGAACCGTGCCAAGGCGCCTCACACCGCACGGCTACCCCATGCGGCAATGGAGTAAATCCTTTCGTGCCTCCCTGATGAACATGGACGTTGGAAGCCAAAAATGTTTGGGACTGTACAGCAGTATGAGGGCAGCAGAGATGTGCACATCATCAGAAGCACTCCTGTATCGTTAGCTGAACTTCTTAGAACTTCAGTCTAAAGACATTAACATCTGTTGCGACCCACAAGCTGAGATCGCACTGTGAGCAGGAGATCCAGCTTAGAGTGACGGTTAGTGGTCTAGTTCACGCCAGAGGTGTCAGTAACACAGCGGTATCTACAATAGTGTTTATTTACCTTGCAGACTGTACTGAATTACAAGTGTCTTCAGAGCTGGAGTCGGCGGGCGAGAATAAGCGTATGTGCCATGAATAAGTGCTGATGCCCCATCACTTAGTCACGTCGTCGCTCCTGCAAGTCAAGTGTCACGGTCGCATACTATGGTGGTGATGGAGGTGGGGCGAGGAAAGCACTGCCTGCCCAGAAGCAATGTGATGACGCTGTACAGCTATCACCTCAGCGATCTCGACGACAGGCCATCGTGTGCTGACAGTGGCCATGAAGACAGTTGTCATGAAGACTAAGTTCTGGTCACCCACCATAGGCCGACCAAGACGGCAGCAGATGCTCACGAGTTGGCCAGGAGGCTGCACGTACACGCTACTACTGATCAATGTGAGGATGGCAGCTTACAGATCATCTACGACGGCCTGTAGTGTATAAGGGCTGGCTGCACAATAGTTTTTTCATCGGCGATGACCCAGTGGAGAATAACAGCAGGCAATGGCTGTTGTATGCATCAGGATGACTGCATCTCGGCGTTGAAGTCAGCAAGCAGGTAGCAGACTAGCCATTTTCGAAAAACTTGTTGTTCTACTGAAGATCATTAGATACTCTGTAGTTCTAGCGACACGGACAGAATGGCAGCATGACAGAGTATATCTTTGAGCGCCGAAAGCCCCGTTATTTAAAAGGTTGGGCCCACATCTGTGATGCAGTGACTCTGATGGTGTAAGTGTATTTGCGCTCGTTTATCGAACCCGTGAGCATTCCTTGCCTCGTTGTGGTAGTTCATTAGCTATTCTGGATCGCCAAGCAGAGGTCTTTCTGACCACCTTTGACTTTCTGGTGACACAAGAGCGGTGAAATTACATTGCGTAACACCACAGTGCCTTGTAATGTTAGTTATAGTAGTGATTGGAAAATGGGGAGAAATCGTGACATTTGTGACGTAGTCTTCTGTTTGAGTTCAGTAGAGGGAAGACAGCAGCGGTGCCAGCAGGAAACTTTTCCGGCATGTATGGGAATAATTCCACTGGGCAAAGCACGGCAAGAAAATAGTTTTCTCGTTTTAAGGAGGATTGTTTTGACATAGTGACTCTCCACGTTCAGAAAGACTTTTGGGGTTTGATGAAAATCGTTTAAACCTATTAATCCACAATAGTCCACGTCAGTGTACTCGAGAACTGGCAAATGTAATGAACTGTGATCATTTCATCATCGTACGACATTTGCATGCAGTGGGGAAGGCTAAAAAATCGGTTGTTTGGGTGCAGTATGTTCTAATTCTAAATCACAAAAATCAGCTGGTGGCCGCAAGTGCATCTCTGCTTGCTCGTCATGGACTGGCTCGTGAGAAACATCGTCCTATATCGTTACTGATGACAAGAAATGGTCCCTCGATGTTAATATAAGTAAAACAAAGGAATGACTGAGCCAAAACAAAGCAGCAACTCCCCGTACATAGACCAGCGCACATCCACAAAAGATATTGTTATGCATCTGGTGGAACAGCGACGATGTGGTGTACTACGAACAGGAGTTGAGTTGGGAAGCCATTCAGCACCCATGTTATGCACCTGATCTTGCACCCTCAGATTTTCGCCTTTTTCGCTCCATATCCAACGACCTTAAAGGAACTTCCTTTCCGAATGAAACTGCATTCCGAACATGGCTCGACGACATTTTTGCATAGAAGCCACGTGATTCCTAATATCGCGGAGTCGATAAGCTACTCAGCATTGGAAGGTTGTTGTAAGTAGGGAAGTACATTATACACTACTGGTCGTTAAAACTGCTACACCAAGAAGAAATGCAGATGATAAAGCCGTATTCATTGGACAAATATATTATACTAGATCTGACATGTGATTACATTATCACGCAATTTGGGTGCATAAATCCTGAGAAATCAGTACACAGAACAACCACCTCTGGCCGTAATAACGGCCTTGATACGCCTCGGCATTGAGTCAAACAGAGCTTGGATGGCGTCTACAGGTACAGCTGCCCGTGCAGCTTCAACACGATACCACAGTTCATCAAGAGTAGTGACTGGCGTATTGTGACGAGCCAGTTGCTCGGCCACCATTGATCAGACGTTTTCAATCGGTGAGAGATCTGGAGAATGTACTGGTCAGGGCAGCAGTCGAACATTTTCTGTATCCAGAAAGGCCCGTACAGCACCTGCAACATGAGGTCGTGCATTATCCTGCTGAACTGTAGGGTTTCACAGGGATCGAATGAAGGGTAGAGCCAAGGGGCGTAACACATCTGAAATGTAACGTCCACTGATCAAAGTGCTATCAATGCGAACAAGAGGTGACCCAGACGTGTAACCAATGGCACCCCATACAATCACGCCGGGTGATACGCCAGTATGGCGATGACGAATACACGCTTCCAATGTGCGTTCACCGCGATGTACCCAACACGGATGCGACCATCATGATGCTGTAAACAGATCCTGGATTCATCCGAAAAAGTGACGTTTTGCCATTCGTGCACCCAGGTTCGTCGCTAAGTACACCATCACAGGCGCTCCTGTCTGTGATACAGCGCCAAGGGTAACCGCAGCCATGGTCTCCGAGCTGATAGTCCATGCTGCTGAAACGTCGTCGAACTGTTCGTGCAGATGCTTGTTGTCTTGCAAATGTCCCTATCTGTTGACTCAGGGATCTAGACGTAGCTGCACGACCCGTTACAGCCATGAGGATAAGATGCCTGTTATCTCGACTGCTAGTGATACGAGGCCGTTGGGATCCAGCACGGCGTTCCGCATTACCCTCCTGCATCCACCGATTCCATATTCTGCTAACAGTCATTGGATCTCGACCAACGCGAGCAGCAGTGTCGCGATACAATTAACCGCAATCGCGATAGGCTACAATCCGACCTTTATCAAAGTCGGAAACGTGATGGTACGCATTTCTCCTCCTTACACGAGGCATCACAAAAACGTTTCACCAGACAACGCCGGTCAACTGCTGTTTGTGTATGAGCAATCGGTTGGAAACGTTCCTCATATCAGCACGTTGTAGGTATCGCCACCGGCGCCAACCCTGTGTGAATGCTATGAAAAGCTAATCATTTGCATATCACGGCATCTTCTTCAAAAATGGTTCAAATGGCTCTGAGCACTATGGGACTTAACTTCTGAGGTCATCAGTCCCCTAGAACTTAGAACTACTTAAACCTAACTAGCGTCTGTAGCACGTCATCTTGGTGGTGTAGCAATTGAAAATGCCAGTAGTGTAGTATTGGTCGCTAAAGTCTCTATTCTCTCTCTTGTGTTTGTTAAACTCATGAAAAAACGCTACGAACTTATGCACCAAACCAACAGCAGACCAAAGCTTGCGTTTCTACTTGCCCTGTTCTGAGGCCTGTTGCACCTTGTTGAGATCCTGGTTGGCACGCCAGTCCAACGTTAGCCTACTCTGTTCTCAGGTCGCCTGGTAGAAATTATAAAAAACTTAAACATGTACAATAAAATTATTCCGCTCTGCAGCACATTACTCAGGAGTTTCCGGTGCAGAAGCGCGAGGTCATTACGTTGTAGGTGGGCGAATGCAAGATGCCACTGGGTCAGACAGCAGCTGCGAGGTACCGTGACACGTCTAAATGGAAATACGGGATAGCTATTGCAGACATGTTCGGCCGCAAACGTTTCCCCTTAGCGTGCGACACGGTGCGCAACTTGCGGTCTCGTTAGCGGGAGCTAGCTACGCCGCCGCCCCAGCTGCTCGTATCTCTATGGATACTGCGGGGTGTCGACGCCATTACACCAGCAAGACGCCACATACAGGTGGCGCACGTCGCACGGAGGCGACGGATAGCTGACAGTGCTTTCACGGACCCGGGAGAAACTCCCGGGTGCAACACCGCTTGCCTTAATCACTCACGATACCTTTGCCAACAGTAGATGCGAGTTCTAGCACTCGATATTCTCGTCAATAATTGGCAATGCAAGACTTTCATGTCGTCAGTAGATGCAGTGTCACAAAATTAGACTGTTCACTTCCGCAAAGATTTAAAAACCAAGTTAAGGACAGCAGATCATATCCAGGCTGTGATGTGGAAAGTGACCACATACTCGTTATGATGACGACTGAACTAAAATTCAAGAACATTAAAAAAAGAAGTACATGTAAATGGGATTTGACAAACCTGAAAAACGAAAATACACTGAAGCACTATCAACTAGAAACAGACAAGAAAACAAATACACAGGGCTGCAATGACATCCAAAGCAGCTGGGAAAAAATAAAAACTGGTATTTTAGAAGCAGCAGAAGAAGTAATAGGAAAAGAAAGGACAGAGAAAAGGAAGGAATGGATCACTAATGACCTACTAAATATGATGGAAGAAAGATGGAAATTAAAAAAATTCTGTGAAGAAGGAAGACCAAGAGAAATACAAGAGTCTGAAAAACAGAATCAACAGAGAGGCAAAACAAGCAAGAGAAAAATACCTTGATGATCTCTGTATTTCAGTTGAGGACAACATGAGCAAGGGAAATATCGACAAGGCCTGTAAATGTGTGAGACATTGCTTTGGAGACAGAAGAAACAAGTGTATGGCTGTGATGGATGAAAATGGCAATATGTTGGATGACGATGATGACGTTGCAAGAAGATGGAAACAATATATAGGCAAACTGTACAGCGGACCAGACCTGTCTGAAAACATCATGGAAGAAGAAATAGAAGTAGATGCACACAACATAGGTGAACCTATATTAAAGGAAGAGTTTGAACTAGCTCATAAAAAATTGGAAAACAACAAATTGCCTGGTATAGACAATATCCCAGCCGAACTTCTGACATCTGGAGGAGCAAAACTGAATCAGGAGTTGTATAATCTTGTTTTCAACATGTACGAGCAGGGTAAAATTCCTACAGACTTTGAGAAAAACATTATGATCCCCATTCCAAAGAAGCCAAATGCTACAAGATGTGAAAATTATAGGACGCTCAGCCTAGTTGCTCACGCCTCTAAAATATTAACCTCAATTATCCTAAAACGCATAGAACAAAAACGCGAAGCTACACTCTCCGAAGACCAGTTTGCATTCCGGAAAGATAGAGGAACCAGAGAAGCAATATTTGCTCTAAAACTAGTAATAGAGAAACGACTAGATAAGAACCTGAAAACATACATAGCTTCCGTAAATGTAGAGAAAGCCTTTGATAATGTTAAATGGGATAAGATGTTTGAGGTAATCAAAAAAGTAGGAATAGACCATAAAGATAGAAAAATGATATGGAACCTGTACAAAAACGAGACAGCAGTTATCCGTGGACGGACAAAACAAGAAGAGGTGCAGATACGGAAAGGTGTCCGACAAGGTTGCGCACTATCCCCTGTTATCTTTAACGTATACATTAAAGAGGCGCTGAAAAAAGTAAGGGAAAATTCACAGACTGGTGTAGTAATTCATGGCCAACGAATAGATATGATAAGCTATGCCGATGATATAGCTGTCCTGGCTGAAAGTGAAGAAGATCTTGTAGTCCAACTGAATAGCATGGATAAAGTTATGGGTGAAGAATATAATATGAGAATTAATAAAGCAAAAACAAAAGTAATGGCATGCGACAAAGAAGATCAAGTGAAAGTCCAAGTTCATGTAGGCAATGAATTGCTTGAACAAGTTGATAAATTTACTTATCTGGGCAGTAATATTACCAGGGATGGAAGGAGCAAGGCAGAAGTGAGAAGTAGAATAGCTCAAGCAAAGGCTGTTTTTAACAAGAAGAAAAATATATTAACATCTAAGAGCATCAGCCTTGAAATCAGGGAAAGATTTTTGAAATCATATGTGTGGAGTGTGGCATGCTATGGGTGTGAAACATGGACTCTCGGGACAGAGGAAGACCAGAAGCTAAATTCTTTTGAAATGTGGTGCTATAGACGCATGCTCAAAATAAAATGGATCGACAATGTCACAAACGAAGTGGTTCTGGAAAGAGCAGGTGAGAAGAGAAGCTTCTGGAGTTTCATTGTTAAAAGAAGAGTGCAATTTACAGGCCATCTATTAAGACATAAAGGACTCCTGAACACAATCATAGAGAGATATGTCGAGGGAAAAAGACCAAGAGGAAGACCACGACTGAGGTACATGGATCAAATCGTGAAAGATGTGGGATGTAACACCTATAAAGAAATGAAGAGAAAAGCTGAAAGACGCACAGAATGGAGACAAACTGCCATTGTAGCTGTTGAAAACCAATCCTTGGCTAAATAGCTCTGAGCACTATGCGACTTAACTTCTAAGGCCATCAGTCGCCTAGAACATAGAACTAATTAAACCTAACTAACATAAGGACATCACACACATCCATGCCCGAAGTAGGATTCGAACCTGCGACCGTAGCGGTCGCTCGGTTCCAGACTGCAGCGCCCAGAACCGCACGGCCACTCCGGCCGGCAACCAGTCCTTGGATTGACCACTATAGAAGAAGAAGAGAAGAATTGGCAATGCAAGACTTTCATGTCGTCAGTAGATGCAGTGTCACAAAATTAGACTGTACACTTCCGCAGCTTCATTGTGAGAAACCTGTAAAATTAGACTGCAATTTTGTTATCAAGATAAGTCATAAAATTTTTGCCTACTATATATTGAGCTAAATCTTCCGAAATTGGCAGTCTCGTTATTATTGTCGTTTAGGGGATCATTACTTGCTGCAAAACGTTTGAGTAGTATGCTGATAACACTTGGGAATCTTACACGTACACTGCTGGCCATTAAAATTGCTACACCAAGAAGAAATGCAGATGATAAACCCGTATTCATTGGACAAATATACTAGAACTGACATGTGATTGCATGTTCACGCAATTTGGGTGCATATATCCTGAGAAATCAGTACCCGGAACAACCACCTCTGGCCGTAATAACGGCCTTGATACGCCTCGGCATTGAGTCAAACAGAGTTTGGATGGCGTGTACAGGTACAGCTGCCCATGCAGCTTCAACACGACACCACAGTTCATCAAGAGTAGTTACTGGCGTATTGTGACGAGCCAGTTGTTCGGTCACCATTGACCAGACGTTTTCAGTTGGTGAGAGATGAGGAGAATGTGCTGGCCAGGGCAGCAGTCGAACATTTTCTGTATCCAGAAAGGCCCGTACAGGACCTGCAACATGCGGTCGTGCATTATCCTGCTGAAATGTAGGGTTTTGCAGGGATCGAATGAAGGGTAGAGCCACGGGTCGTGAC
This sequence comes from Schistocerca nitens, assembly GCF_023898315.1. Classification (NCBI taxonomy): domain Eukaryota; kingdom Metazoa; phylum Arthropoda; class Insecta; order Orthoptera; family Acrididae; genus Schistocerca; species Schistocerca nitens. The sequence continues at coordinate 642,118,148 of NC_064618.1, read as the reverse complement.
ACATCTGAAATGTAACGTCCACTGTTCAAAGTGGGGTCAAAGCGAACAACAGGTGGCCGAGACGTGTAACCAATGGCACCCCATACCATCACACCGGGCGATACGCCAGTATAGCGATGACGAATACACGCTTCCAATGTGCGTTCACCGCGATGTCTCCAAACACGGATGCGACCATCATGATGCTGTAAAGTGTAAACATAACCTGGATTCACCCCAAAAAAAGACAATTTGTCATTCGTGCACACAGTTTCGTCGTTGAGTACACCATCGCAGGTGCTCCTGTCTGTGATGCAGCGTCAAGGGTAACCGGAACCATGGTCTCCGAGCTGATAGTCATGCTGCTGCAAACGTCGTCCAACTGTTCGTGCAGATGGTTGTTGTCTTGGAAACGTCCCCATCTGTTGACTCAGGGATCGAGACGTGGCTGCACGATCCGTTACAGCCATGCGGATAAGATGCCTGTCATCTCGACTGCTAGTGATACGAGGCCGTTGGGATCCAGCACGGCGTTCCGTATTACCCTCCTGAACCCACCGATTCCATATTATGCTAACATTCATTGTATCTCGACCAACGCGAACAGCAATGTCGTGATACGATAAACCGCAATCGCGATAGGCTACAATCCGACCTTTATCAGAGTCGGAAACGTGATGGTACGCACTTCTCCTCCTTACACGAGGCATCACAACAACGTTTCACCATGCACGCCGGTCAACTGCTGTTTGTGTATGAGAATTCGGAAGGAAACTTTCCTCATGTAAGCACGTTGTAGGTGTCGCCACCGGCGCCAACCTTGTGTGAATGCTCTGAAAAGCTAATCATTTGCATGTCATAGCATCTTCTTCCTGTCTGTTAAATTTCGCGTCTGTAGCACGTCATCTTCGTGGTGTAGCAATTTTAATGTCCAGTAGTGTAATAAACCTTGCGGTCTGTCCCCAAACTTGGTGGACATACCAATGTGGGGGTAAGAACCACTCAGTTCCCAGTAAGGTGGGGATGACACAGGAGATAGACCGTGAGAAGGGGTAGGAGGGGATGTTGGAGGCAGGCTGACAAAAGTAGAGTTTAAGGAGGAAGGTAGAAGAGGGTATCAGGTGTGCGGTCTTTCAAGTAATATGAAAGATGTGATGGTTTGGCCCTCAACTACGCACCCTCCGACTCAGCGTTGCAATATTAGAAGTTTTGGCTGGTTTCGTTGTCTAGGGGCTGGGATACGTAGTTGTCGCATTTCAGGCCAAATGCTGCTGAGTCTACAGTATACGATAAGAATACACACATGAATCGAATCGTCGAAGATTTCTATCACTCGGCAATTGCGAATTAGGAATGTAACATATAAATTTATAAATGAAAGATTGCAATTAAATAAAATCTGCATGTACAATCTTAACTACTTTCACTGATGAGTACGATAGTAGAAGTACTTTTGAGAATGCGGTATAGTTCTGCAAAACACTTAATGATGTCGATGGTCCAGCAATTAAATGAAGTATATGTTGAATAACAGGGAAACAATAGATTCCTACTGCACGTAATTAGTTATGAACAACAATATAGCTCGCGAGATATTCACTTCTAAACGCACACTACGTCTTCACTGTAGAAACCTCGGAAATCTCACAAGTTCACAAGTCGGCACTCCGAAGTATAACTACCTCTCGCGACCACGCGCAAACCGCTCCGCTCTCCAAGTCTTTCCGTGCGTCCGACGCGCCGTCGTGTTCAGCACCTCTCCTCTCTCGAAATGATGCTCTTCTGCCACTTCCATCCAGTCTCCCCATTCACCAGCGCTGTGATTGGCTAGAGCGCTCGCGCCATGTCTTCAAGCCAACGCACCCACACAAACATAATGAAACACATGCGAAATACTGGATTTACATTTAAATAACTTGAAATTAAATAAATATTCCTACGGCTGGACCATAAAAATGCTCTAACAGACATTATTAGATACATAAACAAATTAAATAAACATATATCAAAGGAATATAACAAAAGGTAGGCCAGTAGCCTAATGTCTCTGAGCTTTCTAAAACACAGTAAATATTTAACCAATTTCTTCATGAATAGTATATGTATCGGATATAAACAAAGACATACAGGAATAAATATATTTATAAGCATGCTGCTACCGTTTCTTCGTGTTAACTGTGGAGTACTTAAGGCTTGATGCGACCGATAGTAATCGGCCACTTTGACCTCCAATAACTCATGTACTATTCAAATTACATGGCTGTAATTTATACCAATTTAGGTTTACACTGATAGCTTTCTGAAGACACGTCGATCGATGAAATCAGATGAAGCGTTTAAATTTTGTAAATTCGTTGCTGGGCGTTACTCGTATAATTTACCGTCAGATACTAAACTTTAAACTAATAAAGATACTGAAAATCTGGTTACACCATCAGAATCGGCGTGCAAATAATAGAAATGTACATGTTTCTTTTTTAGGTATCCTGATTCATCTGGCTACTATTAATTTCTAAACGAACTGTGAAATGTCTGCCATGATGGTTTCACAAAGTGCGCCATCTTTGGCACTCTCGGCATGCACATCTCCTTCATCGACACAGAGCACCGTCCTCGTCACAGCGGAATTCCCAGCCACGCGGCTGGACCATGCGCTGGGGCTAACCCTCTCGTCCAGCTAGCGTTCGGCACCACGTGTTCGCGGCCGCCCCAACTCCGAACATATAATATTTGCAAGGCGCCACAACTCGCCCGTTACCTCACAGGTGGAAGAGGGAGAAGGTGTGAGGAGGCAATTAGGAGTTGGAGGGGACCCAGCACAAATTTTCAGTTGTCACAAATAGGTAGTATATCTATACCTAATTCAGCTGAGGCCAAATTATTCGCATTCAGTGAATTTATTTGGAAGTAATTTCGAACGGCTGTCTATCATCATCGAGCTATGTGCTGTCCACATGCCCCTCCGTACCCGTATCCGGTGACGCCTAAGGGCTCAGGGTGTCACTGCGGCTGGCTGTTACCTTCGGGCCTTCAAGGCCTGTTGGGTGTGTGTGTGTGTGTGTGTGTGCGTTTTTTTTTTTTTTTGTCTATCATCATCAATGTCTGTTCATCCAAACAAGCAAGTAAAGGTCACATTGATTAAAGCGCGCACGGAGCCATTGAAAACGTCATTATTCCCGCACTCTGTACGCGAGTTGAACAAAAAAAGCCGTAGTAATAGGTCAAATGGGAAATGCCATCCACCATGCTCTTCTCAGTGATTTGTAGAGTATGAATGTATATGTAGATGAAACGGTTTATCAGTTACGATCAGTGGCACTATCAAGTTGTCGGCCAATTTTCGGGTAGTTTTGAAGGAATTCCATATTCATCTCATAGAATGGTCCTTAATTACACTTTTATTGGAGCTTGCAAATCACATTTTGTTCAGCTTTCATTATGTCTATCACCATTAAAAAATACGAGACATGAGAATATCCATTAAATACTTTACCATGTAAGGAATATACATGTTGTGGATGGTATCAATGTTCAATAAGCAGCTTTTTAAAGTTGATTTCTGTTTTCTCACTTTGAGGAGTATTAATGAGTGGCATTTATGGCTATTCGTTTTTGTCCATATTAAACAGGATTTCCTCAGTCGATCTGATTTTTTTTGTATATTCCAGAGAATGTTCGCTGTCAGCCCAACGGTATTGGTATATGCACAAAAATGTATCTTGTAAATATTTTCTAGCTTTATTTGCTAACTCTGTGACAAGAATGGAAATTAAGGGTCAATGTCCTGTCGAAGACGTGACCATTAGAGACAAAGCACATGTTCGGGTTGGGGTTCAAAAATGGTTCAAATGGCTCTGAGCACTATGGGACTTAACATCTATGGTCATCAGTCCCCTAGAACTTAGAACTACTTAAACCTAACTAACCTAAGGACAGTACACAACACCCAGCCATCACGAGGCAGAGAAAATCCCTGACCCCGCCGGGAATCGAACCCGGGAACCCGGGCGTGGGAAGCGAGAACGCTACCGCACGACCACGAGATGCGGGCTCGGGTTGGGGAAGAATGGGATACTACCAGCTTCCATATGAAAGGTCACGCCGGACATAATTCGCGATTAAAGCTTGTGTGGTATACTACTGTGGCGTCCGCTTTATCGATCATATCGCTGCTGCCGCGAACAGTTACCAGGGCTACGCGCAAACAACCACAGAGACTGCTATCGCAGTCCCTGTTTATTCTATCATACGCTCATCTGCTCCACTCCCTGCTGCTTATCTTCACCTCTAACACTACTGTCTGAAGAACATAGTAGAAGTTCTTATCTCCAACAAGGCAAACTCATCTTTATGCGAGTACAAAATGCAATCATGCGGTAAAATGATTTTCTACTTCAGGTTTAGGAACGATCCTCAACTAAATATCAGAGAAATAAATTCCTTTCCAGCTTCAGATTTTTGCCTGAGGAAATGGCTGAAAGGGGCTACCTACAAACACAAAGTAAAAACCAGAGACGAATTGTTCGTTCGGATTATGAATAGTGCTGTCTTAGAACATGACAACCTCAGAAGTTCTACGTGTGGTGTTCTCAGGAGATTTCGAAAGTGTATTGGAATCGGAGATGAAATTTATGAAAATCAACTTTGAACTTAATCATTTACCTTTGTTTGATACATTCTGTGAATATATGTTTGCGTTACATTCTAGCACCTATACCTCTCTAACGGAAAAAATTGAACTCATATTCTATGGAATATTTTCATCGGATTAGTTTATGACAGCACCTCCTCAAATATTTACTGTGTGGTGACCACATCTCCAGAAACCTTCATTTTACTAATGGACAAATAATTAAAAATTTGTGTAGATGAATGCTTATTCAAATCCACCAGGGACTCCGTCTCATTTTTATGTAGCTGTTTGTTGAGAAAAAGCAACGCTATAAAAAAGGAAACTGTTCGGCGGAATATTGTACTCGTCGGCAGATTACATGTGATGCACTCGATGGAAAGCATAGCTTGTGACACGGGGCTGAAGGGACGCCAATATTGGCGTCACAACACAAACAGAATGGATCAGAACGTCAAGCATGATGACACAGAAATAATTAACAGCACGGAGTGTACTAGAAAATTGACACGTAACACGAAACCTAGGTCGTACAGTAACAATAAAATCTGTGCAACAAGGATAAAAAAGTGTTTCGTTTAGTTAATACATATAAAAATCCGTTGTGCGAGTAAACTTTTAAAAAATAGCAGTTGAAAGTTCAAAACAGTGAAAACAGAAGAACAGACACGTTGTAGGTCTATTTCGTTTCCCTACCCAAGCTTCTACGTCTACATCAATACTCCGCAGTCCCGCGTGATGGAGGATACTCCGTGCGGCTGTTATAATCATGTCCTTTCTTATTCCACTCGCAAACAACACAAGGGAAAAACGACTGTCTGTATGCCTCCACACGTGCCCTTATTTCTCGTAACTTATCTTCGTGATCCTTATGCGTAATGTACGTTAGAAGCAACAGAATCGTTCTGCAGTCAGCTTCAGATGCTGGTACTCTAATTTTTTTCTGAATTGCTTCGATGTCTCCCTTTAATCCAACCTGGTACTGTTCTCAAACACTCGAGCATTACTCAAGAATACGTAGCGCTAGTGTCCCATATGTGGTCTCCTTTACAGACGAATCGCACTTTGCTAAAATTCTCCTATTAAAGTCGACCATTCACCTTTCCTACCATAATCCTCGCATGTTCCTTCCATTACATATCGCTTTGCCACATTACGCCCAGATATTTAAACGACGTGACGGTGTTAAGTAAGACAGTACTAACGCTGCATCCGCACATTACTGTTTTGTTTTTCCTACTCATCCGCATTAATTAACATTTTTCTGCATATAGACCTAGCTGACATTCATCACACCAACTAGAAATTTTGTCTCAGTCATCTTGTATCCTCCTACAGTCACTCAACTTCGACACCTTCCCGTACACCACAGCATCATCAGCAAACAGTGGCAGACTGCTTCGCACCTTGTCCAGCAAATCATCCATGTGTATAGAGAATAATGGCAGTCCTCTTTCTTGGGGCTCTCCTGAATATACCCTTGTCTCTGATGAACTCGCAGTCAAGGACAACATACTAGGTTCTATTACTTAAGAAGTCTTCAAGCCACTCACATATCTGGGAACCTGTTCCGTATGCACGAACCTTCGTTAACAGTCTGCAGTGGGGTACAGGGTGAAATGGTTTTCGGAAGTCTAGACATATGAAATCTACCTGTTGCCCTTCATCCATAGTACGCATTATATAACGTGAGAAGCTGACTTTCGCACGAGCGATGCTCTCAAGCCTTAATGTGACAGGAACAGCACAAACACTTATAACGAAAGAGAGCGTTATATTACTATCTCTCCTAAAACAACCTGCATTCAACTACTGACAGAGTAAACTATCGCGTGCTGTGGGAAAACGCACACTGACCTGCAGGGAAAATCACAGCAAAGGAGGCAAAGGAGGGCTAGAAAATGGGGCAGGCCATCTACTAGCGTCGTTGTGAGCGGTGCTTTTAGAAAGATATATCATCTTTTACTCTAAGAAGCAGAAAGTGTGGAAGATTGGTGATTAACTTTCCGTCGATGTCGATGTCATTAGAGACTTAGCACGGGATTAGATTGGGGAAGGTTGGAGAAGCAAATCGACCAAGACCCTTCAAAGGAACTAACCCGGCGTTAACCTTAAAAGGTTGAGGGAAATGACGGAAAACTTAAAACTGGATACTCTGACGGGTATTTGAATCACTGTCTGCCCGAATTACAGTGCGCTAAACTATGCGCCACCTCTCTTGGTTTGGACAAGTGACACAGAACAGTAGCTTTGCTTGTCGGTTTAATGACCCAGCGGTGAGAATCAATTGGATCTCAGGCTCTTCACAAATGCAGTTATCTACGACGAAATTATTCCCGGTAAAAATTTCAATAGCATCCATCTGAATCTCGACGAAATATCAGCATGGTTCAAACACTGGAAATTTGATCGTGAGGAAGAAATGTTTGGGAATAACAAGGTCTCCTTTTTCTTGTCCCTTTGTCCAGCATCGGCGCAGTGCGTGCTGTGTCATGGGCGCGGTGTAAGTTCACCTTTATTCTTGTTCAGCATCCAAGTGCGTATGGGTCTGGGAACAAGGTTTGTGTATGTAAAACGTGTGTTATATGTTGTGTATGTTTGTTGTAACAATTTCCTAGACACATGGAACGTTGGAGGTCAAAAGAAAATTAACGCACGAAGTACCAGCGAGGCAACCACTGGTCGTCGCAGAAACTAGAGTGGTAACAACATTGTGAAGTGGCTGGGCACCGCTCGAGCTCGTCGAAGGTCGAAGATAATAATGAAATTATTGTCGAAAGTTTAGGTGGCGTCATGTGTTTTTCCACAATGATGGTTCCCAATGACTTTTACTTGAGGAGGATAGGCAGTGTGCCAACGGCCTTGCAGCAGTGGTAACACCGGTTCCCGTCAGATCACCGAAGTTAAGCGCTGTCGGGCTGGACTATCACTTGGATGGGTGACCATCCGATCTGCCGAGCGCTGTTGGCAGGCGGTGTGCACTCAGCCCTTGTGAGAGAAACTGAGGAGCTACTTGATTGGTAAGTAGCGGCTCCGGTCTCGTAAACTGACATACGGCCGGAAGAGCGGTGTGCTGACCACATGCCCATCCATATCCGCATCCAGTGACGGCTGCGGGCTCAGGATGGCACGGCGGCCGGTCGGTACCTTTGGGCCTCCATGGCCTCATCGGGTGGAGTCACAGTCACAGGATGGGCAGTCCATGTATGAGCTTCGTAGGAGTCAGTTCGTCAGAACGCGACTACTCATACTCCGTCTTGGCTGAGGTATTATTTGTGGTCTAGTGGGGCCAATCTTTCCGATAAGCAAATTTACGGGTTATGGCTGAGAGATTTTTTTCTCGCAAGACCGTTTTTTGACCGACTTCCTTCGGGTAGGTCTCACTGGTAGTATTCGGTCCTACGAATTGTTTAGTATTGGCACGGGAGATTTTTTATTGGCTAATAATATTTAGTGGGAGTTTCAAGTAGAAGGAATTGGTAGCAGCCAAGTCTTCGTTTTGGCGGCAGTCATTGGAGTAACTGAGAATTTTTTCCGTATCGTCCTGTTAGTTGTCTGAAAACACTCCTAGAGGTAGCTGGATTACTGCTCTTATTTTTTGGAGAACTGGGTAGGTTTGGTGGTGCATCTTTTGTATACATAGGCGCTAACAGATTACGACCGGAATTATTGGCTTGTTAATATTAACTTTGCCCTTAATTATTTGAGTTGATCCTGCCCTTGACAGTTGTTTAAAGCCAAATCCAATAAAGAAGAACCATCGAATAATCTGCTTTCAGCAAAACTGAGACTAGATTGACTGTTAAAGACGAGTAGCCAAATTGCATTCAAGGAACTGTAGTAGGTCGCGAATCGCTAATTTTCAGGGACGAAAGAGGGTTTTTGTTTCTTTTTTATTTTCTGTTTTTATTTTTATCTTTTTCGTTATCTTTCGTGGGGGCAATAGCTAGTTTTGTTGCTGGCTCTCGTATACAAGCTATATTTAACTGTTTTCAAATATTTAAAGTACAGGTAAAGAAAGTTACGTCGATTGTAGAAGAATAAGCTAAAATATAGAATTTGTGTTAATTGTTAATTTCAATAGACAGCAATAGTTCTGGTTTCTGATCGAAATATTTTGATACTACGCCCTACGTAAAATTTTACTGAAAGAAAAAGACATTTATAAATCTCACTTTTGCCTAGGAAAGCTAAAGTCGTCATCATTGATTACTTAATTTCGCTGAAGGTGGAGAAAACCTATAAGGAAAGTAATTCATTGGAATTAGATAGTGAAAAGTAAAGAGTATTCATGGATTTGGCTGGTGAAAAATAAGTTGGTCGTATAATTTGCTGTTAACATAGTGAAAGGGAGAAAGGAAAGACAATTACGTAATAATCATCTGAATAAAAAGAAAAGCACTGAAATAAGTCTTAATTCGGAACTGAGTTTAGTAAAGAAAGGCAACTTTCGTTTATGCATTTCCTTTCCGTAGTTACTGAGTGTGTTCACAGATAAACAGAGGTTGCAATACTGTTGCGATATATTACGACCAGCTAACAAATTCACAGATTGTCCGAATTAAGGAGAAACATTTTCATAACAAAAGAAAATGTTTCTGTACGATCGTAGTGGCACCGTATTATAATGAAAGAGAGATCAATTTTTGCCCTAACGATATTAAGAGAAAAACAACCCATTGCAGCCGGCCGAAGTGGCCGTGCGGTTAAAGGCGCTGCAGTCTGGAACCGCAAGACCGCTACGGTCGCAGGTTCGAATCCTGCCTCGGGCATGGATGTTTGTGATGTCCTTAGGTTAGTTAGGTTTAACTAGTTCTAAGTTCTAGGGGACTAATGACCTCAGCAGTTGAGTCCCATAGTACTCAGAGCCATTTGAGCCAACCCATTGCCTCAAACTGAACGCTCGAAGACATTGTTCATTTGCCGCGATTGAGTTTATCGCTAAAACAAACGTTAGCAGTTTTCACATACTTCGTTAGGGAGACTTTTTCAAAGTAATATTAATCTGAGCTGAACCGATTTGTTCATTGTTCATTAGTCTCGAAGAAGACCTAACGTATGTCGTTCAAGTCTGCGTTGCGTTCTGTAAAATACAGTGTGTTTATGTGTCACTGTTTTTGTTTTGTTTTTCAAGCCAAAGTTTCTCATCCTTTCAAGCAACAATATACATGCATCCATTAAAAGAAAGTAAAATAGTGTAGAATGTGTTTACATACTTTATAGCTGTTATTCAGAAACCGTAAGACTCTCAAAGACCCGGGAAAATTATGTGAAAAGTCAGGCTTAACGATTAACAATATCTTCTGTTGTAATCACTGTACTTATTTCTAGTGCGCTGGAGAGCAGATGTATCTGAGTAGTAGAGCAACAGGAAGCCAGTTAAACACAGTGTGACGTCTTGTACTGTGGCTCACTCTGTTCCGACAACTTAAACGGAAATAGGACTATGTTTTACACACCGTCAGAGTACAAGGGTCTACATGGCTTTGACGGCTTGGCATGGTTAGTATAAGAGGTGGCCGGAGGCCCTTCCTAGCGTCAACCCGTTACCCCTTGGAGCGGTGTATTTACCGTATACAGCTTAAAATGTCTGCGTGTAATGTTATACATGCGAAGGTGAGCGAAAGCTTCCTAAATGTTGGCGAATCGTCTTACTGAGACTTGACTTGGGTACCAGCTCGGCATTCATAGTGACATGTGGAAAACCGCCTAAGAACCGCATCCAGCCTCTCAGTTAAACTGCCGGGCGGATTCGATTCGGGGCCGGCGCACATCTCCGTCCCAGAAGCGGCGTTTTGACATGCACGGCTGTACAGGAGGATTTTGGGAATAACCACGTGAGGAGACAAAAGTTGCTATGTCCATGTTGGTTCAGTTGCGATGAAAGTAAAGGGCGGACTATCATTCATGGGATTGTCTACAAAATAGATTGAATACGAAATACTTGTGCTGTCTATATTTGAATTCTGCTCAAACATATGGAACCCACACCACACCAAGCTAATATGAAACACCGAGATTATACAAGGAAGAGCGCTGCAAATGGTATAGCCTTGTCTGAATGGCGAGAAAGTGTAATAGAAACACTGAAAAATCTCAAGAAACAGAAACTCGAACTCGAAGAGAAACACCGTACCTCTCTCAGTCCCTACTGAGAAATCTTCAAGATCGTCTTTCAGTATGGAAAGTAAGAATACTCTTCAGCGCCCTTCGTAACTATCGCACACAAACGGTCCAGATGAAATTGGGCAAATAATAGATCTCACTGAAACGTAGCTCGCCCTCTTTCGGGACGATAAAAAATATTAATCGTCTAAATGATGGAACTATTTTAACCACTGTAGGCTGTCATTTTTATTCCTTTAAGACATCATACATATCAACTACACTCCTGGAAATTGAAATACGAACACCGTGAATTCATTGTCCCAGGAAGGGGAAACTTTATTGACACATTCCTGGGGTCAGATACATCACATGATCACACTGACAGAACCACAGGCACATAGACACAGGCAACAGAGCATGCACAATGTCGGCACTAGTACAGTGTATATCCACCTTTCGCAGCAATGCAGGCTGCTATTCTCCCATGGAGACGATCGTAGAGATGCTGGATGTAGTCCTGTGGAACGGCTTGCCATGCCATTTCCACCTGGCGCCTCAGTTGGACCAGCGTTCGTGCTGGACGTGCAGACCGCGTGAGACGACGCTTCATCCAGTCCCAAACATGCTCAATGGGGGACAGATCCGGAGATCTTGCTGGCCATGGTAGTTGACTTACACCTTCTAGAGCACGTTGGGTGGCACGGGATACATGCGGACGTGCATTGTCCTGTTGGAACAGCAAGTTCCCTTGCCGGTCTAGGAATGGTAGAACGATGGGTTCGATGACGGTTTGGATGTACCGTGCACTATTCAGTGTACCCTCGACGATCACCAGTGGTGTACGGCCAGTGTAGGAGACCGCTCCCCACACCATGATGCCGGGTGTTGGCCCTGTGTGCCTCGGTCGTATGCAGTCCTGATTGTGGCGCTCACCTGCACGGCGCCAAACACGCATACGACCATCATTGGCACCAAGGCAGAAGCGACTCTCATCGCTGAAGACGACACGTCTCCATTCATCCCTCCATTCACGCCTGTCGCGACACCACTGGAGGCGGGCTGCACGATGTTGGGGCGTGAGCGGAAGACGGCCTAACGGTGTGCGGGACCGTAGCCCAGCTTCATGGAGACGGTTGCGAATGGTCCTCGCCGATACCCCAGGAGCAACAGTGTCCCTAATTTGCTGGGAAGTGGCGGTGCGGTCCCCTACGACACTGCGTAGGATCCTACGGTCTTGGCGTGCATCCGTGCGTCGCTGCGGTCCGGTCCCAGGTCGACGGGCACGTGCACCTTCCGCCGACCACTGGCGACAACATCGATGTACTGTGGAGACCTCACGCCCCACGTGTTGAGCAATTCGGCGGTACGTCCACCCGGCCTCCCGCATGCCCACTATACGCCCTCGCTCAAAGTCCGTCAACTGCACATACGGTTCACGTCCACGCTGTCGCGGCATGCTACCAGTGTTAAAGACTGCGATGGAGCTCCGTATGCCACGGCAAACTGGCTGACACTGACGGCGGCGGTGCACAAATGCTGCGCAGCTAGCGCCATTCGACGGCCAACACCGCGGTTCCTGGTGTGTCCGCTGTGCCGTGCGTGTGATCATTGCTTGTACAGCCCTCTCGCAGTGTCCGGAGCAAGTATGGTGGGTCTGACACACCGGTGTCAATGTGTTCTTTTTTCCATTTCCAGGAGTGTACATCACTCGCCAGTAATACCAAAAGTACAGGAAGTAGTTAAGGCATGTTAGCGGATAACATTATATTTGCGTATTACAATCGTTGTTTATATTACTTACATGATGTTGGTGATTTGAGTGTGTCACATTTTTAGAAAAAATCGGTCTTATGTGGGGAGAGACACGTTTCCAAACAGACACTTCCGTTTTTTTTTTTTTACTTTGTTGATATTTCATTCCCCCTCGCCCCAAATGGGCGAAAGTGGGGGCTGTCAGCGGTACAGTCAACCCGCCTTTCAGCCAGCTGACAAGAAAATCTAAATTAAATGAATGAATAATGAACAGAAAGGCGAAATAATTACAATGCATTTAAAACTTTTTAAAGGTGAAAATAAAACGGTAGTGTCTGTAGGTGAGAGACATGACTACCTTCGCGTTTAGTTAAAAGCTGTTGTAATGAAAGGTAAAAATCAGAAACACAATAAGATTACATTTAAAGACATTTTTAAAAACCTTAACACAGGACTCTGATGTTAAAAGGAAGTACTTCACTGGCAGTAAAACTGGAAGGACCTGCTCTGGAGTAGGTAATGTGTTGTTGAACGGGAAAGGTTGGTCGGTAAGGAGGGTACAATGGAGTTTATATATAGTGGAGGACTGGTGCCAATGTATCTATAGCGTAGGAGTGGCTGTTGGGATACAAAGGGGTTGAAGCAGAGACGGTATTAGTGAGGCTAAAATTTAATGTGGAAAAGAGCTTACGGAAAGAAGGGTGGAAGGGAAAAAAGGCGATAGGGAAAAAGTGAGGAAGCGACGGAAAGGGAGGCCTGACAGTGTGGAACGGCGGTGGGGTCGCTTCAAAGTTGATGGGACGGGCAAATGTTCGGACAGAGTTTATGGAGTAGGAGGGGGACACAGTTGAAGTTTCTTTGGGAGAGTATGTGCGTAGATGTAGGGTTGGTGGTATGTGATGGTAGAGGCGCTGCACCGTACTACCGCTGGAAAGTAGAAGGGAAACTATAGCATTATTGGAGTCGAATTTGAGAATGGTGTAGGTTGTTTGTAGGTGTTTTGTGTGAGTGAGGAAAGTTCATGCAACGTTTGCATAGCAAAGGATGTGTCGGATCAAGCTTTTGAGGAGGGGTGCAATCTCTGTGTTCGTCCAGTTAGTAGTTTTAGCCTATTACGGCTTTCTGTTGGATGCTTAGTAGATGAGGTTTGCATTAGTTGCCGGTCGATGGCTAGTCCAAGATATTTCAGTGTGTTAGTTAACTGTATAGGACGATTCACGGGCACATGTCGAATGTTACATGTGTAGTCTTACACATACCAGTCAAATTCCAAAAACAACTTTCATAAACGTCATGTATCCTAAACCTTACTAACGGATAGCTTAGTAGCCTCGCAAATCTGTTTAGTACCATACCGTGTACAATTCAGTAGTCATACGTTCACATAACTGTTGGAACTCGTGGAAAACATGCATCAAACAGAGAGCACGCTAAGACCTGCCATTCTGCTGAAACAAAGGTATCGCCAGAGGAAGCTGCAGTCATGTGACACAGTCTGGCGTACATATTGTTAATATTTATTAAGCTTCTTACATGATGAACATTGACAATACGTATAACCATTATAGTCGTTCCAAACTTTAGTTACTGTTGAAATTATGCTACGTGGTCTTATTACATAATTTTAAAAACTGGCCCCAGTTTGAAATCCACTGCTGAAATAGCCTCTATGCTTGTTGTCATCATATAAATCATAAATTGGGGTAACATTACTGTCCCTTGTCACCATAGTAAAACAGTCCTTACATTTGATCACAGTCTCACGTCACATTGATCTGTGAGCCTATAAAATATTCACAATAATGTTAAAATTGTTTGCAATACTGTCAAATACTAAAATGATTTACATTCGTTCTTGATGTATAAAAGTAAACGTCTTTCTGGTAATATTTTTCACCGAAGTGGACCAACGTCGTCTTATCTTAAAATAATGTTAAAATTAATAATTTGTGTTATTAGTAAAATTACAAATCCACTTCTATGCAGAGATGCGACACTACTCAGCAACAGCCAAGCAGATTTCATAGCAATAAAATCAGCCACTCTTGTAATCCAATTCACGTATCTCGCAAAATACGATTGTCTAAAACTCTTCTATTACGGAAGTCTGTCTGGCCAGCAGTGGTGGCCGTACGGTTCTAGGCGCTACAGTCTGGAACCGAGCGACCGCTACGGATGTGTGTGATGTCCTTCGGTTAGTTAGGTTTAATTAGTTCTAAGTTCTAAGCGACTGATGACCTCAGGAAGTTAAGTCGCATAGTGCTCAGAGCCATTTCAAGTCTGTCTGCTCATTTAACATTGGTGCTGGCTGCTTTATGAGGTGGACGTATATCTCAGTCTCTTCAAGAATCCATGATTTTTCGCTTATCTGCTCTGTGTAAAATTTTTCATCTTTTCTTCATGTCTAAGTGGAGTGGCTGCTTTCTCTCAAATGCACACTAAACGTGGACGGATTACTTCTCACGTGTTCTTTAAACCGTGTGTTAAAATTTCTCCCCGTTTGGCCAATGTAATATTTACACAGTCTCCGCAATTTATTTCGTAAATTGGGAATTTATTGAAATGCGGCCCTTTCTGCGTTGTGTGACGTATTATCTTAGTCTACGTGTTCTCGTTAAGGAAACTAATATGTGCGTTATTCTTACGAAACGTACGTGCTACCTTATCTGATATCGTTCCGATGTGTGGCATGACAGCGAGTTTCTGATTTTCTTCTTTCGTTTCTCTAGTGAATTTCTGATTTTCTTCTTTCCTTTCTCTAGCTAGCGTGTTTTCGTGAATTCGCTTTCAGCATCTTCTGGTACATTTCGTTAATCATATTTGGATCTTAACTGTTATTTATAGCTATGGCTTCTACTATTCTTAGCTCTTTATCAATTACGTCTTTTTCTAACGACCGGCTCATTATACGATGCAACATGTATGGAAAAACGCTTTTCTGCGAGTGATAAGATGACATGAAGAAATTATAGAAACATTAATCTATGGAAGAACAGAGAGAACACTCTGCCACATATTTCGTAGTCACTCGTAGAGCTTCGATGGAGATATTTTAAGTGCCGTCTGAAAGACTGGAAACTTTAAAGTACTGAAAACCCGAGAGTAGCCCGCTGCCACACACTTCATAGTCATTCACAGAATATTACTGCAGATGTTAACAGTGCTGCCGCTGACAAAGTAAGCACACACCCATCGACCCACAGATTTTTCTCATCTTTCCCACAACTATAGTACGTACACTAACTGACCAGAAGTATCGAGGCATATCTACGGTCATGCTCATAAATTAAGGTTAATGCTGATACATCGTGAAACAAAGCTCTGGTGGGCGGTTTTCGGGTTTAAATCACCTCGGGGTAAGACCATGCGGTGCATCTGACCTGCAGTCGTCGCACGGTGGCGCTGGCAGCAATCCACATATGCAGAGGTGTGTTGGTGCTTGTCAGAGTAAGGTGCAGCGAGTAAGTGTGCAGACGTTTTCAGACGTGCTAATGGTGTAGTGTTGAAAATGGCTCAAAGAACACATATTGATGACGTTATGAGGGGTAGGATAATAGGGCGACTGGAGGCTGGTCAAGCACAGCAGGTCGTATCACGGGCCCTCTGTGTGTCACAAAGATTCTGGCAACGATTCCAGGAAACGTGTCCAGGTGGGACGTCCACAGTGTACAACACCACAAGAAGACCGATATTTCACCACCAGTGCCCGCAGAAGGCCACAGAGTACTGCATGTAGCCTTGTTAGGGGCATTACTGCAGCCACTGGAACAGTTGTCTCCAGACACACAGTCTACAGACGACTGAGCAGAAATGGTTTATTCGCCTGGAGACCTGCAAGGTGCATTCTACAGACCCCTGGTCACAGGAGAGCTCCTAAAGCCTGGTTTCAAGAACACAGTACATGGTCATTGGAACAGTGGTCCCAGGTTATGTTCACGGACAAGTCTAGGTTTAGTCTGTACGCCGGGTTTTCATCTGGCGTGAACCAGGAACCATATACCAACCCCTTAATGTGCTTGAAAGGGGCCTGTATGAGGGTCGCGGTTTGATGGTGTGGGGTGGTATTATGATTGACGCACGTACAACCCTGCATTTCTTTGACAGAGGACAGGTGTATCGGGACATCATTTTGCACCAATATGTCCGCATTTTTAGGGGTGCAGTGGATCCCACCTTCCTACTGATGGATGATAACGCACGGCCCCAACGAGCTGCCATCGTGGAGGAGTACCTTGAAACAAAAGATATCAGGCGAATGGAGTGGCCTGCCTGTTCGCCAGACCTAAACGCCATCGAGCACGTCTGGGATGCTCTCGGTCGACGTATCGCTGCACGTCTTCAGACCCCTAGGACACTTCAGGAGCTCCGACAGACACTGGTGCAAGAATGAAAGGCTATACCCCAGCAGCTGCTCGATCACCTGATCAAGAGTATGCCAACGCGTTGTGCGGCCGGTGTGCGACTTCGCGCGTTGGCCAGTCATTGGATGTCACCTGACAGGCGAGTAAAAAACAAACGGTGACATTTCTATCCTTCTAAAGCTGCCCAAGTCACCTGTTGGTGATGTGACTGTGAAGTGGAAGCGCGAAGGAACAACCACAGTTAAATCAAGACACAGTAGACCTCATGTAGTGGCTAACAGGGACCGTCGAGCATAGCGGAGGGTGATTGTAAAAAATCGCAATCAATCACCGAAAGAAATCACTCGTGAGTTCCAAAGTACCGCTAGCGGACCAGCTAGTTCAATGAATGGACGTAGGGAGCTGAAATGAATGTGGTACTATGGTCAAGAACCTCCTCATCAGTGACACATTTATGGAGTCACTGCTAAGCGACGCTTGAGGTGGTGTAAACATTGACGTCCCTAGACAGTGGATGACTGGAAACGAAAGATTTGGAATGATGAGTCACACTATACCCTGTGGCAATCCGATGGAAGGATTAGTCTTTGATGAATGCCTGGAGAACATTACCTTCCATCACTTATAGTGCTGACAGTGAAGTACGGAGAAGATGGTACGTAACGGGGGTGTTTTCCGTGACTATGGTTGGATCTTCTTGCTGTCCTTAGTAAACCGCTAAATTCAGAAGTATATGAACTCATTTTGCCGGCCACGGTGGCCGAGCGGTTCTACGCACTTCAGTTCGGAACCGCGCGACTGCTACGGTCGCAGGTTCGAATCCTGCCTCGGGCAGGGATGTGTGTGATGTCCTTAGGTTAGTTAGGTTTAAGTAGTTCTAAGTTCTAGGGGACTGATGACCTCAGATGTTAAGTCCCATAGTGCTCAGAGCCATTTTTGAACTCATTTTACAGCAATGCGTTTTCCGTATGCAAGAAGAACAGTTCGAAGACGATGGCTGTTTGTATTAGCAAGACAATACTGACATAAATCACCTTTGTGAGGCAATGGTCTGGGCACAGTAGCATTCCCGAAGTGGAACAGGCCTGTCCCGTGATCTGACCTAACCCAGTGAAACACCTGTGGGGTGATTTAGAACGTCAGCATAGCCACAGAACCCAGCGTCCACTATCACTGTCTTGACTGTTTTCGGCTGTCGAGGAAGAAAGCTCTGCCGTTCATCCACAGAAATTCCGATACATCATTGAATGTGTCCCCCGCAGAGTTCAAGCATTCATAAAGCCGAAAAGCGAGCACAACCCGTACTAACGTCCACTAATTGGTATCTGGATTCATTTGATCAGATAGTGTACGTACTCAGATCTAACAAACGTTGCTCGGGTACGATGCGCATCTCAGGCGCTTTCGATAATTCTAAGTTCCAACTTTTATGAGTTTGTTGAATACATTGGTTGTCACTACTGCTTACAATCGCACGACGCGACCCAACAAGCCGAGACGGCTAGCTAAATTGGTTTAAATTAAAAACAAATGCAGATTTGAGTAGCAGCAGCGTTACTGGCGATGTAATCGTCTTTTACGCTAGCAGGTTTGTGAGTACAGAGGCCGGTTAATCACTGATAATATGTTTTTACATAGCAGAATTAATAAATTTTCTCTACCAGTACTTCGATTGTTGCTTGATATTACGAGAAGCGTGAAATATTGTTCTTTCCTGCGTCAATCTCGCTAGTCTTCTTCGGTTCTGCAGAATTCAAGTTAATAATTTAAAGTGAAATAGATTGTTACATTACTCGCTGACCATTGAATATATTGACAAACAGCCATGTAACATTGCTGGTGATTACTGGAAAGGGAACAAGCGGTGTCCATTTGCCTAATGGAACGACTCGTTAGTGTCTGACGCCCTCATCAGAAACGTTTGTTGGTAGGAGCCGCAAATTGCGGAGTTGCAGTGAAATATAGGCGAACAGCAGCGCATTTCCTGCACTACGTTTTGTGCGTATAGCTCCTGAACACTTGCATGTGTAGCTTATATGGTTAGAAATATTGGGAATAGTTAGCTCAGACAGACTGCTCCTGAAGTGAAAGGGAAATGGCGAGATAAACGCATTAGGAACTGTGAGAAAAATACATGATTTCAGAAACTCAGTGCCCTAGAACACGAGCGTATTAATTCCGCCACCAAATTTCTATGTATTCTTTTAAATGAATCTTGAGTGCTTGTTAGACTACTATCTAAAATTCATTTTAATTAAAGTGTGTGGACAGCATAATACAATGAAACTTAGTCTGATTCATAAAGAATATATTTTAAAGAAACTCGTTAATAAAAGTTTTAAACTGTGACAAAAAAGATCGTTTTAACGGTATTTATTTCCAAAAAGAAAAAAAAACGAGGACCAGGTTACTCGTAGATTCCTTATTACAACTAATCTGTCACCAATACGGCGATACCATCAGTACGCAGTTGGTTGTATATCTGAGTAAAGATTATCTCCTCATTAGTAAGACTTCTACTAGTGACTTAAATTATTCTCAGATTTTCAGTAATTGTCTTGGTAGCAGTCAGATAGTTTCGATTTTGGATCAGTGGGCTTAAATTCGCAAATTATACCAAGCAACAGGAAAAGTTTACTAGCAGCATCACTGGAAAATAATAATGAAAAACTGAAACTTATGGGAAAAATTGGTAACATCGATCGCTCAC
The DNA here is from genome assembly GCF_023898315.1 of Schistocerca nitens. Taxonomy (NCBI): domain Eukaryota; kingdom Metazoa; phylum Arthropoda; class Insecta; order Orthoptera; family Acrididae; genus Schistocerca; species Schistocerca nitens. The sequence goes on along the minus strand of NC_064618.1, from coordinate 642,098,608 downwards.
ATGAAGTTTTACCTAATGTATGCACCATTTAAGGTTGTTCTAGAAACTTTTAAGAGGGAAAGCTGTGCGACGCTGTCGAGTCTAACCAAGAAACAGCTGTGTATTTCCAAATACATACAAATCTTTTGGCCGTAGTATGTTAAGGTGGTAGAACCTAAAACCGACGCTATCTCTGCACTTACACAGAGAAATATTGAACTTCTTAGGCCCTGACAAAGATAATTTTTAAGACTAAGAGATGTAACGAAGTGCAGTACTAGGTCTTGAAAAATATAACTGAATCGTACAGCTTTGTTGTTACATGTAAATTACTAGAAAGAATTAATGTAATACCTAAGGTCTTAAGATCTGAGAACATGGACGTTGCGGCTGCATATTAATTCTTAGGAACGTAGCCGCCAGAAAGGATAATTCAACGAACTGCTTGGCGAAGCTTTTAACCTCTATGTAAGATGATCCATCGAGTGTAAATTTCCTAAAACAAATAAAAACAGTGATGAATCATTTTTTGGCCGTAGCATGGTACGGCGGTAGAACTTATAACGACGCTATCTATGCACTTAGGCAGAGAAATATTGAAGTTCTTAAGGCTCTGACAACTATAATTTTTATGACTAAGAGATGTAACGAAGTGCAGTAACAGGCCTTGAAAAAACATAACTGAATCGTACAGCTTTGTTGTTAAATGTAAATTACTAAAAAGAATTAATGTAATACCTAAGGCCTTGTCATTTGAGAATATTGACGTTGTGGCTGCATATGAACTCTTATGAACGGAGTCAGAAAGGGTAATTCAACAAACTCCTGACGAACCATTCAACATCCGTGAAAGATAAGCTATCGAGTGTCGATTTTCTAACAAACAAATAAAAACAGTGCTGATGCACTTTCGCGGGAATTGTGAGCACGAGATACTGACAAAGTCAGCAACTAAACCTACGAATACACTTTTACAACTAACTAACTGGTTCACATTTTGTCAGAGTTTACAGTTATTCAAGGAGCATGAATCACTCTGAAAAGTGAAGTCGAAGGAAGAGTTACCACCTATTTTTAAAAAAAAAATTGAATATAAAGTCGTTGATAATTTTTTATTTTGCAGTGTTCAGCATTTTGAGACGTGGGCTGCAGAAGTAGATATTCATAGGAAGTAAATTGTAGCAGTTACAATATACTGCTTGAATTGTTCGTTAAACAACTTTTTAACTAATAAATACAATGAGATATAAAATGAAACGAAATTTTAATTTAAATTTTTAGGACGCACCTGTACAATAGTTCTCCTTAGCCCTTTATTGCCAAACGTCAGTGATTTTAGACGTCCTTTTACGTAGGACTCGAATAGCCTGTGACAGATATAGAGCCTTCTTTTATTATCTCTGGTCAACGAGTGCTACGTACTTGCTTTATTTCAGTGACTGCAGATGGCAGCACCAATAGGCTATTGATTATTATAGTTTCAAAATGGAGAAAGCTCAAGGGATTGATGCCAGGTAAATGTGTGATTTTAATCTATGTAACCCTCAGATGTTCTCAGTATGAACTCTGAATAAATATTACAAATATTTTGTACAACGCCTAAAGAGTATGTAGGAAGCTTTATTTCCTAACTGCTTTGCTATTTTAGATAGAAAATCATAACATAAAGCGTAAGTCAGTTATACTAGACTGCAGTGTAAACGGAATAGAATTCAGGCCCCATGTTTGAAAGCTACAAATGAATACTAGGTAATAAACGGTAAGTCCCTTTCCATTTCATATGATCTGACTATCCATCACAGAATGGATACACTTCCGCTGTTAATATTTTATGACATATCCAGATTGAAAAGCAACTACGTAAATACTCAGAATTAAAGCGCAAGATCAATAAATCAAAAAGGAAGTTGTATTTACAAAATATATGGTTGAAAGGTATGCACAACCCTCTTAGCATTAATGAAAAGTGTAACGCTTTCTGTATAGTTGACGTAAGCGACTACTTTGAAAATTGTTGTCCTAAAAAACCAATAAGTGTAAACAGATGAAATGCTCCTACACAACGGGCTACAAATAGAATCAGAATACACTGCAAAAATGTATCAAGAGACATGGATCATTAGAGGATTAAATCACATTACCAACTGAACTGTAGAATTCTAACCACAATGTTAATAAAACCAACGTATTATTCAAGAAAGAAAAACACTGTAGTTTAACGTCCCGTCCACAATTACGTCATTAGAGACAGAGCACAGGTTCCAACTGAGGAACGATAGTATAGGAAGACGGTTGTGCCCATTTCAAAGGAACCAACCCGGTATTAGCTTTAAACCATTAAACTGGAATCTGACAGGCCAGATGACGATTATAACCACCATCTTCCCGAATTCGAGTCCACTATGTTAGCACTCTTATATTTAGGATCTTACAAGAAGAAATAAATTTCTCCCGTAACAATATAAGAAGTATTTGAAGCATAGTAAAAATTAGACCAGAATAAGAATTTAAGAAAACAAGGAAAATTATTAAAAGGCAAGAAATAAACTGATAAGCCGTACTCTCAAAATTTTAGATATTTCCTTAGTCTATAGATTGCAGTTACCGAGATCAGCATTACAAAAGTGATATGTTTCAACTTCCATTTTCTTCTTACACGCTTTAGTCGGCACATGGAGATCTACTGCGAATGTTGCTACACGTGGCATTTCATTTTCCTTCCCAGAATTTCTCAAGATAGTGGCGTTCGAAATACTGGTTCAAATAACTTGGTGAGTCATTGATGTGTGGCGGGTCGAAGACAGCAAGGACTTCTTTTTGATAGTGATGAAGCGGAGCAAGAAGAGAAGAGGTTGGGGCTCCGTCGACTAAGTCGAACACTCTACAATAGTGGTTCCAAACCTGGGGGTAATTACTCCATGAGGGGCAAAATGAAATTTTCTGAAGGGTCAAAAGAAAAGAGTTTGATTGTGTTTCAGTCATAAAACTAAATTATTTTTAAAAGTTCTTTACTACTGTCACAATTTTGTAACATTGTAACAATAATTATTTTTTCTCAGCTAGTAGCATCATGGAGATCAAAAAAATGGTTCAAATGGCTCTGAGCACTATGGGACTTAACATCTGAGGTCATCAGTTCCGTAGAACTTACAAATACGTAAACCTCACTAACCTAAGGACATCACACACATCCATGCCCGAGGCAGGATTCGAAATTGCGACCGCAGCGGTCGCGCGGTTCCAGACTGAAGCGCCTAGAACCGCTCGGTCACACCGGCCGGAATTATGGAGATGACAGATTTCTCACTTAGTCCACCCACTACACACACACTTCATGCTTTGTAGTGTATACTGGTCATGGTCAAGTGAGACATATATGTAACAAATGCTAAATATCTCATGAAAATGTCTTCTCCAAGTTGTAGATAATTTCTGCAAGAGGCCAGAAATTGCTTCATTGCTGACTGCGAAACAGATAAACTAATTGACAGCACGACAGCAATATGCAGTGTACCCCAGGAGTAATGGCCAATATTCAATGATATGATACGAACGATCACCTGAAGCAAAGAAGTCTAGTAAACACAGGCTGTAAAATACATACCTTAACAGCTAGTGGCACTTCCTCATCTTTGATACTGTGAAATATATTTCTTCTATTGCAGGCTCTTTCCTTTCCATATTTTGAGAGGTGGTAGTGTGGACCACCAACAAGAAAAAAATTCAAGTAAACACGGGCTGTAAAGAGCATACCTTACGAGCTATGAGCACTGGTTCATCTTTGCTAGGGTGAAACACCTCTCTCCTACTGACCAAATACCCATAGTGCTTAAGTTATACATTGTGTCCCATGTGAACTAAATAATTTTTTCATGTTTTGGTCCATACTGTATCCTCCCAAAACATGGAAAGCAAGGAGCTTGCATTAGAAGAGATTTGTTTCACAGTATCGAAGATGAAAAAATAGTGCCCACAACTCTTAAGGTACGCACTTCATAGCCCACGTTTACTAGACTTTCATGCTTCGAATGGCCGTTTCTATCATATCTCTGAAAATTGGTCATTCCTCCTGTACCGCTGTACAGAGTATTATTATTATTATTAATTATTAGAGTGGTCACACATAAAGCGTTAAGAGCCTGAAGCCTCCCAATTTCTGCCAGTTGAAAATTAAGGAATTCAGCAATCAAATGACTAACAAATAGTAAGTATAGTGCATACATTTTAACTTGGTTCATTTCAAATGGAGGGCAGGTGAAGCAAGTGCCACAAGGGAAAGTAGTAACAAGTGACTACCCTAACTGTTACCAGTAGCTTTCTCATCTGAGAAGTAGGAGTAGTTAGTACTCGCAGTTCACTGGTAATTGCTTCAACATTCATTCTCTCTGTTTCTGTTTCTCTCTCTCTCTCTCACCCGGACGCGTGCACTCCCCCTCTCTCTCTGTCTCTCTCTCTCTCTCTCTCTCTCTCTCTCTCTCCCTCTACGTAAACACAACACATGACACATGAAAAAGAAATATTTGCACAGTCCAGGACTTAATAACAATACTGTCGTTAAAATAAGTAATCGAAAGGATCTGGAACATAATTTGTGATTTGTACTTACAGAAAACAACTGAAATATAAAAATGGTTGTTAGACATAAGCGTTACCATCCGTCTCATTGATTCATTAGTTTGATCATAAATGCTCGCACATTCGTGTTTCAGAAGTTTTAAATACCTGGATATAAATGCTGAGAACGGCTTTATCCGGTTTAAATAGAACCTTAATATTTCAACTCGAAGCACCTTGAGATGCAGATTTAATTTGGGAAACCTGTCGCGTTCTCCAATAATGAATTCTAACAGTTGCAACGGTCTTGTTTATCAAAATCATAGTTTTTTCTGTGTGAAATATTTTTGTTTTTAAGCCAGGGAAAAACACCCATTTTTCTGGGGTTAGTACTTCATGTTTTCTCTATCACAATAACTGGCAATGAAAAACTTCGAAGCAAACGTATGACAACAATTGTGAACACCTCACGAAGCTGACGGCGTTGATTTCCAAATTGTAGTCACTGCTGTTTTTCTTACAGCTAAATACAAGTTTACTCATAGGAAGAAAATCAGAAGAAGGGACAGCATGCAGAATAATTACCCAAGAACCTATTCCTATGATAACTTTAAAATCACCAGGACCATCCCTCATTTTCCAGTAGGTCTTCCTGGAATGATTCTGATTGACCAATATTTCATCAAGGTAATACACTGTTGAACTACCTCCTTCTCTTGTATCGTGAATCTTTATGTGAGATGTAGTTTGTGCTGCATCTGTTTCGCTTCTTTGAACTGAAAACTTTCTTCTAACATATCCGGAATCAATGTTTTTTAAAATTCCTTACACTGACGAAGTGCTTACCTTTGGAGCCAGTTTTCTCGTGCGTAACTGTAACAAGTTTTTATGACGTTGGGCATTCACCATTCACATGGAGCACTTGAAAACACCGTGGTTAAAACCATCCATTTGTGTTATGGGTTTCTTGCGACTTCGATGCTTTCCAGGCGACACGAAACCACCTTTTTCTACGGTTCCTACAGCTCTGACACTGTCCCTTACAGTTCTCTTGGCGACATCACATGCTTCCGCCGTCCGTTCTTGTGTCTTCAAATGTCAACATCAAGAGATCTGCTTTCAAATTCAAGTTTAAAAAATTCATAAATGTGGTAAATAATCCCCCTCGTCTGCTTGTGAAGCACTTCACGTTTATTGCCGTCACCTGACCTTTCTTTACTCGCACTGAAACATTCACACAAACCCATTGAAAGCTATACTGCTACAAAAAAAAAGGAAAGAAAAAAGAAAAAAACTGACAGCTAAATGAATAACTTTGTTGTCGCGAAGTACGGCAACAGTGCAGCATGCAGGAGCGAGCTTCTCGCTGTCCTGCTAACTCGCTGTTAGCCGCTCCGAAACAGAATGAATATTAGTGGCTGCCAGCGCCTAATGGAGGAGATGTCCAGAACAGCTGGAACTTGGGCCTTAGGAAGCTACATGACGCGTACTTCAGCAGCGAAGGAGTTCTACCACTGTGCAAAGTGATTCTTATATCGACGTCAACCCGTGCTTTCTACCGGCTTATTACGGTGAGCACGTTTTGGTACTTTCCTGGTTGTTAACTTCCGTTCTTCGTGATCTTGGTGCAAGGAAGTTTGCTATGCGATCAATTCTTTTACCTCTTCAGTGGCTTTAATCAACAGTGCTGCATATTCTGCTCCTCGTGTTACTGACTGGTATAAATTTGATTTCCCGGAGCTGGACAAGCATGTTTTGGACTGTTAAATTCGAATGCGGTGCAGCTCAGCCTGCCTTAGAGTCTCCTTCTGGTTTCTGTAATTCATATATTGTTTAAGAGCACCCCTTTTAAATTTTGTGGTTCATAAACAAATTCTGTAATGCACTCTTCTCTTTTGCTTCGTCTATATGGACAATTTAATGTAGGTAAGTTGTGAATAGGGTGAATAAATTTTGCTCCTTTCTGTGTTTGTTGACAGGAGCTGTCATCCTCTGCTTTGTCATCTTTGGCTTGGTAACTTTAGGTTCTGTGTGCTCCACGTACTCTTAATACGAGGAAGCGGGTGGGCGCATCCAGTTTCTTGTTTACTACCTTGCCGTGCAAGTTTTTTGGGTTTAGCTCACCTTGTTAAAGAATTTGATCCTTATTCAGTTCAAAGCATTTGTTATAATCGTTGCTTGAGCACTTGTGCATTTATTATTTAACTTTTATCTCTAGGGTTTTGATTTAAAGGACTTCAGGCCGAGTTCTCTGTTTCAGGTGCTAGTGCATCTATGTTCATTAAAATGGCTGAGGTTTGAAATCAGTCTTAATTATGTATTTTATGTGTGCCAAACTTGTTGAGTAATTTGAAGCGAATGTTCTAATTTTTGTTTGAGCGCATGTGCGTTCCCCCAATTTTGTCACAGTTGCTATTAATCTTTGTGCACATTCAATTTGCTTTCTGAAGTGATTGGTGATTGGATAAGATGTCTATTGTGCTCGCCGTTTGAACACTTGTGCGTTGTGAAAGAGTTTTCTTGGGGTTGATTGCAACCAATCATAGTTCAATTTGGTTTTGAACGAAAGACTCTTGTGATCAATCATAGTGTGTAAAGTGTTAATTTGAACTGTTGTTATTTTATGCATTTCAAAGTTGTTTTACGTCGGTGTTTTAAAATGAGATGGTGTCTGAGATAACCGTAGCACCCTTAGTGATGAGAGTGTGGGTGTGACATGCGGCACAACCGTAGCCAAGAATTTAAAATCCGAAGTTAATATTTTCGAAGCATTCTAACTATTCACATTCTTGTGTGCCTACCGATTAACCTGTGGCGTCAGAGTTTAAATTTGTACATCTGAACTTCAGCTGAAATTTCTTTATTGCGCTGTTAATTTTTGCGTTTCCATGGAACTAGGTGATTGTAATAAAGTTAATTTGAAATTTATTTGTGTCCAAATGGTGTTCAAGGTCTGTTTACCCTGTTTTCGATCCCAAAGGCAATCAAGTGGCAAGCCGCATTTCAAAGGGTTTAGAGAGGAAGGAAAAGAGAAGCGCAGTATAACGCCAAGTGATGAAGACAGGAGAGAAATGACGGAGCGACTAACAGAGATGGAAAGAAAGAAGCGAAACTGGAATGATGTGGAAGCATTTCATTTACTATTGTAGGGAAAAAACAACCATACATGATACACAGGGTGTATCAAAAAGAATCGTCCGATTTGGAACATCTATATTTCTGAAACTAATAAACACATACGACGAAATTTACTTTTTGATGAACAGAAAACTCAAAAAGTTTTTTTTTTCCGTTCCTTTTCATAGGTGTTCAATATGGACCCCTTGAGGTGCACAGCATCCTTGTGAAACTATTGCGGATGCATTCGATGTCTATGCCAGACACTCGAGGATGGCCCGGCGATTTGCCTTTACACAAACAACCTGTTTCTCGGAATTGCTCACGTCGTTGTCTAATGCTCTGTGCTGTAGAAGGGTCCACACCATACGTAGTAAGAAAGTCACGCTGAACAGTTATTAATAGCGCGGACTGTGCAAAACGTAGAACACAAAACGCTTTCAGCTGTCCCGACACCATTTTCGCTAGAACTGAAATGGGTGCACACTGCTGCTGCCTAGCGGGAACCATGTAAAACTCGAGAGTTTGCTCTTTCCAACAGTTCATTGTTCACACACATATCTCAAATAACATAAGAGTTATGATTTTTTTTTAAATCGAAAGATTCTTTTCGACACACCCTGTATTTTGAGGTAAAAACTATGAGGTTCACAAAAGAAAGAACTGCAACTTGTTCTTCATAGTAGTAGAGTATTCAATTTTTTGCAGATTGTAAGGTAGCTTGTTCCAGAGACCGAAAGCAACGTTGGGAGAAGGAGTTTCCTAATACTTTCGTTTTATACATGGTTATATCTATGGTATGTATGTATGTATTGAACTGGGGACCTAGAAACGACAGAGAGGCTTCGTCCTTGCCGTAGCCCTCAGTGGTACACAACAGGCTGCAGCAGTCCACTCACCCGACCGCCACACCACACCGAACCCAGGGTTATTGTGCGGTTCTTCTGCAGCTGGTGGACCCCCCCCCCCCCCCCCCCCCCCCCGAATGTCTCATTCCAGACAAGTGAAACTCCAATGCTTGCGTGGTAGAGTGATTACGGTGGACACTTACGTGGAGACAGTGTTTGCGCAGCAATCGCCGACATAATGTAACTGAGGCGAAGTAAGGGGAACCAGCCCGCATTCGTCGAGGTAGATAGAAAACCGACTTAAAAACCATCCACAGCCTGGCCGGCACACGGGGCCTCGACACAAATGCGCCGGGCGGATTCGTGCCGGTCCCCGGCACGCCTTCCCGCTCGGGAAGCAGTGCATTAGACCGAACGGCTAGCCGGGCGCGCTACAGCTAGGGTACTATATGATCTGTTCATTCCGGCATAGTTCTGTAGTGTGTAACGAAATTTCACACAATCACCGTATGTATATGACACTACCAGTAAGCACATGCTGTTGAGGAAAGACATCTCTAGCATCTTCAGTAATGAGGGTGAGAGGGTGGCATGCGACACAATTGTAATCAGGAACTTACAGTCCGATTTTAACATTTGCAAAGCATTGTGAAAGCTTTCTAGCTGTTCAAATTTGTGTGTATTTTTGATATCAGATCAGGATAAAAACGTTGAACTGGCTGCCAGTGAGTGATTGTGTTGTACATGTGAATGACTTAGTACAGAATGTGTTTGGTTCCATGATTTATGAGGAAACTTACAAATAAATAAGGACTTTGTGGCGTACAGCTGTACATAAAAATGACAATATATAGAGCTATCATGCAATGATTGTCGCTTATTTGGTATGTTAGTTAGACTTGGAACGAAACCATTGTGCACACTGATGACCGTTTAGTGTGGCTAGTTTTTATTATAGTGTTTCTTGTCAAAAGACATTACTCGACACTCCAGGACAGGGGTGTGTTGTGTGGTAAAATTCATAAAATGTGAGTTGACTTTCTTGTGTAATCAACAAACAGCGCTGTCGCAAACAACATAGGAAGATTCCATACCTTCCCATATATAATGTAAGATTGACATAAATATACCAGGTAATTCTGGGTCATTACTAGTATTCTTTATTGTTGGGACTAATTTCGATCACAAAGTCATCTTCAGCTGAGCTTTACAAATGTAGTTATGTGATCAGAACCCTGTACACAACCGTAACATGTAACTGCTTGAATAAACTTTTACATTATAGATATCACTAAACTGCTTATGTAAGCAGACATCAACCAATCCATCTGTCAGTTTCACTGCGACTTTGGCAATTGTAAGAACATATTTGACAGATTTGTTATGTCATGTTGTCTGCAATTGATGATTCTGTGACTCAAGCATATAACAGATATGATTATTTTCCATGTTCACAAAAGTTTTTTTTATGTGTTTGACCCAAAAGTTTCCTCTTCTGCAAACGTTTACTATAATGATATCAGTTGAAATTATTTTCTGAAACATGAGAAATTATTTGCACAATATTCCAGATAGCGTTACCTTGTAGGTTTTGTGCATATACAAAGATCGGCTGAAGGTGATTTTCTACTCTTAACAGTAAAAATATGTCTCAGAAGCACCTTTTTACTTATACATAATGGCATTCTTCAAATATTTTGAATTTGTAAAACACTGGACATTATAGTTATTTCATATGTAACCAAAAGATATATTTTGATTATCATACAGTAATAATACCACTAATTGTTGCTCTTCTTTATTTTCACAAATAAGAAATATAAAAGTATCCAACCTTATATTTGTCAAAATATAAGGTGTAAATATGGTTATATTCATTCAAATAAAAGTAAGATCAGTTTCATTTCCCGACTTTGGGGCTGACATAAAGCTATGGAAAATCGCATATAAACACTGAGAAACGAATACAGTGAATACTGTTGCACAGCGTTAATGGCAGTCACTACAGGTGTGTGGTTCAGCTGCACAGCAACAGCTCGGTGTGGGTGTGGCGTCACAGCTACTGCTCCCTTTCAGTGACCTTAAGGGTGAGCGGTGTCACTGGCACATGCAGCACCGTCGTTCTCCAGCGCATCTCGCCATCAAATTCCAGTTTGAAGCGGCGCACAACCTGGAAACAGATGCGAGCAAAACAATTGTAACCCCCTAAACCTTGCAATTCCTGATGACCTCATAACACCAAGTATTAAACTTTTAATTGGTGCACAGTTTTCGCGCCCAGCATCTATGTAGTCGAGTCTTATTCATCTCTATATTTGAAAAAAAAAATATCGGAAAGTCAAGGGAAAAATTAGCAGAACCGTACGTCAAAAGTTGATTACAAATTTGTAGAAAAAGGTCACTGTCAGGTTTGACTGTTTAGCGTACGTGTTTAAGAATTCCAGCAGGAAGTGTAGAGGTAGCAGGGAAACAATTAGGGATACTTGAACAAACGGCAAAATAAACAGGTTACAAGTCTTCTTTGCCAAACCAGGGGCGACGACAAACAAGACTACACCACCATAATTAACCACAAAGTACGCAAATATAAGGAGAACAGAAAAATTAGGTATTCTGGAGAAATGCAAATCATTAATAGGGGTGAGAAAGTTATCAGAGTAAGATTATGAAGATGTACCTAGTACTTCATTAACAGTAAAGAATAATTCCCTACAATCACAATTCATCATTGTAAGACAGTAATTTGGCCAGAATGCAAACATCCCTCACAGACTATAATTTCAGTATCAGTAAAACAAAATGAAGAAATCAAGAAAGAGGACAGAACGATTGTGAGGAAGACGTTAGGAAATAGAGCAACAGTATAAACATTTAAATCAAGAACTAAGACATACATATGAAAATATGTAGCAAAAAGTTATAGATGAAATTGTAAAATGTAGACTAATGTTGTATGGACACTATTAAAAGATGATTTGTAGAAGACTGACAAGAAAAATCATACACTAGATTAAAAAATTAAAAGGGATACGCAACTGGCCTAGGAAACTGTGTGAATACCTTTGCAGACATTGGAATAATCGGCAAAAAGTGGAATACAGGACAAAACACTCATAAAATGAAGAATTAAGAATACTTCGAAGATAAAATATCCAAGTATACGGAAACGAAATTCAACATGAGCAGAGAAGAAAGAAAAATCTGAGCAGATGAAGGATTAAGGATAAAAATTAAAGCTAACTGAACTACTTTATTCGTGTACTTTGACAACATTCTTTTTAATGCCTAAGTCATTAATTAACATCACTGTTGCATGTCTACTGATCTGTCAAAAACACTAACATAATAAATTAAAAGAACATACAACAGCTGTGTATGAACCATTTAAGATACATCATTTGTGAACAAAGTTAAACTCACACAGTTGAAAGCGCAAACAAGCAGGCATAAAGAAGCGAACAAATACAGACAAATGTAGACAAAAGCAGACAATGCATGTACAACTATAAGTGTCACACAATCCAGACAGGAGTCAATCAAATTAATACTTGTGTTAAGCAACAACAACCCTGATCAGTCATCACTTTTAATGAACCATCGTTTTTCACAATTTTTAATTCTGAATGACTACGACCAAGCATCTAGAACACGTTTCTGATACAACAGAAAATTAAAATATGTTACGTGCACCTACGTCCAGAAATGCTTTATTCCCATAAGGGGAACACATAAGAGTGAATGTACCAACATACCAAATGATACTATTTCTTCTTTGAAATTTTCTTGGAGTTCATCCTCATTCCAGTGTAAAGGTCCCTAAATAACAGATTCCATGATAGATAGATAGAAAGGAGTGGACCTATTTCTGGTCTCCAACTTCTACTGTCATATATCTACTAGGCTTTTACTTGCTGGAGCGTTTCAAACTTGTCAGATATGCATCCCTAGCAGAAATCTACAAAATGTTTTCGTGCCTGCATGGTGGATGGTTGCAAAACCACACACAGCACTCTGGTTATACATCAGTGCGTCAGGAATTCACTGTAAAGATGAGTTGATAAACACATCAGTGCTAACGAATGGCAGTGCTGTCGCAGCAACAGTACTGGTTATTGATCGAGTTTTAATGTCCCTGTTTATATCTATCAATAAAACGAATACCACACTAGACTAATGTGAAACCACTCTAACGAATGGGCAAGTAAAATTCGGCTTTAAAAATAATTTTGTTTGTAACCGGAAATGAACCAAGGCTTTCTATTGACACTGGCCGTCACATGAAATATTTGATGAACATTAATTGTTTAGGTCAACTCCAGCTACACAATGCAAAATCTAAACTGGAAATCTCTGCTGAAACACCAGAGAAAATGCGCCTGACACTCACAGGAGAGATACCCTGTATACTCTCCAGTAGATTTGCACAGTTTTAATCACCGTCTTGATTCTCAAATTCTTGTGATACTTCATTTACTTCTTTACAGAATTAACCTAGAAATTCAAAATAACAAACGTAGCTCCCAGTTTCCTCCGTATCGCCGATATGAAAATGTGACAGGAATTACATGTCATTACATGTCACCAGTCTCTCTGTGCAGGAGTAACTCTGGATGAAATTGATTATGTTACAACGTCTTTCTAATTGTAAATTATTGGTGGTTTCCAAGTTGGCGGTCATTGTTATAGGGGGTTTCCGATTTGAAGGATTCCAGGAGCGAAGGAATAATCCTGGGAGATAGTTGGCGGTTAGGACTAACCAGGTAATGGCAACCTAAAGGGTCTGGAGAGTTACCTCAGAACTCGCTTGTAAGACTGACATAGCTTTTTGCAGGAACAGCCTGATCGAGTTTCTAAATAGGTCCCAGCAGTTTCACTCAGCCTCACTTTTATTGGTGTCCTGGAGCAGTCAACAAGTAGCGTCCTCGAGATCATTGTCCACAACAGAACATTTCTTGGTGGATGCCATGTTGCCGAACGTTTGGCCCTAAGGATGCACAGCGTTATAGTTACGAGAACCTTTCAAAATCGAGTGTGACGCTTACCATTTGTGAGACATAAACGAAGTACATGAGTCACACTATCGAGACACAACCACCAATCGCCGTTGTATAACACTGTCTACAGGCTAGATAACACGACATCACGCTCCACTTTGCTTCCCATTTCTGGTATTTCTCTCTCTCTCTCTCTCTCTCTCTCGTCTCGACCCTATAGCAACTTCCTTTTGTAGCTTTTCTTTTTAATTTATGCTTCATCCCATACTGAACATTAGTTCAAACTTTTCTGTCAATTCTAGGCTGAATATTCTTTTCTCTGCCTGTCTGTACACTTTCAATGCAGATTAAATTTCAGTTAATCAGTCAAATTTGGGCTCCACCCATTGTTATGACTGTGAAACCAGACAACTCCAAATATTGCTCAAACAGCTAAATTTTAAGGGCGAAACTATCAATTCACAATGCAGTTTGAAAGGGGGGGGGGGGGGGGGGGTAACACCAGAAATTATGTAGACCTAACCACAGGTATCAGTGAGCACATCCATACTTTCAAAACTTATAGAAAGCCTATGACCACTGACATTCTCAACATCCAGCGACCCAGAAATATGATGTCTCTCATTCAATGATACAACGTCTAATTTCCACCCTCAAGAGGGATGACAACTTCCAAACTGAATTAAATACAATCAAGCAAATAGCATCAAACAATATCTACACTCCTGCCTTTCTGGACTCCATAATGTACAAAAAAAAACATGTCTGCCCTCTTCCTTATCTGTACTGGGCCCACCACCTCAAGACCTTAATAAATGGTGCACGTTTCTATATTTAGAAAAACTCTCTTTGAATGTAGCCAGAAAGCTTAAATCCACGAATTATAAAACACCGTTTTGTTTGCACAGCACTATCGGACACTTCTTGTCCAATCACAAAAACTTAATTCAGCTTTGGAAAAGAGTAGCAAATACAAAATCTCTTCTAATTGTGGCAAAATCTATAAAGGCTACTTTGACGGGACAGAAACTACCCACCAGAAGGAAAACCAAAAAGTTTGGAGACTTAGAAAAGGAGATACTATTTTTGCAGACAATCTGCTTTAAGAAGGCCACAGTTACAAGGTGCAACATGATGTCTTACATAATATTCACAAAGGAAGGAAGATGACTACTTTGAAATAATGCAAATTACTAACTTGTCTGCAGTTAGCACTGAATGGTTAGATGCCATTCCCTTACTCGCCCTACTGCACATACTGCTAATAACCCCATCGAAACCACTTTATAAATTACCCCTTTCACACACTTTACCTATTATTTATTTCATGTACTGTAGTTTGACTTACACTGTTAAAAATATTTTCTTTGTACAGTCACTGTTGTTTCGTTTATCTGTTAAGCTCACTTGTAATATTGCACCCATTTGTTGTACTGGACCTATCAAGGACAAAATTATCTTGTTCAGTCATTCTCTTGAAACATGTCACCAACTTCTACTGCATGTTGTTGTTGTGGTCTTCAGTCCTGAGACTGGTTTGATGCAGCTCTCCATGCTACCCTATCCCGTGCAAGGCTCTTCATCTCCCAGTACCTACTCCAACCTACATCCTTCTGAATCTGCTTAGTGTATTCATCTCTTGGTCTCCCTCTACGATTTTTACCCTCCTCACTGCCCTCCAATGCTACATTTGTGATCCCTTGATGCCTCAGAACATGTCCTACCAACCGGTCCCTTCTTCTTGTCAAGTTGTGCCACAAATTCCTCTTCTCCCCAACTCTGTTCAATACCTCCTCATTAGTTATGTGATCTACACATCTAATCTTCAGCATTCGTCTGTAGCACCACATTTCGAAAGCTTCTATTCTCTTCTTGTCCAAACTATTTATCGTCCATGTTTCACTTCCATACATGGCTACACTCCATACAAATACTTTCAGAAACGACTTCCTGACACTTAAATCTATACTCTATGTTAACAAATTTCTCCTCTTCAGAAACGTTTTCCTTGCCATCGCCAGTCTACATTTTATATCTTCTCTACTTCGACCATCATCAGTTATTTTGCTCCCCAAATAGCAAAACTCCTTTACTACTTTAAGTGTCTCATTTCCTAATCTAATTCCCTCAGCATCACCCGGTTTAATTCGACTACATTCCATTATCCTCGTTTTGCTTTTGTTGGTGGTCATCTTATATCTTCCTTTCAAGACACTGTCCATTCCATTCAACTGCCCTTCCAAGTCCTTTGCTGTCTCTGACAGAATTACAATGTCATCGGCGAACCTCCCAGTTTTTACCTCTTCTCCTTGGCTTTTAATACCTACTCCGAACTTTTCTTTTGTTTCCTTTATTGCTTGCTCAATATACAGATTGAATAACATCGGGGATAGGCTACAACCCTGTCTCACTCCCTTCCCAACCACTACTTCCCTTTCATACCCCTCGACTCTTATAACTGCCATCTGCTTTCTGTACAAATTGTAAATAGCCTTTCGCTCCCTGCATTTTACCCCTCCAGCTTCAGAATTTGAAAGAGAGTATTCCAATCAACATTGTCAAAAGCCTTCTCTAAGTCTACAAATGCTAGAAACGTAGGTTTGCCTTTCCTTAATCTTTCTTCTAAGATAAGTCGTAAGGTCAGTATTGCCTCACCTGTTCCAATATTTCTACGGAATCCAAACTGATCTTCCCCTATGTCGGCTTCTACCAGTTTCTCTATTCGTCTGTAAAGAATTCGTGTTAGTATTTTGCAGCTGTGACTTATTAAACTGATAATTCGGTAATTTTCACATCTGTCAACACCTGCTTTCTTTGGGATTGGAATTATTATATTCTTCTTGAAGTCTGAGGGTAGTTAGCCTGTCTCATACATCTTCCTCACCAGATGGTAGAGTTTTGTCAGGACTGGCTCTCCCAAGGCCGTCAGTAGTTCTAATCGAATGTTGTCTATTCCCGGGGCCTTGTTTCGGCTCAGGTCTTTCAGTGCTCTGTCAAACTCTTCACGCAGTATCGTATCTCCCATTTCATCTTCATCTTCATTCTCTTCCATTTCTATAATATTGTCCTCAAGTACATCGCCCTTGTATAGACCCTCTATATACTCCTTCAATGTTTCTGCTTTCCCTTCTTTGGTTAGAACTGGGTTGCCATCTGAGCTCTTGATATTCATACAAGTGGTTCTCTTTTCTCCAAATGTCTCTTTAATTTTCCTGTAGGCAGTATCTATCTTACCCCTAGTGAGATAAGCCTCTACATCCTTACATTTGTCCTCTAGCCATCCCTGCTTAGCCATTTTGCACTTCCTGTCGATCTCATTTTTGAGACGTTTGTATTCCTTTTTGCCTGCTTCATTTACTGCATTTTTATATTTTCTCCTTTCATCAATTAAATTCAATATATCTTCTGTTACACAAGGATTTCTACTAGCCCTCGTCTTTTTACCTACTTGATCCTCTGCTGCCTTCACTACTTCATCCCTCAGAGCTACCCATTCTTCTTCTACCGTACTTCTTTCAAACACTGCTGTCAATTGTTCCCTTATGCTCTCCCTGAAACTCTGTACAACCTCTGGTTTAGTCATTTTATCCAGGTCCCATCTCCTTAAATTCCCACCTTTTTGCAGTTTCTTCAATTTTAATCTGCAGTTCATAACCAATAGATTGTGGTCAGAGTCCACATCTGCCCCTGGAAATGTCTTACAATTTAAAACCTGGTTCCTAAATCTCTGTCTTACCATTATATAATCTATCTGATACCTTTTAGTATCTCCGTGATTCTTCCATGTATACAACCTTATTTTATGATTCTTGAACCAAGTGTTAGCTATGATTAAGTTATGCTCTGTGCAAAATTCTACCAGACGGCTTCCTCTTTCATTTCTTCCCCCCAATCCATATTCACCTGCTATGTTTCCTTCTCTCCCTTTTCCTTCACTCGAATTCCAGTTACCCATGACTATTAAATTTTCGTCTCCCTTCACTATCTGAAAAATTTCTTTTATCTCATCATACATTTCATCAATTTCTTCGTCATCTGCAGAGCTAGTTGGCATATAAACTTGTACTACTGTAATAGGCGTGGGCTTCGTGTCTATCTTGGCCACAATAATTCGTTCACTATGCTGTTTGTACTAGCTTTTTTATTCATTATTAAACCTACTCCTGCATTACCTCTATTTGATTTTGTATTTATAACCCTGTATTCACCTGACCGAAAGTCTTGTTCCTCCTGCCACCGAACTTCACTAAGTCCCACTATATCTAACTTTAACCTATCCATTTCTCTTTTTTAATTTTCTAACCTACCTGCCTGATTAAGGGATCTGACATTCCACGCTCCGATCCGTAGAATGCCAGTTTTCTTTCTCCTGGTAACAACGTCCTCTTTAGTAGTCCCCGCCCGGATATCCGAATGGGGGACTACTTTACCTCCGGAATATTTTACCCAAGAGGACGCCATCATCATTTAACCATACAGTAAAGCTGCATGCCTTCGGGAAAATACGGCTGTAGTTTCCCCTTGCTTTCAGCCGTTCGCAGTATCAGCACAGCAAGGCCGTTTTGGTTATTGTTACAAGGTTAGATCAGTCAATCATCCAGACTGTTGCCCCTGCAACTACTGAAAAGGCTGCTGCCCCTCTTCAGGAACCACACGTTTGTCTGGCCTCTCAACAGATACCCCTCTGTTGTGGTTGCACCTACGGTACGGCCATCTGTATCGCTGAGGCACGCAAGCCTCCCCACCAACGGCAAGGTTCATGGGGGGCTTCTACTGCATATTGTTCACTTATTTTCTCTCTCAAACGAAAAGTTCATAGCCACACATATTTATCTTTTTACATGACGATTTTTAAGATCTCACAGTAGTTGCAGAATTTATGGCGTCACAACAAGGCAAAAGATCCGCAAGGAATTCCTGTACCAAAAAATCAGTACACATGATTTTCCAGGCTGAAACTGTTTGCTTGAACTTGACCCTCTTGGGTGAAGTTTAATGCTGCCATTCGATGTATTACTGCTGTGCTTCAGACGTAATGTAAACCACCCCTCTTTTCTCACATGTGACAATTTGGCTTAAAAACTCGTCATGTTCGTAATCGTATCATTCTAAGAAAGTCAAAGAACTTGCTAAACATTTGCTCTTGTGGCTCTCAGTCAGCTTATTCGGTACCCAGCATGAGCATAACTTCCGATAACTTAAACGTTTTGTAACAATTGCACAAAGTACACTTCTTGACATTTAAGGAAAAACTTCATAAAACGTCATAATCATAATCATAACCTCTCTCACATTTTCATCAACTTTCTGCAGTAAGTAATGTCTGATGGCCGCCTACTTTGTTCCTCATCATGCACATTCGTAAGGCCGTCTTTAAAAGATCTCACCTATTTACTTATCATTCCATTCCTCACAATGATTCCTCCATAGAGTTCACTGAAGTGAAGGTGGATTTCAGCCTCTTTCACGCCTATAGCTCTAGGAAAACGAATCACAGCGCGTATTTCACATTAAGTTGGATTCTCAATCGGATTAAACACTTCAAATACTCACAGATATACGCAAACACACCGAATGGCTGTGTAATGGCGTCTGTAGCTTGACAGCCGTGAGCGGTACATGCGCCATACGCCGACGGCGGCGCTGCAGCGGCGAAATTTCAAAACGATACTTACTTTAAAAATGATAAATTAGTGTTCTTTCCCTTCTACGAAAGTGCATAATATAGAATCTTACGCTGTTAACAAGACGAACCCTTGAACCACAGAGAAACGCATGATAAAGAATAATTCGGATCGCGTAGAGAAGCCATACTAAGTACTATATATGGCGTCTGTTCTTTCGGACATTTTGATCCAGCAGCCACTATGAGTAAAGACACAAATTCCTTTGTGTCTTACTTTATAACTGTAATAGACAGCCGGTTGGACCCCATGGAACATATCCAAGGAAAAAGAAAGAAGGAGACGCAAAGTTTACACTGCTAAAATCCAATCCTCAACAGTAAATCTTTGATTCAACAAACCAGACTTCGAAATTATGAAGAAATAGACTTCCCTTCAATGTCACATGGTTAATCCTCGTTGTAAACAACACGTACAGCGAATGTAAACAACCAATACATACCAATGCAGAACTAACTTTTGTAATGGATACTTAGCGCAACTCGATGGGCAGGAGCTGCGGGCATATACGCCAGATTAGAAGCATCCTATACTGTAAATTAACAAATGGCATGTGAGAAACTATTCAGAACAAGCATCCGGCACATCTGTTGAGCTGAACCGATATCTACTGAGAAAAATTTGGAAGTTGTTCAGCAGGAACTGGTGATATCCAGTGGCTCGTTGCAAAGTAATTACACTTTATTTGATTTATAACCCCCCCCCCCCCCCCCGTTTATCTGTGAATTTGTGAAAATATCTGCACACCAGTGCAAATTTCGACGAATTACGCCAGGCCACTAAATCAGCCGTGGATGACCATTGTATAAAGACTGTCCATACTGTGGACTATGAAAAAACAAAAATTCTGTGTCAGTCCTCCTACTTCTGGGACTGCGTTACTAAAGAGGCCAACGAAATCCGACTACAGGACGATCTAATTAATAAAGACAGCGGCCTTCAACTTAGTCAGGCTTGGAACCCTGCACTCAACCTGGAGAGAAAGATGCGGTCCCAGAGATCGAGGACCGCCCCCGACGGCGGCAGCAGGGAGACTGCAGACCCCAGTTCAGACGCGGGTGCCGCTTCCTCCACCACCTCCGGTAGTCGCCGCGCCGGCCGCACCAAAGACACCAGGAGAGGAACGGTGGAGGGGGTAACGGCTAGTATAAATAGGGTGCCGAGAGGAACAGCACAGCAATCGTCAGGAACCACTTGACGAAGGGAGCGTGTACGTCTGCCGAAATATTGTGGAGAAATTACGACGCTACCCGGTCGGATACCCGAGAACTGTTCAAACTCGTATATAGTTTTACCGTATGCAATGGAAGAGGGGCACAACAGCATTATTCTGAGTCGTTTCCACAGCAATGGCAAACAGATGAAAGTGTATGTACTTTCTCCGAAGGTTGTTGAATTTCTCTGTATTTTATGTAGCACATTTTGTTGATTGCATATTACTGGCATTTACAGCGTTGCGAAGCCACGCTCATGGGTTCACCCTGTATATCACTTAGTGCGAGGCCCTAGAAGCATAACTGAAAGACCACAGCGGAATTTCAGGACTGATGGAGAGGTACCACTGGTTACACCACGAGCTAGAACTGTTGCAATGGTGTTGGAGGAATTGTTGGGACGAGTGAAAGGTGGCGTGAACAGAGAGGATGGTTCAAATGGCTCTAAGCACTATGGGACTTAGCATCTGAGATCATTAGTCTCATAGACTTAGAACTACTTAAACGTAACTAACCTAAGGACATCACACACTTCCATGCCCGAGGCAGCATTCGAGTCTGCGACCGTAGCAGCACCGCGGTTCCGGACTGAAGTGCCTAGAACCGCTCGGCCGCAGTGGCCGTCAACAGAGAGGAAAACAGTCTCGTCAGCGTACAAAGAAGGGAAGTTTTAGAAATGTCAGAGGACACAAAGCATTTGTCAATGGACATATCCTTAGACTAAGTCTGTAGTTAGTTGAACAATGTGGAAGTGGGTATTGTTTATGGTTACATGTACGAAAGGTAACTTAAAAAGGATGAAGTTTGGTGGATGTACTTGAGTCCAAGCGCATATCAAAAGATCTCAGAGAAAAGGCCAGAATGCCCATAGGTGTTCTCGACACCTAGACATGGAAAGAGGGCAGGAGTTAGTAGCAGGGTGGGCCAAATGAAGGAAATTGACCTGCTTGACCAGCTGAAGGTAAAAGCGACGCCAAGCTCTTCAAGGGCGAGCACAGACTACCTACCCTGGCCAGTAAGGTGTAGATCTCGAGCTCGGCAAACCTGCGACCGATGCACATCCTGGGGCCGAAGCCGAACGGCATGAAGGCGAATGGGTGCGCCGTCTGAGCAGAGTCGTCGTCCTTGAGCCACCGCTCGGGAATGAACTCGGAGGGCCGCGAGAAGTGCTCGTCCGAGTTGGTAAGCACCATGTTGGCCAGCATGATGTTAACCTGTCCACAAAGATATCAAACTGTCCACACTGTGTCCATGTGCGTTCAGTAAGTTTACAGACAAAAAATTACTCAGCCACTTAAAACAGCACGCTGGTCGCTTTTGAGCGCTGTAGGCTGTGTGGAACTTGTACCAGACAGTCGTGGGACTGCCGAAAAGTGACGTAATTCTTGGTAGTGAAGTGGTGTGCATGTTCCAGTCGGTTGTAGGGAGACATGACGAAATAACAAAAAGGGTCTATCGTGTTTGGACATGCTATGACCAAACTGGGAACAAAGTTGACAGATTTGCTGGTGTATCAGTGTGGAGTGTCCAACGTGTCTCGTAGGAGAGATGTAGCACTCGCAGCCGTCGAAGGCGGTGTAAGAACTGTGGTTGCACAAATATAGTAACCGACAGGCTCCAGGAATAAAGAGTAACGCCTTGTCAATGGTAACGGGTTTCAAAGCCAACAGGAATTACAGTTTTCAGTGAATGCAGGTTCATTTAAAACAGTTTCTGAGTGATCATTGCGAAGTGGACTGTGTGCAAGGGACATCTGGAGTCTGATATCTCGAAATGGCGTTTTCTCACAGCGGCACGTATGTCTTCAAGGTGTCACACAACACAAACCAGACATTATATGACTGGACACGTGTACGTGGTCCAACGAATCACGGTTTTGCATCTTTTCATATAACGGAAGGCATCTAATGCACCGACAGCCCAATTCAGTGTTTACTTCACAACGTGTGGACGTTGTTGTCTAGGCCAGACATGGTTCTGTGACGTTTTGGCTGTTTCTTTCGTATCAACACTTGGGGCAACTTACTCAGATTACTATGAACATGAACCAGGATGTTTATTTCAATTTCCTTGGCGATCAAATATTGCCCCTGCCTCTATATTTTCATGACGAATATGCTGTGGACACTCTCTTCTTGTAAGAAGGAAACAGCCGAGTTCACATCGCTGCACCCATATATTCCTGTTTTGATGAACATACAGGTACCACGTCATTTTCTCTAATCTCGACTGGCCTACTAAATCATCTTATCTTAATCCCCTAGAAAATATCTGGGAGAGTGATTGTAACAACCAACATTCCTGCAGTCTCGTATTTTTACTGGATCAAATCAATATGTCACTTCCAACGGATGTATCATACGTCAAAAAACTTTTGATTCTCTGCCTTGCCGAAGTGAAGCAATTAGTTAGATCAGAGGTGGTGTTACTAGATACTATCGAAGTGTCTCCTGAAGACCGATTGATTTTTTTGCACGGTGTGATTTTGTACTGAAGCTATCTATTTGGACCATAGATTAGCTTGATCAAAACGACTATGCCAGCTCCCACCAGGAACCACGAATCAAACAGAATTGTGTGTGACTGGGTTGTGTGGTGGAACAAGTGGACTACAGTACTAACGTTCTATCTCCTGCAGCTCGTCCTCATCAAGAGGCGTGGAACAAGCATACAGCAGTACCGCCGCAGGACATGAACAAGGAAAACTATTAACTGTAACAATGTACTTTCTAAATATTAAATGTGCAAAAAACTTTATTCACGTTTCAGCACTGATGTTGTAATACGACCTGCACCTGGTCATAAAGGGATTAATTTTTATGTAAAAGACAGTCAAAGCGCAACAGTATACTTCAATGTTTTCAACATTTCACATTATTGAGATTTTGGTAATATAACTGAAATATAATGTCACTGTAAAATTATTAAACATTTATTTTTAATTGTGATATTTCATGGTAAATACTGTTATGCCTAGAGCTGAATCCATTCCTTCCTATCTTGTGTTGATAGAAACGGCATTGTACTGGTGTTGCTCTCTTTGTTCATAAGTGAGAACAGTTGATCTTGAATTATAGGTATAAAAGGCTCATTAAAACAGGGTGTTTTATTCTGGGTATTCAAATGTAAAGCAACTGCAGAAATGCACATTAATGTCAGGTGACATCACAAACTATTGCTGTATAAACTTCGAAGTTGATAGTAAGGCCTAGCGCCTTTCAGTAGGAAAGCAAAGTACTTTCTGGATACACACTGCGCAACTAGCACCCAAGAGGATCCACTTCCTAAGCCACGCCCACATTCACCTCCCGTTACCCTTCTCCCTGCCTTCCCATAACCTCTCCTGTAATCACAGCCCAGAAACAGCCAGTCTCTATGCATCCCAGCTTGGCACCATTTTTTTCTACTCCTTCTTAAGCTACATCCCTCGGCCAGACAGAGAGCTTCTAAATCAATACACATATCTAGATCACATCTCAATATTTTACCATGCAATCAAATTTTTCAACTCCACTTGGTCAAACAGAGAGAGACCTTCGAAGCACACACGCAACGAAACACATATTCAGATGTCCCACTCACAGCAAAGTATTGCACCAACCATTAAAATGGAACAGCCATTCAGAAAGCTCCCTATGTATGGATGATATCATTTTCATCCAGTGGCAATGTCAACTGCATTGTGTCCGCATCTGAAATTGTAGCAGCTGAATGTGTGGTGATATATATACAGGGTGGTCCATTGATAGCGACCGGGCCAAATATCTCATGAAATAAGCATCAAACGAAAAAACTACAAAGAATGAAACTCGTCTAGCTTGAAGTGGGAAACCAGATGGCGCTATGGTTGGCCCGCTAGATGGCGCTGCCATAGGTCAAACGGATATCAACTGCGTTTTTTTTTTTTTTTTAGTAGGAACCCCAATTTTTTATTACCTATTCATAGTACGTAAAGAGACATGAATGTTTTAGTTGGACCACTTTTCCGCTTTGTGATAGATGGCGCTGTAATAGTCACAAACGTATAGGTACGTGGTATCACGTAACATTCCACCAGTGCGGACGGTATTTGCTTCGTGATACATTACCCGTGTTAAAATGGACCGTTTACCAATTGCGGAAAAGGTCAATATTTTGTTGATGTGTGGCTATTGTGATCAAAATGCCCAACGGGCGTGTGCTATGTATGCTGCTCGGTATCTTGTATGGCATCATCCAAGTGTCCGGACCGTTCGCCGGATAGTTACGTTATTTAAGGAAACAGAAAGTGTTCGACCTGCAACAATTCATGATGCCCAAGTAGGTGTATTAGCTGCTATCGCGGCTAATCTGCACATCAGTAGCAGACAAATTGCGAGAGAATCGGGAATCTCAAAGACGTCGGTGTTGAGAATGCTACGTCAACATCGATTGCACACGTACTATTTTTCTATGACCCAGGAATTGCATGGCGACGACTTTGACGACGTGTACCGTTCTGCCACTGGGCACAAGAGAAATTACGGGACGATGACAGATTTTTTGCACGCGTTCTATTTAGCGACGAAGCGTCATTTACCAACAGCGGAAACGTAAACCGGCATAATATGCACTACTGGGCAACGGAAAATCCACGATGGCTGCGACAAGTGGAACATCAGCGACTTTGGCGGGTTAATGTATGGTGCGGCATTATGGGAGGAAGGATAATTTGCCCCCATTTTATCAATGGCAATCTAAATGGTGCAATATATGCTGATTTCCTACGTAATGTTCTACCGATGTTACTACAAGATGTTTCACTGCATGACAGAATGGCAATGTACTTCCAACGTGATGGATGTCCGGCACATAGCTGGCGTGCGGTTGAAGCGGTATTAATTAGCATATTTCATGACAAGTGGATTGGTCATCGAAGCACCATACCATCGCCCGCACGTTCACCGGATCTGACGTCTCCGGATATCTTTCTGTGGGGAAAGTTGAAGGATATTTGCTATCGTGATCCACCGACAACGCCTGACAACATGCGTCAGCGCATTGTCAATACATGTGCGAACATTATGGAAGGCGAACTGCTCGCTGTTGAGAGGAATGTCGTTACACGTATGGCCAAATGCATTGAGGTTGACGGACATCATTTTGAGCATTTATTGCATTAATGTGGTATTTACAGGTAATCACGCTGTAACAGCATGCGTTCTCAGAAATGATAAGTTCACAAAGGTACATGTATCACATTGGAACAACCGAAATAAAATGTTCAAACGTACCTACGTCCTGTATTTTAATTTAAAAAACCTACCTGTTACCAACTGTTCGTATAAAATTGTGAGCCATGTGTTTGTGACTATTACAGCGCCATCTATCACAAAGTCAAAAAAGTGGTCTAACGAAAACATTCATATTTCTTTACGTACTACACGAATATGTAATAAAAAAATAGGGGATCCTATTTTTAAAAAACGCAGTTAATATCCGTTTGACTTATGGCAGCGCCATCTAGCGGGCCAACCATAGCGTCATCTGGTTTCCCCCTTGAAGTTAGACAAGTTTCGTTTTTTGTAGTTTTTTAGTTTGACGCTTATTTCGTGAGATATTTGGCCTGGTCACAATCAATGGACCATCCTGTATATATAACTCATCTTGTTGTCTGTTCTTCCCACTTGTCAAGGAGCAATGTTCAGTCCCACGGTTCTGCAATGTACAGTGAACCTGAAATTGAAGGTTTCCACATCTAAATTATATTATACATCA
Organism: Schistocerca nitens; assembly: GCF_023898315.1. NCBI lineage: Eukaryota > Metazoa > Arthropoda > Insecta > Orthoptera > Acrididae > Schistocerca > Schistocerca nitens. Next base: position 642,072,482 of record NC_064618.1, on the reverse strand, counting down.
AAATACATGTCGCTAAAATTATATATATATATATATATATACTCTGTCAAGTAGTACCACCTTGCCTGCTTAGTATGTTATTTTAACGACATGTATTTTGATAAGGGAAATGGATAGGTTAAAGTTAGATATAGTGGGAATTAGTGAAGTTCGGTGGCAGGAGGAATAAGACTTTTGGTCAGGTGAACACAGAGTTACAAATAAAAAATCAAATAGAGGAAATTCTGGAGTAAGTTCAATAATGAATAAAAAAAATAGGAGTGCGGGTAAGCTACTACAAACAGCATAGTGAACACATTATTGTGGCCAAGATAGATACGAAGCCCATGCCTACTACAGTAGTACAAGTTTATATGCCATCGAGCTCTACAGATGATGAATAAATTGATGATATGTATGATGAGATAAAAGAAATTGTTCAGGTAATGAAGGGAGACGAAAATTTAATAGTCATTGATGACTGGAATTCGATAGTAGGAAAAGAATAGAAGGAAACATAGTAGGTGAATATGGATTGGGGGGAAGAAATGAAAGAGGAAGCCGCCTGGTAGATTTTGCACAGAGCATAACTTAATCATAGCTAACACTTGGTTCAAGAACCATAAAGGAGGTTGTATACATGGAAAAAACCTGGAGATACTAAAATGTATCAGATAGATTATTAATGGTAAGACAGAGATTTAGAACCAGGTTTTACATTGTAAGACATTTCCAGGGGCAGATGTGGACTCTGACCACAATCTATTGGTTATGAACTGTAGATTAAAATTGAAGAAATTGCAAAAAGGTGGGAATTTAAGGAGATGGGACCTGGATAAACTGACTGAACCAGAAGTTGTACAGAGTTTCAGGGAGAGCATAAGGGAACAAATGACAGCAGTGGGGGAAAGAAGTACAGTAGAAGAAGAATGGGTAGCTCTGAGGGATGAAGTAGTGAAGGCAGCAGAGGATCAAGTAGGTATAAAGACGAAGGCTAGAAGAAATCCTTGGGTAACAGAAGATATATTGAATTTAATTGATGAAAGGAGAAAATATAAAAATGCAGTTAATGAGGCAGGCAAAAAGGAATACAAACGTCTCAATAATGAGATCGACAGGAAATGCAAAATGGCTAAGAAGGGATGGCTAGAGGACAAATGTAAGGATGTAGTGGCCTATCTAACTAGGGGTAAGGTAGATACTGACTACAGGAAAATTAGAGAGACCTTTGGAGAAAAGAGAACCACTTGCATGGATATCAAGAGCTCAGATGGAAACCCAGTTCTAAGGAAAGAAGGGAAAACAGAATGATGGAAGGAGTATATACAGGGTCTATACAAGGGCGTTGTATTTGAGGACAATATTATGGAAATGGAAGAGGATATAGATGAAGATGAAATGGAAGATACGATAGTGTGTGAAGAGTTTGACAGAGCACTGTAAGACCTGAGTCGAAACAAGGCCCCAGGTGTAGACAACATTCCATTAGAACTATTGACAGCCTTGGGAGAGCCAGTCCTGACAAAACTCTACCATCTGGTGAGCAAGATGTATGAGACAGGTGAAATACCTTCAGACTTCAAGAAGAATATAATAATTCCAATCCCAAAGAAAGAAGGTGTCGATAGATGTGAAAATTACCGAACTATCAATTTAATAAGTCACAGCTGCAAAATACTAACACGAATTCTTTACAGACGAATGGAAAAACTGGTAGGAGCCAACCTCAAAGAATATCAGTTTGGATTCCGTAGAAATATTGGAACACGTGAGGCACTACTGACCCTACGACTTATCTTAGAAGAAAGATTAAGGAAAGGCAAACCTACGTTTCTAGCATTTGTAGACTTAGAGAGAGCTTTTGACAATGTTTACTGGAATACTCTCTTTCAAATTCTGAAGGTGGCAGTGGTAAAATACAGGGAGCCAAAGGCTATTTACAATTTGTACAGAAACCATATGGCAGTTGTAAGAGTCGAGGGGCATGACAGGGAAGCAGTGGTTGGGAAGGGAATGAGACAGTGTTGTAACCTCTCCCCAATGTTATTCAGTCTGTGTATTGAGCAAGCAGTAAAGGAAACAAAAGAAACGTTCGGGGTAGGTATTAAAATCCATGGAGAAGAAATAAAAACTTTGAGGTTCCCCGAAAACATTGTAATTCTGTCAGAGACAGCAAAGGACTTGGAAGAGCAGTTGAACGGAATGGACAGAGTCTTGAAAGTAGGATATAAGACGAACATCAACAAAAGCAAAACAAGGATAATGGAATGTAGTCGAATTAAATCGGATGATGCTGAGGGAATTAGATTAGGAAATGAGACACTTAAAGTAGTAAAGGAGTTTTGCTATTTGGGGAGCGAAATAACTGATGATGGTCGAATTAGAGAGGATATAAAATGTAGACTGGCAATGGCAAGGAAAGCGTTTCTGAAGAAGAGAAATTTGTTAACATCGAGTATAGATTTAAGTGTCAGGAAGTCGTTTCTGAAAGTATTTGTATGGAGTGTAGCCATGTATGGAAGTGAAACATGGACAATAAATAGTTTGGACAAGAAGAGAATAGAAGCTTTCGAAATGTGGTGCTACAGAAGAATGTTGAAGATTAGGTGGGTAGATCACATAACTAATGAGGAGGTATTGAACAGAGTTGGGGAGAAGAGGAGTTTGTGTTGCAAATTGACAAGAAGAAGGGATCGGTTGGTAGGACATGTTCTGAGGCATCAAGGGATCACCAATTTAGTATTGGAGGGCAGCGTGGAGGGTAAAAATCGTGGAGGGAGACCAAGAGATGAATACACTAAGCAGATTCAGAAGGATGTAGGTTGCAGTAGGTACTGGGAGATGAAGAGCCTTGCACGGGATAGAGTAGCATGGAGAGCTGCATCAAACCAGTCTCAGGACTGAAGGCCGCAACCTCAACAATACAATTTAGATGTGGAAATATTTAATTTTGGGTCCGTTGTACTTTGCACCAAGTGTGGTACAAAGACTGAACTTTGCTCCTTGCCAAGTGGAAACAACAAATAACATGATGAGATACATACTGAAGGCTGTTTAGTCTGAATAGCTGGCAAATGCTGGACTGTGAGTGCCTGTTTTGTTTTAATGACTGGTAAAATACTGGGCTATGATTGAGAGATCTAAGTGTGTGTGTGTGTGTGTGTGTGTGTGTGTGTGTGTGTGTGTGTGTGTGTGTGTGTGCCAGACAAGTCAAGACTTGATAAAGCTGTGCTTCTGTTGACAAAGCATGTTACTGCTCTCCTGACCTGTTACATTCACGTTTCGACATCTACTAGCAGACGTTATTGTGGTACATAGTGGTTGGCTGTTTCGTTAGTGTAATTCAGGAAGTTTGGATACTTTTGTACATGATTAAAATGGCATCTCTGTGGCTGCAAACTGACGGGCTGCTTCATTTATTTAGTTCAGGTCGTGAAGGTACTTTTGAGCATGCCCATTATGATGGCTCTGGGGCTACGTATCGAATGAGTGCTTCATTTTAATGATCAGTAAAATGCTTTGTGTGATTGTTTTGTTTCAATGGGAAGTAGAATATTGGTTCTGGGTAGATAGGACTGGGAAAGGGGAAGGGCAGGGGGAAAGGCAGGGGGAGGTGTGTGGCTTAGGAAGGGGCGTATATTAGGAAGAGAGTGTGACGTAGGAAAGGCACATTGCTCCTCTTAGTCGCTAGTCACATGGCTTTGATCTCAAATTCCCATTGCATTCCTCGTCCTTTGGTATTGTGTTAGTCCATGATATTCACTTACAACTAATTGGATTGTCTAGCAACCATTTGTAATTCAACTAATTTGAAACCACACAAAGAGTAGCATTACAGATATTGGGTACAGAGGCACATGTTTCAGTCCTTGTGTTTGGTCATGGCACAATTTAATAACACTTATTCAGTTCCAAAAGAAACACACACACATAATAAACTACACCTATTCCCTACTCTCCAGTAAAGTTTACTTGGAATATTCAGAACCTGGATTCATCGATCATTGGAGGGTAAACACTTTTTTTAGATGTCAAGGTGGCTGGACTTCACATTATGCAGGTACAAAACCCCGAAGTTCTCAAGCATATGGTAACTTTTATTGCAGTTTTCAAGAGATAGTTCTAGTATGAGAGCAACAGTTGGTCGTAGAGTTGTCTACTCACCCCTCGAGGTATACGGTAGTTGCTGAGCACCAGGTTGTCCACTGTGACCTGTCGGCTGCCCCCTATCGCCACAGGATGCAGTCTGCCAACATAACATGCACACCTCACTGTAGAAATGCCAATAAATACGATTCCTTGAAACATGCTGTTAGCAGTGGCGACGATCAGTAACAATTAAAACATAATATTATGGAATTCAATTTTAGGAGACATTAAAGAACTAATGGTAAAAGTTTAGCACTTAGCAAAGAAGACTGTGTACATGAAAGAATCTGGAGACATCAGAAAATTTCATGTAAATTATACAATGGCAAGACAAAGATTTCAAAACCAGGTTTTAAACTTCAGGGACGGAAGTGAACTCTAACAATAATTTATTGGTTATGAGTTGCAGAAAAACTGAAAAGATTGGAAAAAGGAAGGATATTAAGGAGACCGGACATGGATAAAATCAAACAATCAGGAGTGATAGAGAGATTCATATGGAGCATTAAACAGAATGGGCCCTACGATCTATATTTAAATATAGCCCGAATATAGGCAAACATACGTTCATAGTATTTGGAGATTCAGAGAAATATGATGACAAAATTAACTAGAACAGACTCACTGGAATTCTAAAGGTAACAGGGATAATATGTAGACAGCGGGAAGTTATAAGCAACTGTTACAGAAATCAGACAGAGGTTATAGGAGTCGAAGGACATGAGAGGGAAGTTGTGGTTGACAAGGGTTTGAGACAGAGTTGTAGTTTATCTCCGGCTTTTTTCATTCTGTACCATGAGAAAGCGCTAAAGGCATCAAGGAGCAACTTGTATAAGGGATTAAAGTCTAGGGAGAAGAAATGGAAGCTTCGAGGTTAACCAGCGTCATTGTAATCCTGTTATTGAGGATAAAGGACTTTGATAATCATTCGAATGAAATGGATAGAGCCCTGGAAACAGGTTATAACATGAACATCAACGGGTGATGGAATGTGGTCGAATTAAATCAGTGATACTGAGAGAATTAAGCTAGAACATGAGACACTAAAAGTATTGAATGAATTATACTATTTGGATATCAAAACAACTGCTAATGGCAGAAGATATTATATGAAGGCTGCTAATAAAAAGAAAAACATTTCTGAAAGAAGGGAAATTTGCTAACATCGAATATATAATTAAATGTTAGGAGGTTTATCTCTGAAGGTGTTTTTCTGGAATGTAGCCTGGTATGGAAGTGAAACGTGGACGATAAGTTGTTGAGACAAGAAGAAAATAGAGGCTTTGCAAATGTCGTGCTACAGAAGAATCTTGAAGATTAGGCGGGTAGGTCGAATAAGGAATGAGGAGGTAGTAGAGTTGCATACTATCAAAATTACGGTTCCGCAGTTTTGGTACAGTAAATGAATGACATAGTAAATGGTAGGATTAGCGGCAGTATTGGTAATCTTGGAAGGGAAACAAACGTAAATGAATGTGTAAAAGAGAAACAGGAAGTCGACGACTTCTCTTTATTTGTTTGATAATTAAAACCGCGTATCGTTCTGTCTAAAACCATCGTGTGTTTTTGTATCCTTACAGAATGTAAATTACATTTTATAAGTAAAAACAATAAGTTGATAATGTAACTCCTAAGCTTTTATACAACAAAAACTTACTTCTGATTCAAGTAAAGTTTTCGTGAATAACCATAAAATAATCTATATAATTATTGTTGTTATGTTGTACTCAATAGAATGTTCTTCTTTTTGATCAACGGCAAAGGTTTCCTGTTGTTGGTGATAAACGCGGAAGTTGTTCATGAGTAACAGAAACATGTTTTATATGAGCTTGACACAATGTGGAAGTCGTGATTGGTACACATATTTTTTGGGTCACATAAACCTTCTCTCCACGAGTATGGCGCCTCCACAGTTACGTCTTGACAACCCGCCTGTTATTACACATCCAGTGCGAGCGCCTGCGATGGTAAATGAGGGAACGGTGCTGATTAGTTTTTAATAATCCCATAGACGATCATGTAAGGGCGGTTTTTGACCAATTTATCGGTATCGCGGGTGCTCTTACCTCTCTAGATACACGTGTCACGGGAGCGTACCACGGGATAGTTCCATGCTGCTTTTACGATATTTCATAATTGATGTGCGCTAGCCGGCCGAAGTGGCCGTGCGGTTAAAGGCGCTGCAGTCTGGAACCGCAAGACCGCTACGGTCGCAGGTTCGAATCCTGCCTCGGGCATGGATGTTTGTGATGTCCTTAGGTTAGTTAGGTTTAACTAGTTCTAAGTTCTAGGGGACTAATGACCTCAGCAGTTGAGTGAACCATTTGATGTGCGCTACATAGCGAAAAATTGCTGAATGTGAACGCTGGGTCATCCCATGCTCTTTTTTGATCAGAACATGACTTGATTTTTTTGCACCTGATGATGCAGCTACAAGTATAATGTTGCGAAATCGGTCGTGCTTCTAAATAAGGTACTTATAGCTGAACCGGTTTTATGTTCAAAACGCATGTAGGATCTTTGCTGCCCAAGTCTATAGGGAAACTACCGTAGCCTTCGCTTAGCTACGACAGTCTACGGTAGTTTTACAACTTTAGAGGGTATTGTCACTGGAGTAAAAAAAAAAAAAAAAAAAAAGGCACAACCTGACCAAAACAAGGGATGCGTTCATAGGACATACACGGAGGAATCAAGAAACGTCAGTTTAGTAATGTAGGGAAGTTTGGGAAGTAAGAATTGGAGAGGGAGGCTGATGGATTAATACGATAAATAGGGTGAAAGATATGTAGGTTCCAGTAATTATACAGAGATGAAGAGGCTTGCACAGGATGCACTGGTGTGGCGATGTGTATCAAAACAGTCTTACGAATGAAGACCACAACAACAGCAGCGATGGAACAGAACTATGCACTTTTTTCTACTATTGTATCGAGGGTGTAAGTAAGACTTTCAGTTTTTTTATTTATCGTGGTTTTATCAGACCTCTTGCAGCGTGATTACGACTGCACAATTGTAGGATTTTTTATTACGAAAACCATTAAAACTAAATAACAGACGGTATTTATTCCCTGCCACCTGGTTCTCGATTAATAAGTCATTCATTATTCTAGGCATTCGAGGAATATTCGAATGCTGATTTAATATCCTAATGTTGATGGAGCTTGTGCATTAACGATGTGGTTGCCTTTAGTAGTGTGACGTCCCTTCCCTCCTTTTTCACTCGCCGGGGGGAGACACGACTCTTAACGGTGTTCGTCCCCGTCGGTATGACGTGGAACAGCACCTGTAACTCTCGTAAGAACACAGCTCCTCTCGTGGTTTAGAAATATTCTGTTATCTGTCCGCAACAGTCTTCTCATCTTCTGCGAACTGGTAAACTGCAATCGTTTGTTTTTATTTTTGTGCACGGTTAGTTCCGTGATGAAATAAAATCTCGATTCTTGATTTTATCATGACGGTCGCTTTTCACATCATACATAGCGAGGATGAAATTTTGCTAACTGCCGTTCCATTGCTATACCGTTGCTACGTCAAGTTATTAACAACGATTCGACGTAACTCCAGAGATAACTTATATTGGAATAAATGTTTTTTTAGTACCCCGTAATACTGTCCATTATTCATGTACTCACTTAGTCACTTCAAATATTTAAAGAGTCAATCAACTTATATTAATACACATTGTATTTTCCGTTTAATGAGTTAGGTGACACGTAAGATTTAGCTTTTTACTCAGATTTTATTGTTCTTACTGTAATTAATTGTTTGTCCCTAAAACACACGCACACAGATGTATCGTTCAAGATTAACTTCCGTTCAGTGCGCTTTTGTTCTACAATATATGGAACAAAAGCAAGCTGGTGCTTTTTATTTATTATTATAATGTTGTTCTACCAAGAACCGACGGAAGATTCTGTTAATCTGTTCAGTTCAGTAATCGTGACGCTGACGACAACTTTTGATTAATCGGCGTCCTTGTCTTTCTTCGTGTCGTCGTTTTATTGTGTCCTACTCAAAACTACGAATTGTTTTTCTGTCGTTGATCCATTGCTCTCAAGGTTTGTAACTGTTCATCAGTACGAAGGCTAAGTCCGAAAAACCAATATCACTCAATTGAAGTCTAACACTCGTCTTACTATACCGTCGCGTTGAGAACGGTAAAGACTAACTTTCATCAGTCGAATGACTGAGCAATACTTCAATCCCTACTTCACGAATTATCAAACTTCCAAAACTGAAACAATCTAATAGCGTTTGCGTCCAGACAACTATCGCCAAAGTACTCTAGACCGACTCAAGAGCAGCTAACTAACTGAACATTTCCATATCCGAGTTGCACTGTAGTCGCATTGAATTTCCTTTTCGATGCGGCTACACCTCTCTTCCATGGTAAATGTTATCTTTGACTGAATTACTTTCTTGGATTTAACCTTCGTTCATATGATTCTGAATTTATTCTATAGATGTTTGATAAAGAATCTGTGACAATCCTTTCCTTTTATCTCTCCTTTTTGTATGCTATTCTCAGTATTTGAATGATATAGGTGTTAATCAAAATATTACCAGAGTATATTTTATCATCAATAGTTGCCGTTACTGTCAAGATGACTCACTTCCCTACTTTAAGTTTCCACAAAGTTTGTTAATTAGGGTTTTCTGTCCTTCGGGCGTTACAGTAGCAAGACTCATCACAACCTGCAGAAAGCATATCCGCAGAAATGTTGCGAGCACTGTTACACCCGCTACAGACTGGACGCCACACACACACACAAACACACACACACACACACACACATTGCAAATCTGCGTGCTCACCTCATGGCCTCCTTGACGCAGGCTTTGAGGTACTTGCAGGCCTCCAACTTGTCGGCAGTGAGTGGCTGAGAGGGTGAGTCCGGGAGCTGCGCCCTCAGCTCCTGGTAGAGTTTCTCCTGGACCCTCTGGTTTTTGCTCAGGAAGTACATCGCCGTGGCAGCGGAGTTGGCCGTCTGGAAATTTCGAGTCTTATGGTTAGCCAACGTAAAGTCAAAGATACAAATAGATACATGAAAACAGTAGTGGATCTCAACACTTTGGGTCACACTACGTAGATACGGCAAACTCATAAGTGAAGGTAGATATTTGTAGCATCTATCAGTTACGGGGTGTGAATGTCGATAAAACTTGCAGTGGTAAAACAATATAGTAGTACAGAAATCAGTAAGTTAACGTAATTTACATTCATTCACTGGTCTCCCGTGAGATAATATTCTGGAGTAATTCCATTCTTATGCAAAAAAAGTATTCATTGCCAAAAAAAGGAATTAACATTTTTTGTAATGTTCACACACATACATCTTGTAGGGATCTCTTTAAACAACTGGCAATATTAACCACGATCTACAGTAGATTTACCCACTCATGAAATTTATTGTCAAGAATACAATGCAGTTTTGTAAGAGATAATCATCAGCAGAGTAATAGAAGAGAAAGTGATCTGCGCTTGCCTCTAATGAATCTAACTTTCGCCTAGGTAGGAGTACAGAGAAATCTTAAATAGAAATAATCTGCCAGTTGTACATACAGTGTGTCCCAGAAGGCTAATCTCTCGCAATGTTCCTTGCTATTCAGTCACCGTGACTAATGTGACTAATTGTAACAATAACCAGTGGAGAAGTCGGAGATGGCTGCAGAGTAGACAGGCCTTGTCTCCTATGAATGCGACGCTCTGTTGCCTTGGTGAATGACGGTTTCGGTCACGAGTTTCGGTCTGCATTTTATTTTATTTTTTTCCTGTATACCGAAAAACTTTGAGATTTTGGAGGGTCCCAGGAGAAAAATAAACTGCGAATAGAAACTCTTGTCTGAAACCGTTCCCCACCATGGCAACACAGCATCACATCCATAGGAGACAAGACTTTTCTACGCAGCAGCTAGCTCCATCTTCTCCACTGGCGAGTTTGGCAATCAGTCGCGATCACTGAATAACAAACAACACTGCGAGACGTTCCTCTTGTGCTTTGTCAGCACACACAGCCACGTTTGCTGCCGAAGGGGTGGCTTGGTGGCAATCGCTGGCGACTATAGCTTAAACGCTCTGTAGCGTCATTGGATGACGTTTCCAGACATGGGTTCCTATCATCTATTCGTTCCTCAAGATATCCTCTACAGCCCCTCGAAATTTGTTGGTATTGTTTTGTAGCACCCCGTATATATACACTCTAGATGCCCCAGCAACGTTTTGTTCAACTGATACACTCCTCGTCATAACGCTTATCATGAATATGATCTACAGAAAATTGAACGAAACTAATGGCCATGTTTGCTTCGGTGGTTGATTCGGGAGAGGGGACTAAACAGCGAGGTCATCGGTCCAATTTGGTTAAGGGAGGATGGGGAAGGAAGTCGGCCGTGGCCTTTCAAAAGAACAATCCAGATATTTGCCTGAAGCGATGTAGGGAAATCATGGAAAACGTAAATCAGGATGGCCGGACGCGGGTTTGAACTCGTCGTCCTCCCGCATGCGAGTCCAGTATGCTAACCATTGCACCACGTCGCTCGGTCAATGGCCATGTTAGATCTCTTCAGCCTACGGATAAAACAATCAGGAAACGATAACAGGCGCTGATAAGAGGAAAATACAATAACCTGAAGTTTGATGGTTTGGTGAAGTGCGGAGTCCTGATTGTTCCTAGGAGCTCTGTGAGCTCTTGGTAATATGTTCTAGACAGGAGATGTGGATGCGGCTAGGACTGGAGAGGATGTAATGTGAAAGAGGATATGTGATGAATATTGTGAAAGGTCAAGGTAGGGAGGAAGAGTATGTGAGTAGGAGGAGGCTGTAATGTTGGAGCAGTGCAGGGAAATGTTGTGCTGGAACCTTAAGTTGTGGTGTAATAAGTAGAAATGTTATATTTGACAGGGAGCTTAGGAATTAATTCATAGTCTGTCAAGGGAAGGTGGCTGAATCCACCTTGGGAAAGAACATGGAGTGCATGGAGAAGACAGCAATAGAGGCGTGACCGCAGCAGAGGGTTCTCAAGGAGAGCGTACAGTGGAGAGTCAAAATTAATTTGTAGAGGGTGGGAAAGATGGCATCTGATCAGATGTGCGAACCTTAGCTGCTGGTACAGGATGTGGGTGGTGGATTGTGAATGGGTATGGAAAGTGAAGCAGAGTCAATGATGTTCAAATAGTTGGAAGGTATAGGTTAGACTTGGGGGGGGGGGGGGGGGGGGATCCATATATCACTTGGACAGAAGAGCTCCTCGAGACGGCTGAGACTGTTGTCATGATTGTGGAATTAGGTTCTCATGTCCATTTACTTAGGAGTTTTAGTCTACTTTGATCTTTCCTTTAGATGGTTAGCTGGTAGAGGTCCCAGATAAACTTTTGATGGAGTGTTAGTCCACGTTAATTCAGCGTTTTAGTTTGGTGAATTGGTGATTTAACTAACACGAGAACTATAAGGGAAGTACCATCCACTAGGCTATAAATAAAATAGTTGAATAATTAAAGCAAATTTACTACTAAGATCTGAAGTTAAAGCCCTGTATTACTTCTCTACAAAAGCAACATTCATTTTCTCAAATTTGCTAGATCTATGAGTTGACAAATCTCCTGTGTATAAAACTGCAGAGTTTTCTGGGCAGAGTAATTAATGTATCACATTGGAATTCAAAGTTGATTGTTTTTCCATGTTTCATACAATCTAAACAACATTCATTTGGTGTCTCAGGCACTGTAGTCATAATACTAAAATGTAGACTTTCACGGCCGGAAATATCATGTCCATTATAATCATCCGGGCTGTTATGCCGTGGTCGGTTGATGAATTTTGTCTCAATTCCCAACGTTTCGTCTCCGACTGCGGGAGACATCTTCAAGGGGGTCCGTAGGTCGATGGAAGGTCCAACACACCCACTGGCTCGCTACTGACTGCCGCTAAATTCCGTGTCCGCGCGCTCCCGCGCCGCGGCGTGACGTCTCGTGTTTTGAAAACGTCAGTGCAATTGGCCGCTGTTCGTCGCCGTCGATCGCTGTTGCCATCACCCAGTAGTGGACGGGTGGTACACATCTTCTTTAACACCGGCATCCATATTCCGTTTAATTTCACGCCCTCATCCTTTCGGTTGAAATTGTTTGGGTGTTCGGCGATTTCGATTGCCTCCCTGTAGAGCCTTTCGTAGTATCCGCTTGTGGCCGCTAGTACTTGCGTCTCCTCGAAACGAATATTGTGGTTCCCTGGCTGGAAAGCATGCTCCGCAACAGCTGATCGTTCCGTATCTCCTCTTCTACAATTTCCCTTGTGCTCTTCCAAACGTTTAGAAACAGTTCTTTTAGTGGTACCTACATAAACATCACAACAGCTGCATGGGATCCTATACACTCCAGCTTTTTCCAAAGGTTTGCGAGCGTCCTTGGCAGGCTTAAGGTATTCCTGTATCTCCCTGGTGGGCTTGTAAATTACGGGAATATTCCGCTTCGTCAAGATCCTCCCTATTCTTTCCGTTACATTTTTAACAAACGGCAGGAAAACCTTAGATTTTGCAGTAGCCTGTACGTCAGTATGATTTCTGCGTGGCTGCTCAACGCACGTTTTATTTCGGCGGACGAATATCCGTTCTTCATTAGTGCATTGTGGAGAAGTTCCATCTCAGCGTCGAGCAACTCAGGTTCACAAATATTTCTAGCTCTGTCCGCTAACGTCTTGATAATACCCCGCTTCTGTCGTGGGTGGTGGTTCGAATCCCGGTGCAAATAACGGTCCGTGTGGGTGGGTTGCGGTATACTGAGTGACCCAAACTACCATTTTCGTTTCTAAAAACAAGCACATCGAGGAAATGTAATTTGCCGTCTACCTCCTCCTCCATTGTAAACTGAATTCTCGAATTTATACTGTTCAGATGTTCGTGGAACCGGCTTAGTTCCTCCCTACCATGTCTCCACAGCACAAACGTGTCATCCACGTATCGGAACCATACATTAGGTTTTTTGCTGGCAGTACCTAAGGCCTGTTCTTCGAATTTCTCCATAAAGAAGTTTGCAATTACGGGACTTAGGGGGCTTCCCATAGCCACGCCATCCGTTTGCTCATAAAAATGTTCATTCCACTTGAAGTATGTGGTCGTCAAACAACACTTAAACAGTTCTGAAATATCGGCAGGAAAAGTTAGATCCAGCTGTTCCAATACATCATTAAGTGTAACCATGGTAAACAGCGATACCATATCGAAGCTGACCAATATGTCCTCCGGCTGGACCACTATGCCATTCAATCTGCTGATGAAATGTGTCGAATTCTTTATATAAGAGTCCGAACGGCCCACATGTGGTTTCAACAGCGTATTCAAAAACTTGGCTAACGAGTAGGTGGGCGAACCAATGGACTTAGTATCGGTCTTAACGGCACATTTTCTTTATGAGTTTTGGGCAATCCATAAAGCCTCGGTGGTAGCGCAACCGAATTGCAGAGACCTCTCTGCACACTCTCTTCAATGGAGGACTTCTTTATTAACCGCGACACAGTTCTGAGAACGTTGTTAGTGGGGTCCTTATTCAGCTTCCTATATGCTTGCGGATCCAGTAGATCAGTAATTTTACTCTGATAGTCGGCCACATCCATAACCACTGTTGCGCTTCCTTTGTCAGCTGGGAGAACCAAAATACTATCGTCTTCATTCAGGAGTTTTAAAGCTCTTCTCACACCCACAATTATATTACTTTTCGGCGGTTTTGCATTGGCTAATATTCTCACGGCATAACAGCCCGGATAATTATAATGGACTGTAGTCATAAGTTTTACAGCTGACAGCCTAAAGAATTTGGTTGTAGCTTCTTATGTTTTTCCAGTGCCGATGATGATTTAAGCCTTCCCAGGTTTTCAGCTAGGTCTCTCGTCCGGTTTCATCAGGCACTGCTGATGCACAGGCCTGTCGCCAGATGTGCTCATGCCTTTATGCCTGCTGTCCAGCTCCCTCAACTGTCCCCTGTGGTCCAGCTGGCGATGCTCTTATACTGCAGATGTATGTAATAGTTACAGTTTGATGCATCGCAGTAACAAAAGGTTTGACTGGGCGTCTCTTGTTTGAGGATCAGAGAGGGAATAACAAGTGAGCAATGTCTGAAAGATATTTGTATAAGCTTTAGACTTTTGTAGTAAATGAACTTGATTTTACAAATAGCTAATAAGCGTCAATAGCAGCCGTTGTTTGGTAACCACACCATTTCACGGTTGGGCGACAGTGAATTTGGGAGATACTAATTTACATCTATTGGTCACCTATAATCCGATCAAAATCACTTGCTAGTTGACGTCCGTTACTGGCCGCTACAATGTTGCCACATGCACTAACGCTCAGTTAAAGGCGACACGTAAACGCGACGATTCACTTCACTTGTCCTCAAGTGCTGTTACATGTAATGCGGGGTAGTGTTGGAAGTGGCTGCCGTCAATACGATCGGAACGTCAGATTCCCTGTCTACGTGTGGCATTATTGGTCAGCGACTGAACTGCGACAGGCCACGCGTTTCTTAGCCTTGAGTCTACACTCACGTCCTAAGCTAATCACAAGCTCGTGATGTGCGATGTAACCGAGAAAACGGCGGTCAACAACCTGAGGCACAACTATTAATCACGCTCATTTCGTTCACGGTGGTTATATGTGACCCCAGCGAGCGAACTCAAGACAGAAAAATCTCAGTTTCTGCGCTAAAAGCGAACTGTCAATTCTCACTTTCATTGGTTACTTGGAAGTATCCTCACAGTGGCTACACGGGTTGATGCTATACCAGCCAATGAGCAGACTTGGTTCGCACTCAGTTGCACGCTATAGGAGACACAGGCACACTTCAAACAGAAAAGGATGATAGCAACAAAAAACTAAGAGTAAATAAAAGAAGTCAATAACATTATAGAAATGGTACGACAAGGAATAAATATTAAACAGAAATCACATTTGAACCAACTAACTGAAGAAAATTAATAAGTATTTTCATAAAGATAAAAATAAAAAAGTTTTATTTTCTGTCTAGATTCGAGCCCACGACCGTCTGCATGACACTAGTTTTACTTTCCCACTACATATATGAGTACAGCGTTATATTTTTTTCTCTACTGCTCGAGCAGCAACGACGATCGGCTGTCTTTGAAATGTTCGGTCTCATGTAAAGTCGTATGAAACTTATTTACAGTAGACCGATTTCTGTGATGTTAGTAATAGTTCAGCATGTGACAGAACCGCGCCTTGAGCTAAACGATCCCAGTAGTGTTCGGTTAGTGCAGTGTATGCAAATTGTGTGTGTGTGTGTGTGTGTGTGTGTGTGTGTGTGTGTGTGTGTGTGTGTGTTGTTTTTGGTGTGGCTATCGTGTCTGATGAAATGCGAAATAAAAGGGCCCAGCCCAGGGTTCGAGAACCAAACACATCAAGAAAGAGTTCCTGGCAAGAAATTAGAAGTTAGCTGACGTTTTAATGTGGCAGTTCGGCAACAGGGAACAGTTTGGAAGTGATGTTTAGCGCTCTGATTGGAGGAAGCCAGATTCAGTGCGTGAACTGCCAATCAGAAAATAATTCTAATCATACTACAGCTTGTCGGTAAGCGTTATTGGAGTACAAGGGATGGTACTAAAATTGTAATTATCACTTAGCGAAAATCAAGCTGCTACACTGGTGGGGAAAAAACATCGAAACAGCAAGATGGAGATGTGCAACACAAACGAAAGTTAGTGAGCGTGTTTCTACAACTGATGGTCTCTATTCAAATTTCGCAGCAGTCGTATAAGAGTGGCGCTAAATATACGGTGTAACGGTCATGGTCGTAAGAAATCTGAATTGTAACGTCCACTGTTCGAAGTGCCGTCAATGCGAACAAGAGGTGACCGAGACGTGTAACCAATGGCACTCCATAGCATCACGCCAGGTGATACTCCAGTATGGCGATGACTAATACACGCTTCCAACGTGTGTTCACCGCGATGTCGCCAAACAGGGGTGGGACCATCATGATGCTGTAAACAGAACCTGGAGTCATCAGAAAAAATGACGTTTTGCCATTCGTGCACCCAGGTTCGTAGTTGAGTACACCATCGCAGGCGCTCCTGTCTGTGATGCAGCGTCAAGGGTAACCGCAGCCATGCTCTCCGAGCTGATAGTCCACGCTACTGCAAACGTCGTCCAACTGTTCGTGTAGATGGTTGTTGTCTTGGAAACGTTCCCATCCGTTGACTCAGGGATCGAGACGTGGATGCACGATCCGTTACAGCCATTCGGATAAGATGCCTGTCATCTCGACTGCTGGTGATATGAAGCCGTTGGGATCCAGCAAGGCGTTCCGTATTACCCTCCTGAACCCACCGATTCCATATTCTGCTAACAGTCATTGAATCTCGACCAACGCGAGCAGCAATGTCGCGATACGATAAACCGCACTCGCGATAGTCTACAATCAGACCTCTATCAAAGTCGGAAACGTGATGGTACACATTTCTCCTCCTTACACGAGGCATCACAACAACGTTTCACCAGGAAACGCCAGTCAACTGCTGTTTTTGTATGAGAAATCGGTTGGAAACTTTCCTCATGTCAGCACGTTGTAGGTTTTGCCACCGGCGGCAACCTTGTGTGAATGCTCTGAAAAGCTAATCATTTGCATATCACAGCATCTTCTTCCTGTCGGTTAAATTTCGCGCCTGTAGCACGTCATCTTCGTGGTGTAGCAATTTTAATGGCCAGTAGTGTACAATGGCTTATGTCGCACTTACATTAACCTGCGATCTTGCAATGTTAATCACTTGAATATGACAGCTAGGCAAATGTATTACCGAAATTTCATTAATCTGCATTAATTATTTTTTTTGTGCTGCGGTTTTTTATCTCGTCCGTGTATTACGAAACTTGGTGATGGTATTAGTTCTCTGCTACACACTGACCCTTCAGTGCAACACATTTTCCCCAACGATGCATGACTTGATAGTGACCTCGGTTATAGAAGTCCGCAGTTTGGCTGTTCAGCAAACGTAGCTCCTCAAAAACCGTCTTCGTCATGCTGAAGATGCAAGCCGTGCAACGATTTCTTCATCAGTAGGAACAGGAGTAACAGGCTATGTGCCATGTCAGAAAAATATAGGTGTGAGAAAAAATTTGATAGTCCAAAGGAACAGCGTGTTTGACTGCATCTTGCACACAGCGTGTGGGGATGATGTGGAGTATATCACCCTCTTGGATGGGTGCCCAGGGAGCTTTACCTTGACTGCTCGCCGTAAGCTCGTCAGGAGATTTCGGTAATATGCACAGTTTACCTCTTAAGAGCATAATCCGGACGCATCACACCGCAGTAGTCCCAAAAAAAAGCATCACTGTTCCCGATGGCGGTTGGATCCTTGCAATTTTCGGCAGTGGTGAATCCAAATGTTTACATGACCGCTTTCCTCCATTGTTTGGATTCAGGGTAACGTATCCAGCACTCACCCACGGTGATTCAGTGGCGAACGAAGTATTCTGGATTTATCAGAATGAGATTTTCACTCTGCAGCGGAGTGTGCGCTGATATGAAACTTCCTGGCAGATTAAAACTGTGTGCCCGACCGAGACTCGAACTCGGGACATTTGCCTTTCGCGGGAAAGTGCTCTACCATCTGAGCTACCGAAGCACGACTCACGCCCGGTCTCACAGCTTTACTTCTACAAGTATCTCGTCTCCTACCTTCCAAACTTTACAGAAGCTCTCCTGCGAACCTTGCAGAACTAGCACTCCTGAAAGAAAGGATATTACGGAGACATGGCTTAGCCACAGCCTGGGGGATGTTTCCAGAATGAGATTTTCACTCTGCAGCGGAGTGTGCGCTGATATGAAACTTCCTGGCAGATTAAAACTGTGAGCCGGACCGAGACTCGAACTCGGGACCTTTGCCTTTCGCGGGAAAGTGCTCTACCATCTGAGCTACCGAAGCACGACTCACGCCCGGTCTCACAGCTTTACTTCTGCAAGTATCTCGTCTCCTACCTTCCAAACTTTACAGAAGCTCTCCTGCGAACCTTGCAGAACTAGCACTCCTGAAAGAAAGGATATTGCGGAGACATGGCTTGGCCACAGCCTGGGGGATGTTTCCAGAATGAGATTTTCACTCTGCAGCGGAGTGTGCGCTGATATGTGATTTGTGATATGTGATATGTGATTTATTCTGGATTTACCTGAGATACGTGCAACATTTCCGCTGTTGCCTCGATTCGGGAATATTTTTGAATACCTGTCAGCAGCAGTGTAGAAGCATCACGCGGCGAAGTTGTCGTGTTGAAAATGTCTCACAAGATGAAAACTCATCTATGTCTAAAATCCACTTTTCCCACTATCGCCTCGATTCTGGTGTATCTGTCTTCGTGCACTAAGGCCTACGATTCTCTTGCAGTTCTTGGCTCCACACTGACAGATAGTTCGCCGTTTCTTTCTCCATGTAGACTTGTTTGACCACACTGCAAACATCTACGCCACCTAACTACTGCGCCTTATAATGGTACATTGTTGCCGTACCTTTCACGAACTCATCATCGATAGACGTTTTGTTACCTTGTAAAACGTGGAAATCAGGTTACCACATGGTGCCCCGCGTTATCAATGGAACAGGCCATTTGGTTTCGCTCCTCTAGCCGTGTCCTACGGTACTGTGGCATGGGAAAGTGATAACTGAAAATCCTTACTAACTCACTGCGATTATTAAGTGATATAGTGACATCATCTGAGTAATGATAGCGCACAGCAAAACAAGAAAGGTAAAAACTAAAGGGGAATGCTCTCTTATGCAAGACATCGTTTTATAGCTTTCATATTACCTAAATACACTGAGGCGCCAAAGAAACTGGTACACGCATGCGTATTCAAATACAAAGATGTGTGAACGGGCACAATACGGAGCTGCGGTCGGCAACGCCTATGTAGGACATCAAGTATCTGGCGCAGTTGTTAGATCGGTTAATGATGCTCCATTGGCAGGTTATCATGATTTAAGTGAGTTTGAACGTTGTGTTATAGTCGGCGCACGAGCGAGGCGACACGGCATCTCTGAGGTAGCGATGAAGTGGAGATTTTCCTGTACGAGCATTTCACGAGTGTACCGTGAATATCAGGAATCCGGTAAAACATCAAATCTCCGGCAGGCCTACTGCCGGAAAAAGATCCTGCAAGAACGGGACCAACGACGACTGAAGAGAATCGTTCAACGTGACAGAAGCCCAACCCATCCGCAAATTGCTGCAGATTTCAATGCTGGGCAATCAACAAGTGTCAGTGTGCGAATCATTCAACAAAATATCATAGATTTGTGCTGTCGGAGGCGAAAGCCCACTCCTGTACCCTTGATGACTGCACGACACGAATCTTTACGCCTCGCATTGGCCCTTCAACACTGACATTGGACTGTTGATGGCTGGACACATGTTGCCTGGTCGCAAGAGCCTCGTTTCAAATTGTATTGAGCGGATGGACGTGTGCGGATGTAGAGACAATCTCATGATTTCATGGAACCTGCATGTCAGCAGAGCACTGCTCAAGCTGATGGAGGCTCTGTAATAGTGTGAGGCGTGTGCATTTGGAGCGATATGGGACCTCTTATACGCCTACATACGACTCTGACAAGTGGTACGTACGTAAGCATCCTGTGTGATCACTTGCATCCATTCATGTCCATTGTTCATTCCGACGAAATTGGACGATTTCAGCAGGACAAAGCGACAATCCACACGTCCATAATTGCTACACAATGGCTCCAGGAACACTCTTTTGGGTTTAAACAACCCCGAGACATGAACATTATTGAGCAAATCTGAGATGCCTTGGAACGTGCTGTTCAGAAGAGATCACCTCCTCGTACTCTTACGGATTTATGGACAGCCCTGCAGGCTTCATGGTGTCAATTCCCTCCAGCACTACTTCAGACATTAGTCGAGTTCATTCCAATTCGTGTTGCGGCGTGCACGCGGGAGCCCTACACCGTATTAGGCAAGTGTACCAGTATCAAATGGTTCAAATGGCTCTGAGCACTATGGGACTTAACATCTTAGGTCATCAGTCCCCTACAACTTAGAACTACTTAAACCTAACTAACCTAAGGACATCACACACATCCATGCCCGAGGCAGGATTCGAGCCTGCGACTGTAGCACTCCCGCGGTTCCGGACTGCAGCGCCTAGAACCGCACGGCCACCGCTGCCGGTGTACCAGTATCTTTGGCTCTTCAGTGTATCAGCACCTATGTGCTATCTTCAGTGGGTTATTTATTTTCTTTCCTGCATGATGCTATTGGTTGTGCATATTGGGAGTTTTATATCTACTATAAATTTGACAGGTTGCCATGGTGTTTTTGACGTGTATGTTGTTATTATTATAATAATGATTATTATTATTGTTATTGTTATTATTTAAAAACTTTTGTAGCTGTAATTTCTTGCAGTCACACACGAGTTTGATAAAATTTATCACCAAAGCACAAGGAAATTTCAAACGCCCAGACAGGGGTGCACAGGTAGTGATGTCAGACTGTACCGTGTCGATGCCGGCTCCCATCATGTCCAGGGCCATCACGATGGCGATGCGCGGGTCGTCGTTGGAGAGTAGCAACCTCTCCAGCACGCTGAGTTCTCCAGCTGACACTTGTTCTGCTCCTCGCTTCTTCATTCGGTCCATCGCCTCGTTGATGTGTTTCATTGCCACGCTGCAGATGAAGACACAGGCTCTAAATTGGTGCCCGCACACAATGACAAAGCCCGTACTTCGATGCCCACAATACAACACGGCTAACTATGAGATGGTGCATGATAATAATAATGAGCGTATGGCATTGGTGGCCGGGAGACCCCTCGAGGGGCGGTTCGGCCGCCGCTCCACAAGTTCTTTAACGCCACTACGGCGACTTCGAGTGAATGAGGATGAAATGATTATGAAAGACACACAACACCCAGTCATCTCGAGGCAGAGAAAATCCCTGACCCCTCCGGGAATCGAACGCGGGACCCCGCGTGCGGGAAGCGAGAACGCCACCGCAAGACTACGAGCCGCGGACAGATGGTGCATAATACACAACAACACAGGATGTATTTGCCCACCACGCAGAAAAACAGTCTGTAAGTCAACGCCCACCAGACGACGACACAAACTGTAAGATGACACCCATTACACAATGACAAAAGCTGTAAGTTTGCACCCAGGACACAATGACACAGGCTGTAGCTTAACTTTTACTACACAACAACACAGCCTGTAAGTTAATGCCCACTGCACAATAACACAGGCTGTAATCTGACCCCTTATTCGCAGCAACATGGGCTATCATTTAATGGTCGTTACACAACAACACAGGCTGTAAGTTGACATCCACTACTCAATGAAACAGGCTCTAAGCCAACTACACAGGGACACAGACTGCAACCTCATAGCCACAAGACACCAACACACGTTGTATATTAACACTCACTACAGAATGACAAATGGTGCAAGTTGACTCTCACCACATAATGACGCAGATAAGCTGACACTAGACAATGACAGGCTAAAAGTTAACAACCATCATTCAACAACACAGACTGCATGTTAGCACTCACTACACAACAACACAGGTTGTAAGCTTACACACACTACACTGCGACACAGGTCTTAAGCTGACACCCACTATGCATTGACACAGATCAAAACTGGACACCTGCTACACAACAACATAGGTTGCAAGTCGACACTCACTACACAACAACACAAGCTGTAAGCTGACACTCACCATACTGACATATGTTTTGCGTCGGCACGCATTACACCATGACACAGATGCTAGATGACGCCCACTACCAACTGACATAGACTGTAAGCCGACTTCGACTACAAAGTGACACAGGTCGTAAGTTGGCGTCTGCTAAATGACGACACAGGATGCAAGATGATGCCTACAGCCCACTGACACAAGCTGTAAGCTAATGCCTACCACACGACTTATGTCTTCAAGTAACGCATTCTACACAGCAACGCAAGCTATTAGTTCACACCCACTACACAACGAAACCAGTTGTAAGTGGTGCCCATTATACAACAGGACAGAACACCACACAGGGACACAGGCAGTAGGTCAGTGTCCACTACACAATTTCACAGCTGTAAGTTGACGACCTGTGTATAGTGACACAGCCTGTAAGTTGACATCCACTACAGAACAAGATAGAACACACATTGTAAGCTGACTCCCACTACACATTGACACTGTCTGTAAGCTGCACAGGACGTGGGCTGTAATCTGACACCCCTCTCACAGTGACACAGAGTGGAAATTGATAGCCATTGCACCACAACACAGCCTGTCAGTTGATGCCTACCACAGAGTGACACAGGCTGTAAGCTGACGGCTTCTAGACAGCAAAAAAGGCTATAAACCGGCGTCCACTACACTACAACACTGGGTGTAAATTGGAGGCCCCTACACAGCTCCAGATGTAAATTAACATCATTCACACAACGACACTGGTTGTAGTTTGCACCCACTACACAACGACACAAATCATAGGCTGGTGCCCACTACACAGTAAAATGGAAATGCCGTGTGGCTAGGGCCTCCCGTCGGGTAGACCGTTCGCCTGGTGCAAGTCTTAGAAGTTGACGCCACTTCGTCGACTTGCGTGTCGACGAGGATGAAATGATGTTGATAAGGACAACACAACACCCGGTCCCTGAGCGGAGAAAATCTCCGACCCAGGCAGTGACAGAGACTGTATGTTGATACCCATTACACAACAACAAAGCTGACACCTACTACACAGTGACACAGGCTGTAAGCTGACACTCACTAGAGAATAACACAGGCTCTAAGATGACACACACCATGCAGCGACAGTAGGTGTACGCTGAAGCCCACTACACAACGACACAGGCTGTAAGTTCATTCCCACTACAGAACGACACAGGCTGTAGGCTATCACTCACTGCACAGCGACACAGGCCATAAGCTGATACCCAATACATACCAAGATAGGCTGTAAACTGATGGCTATTACACGACAACACTGGTTGAAAATTAGTGCCCACTACATAGCGACAGACGCTGTAGGTTGACACTCACTACACAAAAACAGATGTTGTAAATTTATGACCATTACGCAACAACACTGTCTCTAAGCTGACTCCCCCTGCATAATGACACAAGATGAAAACTGTGGCCATCTACAAAGTGCCATAGGTCGTAGATTTGATGCAGCAAGGAAACATACACAATGTGTATATCCCATATCTCACCAACATTTCACAAAAATTGGCCAATATTGTTAAACAGCGTCAAATAACAATACCTTTTCAACCAACAAGAAGCTGCATCAAAGACATCCCAATAACTTTAAGAACAATAATGACAAATTCAACAAATCTCATATTTACACAGTTGCTTTCAATGAGCCATATGCACAACAAATAGCTCAAAAGGCCCTGACTTACACACATAAAGCAATCAGATATGAGAAAAATCATCAATAGCCACACATATCAAAGATACAGGTCACTGCTTGAAGAATGTAAATGAAGGCCACAAAGTGCTGTTCCCTTTAAATTAAGGTCACAAAATGGATATTTATGAATAACTTGAGATTTATATCCATAGAAAGAAAGAGGGCCAAAACATCCTGAATGAGCATTCTGAAATCAAATCAAGCAATTTTTTAAAAGTAGCGACACCTTGTGTGATAGATTTGATAAATATAGAATTATCGTGAAGTCTCAGTTCATTCCTAAGAAATAATGGATATATTTACATAACACGTAGCTATAATCCATTTCTGTAATACTGTGGGCCTATTGTTTTTTTTTTCTTTTTTTTCAATTTAATCAAGAAGAAGGAGTACGGAAGAGAACGTTTGGGTGTTGTTAGTGGGCAACTGCGTCGGTTTATCTTATCTGGAGGTGCAACAGCGGTTCATTCGGAAATTTCACAAATCAGCATCCACAAGAGTGCAGACAAAATGAATTCTGGTTTTCTCTCCAACAGTGGAAGTAATGCGTCCAAATGGAAGGACACCATGTTAATGTGCGTTGAAAATGTATGCATAGATATTGAACTAACATATACGGGCATTATGAAATAGTATCCATTATTTCTCAGAAATTTATAGAGACATTATGGCCACTCCATCACATATGTTTATCATGAATCTAACAATTTCTCCACACACATTTTAGCTCACATTCTAGTTACAAATGTTATGAGACAGGCCATAACTATAGAATTCTGTAAATATGTAACGATGCCTAACCATTCTGTAACACGTATATTTTGACGCCCATAATTTTAGTCATAAAACCTATGGTTCAAATGTCTCTGAGCACTATGGGACTCAACTGCTGTGGTCATAAGTCCCCTAGAACTTAGAACTACTTAAACCTAACTAACCTAAGGACAGCACACAACACCCAGCCATCACGAGGCAGAGAAAATCCCTGACCCCGCCGGGAATCGAACCCGGGAACTCGGGCGTGGGAAGCGAGAACGCTACCGCACGACCACGAGAAGCGGGCATAAAACCTATAACGTAGACGATATATACAGGGCCTTTTTCGTGTACCTGTAGTTCCACATTATTTATGTAATTATATTTCATTTTCATTACGTTATTACACAGAAATTTGTGACAGTGGAACTGTGCAACAGTCAGAAAAGTTCTACTTGGTCGTGCTGGAAAATAATGCCTCCGAATATTTTATGCGAAAATTCTTAATGATTTTTAAATAAAATAAACATTAACATTTTACATCTTAATTCTTCATGTGTACATACTTATGTTTCAACATAGTCACGCTGGCGATGAAAACATTTATCCCAAAAGAGACCAGTTGGTTGATACTGTCACTGTAGAATTGTGGACATTGTTGATGTGAGCCACAACCTCAATTCTGCTTGGATCGATTCATCGCTATCAAACTAAAGTCCTCTAAGGCATTCTTTAAGTTTTGGAAATAGCTGAAAATCGGATGGCGCCAAGTCTTGACTGTATGAGATGATCGATGACAAGGAGGCCAAGTCGCCGGATTATTGCAGGTTTGGCATCGCTCGTGCGTGGTCTGGCATTCTCATGCTGAAGAAGAGGGTGATCCAAATGTGGAAGGTTGAAAACTCATTTATAGCATGCTGTTTCTCACTAACCGACATAGTTCGTTACACACCGCCGTATTACACGCTATAGTTCGGAGCCCTTTGGAGGCAGAAGATTCAACTTGCGTCAGCAAAGTGGGAAAGTAACCGAGTAATATATAATACCTCAACAGATATTGAAACAGAATAAAAAATTCGGAGACACTTCTCCTCAGCACGCCCTCGTAATTTCGTCAGGTCCTGATATTATTAAGTACATATGAAAAGTGCTTCGTGTCACTGAACTACAGTAATACAAGACATGTACATAGGCCTTCATTCCTTCATCACTCGCCTGCTTGAAATGATTCTCTTATGCAAACTGCCCAGTTTTAAAATTCTTCGGCGAAAAATGTAACTACTTTGCTTCTTCGACGAAAAATATAACTCTTCGCTGTATAACGACACTGTGTGACTAACGTAAAATGGGAAAGCAATTGCGATTTTCTGCGGCAGAATGGGGCTCAAATACTGCTTCACTTGCACTGTAAGTACTTTTAATATCTTTAAAACATCTGCTGTATTACGGCATTAAGTTCCGTGGTTAATTCTCTTAATTACCAATAGTGGAAACAACAACATAAGTTCTTGCTCGCCTCAGATACTGCTGCACAAAATCATCAACGCTTTCGACCAACAACGACCATATAGAAAACGCCTTCCACCTGATGATGATGATTGTCCATCGAAACGATTAGCGGGCAAAATAAATCATCGTGACTGACGCAGAATTATATGTTTCCTTTTCTTTAAGTGTCAGTAGCAGCAGCAAAACCATAGTCCATAATGGAGTAGTGACAGTGATGACTGATGTCGATTATGACAAGATGATGATAATGAGATGTAAATTCTCTTTTTTTTTGAGAATGCAGTGGTCATATTCTAAGCCCAAACATCGTGAAGCTCCTAAAGGAAAAGAAGCTTCTCTCAAAGTAGCTGCACAGCTTGCGTTTTTGGTCGAGTTCTTGAAAACAAATGATGCGTATTTATTGACCGAATTTGTATATTTAAAATGTTTTCATAATGTACTCATTAAAAGGTATAAACTTACATTAAAAGTTTAACACAATAGGACAATTATTACAGTCGAAAATTCGTCTTGAGTCAGTGCAACCGACAGAGCACTAATAGCCGGATTTTATTGATCCAGTGTTTGAGAATGAGAGCACTTAGCGATTTTCAAAAAACTATACCCAAAATTTCTGAACCTCTAGGAAACTCTTCCTCGCTGATTACCTACACAAAATGACGAAAAGGAAAAACTTTATCGCTTACTACATTTTCTCTGTTCATGTAGTAAAATTTCAGCATCACACATGACGTTTTAATGTATTACTTCTTTACTGCCAACTCTGTTCGCAACACACTTTGCAGACAGTATCTACATATACCACTGTATGTACCTCATAGCTTACCCCAGTTTTTCTAAGACACATAGTTAAGGAGATACGACGCCATAAATATTGAGATGCGTGAAAAATTTGCTTTTGCTTAAAATAGAGATCCAATTACTCAAGCATTAGTTATACAATGTTTGAGAATAAGAAAAGTTAGCGAATTCTAATAAATTTTAAGCATAATTTCAAGCCTTCACGATCCCATGGCGTTCTGAGTCAGGGCACTGACACATCTGAATTCCCCACAAATTTGGATATTGCATTATTCGACTATCTGGCAAAATGTACACCAGCAATGAGGCTCCTTTCATATTGTTAACGCTGCCTCTCGTAAGAATACGGCATTAACGTGTCCTTCACAGTGATGCCTCAACAGCTAACTCTGTTCACTCCCCTTATATTCTTTACCAGGTTTGGTAGCAACAGTAAACATCAACAATGCTAACGCACTTTGGCGGTCGTTCTACTTATCACAGAGAATTGCAACTCTACTCATTTACATATTCCCGGAAGGCGTGTACATATACGAAATTATACTGACATACAACCATGTCCTCTGGGTACTTCACTTTCTTTACAGGCAATGTATGTAGATGTAGGTTGGTGCACCTGATTACTGTCGGTAGGTAATGAGATGAGGGAAATATTAGGAAGGATTTTATGTGAGGAAGTTGGGATGTCAACGTTTGAAGAAACTGTAGGGTAGGTTGTTGGTGGTAGTAAATGATAGGATGCCAGGTGGCCAGGGGAAGATTTGGTATGAACTTTCATTTTAGGCGGTTTGTGACGGGCAAGGTAGGTTATTTTTAGAAGAAAGGGTGGATTTCAAGGATGGTCCACGACGGTAAGGTGACTGAAAGTACATTAGGAAATGACACGGAGAGTATGGAGTTGTGGGGAAAAATTTTGTTGGTAGAGGTGTAGCACGTGGCCAGGGTTGGGAAGACTGTTGGGTGTTGGAACTCAAGACTATGGCAGTTCTAAAAGAATCGAAGTTGCTCTAGGTGTTTGATGAGGTGTGGAAACTTTATGATTTGGTACAGGATACGAGTGTGAGAATGGAGTGAGCTACGTAAAATAAGACGAGGCGCATATCATTCCAGCATTGGAGAGAGGGACGAAACTTTGGAGTCCATACTACATTGGGACAGACAAGAAAGTCCTCAATTTCTCCCGACATACCTCGTGACGAAAGAGTTCACGGGTGAACTGCCGTGTGTCAGTGTCCAACGGGCACAATATTTCGGCAAGCGACCACGTTGCCATCATCAGGTGCGCTCATGAACTGACCGCCGAGGCGCCGGCACCGTGGTTTTATCTCCTCCCCCCCCCCCCCCACCCTCCCATCACCAGGTGTCCCGAAAGCTGTCCGCACCCAGGCGCGGAGCGTTGAGCATCCGTTCCGTTCGCGGTCCGCGCCCAGGGGCGCGTGATGGCGGCGTCTTCTTAGTATCTCTGCCTGTTCTCGACGTTAGTTCGTGGTGCCTTTTCCTTTTAATCGGCTTTAAAGCCGGTCCCCAGGCCTTATTAAGGATGTAACCACTATCTCGATTGATCGGCTGTTCCCGTACTCGAATCTCGATGGATTATTTAATGACACAGTCCCATTATTTGGACGTCTGCGTCAGAACCTTGGTCTGGTCGTGATTCATTCTCTGTAATTCCGAGAGACAATATTCAGCAACCGCCGACTTGTTAGGCGGATGCAGTCTGGTGTGCCGTTGATGTTCTTGGCAATGATCTGCGATAGTACACACCGTTTGACCTATGTAAGTCATGCCACATTCGCAGGGGATCGGGTGGACTCCGTATTTCCCTAGTCCTAGATCGTCTTTGACGTTACCAAATAGTGTTTGTGTCGTAATTTGTGGGTGAAAGACAGACTTCACTGATTGTTTTTGAAGAATTCCATCTAACTTTAACGATAAAGCGCCACAGAACGGAATATATGCTATGCCCTCATCCTACTGAGGTTCTCTTCTGTTTTCCCCAGCTGTACAGTCGGAGTGGGACGTAGAGCTCTCCGAATTTGCTTCTCTGTGTAGCCGTTTCTCCGGAAAACCGACCTCAGATGTTCAAGTTCTTTGTTAAGGCTCTCATTGTCAGATACGGTATGGGCTCTGTGAACCAATGTTCTGAGGAAGCCGTTCCTCTGCGCTGTATGGTGGCAGCATGTAAGTAAAGGTCGGTGTGCGTCTTCTTACGGTACACGCTGTGGCTCAATATGCCGTCTGCTCTTCTTTTAACCAGGACATCCAGAAAGGGGAGCACTACGGACTTTCATGGTAAACTTGATGTTCTGGTGTATGAAACTGTGATGTATGAGGAAACATTCAGCTTGTCTCTATCATGTGGCCATATGACAAAGGTTCGTCAACAAAGCGGAAGAAACAGGTAGGTTTCCACTGCGCTGAATCCAGGGCTTCCACCTCAAAATTATGCATGAACAGGTTGGCGACGACTGGTGAAAGTGAACTCCCCAAGGCTGCTACTTCCTTCTGCTCGTAGTATCCACCGTCGAAGATAAAGTATGTCGACGTCAGGACGGACATACTTCTCATGCTGCAAAGAGACTCATTTCATGACCCAAGGTATGTAACGTAGCTGTACTATCCTTGTGTGGCCGAGTGGACAATTTGTTTCTCCTTTCAAGCGCTAATCATCTGGGGCCATTTAGACCTCGCCAGGCGTTGAGTATATCCCTCGTTGTAGTTGTCTTCAATCCAAGGACTGGTTTGATGCAGGTCTCCATGATACTCTACCCTGCACAAGCCTCGTGATCTTCGAATAATTACTCCAATCTACATCCTTTTGAACTTGCTTTGGTGTCTCTCTACAATTTTTACTTTCCACACTTCCCTCCAGAATTAAACCGATCCCTTGATGTCTCAGAATGTGTCCTATCAACTGACCGCTTCTTTTAATCAAGTTGTGCCACAAATTACTTTTCTGCCCTCCTCGTTGGTTACATGATCTACACTCCTAATCTTCATCATTCTTCTGTAGCACCACATTTCAGAAGCTTCTATTCTCTGCCTGACTAAACTGTTTATCGACCACATTTCACTTCCACTTACGGCTACACTCCAGACTAATACCTTCAGAAAATATCATTGAGATTGGGTTTTCTGCCAGTAGTCCAGGTCTTACAAACACGATATTTCGACGTGATAACTCGAAGTCTTCATCAGGTGGTCCCCGAGGCTAATGCAGGGAAAACATGGTGGAGACATCGACTTACAGTGTTGAAATATCGTGTTGTGAAGATGCGGACCATCGGTAGAACACGCAACGTCAACGAGATGGCAACGAATCGCAGGGGTAGTCTAAGAGACTATACTTTCAGTAAAGATTTGCTAACACTTAAACGTATATTTGATGCTAACGAATTTCTCTCCTTCATAAGTACGATGGTTGGAACTTTAGTAGTGGCAACAATTTATTCACAGCTCGTACAAAATAGATACGTGTTTCAAAGATCGCTGGCAACGGGTTATACACAATGCTGGTGACTACTCTGAAGGTCAGTAAAACTTTGAAACACGTATCTATTTTTTACGAGCTGTAAATAAATAGATGCCACTATTAAAGTTCCAACCCTCGTACTTTTCTTGCCATTGCAAGCCTCTATTTTATATCCTCTCTGCTTCAGCCATCATCAGTTATTTTTCTGCCCAAATAACAAAACCCATCTACTACTTTCAATGTTCTGTTCCTAATCTGCTTCCCGCAGCATCGCATGATTTAATTCGACCTCATTCCATCACCACTGTTTTGCTTTTGCTATTGTATGTGCACCTGCTCTCTTTTTAATTTTATAATATTGCATTCTTCTTGCTATCTGAGGGAATTTCGCCTGTCTCTTATATCTTATACACCAGGTGGAATACTTTTGTTACAGCTGGTTTCCCAAGGATGTGAGTAGTTCTGAGGGACTGTCGTCTGCTCCAGGTACCTTGTTTCGACTTAGCTCTTCCAATGCTCTATTAAATTCTTCTCTCAGTACCATATCTCCTATTTCATATTCATCTATGTCCTCTTTCCTTCCTATAATATTACCTTCATTTCATTTTAATAGTCCCTCTATATATTCCTTCCACCTTTCAGTTTCCCCTTCTTTGTTTACCACGAGTTTTACATCTGAGCTCTTGGCATTCATATAGCTGCTCTTCTTTTCTTCATACGTCTCTTTAATTTTCGACCGACCGGTATCTATCTTTCCTTCAGTGGTATATGCTTATACATCCTTCCATTTGTCATCCAGGCATTTCTGTTTCGCCATTCTGCACGTCTTATGTTTCATGTTCTACACGTTTGTATTCCCTTTCTTCTGCTTCATGTGCTGCATTTTTATATTTTCTCCTCTCATCAGTTAAATTCAGTATCTCATGTGATATCCAAGCATTTATACTTTTCGTTATGAACAAATATATTCCATATTCGCTAGATAGTCGTAGGATACCTACAACGTGAGCAGCTATATCACAGAAAGAAAAACAATAATTTCGACAGGCCATAGTAAAGCCTTAGTTGAATTACGACGCATGGGGACAGATGTGTTTCCTTCTTATACAACGTGTCAAACGATATTTTCACAAGTAAACAACAAGCAAATGCGATTCCTGAATGAGAAACCTGCTGCGTAATCTTTCCATATAAACAGAACGTACATGACGTTATTGCTGCGGTTGCGCGGAAATGATAATCATTTGTATTTCCAAGCATGTAGTGCACTTCACACCAATTTGACGTATGTTCCATGCCGTCTTCAAGGAGTTTGCAATTTTGCCAGCACTGTAATTTCAACGTGATGACGGATTATGATAACACACGACCTAGTAATTAAAACAGAGCGTAAAAGGTAACACAAATACACATAATACGTCGAAAGTACTGTGTAATCCCACAGTAATCCTATATTCGTATCTCCCAGATCCATTTAGTTGTAATTTCGCTGAGTAGTTGATGTAGCCATTAATCAAAACATCAGTAATAAAATACTCATTGCGAAGAATGTAAAGCATACACATAGCATTAAAAAGAGCTTGTAAAGACGCCGTAAATGAGTAGGCCACAGAATTTTGCACTTTAATTTTCAACATGATTTTATTATAGCTTCCTAGCATATTATACAGCCCGCTGGACCAGTAATCGAACTCAGGACGCTGCCATTCACTGACAGTGTTCTCACCGACTGAGCTATCCTGAGATGACCCACGACCCATCCTCAGAGCTTCATTACGTTCATTGTCTCGAGAACGGCATTATAAAGTATGCATGTTTTAGGAGCAGTAATCAAACTGCAGAAATAGGTCGTTGTGTAAGATCACTTCCTTTATCAGTCTTCCGACTGGTTTGGTGCGGCCCACATTGACTTAGTCTCCTGTGCCATCCTCTTTATCTCAGAGTAGCACTTACAGCCAATGTCCACATTTCTTAGATGGATGTATTCCAGTCTCTGTCTTCCCCTACAATTTTTACCCTCATCATCTTCCTGTAGCACCATGGAAGTTATTGCCAGATGTCTCAACACATGTCCTGTAATCCTATTTCTTCCTCATGTTAGTGTTTTCCTCACACTTCTTTCCTCGCCGATTCTGTGAGGAACCTCCTCATTTCTATGGCACCACATCTCAAAACACTTCGACTCTATTCTTTCCCGGCTTCATTTCTTCTTCAATGTATAGACAAACGGTAAAGGCGAAAGACTACATTCCTGCCTTACACCATTTTTAATTATTTACTTATACGTCAAGTTCATCTTTTATCTACAACAAATGCTTGTTTAATTGATAGACCTAACTAATCTTGAATGATTACTCTGATTTTATATGATACAGATAGAGTATGAAAATAATACGACGATTTCCTTATACTACATAAAAATCTTTATACACACACCAAAAAAATTTTGCATCAGCTTTGTTTACAGAGTTCCGGAACCTGTGCAGAAAATTGGAATAGACATCAACATAAACATCATTTACGCCCTTTTTATTACTCATGAAAACCACACATTGCATGTCGTATCACTATACAGCGAGACTTTCAGAGGTGGTGGCATACTACCCACAAGTTCATCAAGGCACCGTTGGTCCATATTGTCACACTCCTCAACGGCGATTCAGCGTAGATCCCTCAGAGTGCTTGGTGGGTCATGTCGTCCATAAACAGCCTTTTTCAATCTATCCCAGGCATGTTCGATACGGTTCATGTCTACAGAAGATGCTGGCCACTTTAGTCGAGCTATGTCGTTATCCTGAAGGAAGTCATTCACAAGATGTGCACGATGGGGGTGCGAATTGTCGCCTACGAAGACGAATGCCTCGCCAATACGCTGCCGATATGATTGCACTATTAGTCGGAGGATGGCATTCACGTATCGTACAGCCTTTACTGCGACTTCCATGACCACCAGAGGTGTACGTCGGCCACACATAATACCACCCTAAAACAGCAGGGAACCTCCACAATGCTGCACTCGCTGGACAGTGTCTCTATGGCGTTCAGCCTGACTGGGTTGCCTCCAAACACGTCTCCGACAATTGTCTGGTTGAAAGCATATGTGTCACTCATCGGTAAAGAGAACGTGATGCCAATCCTGAGCGGTCCATTTGGCATATCTCTGGGCCCATCTGTACCGCGCAGCATGGTGTTGTGGTTGCAAAGATGGACCTCACCATGGACGTCGCGAGTGAAGTTGTGCTTCATGCAGATTATAGTGCACAGTTTGAGTCGTAAGACGACGTCCTGTGGCTGCACAAAAAGCATTATTGAACATGGTGACGTTGTTTTCAGGGTTCCTCCGAGCCATAATCCGTAGATAGTGGTCATCCACCGCAGTAGTAGCCCTTGGGCGGCCTGAGCGAGGTATGTCATCGACAGTTCCTGTCTCGCTGTGTCTCCTGCATGTCCGAACAACATCGCTTTAGTTCACTCCGAGACGCCTGGACACTTCTATTGTTGAGATCCCTTCCTGGCACAAAGTAACAATGCGGACGCGATCGAACCGCGGTATTGACCCTCTAGCCATGGTTGAACTACTGACAACACAAGCCGCGTACCTCCTTCCTGGTGGAAAGACTGGAACTGATCGGCTGTCTGACCCCCTCCGTCTAATAGGCGCTGATCATGCATGGGAGGAGGTGGGGGGGGGGGGAGGGGGCGTTAGTGACCTGGGGGGACTGTGTCTGTGATACAATATCCACAGTCAACGTCTATCTTCAGGACTTCTGGGAATTGGGATGATGTAAAACTTTTTTTGATGTCTGTAGTTAAATTGGTTAACTCAGTTCATAATTTTGCTATTGTTACCAAGTAGAGATAACTGACACACAAGACATTCGTACAGCGTTTTGAGTGACTCATCTAAGGTTTAAATATAGCATTGCTTTAATCTATTTCAAAGTGTTTAAATTAATTTATTGTTTTTACTCATATTCTTTTGTTTAGTGTTTCTTTTTCACGTGTTCTCTTATTATCTTCAAACTACAATGTTTTGAAATTCAAGAAACAACTACATAAAAAATAAGCTTTTGTTATCTTCAATAAAATTCTTCAGGGTATCAGACCGCATCGTCATAATTTAAAATGCGCCAACGTTTCGGCCAGCGTTGCAGCTAGCCTTCATCAGGGCCTTAACGTAAGGCCCTGATGAAGGCTAGCTGCAACGCTGGCCGAAACGTTGGCGCATTTTAAATTATGACGATGCGGTCTGATACCCTGAAGAATTTTATTGAAGAAGACAACGGCCGCGGAAGCCTACGCTTACAAGCTTTTGTTACTTTGTAACAGTACATGTCTTGATTTGTGGTGTAATTATTACTTGGTGTTCGTTTGTATAAGATATGAGATTTCGACAATGTTCCTGCTTCAGCGACATTTACATTGGAAGGTGGCTAGCGATCGACATTTTGTACTATGTTTCTGTGCACAAAGATGGCTCACTTGTCAAACGGCGATATATCATGTCTTTTTACTACAAGAATGATGTTCTGCTGTGAAATGTCTGATCCGTAATATCCTTGGAACAGTGAGTCCAACCATCACAATTCCGACTTCATATAAACTACAACGTATGTAGTACATTGTAGAGGAGTTTATTAGCATCAAAGACTGTGTAACAGTATTTTCTTGGATTATACGAACTCATTTAGGAGGTGGCATACATTAGAAGTCTAGCTGAAACCAGTGTTGAGATCCCGAAACTATAGCTCTTAGTATTTGTGCATTCCGTCTTGTTTTATAAATAAATTTGTCTGTTGAAATAATAATTATAGAACAAATTCTTGATCACTTAAGAAATTCTTTAATAAAAATTTGAGATTCAATTGAGGAACTTCGATGTGCTGAAGGAATTCTGACTTGGTTCAGGTAAGTCGTAAATTTCAAGAGAAGATGCAAGTAGGGCAAGAGTAACTATTGTTGAAACAGATCTGAACCCGTTTAAGTTCATAAGCTCTCAGTCCAACGTCAAGATTTTTCTGCTGTGCGATAGTGAACCTTATATTAGAAGACTGAGCTGCGCCTTGTTAGCAAAGAAATGTAATTCATTTGGCAGAGAGTGAAGTTATCATGTTCCCAAACAAAAAACTACGAATATGTAATTGTGCATTTTGGTATTTCTCAGATACACATACACTTGAGGATATAAGTCGTACTTTTTTTAAGAAAAGCTTTCTTTGTGTAATTTTATAGGCCAAATACTATTTGTACAAAGGTCTTCTGGAAGCGAATTATGTATGTAACATTAATGTGTTTTTCGAATAAATGTAAAACATCAGCTTTTTCAAGGTCCTCTTTAACAAATCAGACCCGTAACCCCCTCCCCCCCCCCCACCCTTTAACATAATCCTGGCTACTTCCTTGCACTCGTGGAAAGCGTTGTCGGGAAATAGTTGCCTAGTCTGTGTCGTTCTGACCCAATTAATGAGCCAAAAAGTCCATATGTTTGCATGTGTTAAAATGCTTTGAAATCACACTCTCTCACTAGATTAGATTACATGTACTTTTTGGTCTATAGAAATACTTTCTTCTGAAAAGTTATTTTTACTGTTTCCTGTCTGCAGTTTACATCCTATTTACTTCAGGCAACATTAAGAGCCGCAAGTAGGTCATAACAGTCATTCTGATACTTTCTCTGGTATCTGTTTACATTGTTACGGATGTTTTTTCTTCGCTGAGACGCTGCGGCACTTTTTTCAAGATGTCTTCACATTTTTCATTCACTCAGTCAACTATCTCCTAGTTGGGACGATGTTAAGTGACATACAGTCCGTAACACATGGACAAAATTTTATGTACGGTTCGTGACGCATGGAAAAGATCACACATCCATATCTCCTAATTATTCTACAACAAATCTCTAACTCCACATGGCAGGGTAACACTAAACCTTTTGCATGGTCACCACGCAAGAGTGGGCGTGGATGACCTCCATAAGAGAGGTTATACAACAGATGCACCACCGGACTGTATTTTTGTCCACTAGACTGCTCTATCCCACCCCCACCTCAACCCCTCCCTCCCCCTCACAGCGTCTAGTGTCACTTTGTTCCCATACCAGCAGCATTTGCTGTGAGTGAAAATAGCTCAAGCTGCTACTGTCCCTGGCTCTAGAAGGATGTAAGAATGGACAGGTATTGACAGAGGAATGTGTATCGCACCAGTGGGCTACGATTACCCTGAAGCAGGATTCACGGCTGGGTAGGGAAGACAGCAATCATAACCTGTAATTATGGCATTTACGGCAGTCTTTTTGTTTCGCATGTCGAACTTGAATGCCAGCACAAAGCGCACAGGAAGGTGTGTTCCCTTACTGGTAGAAGTAGTCCTGCGACTTGACTAGGCGCCTCCAGGCCGGCGTGCTGATGTACTTCCAGGGCGAGGGCCTCACGTCCAGTTTGAGCATGCAGTCGAACAGGGTATGCATCGCCTCGATCATTTGCTGGGGTTCTGAGTCTGGGGGGAGGTTTCCATCCAGACAGCCAAGGCGTGTGTCCAGAGCCACCACAGAAATTGCTGCAAGGAGACGGCTATGGTTATGTAAAGCACGCAACACAAGGTTTATCAGGTATCAGTAACAAGAAAGAAAAACAACAAATACTCAGTTGTGAACACGAGCAGATACAAAATCAACCATTTTGTAATTCTATATGATGCTTGCCTATCGTAAAGCAGCCATCAATCATTCTGTAGAACAGACATAAAATTGTGATACACGTGTGGATCTGCATTCCTACGGCTACACATGCCATGACGATTTTTAATAGCACTTTTGTGTACTTTTTAGTCTATATTTCACTGCATTCCAATATTACCGTTTCGCTGTAATTATGGGAACACATACAGTCGTTTGACAAAATCTCGTATTGACATCTCAAACCATTTATAAGATACGAGAGATGTTATGACTATCTCATTTTGATCTTATCACTGGCGCATGTTATCGTACTAAGTGAGCTACATAAAATTCATTTTCCGACACTCGAGGTAGGTAGAGACCTACCTCCCAGTCTAAAGATAAGTTCAATGTGATACCTAAATTTCGTATACATTATTGTATGATCTAGCATGCAACAAAAGCAAAATAATAGTGACTCCCATTTATCATTGTAAACTTTTTGTATTTCGTGCAATTTGTTACTTAAATGTGAAATATCACAATAACTACGATCATTATGAAGTGATGGGGACTGCACCATGAAAATGACATATAAAGCTGTAGGTAACGGAAAATTCAATTTTTTTACCGAATAGTTTCTGTGAAATCATTTGAGAAAGATTACAGGCATCATGCCTCGATTTCATCACTGCAATGCGTCATCAAAAAATGGCTCTGAGCGCTATGGGACTTCTGAGGTCATCAGTCCCCTAGAACTTAGAACTACTTAAGCCTTACTAACCTAAGGACATCACACACATCCATGCCCGAGGCAGGATTGGAACCTGCGACCGTAGCGGTCGCGCGGTCCAGACTGTAGCGCCTAGAACCGCTCGGCCACACAGGCCGGCTGCAACGCGTCATCCACTGGTAGCACAGGTATCGGCAAAGAATGTCTGGTACATTCTGGGGCACAGGCAGCTGCATGTCTACTCAAGTCCTCACCACCACCCGGCTACCATTGTACGCTGCCCGATTAGACAAGATGGGGTACTCTTCACGCAGTTTCAGCCACTTGCACTGGCCTATGCTACGCAGGTAACCCGCTTTCTTTCGGTGTGCACCCTATCCAATCATCTGATTTCGACAAAAAATAAATGAAAGTAATAACACTAACAAGACAAGAAACGAATAGAATACAACCCTTAAAATGCGACTGGAGGCATACAGTTCAACTAGTACCTACTGATATGAATATCAAACATGAACAAATGTCTCAGATAACCTGAGAGGGTCCCATATCTATGTGGGCACCAGTTGTCACCAACAGAGGCTGCTGTTCACCAGCTAACATACAAGTGTCCACTACCGCAGTATGAGGGGCGTTCTATAAGTAATGCAAAAAATGCGGAATTCGTTACGGGACATCGTGGAATATTCCCGTTCCGATTCGTAATGGCGCTTTATGTAGCCTACAAAAAGGCGTCTGCAACGGAGGTGCGTTCCGAGCAGAGAGTTTCTTTTGAGTTTCTTTTGACGGAAAACGAGAGCATCGCAGATATTCATAGGCGGTTGTTTACGGAGACCTGGAACTGAACAAAAGCACGGTGAATCGTTGGGCGTTGCGTCTCTCGTCATCGCAAATAAGATCGCGCAAACCTGGCCAGCCACACACAGCTATGACTCATGCAATGTTGGAACGTGCGGACACTCTCATTCGAGGTGATCGACGGATCACAATCAAACACCTCGCTGCTCAACTAGACGTCTCTGTTGGTAGTGCTGACACACTCGTCCACCACTTGGCTTACTTAAACGTGTGTGGCTTCTGAGTTCTTCGCCGCCGCCTAAGAGAAGACTAAAAGAGCGCACTGAAGGACCGTCTGTGCGGATGCTTACGCGTTACGTGGCTGATAGCGACAATTTTTTGTCGAATATCGTCACAGGAGATGAAACATGGGTTCATGACTTCGAACCGGAAACAAAATGGCCATCCATGGAGTGGGGCCACACCACCTCTCCTCCGAGGAAAAGGTTAAAAGCCGCACCTTCAGCCGGTAAAGGCACGGCGACAACCTTCTGGGATTCTGAAGGGGTTACTCTGTTTGATGCCACCCATAGAGGTGCAGTTATCAAATCTAAAGTGTATTGTGCTACCCTCCAGAAATTGAGGAAACGACTCCAGCTTGTTCGTCGGCACAAAAATGTAAACTAACTTCTCCTTCTCCAAGCCAATGCAAGGCCTCACACAAGGCTGCACACCCGAGAAGAGCTCACGAAACTTTATTTGCCTGTTCTTCCTCATCTACCCTACAGCCCGGATCTCGTACCTTCACATTTCCATCCGTTTGTCCGAAAGAAGGATGCACTCCGCGGGAAACAGTACGAAGATGACGGGGAGGTTACTGATGTAGCAAGACGCTGGCTCCGTCGTCGACCGGTAGGGCGGTACCATGCAGGCATAGAAACCCGCCCAGCAAGGTGGAGTAAGGCTGTCGCGCTGAATGCAGATTATAACGAAAAATAGCATTTTTTACGCACAAGAGTAGGGAGTAATATGGTGTAATGGAATCCTTAATAAAACCAGCTACTTTCAGAAATAAATGTGTTGCATAACTTATTCATCACTCCTCTTTACTTTTAATAATCGGTTAAGGTCATTCACTGTCAATGTTTTCAGAATGATTTCAACATAGGGAGAAGCATGTGATTATAAAAATACAACATACGAGGCGCAGGTCGTAAGGTTGAACACTAGTCGTAGATGTTGCAAGAATGAGCAAATGGACTACAAAAACACAAATAGGTCAAAAACGAAACTGAAAGAAGAAAATTGATGAAATGAGAACGGAGATGAAGATAACTTCCCGTGATCTCACAACAGAATGAGTGAAATATCTGCATCTCTTTGACTCGAACCCATGAAGTGTGTATAACGTGATATGCTTGTGCAAGTAAAACTCCCTACACTTAACATGAAAATATTGGAGAAAGATGTGTAAACACGACGTGAGGGAGAGATTGATGGGAGACACACACTTAATGTCGAAATGCTGAGGTGTGGGGAACGGTCACTTATACAATACTTGGAAAACAACTAAGATTTGGAAAATCGTCGCGCCTTGGACTTCAACGTGCATTTACCATGCAGGTCGGTTAGAGTATGTGTAAAGTGGAGAAATGCCGCTGTTTGCCCCTACAGTGACTCAGAACGGAGTAGAATGGGCAGTTAGTACACGTTCAACACCGGAAAAGTCACGAATATCACTAAGGCAACATCATTTGCATGACTCAGCCAAGAAGTCTCTTACCTACAAATCTATCTATATGGGAATAGAGTGAGAACCACTGAATCCTTACAAACTTCATAGTTTATTATTTTTGAATAAATATTATCGGCAAATATCCAATGAAAGACCAGTCGGACTAGCTGCTTTATACAACTGGGGGCATGCTATCTGCATGCGTTGTCTCCTCAGGGATCGTTCTGAATGTCACCGCGCTCATATCCATACACAAGCAGTTATTGTTGTTGCGGTCATCAGTCCCGAGACTGGCTTGATGCAGCTTTCAAAGCTACTCAACCCTTTGCAAGCCTCTTTTACTTTCCGTAACTGTTGCAGACTAAATCCATTTTAACTCACCGTATTTATCGCTTGGCCTCCCTCTACAATAAGCGTAGAATAATGTCTCCCGTAGCATCATACTGCTCCAACCAACTTGCGTCCGTGTTGCGCAGCACGTTTCGAGCCGCCGTTCACCTCGATGACGACGTTTGAGGTGACGACTATCGATCTAGTGTAGCAAAAATTTGATTCACCCGAGGAGCCAACACGTTTCCACTCATCGACGGTCGAATTCCGATGTCCAGTGCCCACTGCAATCGTAATTGACGATGTCACTGTGTCAACACGTGGAAACGTAGGAGTGGCCTGCTGCGGAGCTCCAACGTTCAACAATGTACGATGAACGGCGTGCTCCAAAACACTCGTGCGTGCACCAGCATTGTGTTCTTTCGGCAAAGAGGCCACAGCTCACCATCTGCCCTACAGTACAGAGCATGCAAGCCTCCGAACCCCACACTCTGTAGTCCGCAGCCCGTGGTCGTGCAGTAGCGTTCTCGCTTCCCACGCCCGGGTTCCCGGGTTCGATTCCCGGCGGGGTCAGGGATTTTCTCTGCCTCGTGATGACTGGGTGTTGTGTGCTGTCCTTAGGTTAGTTAGGTTTAAGTAGTTCTAAGTTCTAGGGGACTGATGACCATCGATGTTAAGTCCCATAGTGCTCAGAGCCATTTGAACCATTTTGAACCCACACTCTGTGATGAGTCGTGGGCGCCCAACCATTTAGCGCCTAGTGGTACTTTCGCTGTCCTTCTACCTCTTTCCGTAGATGTTCACGACAGTAACATGTAAACATTCGACAAGCTTCGCTGTTTTCGAGATACTCGATCACAGGTTCTGCGTAATAATATCTGCCCTTTCTCAAAGGCGTTTAATTTAATGGATTTCCCCATTTGCAGCCCACATCTTCGGTGGGTGAACCCCAATCCGTGTCTGTTCCGCTTGCAGGCTTTTGTTACCGCGTCACGTGCCCACAACGCCACCAGGCGGTATCCAACATCGCGGTGGGCAGTGGTCATAATGTTTTGGCTTATCAGAATACGTGGTGTGTCCAGTGTCGTGTGGTGGACGCGGCCGGTTCCTTACAGACTCAGGTTATAAGTGGACCCACCGTGACTCCTTATATTCATGG
This sequence comes from Schistocerca nitens, assembly GCF_023898315.1. Taxonomy (NCBI): domain Eukaryota; kingdom Metazoa; phylum Arthropoda; class Insecta; order Orthoptera; family Acrididae; genus Schistocerca; species Schistocerca nitens. Next base: position 642,030,984 of record NC_064618.1, on the reverse strand, counting down.
TACGTTCTGTAAGTTAAGCACTGGTAGCATTTAATGGGTGCGTGTAGAACAGTTGGATGTGAATTCTCCCTACAAAGATGCCGCCTTGTTAGACTAGAATCACAATCATTTTTGATGTGATTGCTTCATGACCATAGGCACGGGTCATAGACACGGGTTCCCAGGTAGATGCCCTGTTTCTTGACTTCCGCAAGGCGTTCGATACAGTTCCCCACAGTCGTTTAATGAACAAAGTAAGAGCATATGGACTATCAGACCAATTGTGTGATTGGATTGAAGAGTTCCTAGATAACAGAACGCAGCATGTCATTCTCAACGGAGAGAAGTCCTCCGAAGTAAGATTTCAGGTGTTCCGCAGGGGAGTGTCGTAGGACAGTTGCTATTCATAATATACCTAAATGACCTTGTGGATGACATCAGAAGTTCACTGAGGCTTTTTTCGGATGATGCTGTGGTATATCGAGAGGTTGTAACAATGGAAAATTGTACTGAAATGCAGGAGGATCTGCAGCGAATTGACGCAAGGTGCAGGGAATGGCAATTGAATCTCAATGTAGACAAGTGTAATGTGCTGCGAATACATAGAAAAAAACATCCCTTATCATTTAGCTACAATATAGCAGGTCAGCAACTGGAACCAGTTTATTCCATAAATTATCTGGGAGTACGCATTAGGAGTGATTTAAAATGGAATGATCATATAAAGTTGATCGTCGGTAAAGCAGATTCCACACTGAGATTCATTGGAAGAATCCTAAGGAAATGCAATCCGAGAACAAAGGGAGTAGTTTACAGTACGCTTGTTCGCCCACTGCTTGAATACTGCTCAGCAGTGTGGGTTCCGTACCAGATAGGGTTGATAGAAGAGATAGAGAAGATCCAACGGAGAGCAGCGCGCTTCGTTACAGGATCATTTACTAATCATGAAAGCGTTACGGAGATGATAGTTAAACTCCAGTGGAAGACTCTGCAGGAGAGACGCTCAGTACCTCGGTACGGGCTTTTATTGAAGTTTCGAGAACATACCTTCACCGAGGAGTCAAGCAGTATATTGCTCCCTCCTACGTATATCTCGCGAAGAGACCATGAGAATAAAATCAGAGAGATTAGAGCCCACACAGAGGCATACCGGCAATCCTTCTTTCCACGAACAACACGAGACTGGAATAGAAGGGAGAACCGATAGAGCTACTCAAGGTACCCTCCGCCACACACCGTCACGTGGCTTGCGGAGTATGGATGTAGATGTAGATGTAGATGACTTTTCTGGCTTTGCTCTGCCAATAATGAGCAACAACTAGGATATGATATTTGTAGAATTTGCTATGAGACTGTTTTGAAGCAGTGTATAAACCAATCATTTCAATTGTTCCTAAAGTACTTGTGTTGGATGGAACATTCTTCACTTAAATGAAAAATAATCTTGTTCGAGCATTTTTGTGGCATGTCCACGGACCTAGTTCCTTGTTGGTGTAGATAACCATAAGTAATAATGCCAACGTGTTCAGCTTCCAGTTCCCTAAGCGAATCTGGAGTAACTTCAGGAGGACGCAGCTACTACAGACTAGATGCTAATGTGGTTATAAGGCTTCAGTTTAAAAGGCCTTTGTCAGTATAAATATCGTGATTATAAATTTATATCGCTGCCTTACCTCGATTTTTCAAAAAAAAAAAAAATAAAATAAGACGTCCTTTTAAAATTTAATTCTGATGAATTCGTGATAATAAGATGCATTGTTAATGCAATACGGTAAATTCTACAACGGTTGTTGCATTCCAACAAGACAGTAATTTTTTTGTTTTCTTTTTTTTTTTTAAATAAATTGTTCGAAGCATGGTCGTGCATCTATCCTTGTCCCTAATCAGCTCTTGCCAGTAGGGTCTGGCCTCAGTATCGCTACGTAACTTACTTTCGCTTTCTTACAGACCCAAATAGCTACACTTAGGAACGAGGGTACATAATTGTCACTCACATTCTAGCGCCCACTTGTTCAGTTCATTCGTGAAATCTCCAGGCATCTTCATATTCTCGTCTCTGATGGTCAGCATTCTGAAAGAATGAAGAAAACAGATAATGAACATCTAGACCAATACAGTACTGTTGCTCTGTTTCTAGGACTCGTGTCACTGCCCTCACCTGTCGGTGAAGTCGAGAGTGACCTGGTCGATGGCGGGAACGTACAGCTTGCTGGAACGCGGCTGCATCATGGGCTGGTTGACTCTCCTCCTGAACTCGTACCACTGCTCCCCCTGACTGCAACAACAACAACAAACCAAATTGCTCGAGACCACACGTTTAACACAACAATAACGTTTTACTTCAGGAAGCGAATCATGGACTGTTGAGCAACAGGGAAAGAGAAGAATCGAAGCGTTTAAGGGACAGTGCAACAAAAGGACGTTCAAGAAATGAGGAGGTTCTCTGTAGAATCGTCGAGTACGACTAATTCGCCCACTGGACGACCTCTGGCAAGCCAGGTACCTCTACAGTGGTGGAAATCATTATACGAGGTGCATTCAAGTTCTAAGGCCTCCGATTTTTTTCTAATTAACTACTCACCCGAAATCGATGAAACTGGAGTTACTTCTCGACGTAATCGCCCTGCAGACGTACACATTTTTCACAACGCTGACGCCATGATTCCATGGCAGCGGCGAAGGCTTCTTTAGGAGTCTGTTTTGACCACTGGAAAATCGCTGAGGCAATAGCAGCGCGGCTGGTGAATGTGCGGCCACGGAGAGTGTCTTTCATTGTTGGAAAAAGCCAAAAGTCACTAGGAGCCAGGTCAGGTGAGTAGGGAGCATGAGGAATCACTTCAAAGTTGTTATCACGAAGAAACTGTTGCGTAACGTTAGCTCGATGTGCGGGTGCGTTCTCTTGGTGAAACAGCACACGCGCAGCCCTTCCCGGACGTTTTTGTTGCAGTGCAGGAAGGAATTTGTTCTTCAAAACATTTTCGTAGGATGCACCTGTTACCGTAGTGCCCTTTGGAACGCAATGGGTAAGGATTACGCCCTCGCCGTCCCAGAACATGGGCACCATCATTTTTTCAGCACTGGCGGTTACCCGAAATTTTTTTGGTGGCAGTGAATCTGTGTGCTTCCATTGAGCTGTCTGGCGCTTTATTTCTGGATTGAAAAATGGCATCCACGTCTCATCCATTGTCACAACCGACGAAAAGAAAGTCCCGTTCATGCTGTCGTTGCGCGTCAACATTGCTTGGCAACATGCCACACGGGCAGCCATGTGGTCGTCCGTCAGCAGTCGTGGCACCCACCTGGATGACACTTTTCGCATTTTCAGGTCGTCATGCAGGATCGTGTGCACAGAACCCACAGAAATGCCAACTCTGGAGGCGATCTGTTCAACAGTCATTCGGCGATCCCTCAAAACGATTGTCTCCACTTTCTCGATCATGTCGTCAGACCGGCTTGTGCGAGCCCGAGGTTGTTTTGGTTTGTTGTCACACAATATTCTGCCTTCATTAAACTGTCGCACCCACGAACGCACTTTCAACACATCCATAACTCCATCACCACATGTCTCCTTCAACTGTCGATGGATTTCAGTTGGTTTCACACCACACAAATTCAGAAAACGAACGATTGCACGCTGTTCAAGTAAGGAAAACGTAGCCATTTTAAGTATTTAAAACAGTTCTCATTCTCGCCGCTGGCCATAAAATTCCATCTGCCATACGGTGCTGCCATCTCTGGGACGTATTGACAATGATTGTGGCCTCATTTTAAAACAATGCGCATGTTTCTATCTCTTTCCAGTCCGGAGAAAAAAAATCGGAGACCTTAGAACTTGAATGCACCTCGTAAAGGAAGGTTCCACCAAAGTAACAGTACAACGTCTGAAGCATATGTACATCGAATTAACTATGAAAGTAGTAGATACCTGCAAAACATAAACAGTCATGACGGAATTACATTGTTTCCTTCACGACACGAGTAACGAAATAAGGCGCTTGCATTTCCTGGATGGAAATTCGTATAAAGGCACTCACTGTCCTCTTGTGTTATTGCGTTGCTAGTACTTTGTCCAACCGCCGTTGTTCGTAATTGCCTCACAAATTCTCTTCGGCATTGTAAGGGTCTGCAATTTTTTCTGTGAAATTGTTGCCCACTCTTCTCGTATTGCTCTTTTCAGTTCACATACGGCCTCAGGTTGCCTTCCATTGCGATAAACACGCCTTGAGAGTATTCCACAAATGTTTTCCACGAGATCCAAATTCGATCTGCCTACAGCCCAGAGAAAGACATCTATATCCTTATCTTCAAACCAGTTTTTGGTTGTAGCAGAACCATAATTAGATGCATTACCTTGTTGAAATATTACTCTTTCGTCCCTTAAGTCCTCATACATTCTAATAAGTTCTGTTTCTAGTACCTCAGTGTACACGTTACAGTTCAGTCTAGTGTTCAGTCGCGCCAACGTGACGATACACAGCACCAAAAATTGAATGACTGCGCTGTCTTCGGCCGAAAAACACCATCTGATACACCCACGCAGCCTCCTGCCCATTACCATTGGCGCACATAAAAATCATGTGTACCTGCTCACGAAATGAATATCCTGCCATGTTTGAACGAAGCACTTTCAGTTAACTCACTACCTGTAGTATACAGGGTGGTCCGTTGATAGTGACCGGGCCAAATATCTCACGAAATAAGCATCAAACGAAAAAACTAGAAAGAACGAAACTCGTCTAGCTTGAAGGGGGAAACCAGATGGCGCTATGGTTGACCCGCTAGATGGCGCTGCCATAGGTCAAACGGATATCAACTGCGTTTTTTTTTTTTTTTAAATCGGAACCCCCATTTTTATTACATATTCATTTTATTACACATTTCCTTACGTACTACACGAATATGTAATAAAAATAGGGGTTCCAATTTTTAAAAACGCAGTCGATATCCGTTTGAGTTATGGCAGCGCCATCTTGCGGGCCAACCATAGCGCAATCTGGTTTCCCCCTTCAAGCTAGACGAGTTTCGTTCTTTGTAGTTTTTTCGTTTGACGATATTTCGTGAGATATTTGGCCGGTCACGATCAATGGACCACCCTGTATACATGTAAAGAATGACCACGTTGAAGAAAGACGAATGACGAATGCAAACAAGTCAACACAACGCCACCTACGATATAATGAGTCAAACGGGTTCATTGGTAAGTGAAATGGTTTGGTAGTACCCAGAAAGCCGTTGAACGTCAGCTTTAATCAGTTACTCGAAAACGAACAATTTTCGGACACTGACGGAAAAAAAATTGTAACACCAAGAAGGAGCCTATTTCAGCATATGAAAGGTGATATCAATTCTGTTTCGCAGCAGTTGCATAGGAGGGGTGCTAGTATCGGCACTATGAGGATGAAAATCAGGTATGCTTTAAGGCGTTGTAGCGGTTGTGGACGTTAGTTATCTTTGAGATTGACCGTGGTAGGTTGATGTTAGTCAAGAAAGTCTTTAAGGCGACAAAGACGCCATTATCAGTATCTCATTGAGTTTGAATGAGATCGTGTAACGGGGCTGCGAAAAGCTGGATGTTCCATCTACAATATTGCAGAAAGACTTGGCAGGAACGTCGCCACTGTGCACGACTGCTGACAGCGATGGGCACGAGAATGTACGGTCGAAAGAAGACCGGGCTCCCGACGACCACGTGGCACTACAGAGAAAGAAGACCATCGTGTTCGGCGTATGCCCCTGGCGCATCGTACAGCATCTGCAGCAGCAACCTGAGCAGCAGTTGGCACCATAGTGACACAATGAACTGTTACAAATCGGTTACTTAAGGATAGCTCCGAGCCAGACGCCCTGAAGCATGCATTCCACTGACCCCAAACCACCGCCAGTTTCGACTTCAATGGTGTCAAGCGAGAGCTCATTGGACGGCAGGATGGAAGTCTGTTGTGTTTTCTGATGAGAGCTCGTGCTGCCTCGATGTCACCGGTGGCCGTGTGTTGGTTAGGAGGAGGTCAGTTGAGGACCTGCAACTAACTTGTCTGCGTGCAAGATGCACTGGACCTACATGTGGAGTTATGGTTTGGGCTGAAATTCCGCATAACAGCAAGAGCACTTGTGGGGCGGCAGTCCAGCGGACTCGGCTGGCACACAATGGAAAGACTGATGTGAATTTATTACGGCGTGAGTAGGCTGCTTCCCTACACACTCTCGTCGTAATCCCACGTAATCTGGCTGCAAATCTGTACATCAGTTTGGTGATTCGACCTGTTGTGCACTCATTCATGAAGAGCATTTCAGCGAATGTTTGCCATCAGGACAACGCTCGTCCATATACCGCTGTTGTAATCCAACATGCTCCACAGAGTGTCGCTTTAAAGCCATTCTTGACTAACATCAACTCACCACGTCCAGTTCCAAAGATAACTAACGCTCACGACCGTTACTAGTTGTATTAAAAGCGAATCTGGTCTACATCTTCATAATGGCCTTACTACCGTCACTTTTATGCGACTAGTGCAAAATTTCAATAGACATCAGCTTTCGGATGTAGAAACATTGCTAACATCTTTCGTTTATGTCAGACAACGCCTTCTTGATGCTGTGATTTTTTTCCGCCAGTTTATTTATGTACACTACTGGCCTTTAAAATTGCTACACCACGAAGATGACGTGCTACAGACGCGAAATTTAACCAACAGAAAGAAGATGCTGTGATATGCAATTGATTAGCTTTTCAGAGCATTCACACAAGGTTGCCACCGGTGGCGACACCTACAACGTGCTCACATGAGGAAAGTTTCCAACCGATTTCTCATACACAAATCGCAGTTGACCGGCGTTGCCTGGTGAAACGTTGTTCTGATGACACGTGAAAGCAGGAGAAATGCGTACCATCACGTTTCCGACTTTGATAAAGGTCGGATTGTAGCCTATCGCGATTGCGGTTTATCGTATCACGACATTGCTGTTCGCGTTGGTCGAGATACAATGACTGTTAGCAGAATATGGAATCGGTGGGTTCAGGAGGGTAATTCTGAACGCCGTGCTGGATCCCAACGGCCTCGTATCACTAGCAGTCGAGATGACAGGCATCTTATCCGCATGGCTGTAACGGATCGTGCAGCCACGTCTCGATCCCTGAGTAAACAGATGGGGACGTTTCCAAGACAACAACCATCTGCACGAACAGTTGGACGACGTTTGCAGCAGCATGGACTATCAGCTCGGAGACAATGGCTGCGGTTACCTTTGACGCTGCATCACAGACAGGAGCGCCTCCGATGGTGTACTCAACGACGAAATGGGTGCACCAATGGCAAAACGTCATTTTCTCGGATGAAGCCAGGTTCTGTTTGCAGCATCATGATGGTCGCATCCACGTTTGGCGACATCGCGGTGAACGGACATTGGGAGCGTGTATTCGTCATCGCCATAGTGGCATATCACCCGGCGTAATGGTATGGGGTTCCATTGGTTACAGGTCTCGGTCACCTCTTGTTCGCATTAACGGCACTTTGAACAGTGGACGTTACATTACAGTTGTGTTACGACCCGTGGCTCTACCTTTCATTCGATCCCTGCAAAACCCTACATTTCATCAGGATAATGCACGACCGCTTTTTGCAGGTCCTGTACGGGTTTTTCTGGATACAGAAAATGTTCGACTGCTGCCCTAGCCAGCACATTATCCAGATCTCTCACCAATTGAAAACGTCTGGTCAATGTTGGCCGAGCAACTGGCTCGTCACAGTACGCCAGTCACTACTCTTGATGAACTGTGGTATCGTGTTGAACCTACATGGGCAGCTATACCTGTACACGCCATCCAAGCTCTATTTGACTCAATGCCCAGGCGTATCAAGGCCGTTATTATAGCCAGAGGTGGTTGTTCTGGGTACTGATTTCTCGGGATCTATCCACCCAAATTGCATGAAAATGTAATTACATGTCAGTTCTAGTATAATATATTTGTCCAATGAATACCCGTTTATCATCTGCAATTCTTCTTGGTGTAGCAATTTTAATGGCCAGTGGTGTAAGTATGAAGAAATTACATCTATTCACAGGAGAAGTATAGTAATATGCATGACTGGAAATTACACATATATTGTAAATTTTAAGATAATTAGTTTCTCCTAAGAGTCATCAGGCTTATTTTCTTTGGTGTTTTACGTGCCGATTCGATATAACAGTCCCATCTTAGTCTAGTGTCATATTTGTTTTATAGATATGTAGTGCGAGGGACAGTAAATCGTGAAGTATAACCAGTACTTCAGGAGTGAATGAGCAAAGCGGTGTTGATGATGATGATGATGTTGTTTGGTTTGTGGGGCGCTCAGCTGCGCGTTCATCAACGCCCGTACAAAGTCCCAATTTTTACACAGTCCCTTTTTTTTCACAACCCAATCTAGCCACTGTCACAAATTATGGTGATGATGATGAAATGATGAGGACAACACAAACACCCAGTCCCCGGGCAGAGAAAATCCCCAACCCGGCCGGGAATCGAACCCGTGACCCCGTGGACCAGAGGCAGCAACGCTAGCCACGCAAAGCGCTGTACCGTGTCGGTAGCACTAAGTGTTGGCCAGGATCGTACTGTCGCCGCTCGATTACGGGCTATTCTGCGTGTTTCACTCTCCCTGTTAATATACATCGATAAAAAAATATCACACTAGACTAATTTGTGACCGCTGTAACGTATGGTCACGTAAAAGTTCGCTTCAGAAATCATTTTGAATGTAATGGGAAAAACTGACACTTTCCACCGACACTGGGAGTTTCATGAAAGACATGATCAGCAGTTTGTTTGGGCTGACTCCAGCTATACATCAAGAAAACTAAATTTCAAATATTTGCCGAATGAATGTGGAAATGCACCTGACGACTCTCAGGAGGAAAACACTGAGACGTTGGCGAAAGTGCAGATTTTTACAACAGTTACAATTTTTAAATGGGACAATGCCTACTGACAGCAAAATCTGAAAAGTGAAAATGTCAATGGCGTTGGTTGCAGGAAGCTAGTGCAAGTAGTTTACGAGTTGTCGTATTGCGGACACTGTAAACGCCGACAGCTGTTTGTCCCATCCTATTGCTTAGGTGCCAGGCGATGATGTTATGGTTGTTTACATTGTGTTGTGTGTACATGGTGGCGGACCTGTCCCTTGCTGTGTGATAGCGTACATAGTAGGACGTGCTTGGAAGATGGTATTTCCCAATGAGAAAAAAGCAGACATGCTCATGGTTTATGATGAACTTAGCAAGGATGCCGTATGTTCGTGTACTGAAGGATATCCCAATAGCCGTCAATCTCTTCAGACAACTACAGATGATATGAAACTGCGTATTACTGCCGCCTGTACTCTAAATTCCACTGAAATGTTAGAGCGTGTGGAGCAATCGTTGCATGGCAGACTGCAAGCTCGTATTGACACTGATGGTGGTCATTTTCAGCACGAGCTATGAGGGTACACTGGTTCTTTACATGTCAGACACCACACAGTTACTGCGTTCACCATTGTTTGTCTTTCGTTTGTCCCAGGAAACGACCCATTTAAGAACGCGACACATCCGGTGGCTTATTAACAAATGGTTCAAATGGCTCTGAGCACTATGGGACTTAACTTCAAATGGTTCAAATGGCTCTGAGCACTATGGGACTCAACATCTTAGGTCATAAGTCCCCTAGAACTTAGAACTACTTAAACCTAACTAACCTAAGGACATCACACACACCCATGCCCGAGGCAGGATTCGAACCTGCGACCGTAGCAGTCCCGCGGTTCCGGACTGCAGCGCCAGAACCGCTAGACCACCGCGGCCGGCAAGGGGACTTAACTGCTGTGGTCATCAGTCCCCTAGAACTTAGAACTACTTAAACCTAACTAACCTAAGGACGGCACACACATCCATGCCCGAGGCAGGATTCGAACCTGCGACCGTAGCGGTCGCGCGGTTCCAGGCTGTAGCGCCTAGAACCGCTGGCCACTCCGGCCAGCGCTTATTAACATCTGTGTAGGGCTGCACATACACGCTCACGTGAAATTCGTATTCGTTTGTGATACGACACAAAACAAACAACCGTCGGTGTTTACAATATTCTAACAACGACGTCTCGTAAGCTATTTGCACTAGACTCCTGCAACAAACACGTGGTACTGTCAACAGGCATTGTTCCATTGAAATATTTATACCTTTTCTAAAATATATACACATTTGAAACTCATAACATTCTATGTATGGGCTGAATAAACGAGCAACCGCGCGACTGCTACGGTCGCAGGTTCGAATCCTGCCTCGGGCATGGATGTTTGTGATGTCCTTAGGTTAATTAGGTTTAAGTAGTTCTGAGTTCTAGGCGACTGATGACCACAGATTTGAATAAACGAGCCCCTGTCTACCAGTCCAATCTGTAAAATCCGCATATCGGTGACGCCTTCCATTATCGAAATATTTGCGGTGCAAGTTTTAGATGATACACCCTGTATATATGGTGTCCCATAAGGAATGGTAAATACTCAGGGACACAAGAAAAGTCATTCAAACCAACTTTAAGAGCTATGAATACTAGTTTAGGTAAGCACTTGTTCAATAGAAGAGATGTTTCACAATAACGCAACTAAACAAGTACCGTACTCTTAGCTCTTACAATATGCACTTTAGAGCTCATGTTTACTAGCGATGTCTTTTCTTTGGTGCATACTAACACCTCTCAAAATATGGGAGGCAAAGAGATGCTAGCAAAAGGGATTTATTTCACGGTATTGACGATCAAGATGTGCTAATAGCTCTTAAGGTATGCATTTTGCAGCCCGTGTTTACTGCAGTTTTTTTGCTTTGTTCCTATTATATCCCTAAATAATGACCACTCCTTCTGGGGTACCCTGTATGTATACACTGATTGGCCAAAACATTATAACCACTGCCCACCACTGTGCGGCTGGTCCCGGCGGAGGTTCGTGTCCTCCCTCGGGCATGGGTGTGTGTAATTTAGGTTAAGTAGTGTGTAAGCTTAGGGACTGATGAACTTAGCAGTTAAGTCCCATAAGATTTCACACGCATTTGAACATTTTTGAACACTGCCCACCACGACTTTGAATGCTGCCAGGTGACGATGTGGGAACGCACGCAATAACAAAAGTATGTAAGCAGAGGACACACCTAGCGAAGACATGGGCTGCAAATTTGTAAATCCATTGAGAAAAGCAACTCTGAAAGAGCACATATTATTATTACGCAGAGCCTGTGAACGAGTATCTCGAAAACGGCGAAGCTGGTCGAATGTTCACGTGCTACCGTCGTGAGCATCTATGAAAAGAGGTAGAAGGCCGGCCGCGGTGGCCGAGCGGTTCTAGGCGCTTCAGTCCGGAACCGCGCGACTGCTACGGTCGCAGGTTCGAATCCTGCCTCGGGCATGGATGTGTGTGATGTCCTTAGGTTAGTTAGGTTTAAGTAGATCTAAGTTCTAGGGGACTGATGACCTCAGATGTTAAGTCCCATAGTGCTCAGAGCCATTTGAACCAAAAGAGGTAGAAGGACAGTGAAATTACGACTATGAGCTGAATGGTTCGACGTCCATGACTCTTGACAGAGTGTGGGATTCGGAGTTTTTGCACTCTGTAATGTGATAGATGGTGATCTGTGGCACATCTGCCAAAAGAAAACGATACCGGTGCAAGCACAACTGTTTCGGAGCATAACTTTCATCGGACATTGTTGAACATGGAGATCCGCAGCAGACCACTCCTACATGTTCATATGTTGACCCGACGCCATCGTCAGTTACGATTGCAGTGGGCACGGGACCATCGAGATTCGACCGTCAATGAAAAATTGTCAGCTCTTCGGGTCAATCACATTTTTGCTACACTAGGTCGATTGTCGTCTTCACAAGCGACGTCATCGAGGTGAACGGCGGCTCGAAACGTGCGGCGCACTACGAACGCAGGCCCGTGGGAGCAGTACTGTGTTTTGGAGGACATTATCCCGCGCCTGCATGCACCTATGGCAGGAATAGAAGACACGCTGGCAGCCGCGAACCACCGGCTTTCCTTCATGCTTCATGTCTTCACCGACGGCGATGCCGTCTTTCAGCAGTATAATTATCCGTGTCTCGGAGCCAGAACCGTGCAACAGTTGTTTGAGGAGCATTATAATGAACTCAAGATCATGTCTCGCCAAACAAATTCGCCTGACATAAGTCCTATGGAACCCATCTGGGTCGCATTGGGCGCCATCACCTCGTACGTAAATCAGCAGCCCGTTGTTTACACGAATTACTTGACCCGGCCAAGACATCTAATGCCACATATCTCCACAAATCTATGAACAAACTGTCGGATCACTGATACGCAGAATCAGTGATGTATTTCGTTCCAAAGACGGACAAGCAAGATATTAAGCATATGATCATAATGTTTTGGCTCATCAGTGTATGCAATATTCGGGAATATATACAGGAATGATCATTCAGCGCAAAAAAGTCTAGTAAACATGGGTTCTAAAGCGCATACCTTAAGAGCTATGAGCAATTCTTGGTTTTCAGTTCTGTGAAACCGATACCGACAAGTTTCAAGACATTGCAGAGGGTGTAGTGAAGAACAAATTAAGGATAGGAACAGTTGTCCGAAAATGTCATCCAACGACGCTACGGAGCGTCGATGTTACAGGCACCGGTGCCTGCCATTGAGCCACCCCTTCGGCAGCAAATGTCACTTTGTATTCTGACGGACTATATGCGAAAAATCTCACAACGTTGTTTGTTGTTTAGTGACTGCGACTGATTGCGACAATAGGCAGTGGAGAATGTAGAGCTAGCTGTTGCGTAGATAGCCCTTGTCTCCTACGAGTGTGATGCTCTTATGCTTTCATGCGTGAAGATTTCAAATGGTTCAAATGGCTCTGAGCACTATGGGACTTTAACATCTGAGGTCATCAGTCCCCTAGAACTCAGAACTACTTGAACCTAACTAACCTAAGGACATCACACACATCCGTGCCGGCGGCAAGATTCGAAGCTGCGACCGTAGCAGCAGCTCGGTTCCGGACTGAAGCGCCTAGAACCGCTCGGCCATCGCGGCCGGCTGAAGATTTCAGACACAGGTTTACATACACAGTTTATGTTTCTCTTGGTACCTCTAAAATCTCTAGTGCTTTTCAGTATACAGAAGAAAAATTAACTGTTGATAGAGAAACCTGTGCCGAAATAGTCATCTACCGAGGCAGCAGAGCATCGCATTCATAGGAGACAAATCCCGTCCACGCAGCAGCTCGCTCCATCTTCTCCAGTGGTTATTATGGGCATCAGTCGCGATCACTAAATAACAAACAACATTGCGACACGTTCTGCCTACGGTCTGTCAGCGTACAAAAAGACATGTTTGGTGCTGATGAGGCGGCCTAGTGGCTGGCTCCAGCACTCATAACGACTCTCTGTAGCATCGTTGGATGACGTGGGTCCCTACTTTAATTTGTGTCGCTCAACACCCTCTACAAACCCTCTAATAGGGTGAAGAAAAAATGCCGCAAGCAGACGGCAAGCGATTCCTCATCACTATTCAAGACAAAAGTGTATCTAGCGAAACCTAGTCCCACCAATAGGTTCAATAGAAATATAATTTTAAAAACGGGGCTCTGGTATCGCTGTAACTGCGTGCAATGGGGCCAAGAACAGGTAGCATGAACTCTGCGCCGTGCCGGAGCTATTACATTTTTTTCAGTTACAGCATCAAATTGTACCCACTTATTCCTCCACAGTGTGGTAGCTTGTATATTTCTTTCTGTTAATGTTACCTTTGTACTGTATTGTACTGTATGTTAACTGGGGACCTAGAAACGACGGAGAGGCTTCGTCCCCGCCGCAGTCGCAGTGGTCCGCAACCCCACGACGACTACCGCAGTCCACTTCACCCCTCCGCCGCACCACACCGAACCGAGAGTTATTGTGCGGTTCGGCCCCCAGTGGACACCCCAGGGAACGTCTCGCACCAGACGAGTGTAACCCCTATGTTTGCGTGGTAGAGTAATAGTGGTGTACGCGTAAGTGGAGAACTTGTTTGCGCAGCAATCGCCGACATAGTGTAACTGAGGGGGAATAAGGGCGACCAGCCGGTAAGTTATGCACATCTATGGGTGGAGTATTATAAACTTGTTTATTTCAGTGTACCATAAATAAAAATCTGGTGGATTAAGGTGCGGGGAACGTGGAGGCCAGAATCTTGGGCCTCCACGACAAATCAATTTCCTTGAAAATGCTTCATTTGAATAGTTACGCACATTCATTCCAAAGTGTGGCAGTGTACCATGATACTGAAACCATAGCTATCGCCGAACACCAAGTGGAACGTTTTCTAATGCATCAGGAAAAGTATTGCATAGAAATGTACGCTTCAGGGGCGCATTTAACTTGTCACCATCAGGTAAGGGACCAAACGCTCTCCTCCGCCGTTTCCAGGCCACAAGTTTATGCCAAACCGTGCCTGAAAGCCTTGTTCACCGGTGACATATGGGCTGTCTTCGGACCAATAATGCCTGATGTGGAGGTTGAAAATTCCTTCACGGACTGAAGCGAGATTCGTCAGTCTACATCATGTTTTTATAAAATGTTCGTTATCTTCGGCTTAGTGCAAAATCCATCCACAAAGTTTGTAAGTAGGCTGTTTAGGTTTTTTTATTGGTAACGTCACCTCTGTTTGAAAATCACTGGCTGTGCTGTGTGCAGTCTGTGGCTGCTTTGCATTGTTGTAATACTCGCCATTGTAGTGTTAGGCAGCTGGCTGTGAACAGCGCGTAGCGTTGCGCAGTTGGAGGTGAGCCGCCAGCAGTGGTGGATGTGGGGAGAGAGATGGCGGAGTTTTGTAATTTGTCATGAACTGCTTTATATATGATGATATCAAGGTAAATACATTGTTTGTTCTCTATTAATATCTTTCATTTGCTAACTATCCCTATCAGTAGTTAGTGCCTTCCATAGTTTGAATCTTTTATTTAGCTGGCAGTAGTGGCGCTCGCTGTATTGCAGTAGTTTGAGCAGCGAAGATTTTTGTGAGGTAAGTGATTTGTGAAAAGTACAGGTTAATGTTAGTCAGGGGCATTCTCTTGTAGAGATTATTTAAAGTCAGATTGCGTTGCGCTAAAAATATTGTGTGTCAGTTTAAGCACAGGCTTGTAAAATTGTTCTAAGGGGACGTTTCATATGTCGACCCTTAGCCGAGGATACCTCACTGGAATCTTCTGATTTTTTTTCTTGTAGTTTGTGTAATTAGTGTAGCTATTGTTTATTGCTAGCGCGTAATTGTAGAGAAAATCTCCTTTGTAGTTGCAGTCTTTCATTGTTGTACAGTAAAACAGTTGTGGCATGCATGTAGATTTGCACCAAGTATTTCGCAGCTGCAATTAACTAGATATTATTTTCAGTGCTATGTTAATGTGTTCTCTTATTTTTGCTCTTCAAATTGTGCTTTTCTTTGTTATCGTGTGAAATATTGTGACAATAATGGCGTGTGAAAAACGTAACACTAGGCTCCAAAGTAAACTGAGAAATAATAGTGACGACGAGCGTAGCTTGCCAGCACCACTGTGTAATGAATTAACAGACGTTCAAAGTAGTAATTTGGTAACTGTGCATAGGGAAATGGAGCGGGCGTCAAATAATGGCGTAGACAATGAAACAAGTAGTGAACAGGGAAGCATTATCGATCGATCGGTCGGCAATAGCTCGCCTCAGGAACCCGAAATGACAGGACACAATTTTGCAAATACTGTAGATTCAGGTTTTGCGTCCTCACCGTTTTTTCAAATGAGTCAAGACACATTTTCCGCTTGTGAAAATGTGAATGTTGCCGGTGCAAATTCACTGCCGAAAAGCACTGAGGAACATGTTTCAGACACCAGTGCATTGTTATTACAATTAATGCAACAAATGGGACAAAAGCTTGAAAAGTTAGACACAATGGAACAACACCAGAGACAAACACAGCAACAGTTAGACACAGTGGAACAAAATCTCAAAAAATTAGACAACAATGGAACGAAATCAAAGACAAACACAGCAAAAGCTTCAAAAGTTAGACACAATGGAACAAAATCTTCGGAAGTTAGACACCACACTTGAACAAACACGTGAAGATTTAACTACTGAGTTACATAACATTGAATCGAAATGTCAAAAAGTCTGCAATGACGTAAAAACAAAAATTTGTGAGCATTTTCAACCTATTTTTTCGCGGCATGAAAATGCATTACAGAATCACGAAGAAGCCATAAAAGAACTGCAAACCATTGTTCATGAAAATCATGAGACCTTGTCGGCTAAAATTGACTCAGTTGCATCTACCGATTCGGTTACGAAACTTGCAAAAACTCAAGAAAACGTAAAGGACACAGTAGATTCGATTTCAACACAAATGGACACTCTGAAACTTGGTTCAGAAAAACACACTGAGGAAATGTGTTCACTATCGGAGAAAGTAGCGGAACTTTCGGATCAGTTCACTAACTTATCTACGAAGGTAGATGATAATCTGAATGACACAAAACCGGTAGTCTTTAATGACATAGAAGAGAGCGAACAAATTAGGAAACTGAAACAAAATCTGAATCAAATTAATACGCAACACCAAAGAGAAATCCGGGAAGTACAAGATCAGCTGACACAGGTAATACAAGAATTACGTATTTCAGAGGACACTCGCGCTCCAACACGGGAAGAGGGACTTAGAAATACGGAAAAGCCGCAAAATAATAACACAGGGCACTTCGGAAATTATGAAAGAAATTGGCAAGGCACACCGAATTTTGAGATGGAACCGCCGACACGACGTAACAATGACCGATATGCTACTCGCCGACACGATGATTTTGACTATAAGCTGTTCATTACTACACGTAAATTCAAAACATTTAAGAATTCTGCCAACGACATTCATCCACAAGCGTGGCTCCATCAATTCTCTCATTGTTTTCCCCCCAACTGGTCATTGGAGCACAGGTTAGAATTTATGTGTGGCTACTTGGAGAGTGAACCAGCTGTAAGAATGCGATCGGTCATTCACGATTGTCACAGTGAAGGAGATTTTTATCATGCCTTCCTCTCAGCATATTGGTCTCAAGCCACACAAGACCGAGTAAAACATAGCATCATAATGATGAAACGTTTCGAACAATCTGAATTTTCCAGTATTATGAAATATTTTGAAGACATGTTGCATAAGAATCAGTATCTTTCAAACCCATACAGCCCCTCAGAACTCATCCGAATTTGCTTAATCAAATTACCTGAACATTTACGGCATATTATTTTAGCAGGACGTTGCAAAGACGACATTGAAGCTTTTCAGGTGCTCTTACAAGAACTGGAAATTGACACTGACAGTCGCGGAATGCGGAAACAGGAACACAACAATTACAGGTCACATACGTCACAATTCCGTGACGAAAGAAATAATAACTTGACGCGACAAGGCTATTCTTGTAACGCAAATCGTGACCAAAACAGACACCACACATATGACAACCACTGGCAGAGTAATAATAGTTACAGAGAAAGATCACATTTCCGTAGTAATGAATATGACAGAGACAATCATAGAAACAGACAACATGGTAACCAGAACTATTACTATCAAGGGAGACAGAATACTTTCAGACGCAACAGTTCAGCGCGCAGGTACGATTCAGGAAGAAATTCTCCACCACATGACCGACAAGAAAGAAACTATGTAACCTACCGACATGACGACAGACGATATATTCGTAACGACAGACCTGAATTGCATCAGAACTGGCGGGATTTAAACAGGGCAGGGCCCTCTCGGCAAGGCGAATTTGTAGAAGTTAGGTCTCCTAATCCCAGTAACGACGCGCGCCAACAAAGAAACAGACAATGACTCGCACCGGAGGCAGCCACGTGCGCCCGCTGGCTCAGGGAAAAATAACGTAAGACGCTAGCCTTGAGAAAAATTTTAGCATTCTTTACCGATGTATACAACATGATAATTGCTTTGAAGTTGATACTCTGCGTACTAGGAAGAGTAAAGGTTTACACCACATTTCACACGTAAAACCGTTTATTGAGAGATAATGTGCTTTTTTAACTTGAGATTTTAATGCAACATTTTGGTTTACTTGAAAATACATTCTGGATTTAAAGTACTTTCTGTGAGATACCAGACGACACAGTGGTTAGTTTATGTGACAGCTACACGATTTTATCACGACGCTACTAATGAGTGACAATTTGCAATGTTGCTTTTGCAGTGTTTCTGTTTTATATCTGCACAGTTTTCTGTTTTATTCTGGAAAGTAAAATATGTTTTAATAGTAACTTTTGTGGTATAGCAGCAATGAGACAGCCTTTTTCGTGGCACAACAATACGTTACTGTATAGTACTTTCTTCATCACGCCAATAAGCATAATAACTACGATATCTATACGCAAAGCATTTCACTTTTGTTTATCATGAGGCAAGTACATTGACTTCTGCAGAACTTAGCTTTCGGAGTATGATAACTACGACACTTCCACAGAGATTATGTTGCGACAAGACGCACAGTTTAGCGCTACAGTACACGCATTTGAGTGATTAATCTTATACTTAAAACACTTACTTTTAAAGATTTTTTAATTACAAAGAAGGTTTTCCGTGATACATTTCAATCCATTGCTGTAATCTGTAACACCTGAGGGTATAATTACATTAATCCTCAGGGGGGTACACGCTTACTTTGTGTACCATGTGTGTGGCAACCACAAGGAACCCTAGCTAATATGGTATTTGCTTACACAACTTTACACATCGGTACCATATTTCTCTAACACACAAATTACACAGCTATCTGATCATGTAACTGAGAGATAAACAGATTTTTTTTACTACATCAGTGACAGATGTTTACGTAATTACACAGTTGGATAACTTCACACTTATGAAATTGTATTTTGTCTGTACTTTGTGAACTGTTCATATTTTTTCGGAGCCATTGTGGTACTATGTGAGCTTTGAATGATGTATTTGGTATGGGATCATGATTTTAAAGTACGTTTGAGGTAGATGACACTTTTGACATGAGCAGAGAATTTTTTTAGGTTTAGAAACTATTGGAGGAAGCTACAACGATTTTGAGAATTGACTGAGATGTTATGATGTTATTTTTACGACGACGATGTGTATTATGCTGTTGAGGTATGTTTATGATCAATAAGCTGATGCTATATAAGGAATGTGATTACGTGTTTATATGTATATGAATAATCAATAGAAGTTAGGGACTCTGGTTGGAAACCGAGAATCATACTTTAAGAGTTATGAAATGTGTGTAAATGCGTGAATGTATCACAATGCCGACGAAAATTTTTTTGGACGCTGTTATATTTATAGGAGTTTGTTTCTACAGATTTGTAACCCAAATTCTTGACCTGTGAAATATTTTTATATGAGACTGTCACTGTAGCGGAAACTGGTGTCGTAAATATTTCGGTAAGAAAGTTCAGTGACCACCTGCACGTAATGCGTCGTGGGCACCCAGGTGAGCGGCGAGGTGTGTCAGACGCCTGGAGAAAAAGCCATTATTGCGAGCAGCGGCACAGGTAGAAAAAAAAAAAAAGGGAGGCCATTATCCTCGCTATTGACGTTCCTGACAAGTGTCTTTCTACGAGAGTTGAGAGCTACTGACTTACGAAATGCCACATAGCTATTGAATGATATTTTTATGCTTTGCTTTTCATAGTTGCTTATTTCATTTGATATCTAGTTTCTAGCTGCACTGCAGCATTGGTTAAAATAAAATTTTATAGATGTACTAATATAAATATTTTATGCCTACAGATCCAGTAAATAATTTTATGATCTATTCAAAAAAATGAGGGAGCATAAAAAGTCATTTCCCTTCACAGGAATTGCATAAACAATTTCTTTACGATTTGGTAACTTATCTGCTAGTGTAAGTTCTCGTGATGCATCACTCTAGTGTTAAGATGTGACATAGGTATTAGACATGGCCATTTTTAGTGTAATACTTTTTCTGCTTGAACTTTGTCATGTTTAGGTATAAGTTGCTGCTGTTTGCCAGGCATAGTGTTATTGAATTTGACTTTGTATTATTCTGTTAAGCCAGTTTTACTAATGATTTCTTTTTATTGTTTGCTGCGCATTGCCTCATATTAGTTGTAATGTTGAATTGCTTGGTAATTTAGATTTACTGTAGCTTGCTTTGCCAGCTTGAAATTTTTGTCATTGATGTTTGTGTTACTTGATTTGTTTGCTGCTGCATTGCCTCGTCCCTTAGTTTAGCATCTGAGCTCAGTAGATTTAACTTAGCTTAAGAGGGGGTAGACTATATAAGAAACTAACTATGATGGATTGGAAGAAATGCATTGAGAAGCTTGAAGAAAATGCTTTGGCAAAAAAAAGGGGTATTTTGAAAGAGGATATGAACCAAAAAAAGTAGGGTTTAGGGACAACAGATATAGGTAGGATTTTCTTGGAAATAAATAATGAGTTAAGAAATATGTGAATTAAATACAGAAAGCATGTTTGGATAGGATTTTTTTGGTGGAAGCAAAGGTTGAAATAAGACGAAAGATCTATGGAATGAAGTTTTGGGTTGGACTGCAGTACCAAATGTTACACTGAAAACAAACCCTGTCCTTTCCTTTTGTGTTATTACACTATGTGTATTTGTGTTTTTCCTGTCTTAATGTGTTTAGCTAATAAGAGTTATGTTGTAGAATTTTTCTGATAATATGTTATTTACTTTGTAAAGATGTTTAGACATTATTAATTCTGTTCTGTGAAAGTTATTCTGATCTTTTATGTATGTACTCATGTCATAATTCCTGTAACACTGATGTATATGTTTATTTCTATTCTTTTGTAAAGCCTGCATTACTACAAATGTTATCTGTATTGTTATGTTCTTTAATAATGTATTTTGTACCTTTGTAATTGTATTCTTATGTTGTAAATTTATAATTGTATAGACACCAGTTCTTCAAATTCAGTATCATTTCACTGCACACGTTTTTGTTGGTCATAATATATGCACAGTATGTGAGCAGTTGGGACTGTTAGTGTTTGCACGTGTGTTAATAATTCAGCAAGGGACTGGATAACAGCATTGCTGGTTCTAAGGACATTTCAAAAAAAAAATTTGTGAGTGCACATGTGGTGGTTTATGGACTTGCTCTATTCTCCGCAAGACTCTTCGATGGTGATTGTGCACCTGCACAGTCGCAACAGATGGCTGCTGGCCGTCTCTACAAGAACTACAGTGGGTCTAAACCTTTGCTGACTCACCAGTACCATTATTTCTACCAGGACTGCAGTCGGTCTGCACCTCTGGTGGCCCACCAATGCCATACTCTACTAGGACTACAGTGGGTCTGCTCTGTGATGACCTACCTACCAATACTCTTCAAAACTTCGACTGACTCCGCTGTGGGTTTGCTCTGTTGTGGCCCATGACCTGCCTGCATGTCAAGAGTCAGCACTGTCTTTCCGTTGGAAGGACAACACTACTTCTTCAAGACTGCATGGAAATCCACTACTTCCGTGTGCATTTTCTTTTACTGCTCAGACTTTGAGAAAAACACTGATATTTTACTGTGATGAACGATTAGGACAGTCTTTATGGACTGTGAGAAAGTTTAGCTTTTGACCAACATTGTATCAATAAGTGTGTGCATTTGATTTCTTTGTTATTGTAATTATGAAAATTTTTTTTCAAATCTGTATTGGCCACTGCCCAAACCAATTTGTAAATTTTTTTGTGGGGAGCATGGGGGCTATGTAAGTAGGCTGTTTAGGTTTTTTTATTGGTAACGTCACCTCTGTTTGGCTATGCTGTGTGCAGTCTGTGGCTGCTTTGCATTGTTGTAATACTCGCCATTGTAGTGTTAGGCAGCTGGCTGTGAACAGCGCGTAGCGTTGCGCAGTTGGAGGTGAGCCGCCAGCAGTGGTGGATGTGGGGAGAGAGATGGCGGAGTTTTGTAATTTGTCATGAACTGCTTTATATATGATGATATCAAGGTAAATACATTGTTTGTTCTCTATTAATATCTTTCATTTGCTAACTATCCCTATCAGTAGTTAGTGCCTTCCATAGTTTGAATCTTTTATTTAGCTGGCAGTAGTGGCGCTCGCTGTATTGCAGTAGCTTGAGCAGCGAAGATTTTTGTGAGGTAAGTGATTTGTGAAAAGTACAGGTTAATGTTAGTCAGGGGCATTCTCTTGTAGAGATTATTTAAAGTCAGATTGCGTTGCGCTAAAAATATTGTGCGTCAGGTTAAGCACAGTCCTGTAAAATTGTTCAAAGGGGACGTTTCAAGTTGTACTCATCGAATGTGGTCTTCTGGGCGCTGCTGTTCAGTTAACGTGGGTGAACGGCTTCAAGAATCCCGTCCTGTATTTTTGAAGTACCTGTAGTCCTTGAATGACCTGTGTCCATTACTTGAGGACGAAAATTACCGGTTTACCCAAGGCGTTGCTCGAGGCGACGAAAAATATTCTTATTGGAATGGCGCCTTTGAGGGTCTTGTGCAGCATAAGCACGAGCAGCAGTAGCAGCAGCAGTCGACTGCTATCGACATACTCATCGTTTGTGTACTCCATCGGGAAGCCGCTGTACATCAACTTGGCAGGACCAGTTATGGTCATGCACCCTGCGGTTAGCAGATACATGCACGCAGTTTAATGGATCCCACTGTCATGCGATAGGCTGTTGTCTTGTGGTAAAATGATGTGCTGCTTATAAACAACGAGCACTAGTGAACTGATGTCCAAAAAAATGAAAATGAACTTGAAGAGGATTCGAAGGATAGCTCCATGATGGAACATCGTTGCTAGCTCCTCAATTTCATACGTACGTTTTCAACATGCTCCCTCTCTGAGTTTCCTAGATAAACTTTTGTCTTGAACCTGGATAAGGAACCGCGTGGCATTTTTTCTTCATCCTATATATGTTCAGAAACAGTCTTGAAAAGCTCGTAAGAATGTTGTGGGTTAGGTTGTGGTAAGAAATAACTTTTCAGAAAAAAATTTAATACGTTGCGCCGTTTCCGAGTTAATTGGCATTGAAATTAGACAAACAGGCCGTTGTGCATGCAAATTCAAGTGTCAGTCGTACTCATAGTGCAGATAATAGCCCAAGAGACTGTTCAGCCTTTGCCTCAGGCTCGATCCTTACTACCGTGCCATATACAATTTTTGTATCGGTCTCTTGTTCGGTTTTAGCAAACCAAATGAAGAATTCGTTTGGCGACACTGTCTCTGGCGGGCTGCTTCAATTTGCACGTGCAACAACCTGTTTGGCTAACTTCAATGATTAACTTGGAAACGGCGTAACGTACCGAATTTTTTTCTTAACAATTATTTCAAGCGACAAACTCCAGGGATGGCTTCATGACAGGAAATGGAGGAAAAAAGGCCCTATGAACATCTGTCCGGAAACGCATCGTTGCCACGGTAGAAGACGCTAACGAATGAAAGTTCATCTGACCACGTGCCGTGCGTTCCCTATGTGTTGCAGGCTGTGTGATTGACGCAGCGTTCTGTAACCAGCAGAATGGTCAGGTATTTACATGGCTATACCAAAACAAGTACGGCTATACCAAAACAAGTACCCTCATAGACACCAACCACATCACTTATTTCAAGAGTTTTTTGGGCGTATGTGTGATGATGGGTCTTTTAGACAGACGAAAGTGCAGGAAGGCGGCGGATTATGGGTACACCAGATCTGGAGGACCGGGTTCTACAGGATATTGAGACGAAACCTAGTACAAGCTCCAGGCAAGTGGCCCGCCAACATGTTGAAACCCTTTGCTGTTCCTTATCTATATAAACGATTTGGGAGACAATCTGAGCAGCCGTCTTAGGTTGTTTGCAGATGACGCTGTCGTTTATCGACTAATAAAGTGTTCAGAAGATCAAAACAAACTGCAAAACGATTTACAAAAGATATCTGAATGGTGCGAAAAGTGGCAGTTGACCCTAAATAACGAAAAGTGTGAGATCATCCACATGAGTGCTAAAAGGAACTCGTTAAACTTCGGTTACACGATAAATCAGTCTAATCAAAAGGCCGTAAATTCAACTAAGTACCTAGGTATTACAATTACGAACAACTTAAATTGGAAGGAACACACAGAAATTGTTGTGGGGAAGGCTAACCAAAGACTGCGTTTTATTGGCAGGACACTTAGAAAATGTAACAGACCTACTAAGGAGACTGCCTACACTACACTTGTCCGTCCTCTTTCAGAATACTGTTGCGCAGGGTGGGATCCTTACGAGATAGGACTGACGGAGTACATCGAAAAAGTTCAAAGAAAGGCTGCACGTTTTGTATTATCGGGAAATATGGGAGAGAGTGTCACAGAAATGATACAGGATTTGGGCTGGACATCATTAAATGAAAGGATTTATTCGTTGCGACGGAATCTTCTCACGAAATTCCAATCACCAACTTTCCTCCGAATTCGAAAATATTTTGTTAACACTGACCTACATAGGGAGGAACGATCACCACTATAAAATAAGGGAAATCAGAGCTAGTACGGAAAGATGTAGGTGTTCATTATTTCAGTGCGCTATACGAGATTGGAATAATAGAGAATTGTGAAGGTGGTTCGATGAACCCTCTGGGCTGCTCGAGAACATGGCTTTGGCAATATAGCAGGTTTTGTGGTTTCTGCACGACGGAGCATCACCCTGCGACCACATACTCGGACCGGTTATTATTCTACAACAACTGTATAGAGGAACGTACCTGGACCTCCTGCGGAGTACTCTCCCTGGGCTCTTCGAGAACATGGCTTTGGCAATATGGCAGGTTATGTGGCTTCTGCATGACGGAGCATCACCCTACTTCCGCATTACAGTTCACCCACGCTTAAACAAAATCTTCCCCGGACATTAGATATGACACGGAGTCCCTGTATTACCGTGTAGCATGGCCTGCTATGTCACCGGACTGAAACCCCCTTGATTTTTATCTCTGGGGGTATCTGAACAAGTTCCTGGTGTGCAGACCCTTCAACTGGTGTTCACGACGCCTGTGACGCTATTCGGACAGAGGCCGGAACGTGCGAAAGGGCGCAGCAACCCATGATGATGTGACGTGCGAACGCGTGCACTGCATCCCATGGACACCACTTTAAACCTTTGTTGTGACGTGGATTAGATGCAACTCTGTACTCTGTTCCAAAACGACATGCTGTCGTTACACGCACACTGTCCATTTCCGGACACATCTACATCTATATCTACATACATATTCCGCAATCCACCATACAGTGCGTGACGGAGGGTGCCTCGTACCACAACTAGCATCTTCTCTCCTTGTTCCACTCCCAAACAGAACGAGGGAAAAATGACTGCCTATATGCCTCTGTACGAGCCCTAATCTCTCTTATCTTATCTTTGTGGTAATTCCGCGAAATATAAGTTGGCTGCAGTAAAGTTGTACTGCAGTCAGCCTCAAATGCTGGTTCTCTAAATTTCCTCAGTAGCGATTCACGAAAAGGACGCCTCCTTTCCTCCAGAGACTCCCACCCCAGTTCCTGAAGCATTTCCGTAACACTCGCGTGATGATCAAACCTACCAGTAACAAATCTAACAGCCCGCCTCTGAATTTCTTCTATGTCCTCCATCAATCCGACCTGATAGGGATTCCAAACGCTCGAGCAGTACTCAAGAATAGGTCGTATTAGTGTTTTATAAGCGGTCTCCTTTACAGATGAATCACATCTTCCCAAAATTCTACAAATGAACCGAAGACGACTATCTGCCTTCCCCACAACTGCCATTACATGATTGTCCCACTTCATATCGCTCTGCAATGTTACGCCCAAATATTTAACCGACGTAACTGTGTCAAGCGCTACACTACTAATGGAGTATTCCAACATTACAGGATTCTTTTTCCTATTCATCTGAATTCATTTACATTTATCTACACTCCTGGAAATGGAAAAAAGAACACATTGACACCGGTGTGTCAGACCCACCATACTTGCTCCGGACACTGCGAGAGGGCTGTACAAGCAATGATCACACGCACGGCACAGCGGACACACCAGGAACCGCGGTGTTGGCCGTCGAATGGCGCTAGCTGCGCAGCATTTGTGCACCGCCGCCGTCAGTGTCAGCCAGTTTGCCGTGGCATACGGAGCTCCATCGCAGTCTTTAACACTGGTAGCATGCCGCGACAGCGTGGACGTGAACCGTATGTGCAGTTGACGGACTTTGAGCGAGGGCGTATAGTGGGCATGCGGGAGGCCGGGTGGACGTACCGCCGAATTGCTCAACACGTGGGGCGTGAGGTCTCCACAGTACATCGATGTTGTCGCCAGTGGTCGGCGGAAGGTGCACGTGCCCGTCGACCTGGGACCGGACCGCAGCGACGCACGGATGCACGCCAAGACCGTAGGATCCTACGCAGTGCCGTAGGGGACCGCACCGCCACTTCCCAGCAAATTAGGGACACTGTTGCTCCTGGGGTATTGGCGAGGACCATTCGCAACCGTCTCCATGAAGCTGGGCTACGGTCCCGCACACCGTTAGGCCGTCTTCCGCTCACGCCCCAACATCGTGCAGCCCGCCTCCAGTGGTGTCGCGACAGGCGTGAATGGAGGGACGAATGGAGACGTGTCGTCTTCAGCGATGAGAGTCGCTTCTGCCTTGGTGCCAATGATGGTCGTATGCGTGTTTGGCGCCGTGCAGGTGAGCGCCACAATCAGGACTGCATACGACCGAGGCACACAGGGCCAACACCCGGCATCATGGTGTGGGGAGCGATCTCCTACACTGGCCGTACACCACTGGTGATCGTCGAGGGGACACTGAATAGCGCACGGTACATCCAAACCGTCATCGAACCCATCGTTCTACCATTCCTAGACCGGCAAGGGAACTTGCTGTTCCAACAGGACAATGCACGTCCGCATGTATCCCGTGTTACCCAACGTGCTCTACAAGGTGTAAGTCAACTACCCTGGCCAGCAAGATCTCCGGATCTGTCCCCCATTGAGCATGTTTGGGACTGGATGAAGCGTCGTCTCACGCGGTCTGCACGTCCAGCACGAACGCTGGTCCAACTGAGGCGCCAGGTGGAAATGGCATGGCAAGCCGTTCCACAGGACTACATCCAGCATCTCTACGATCGTCTCCATGGGAGAATAGCAGCCTGCATTGCTGCGAAAGGTGGATATACACTGTACTAGTGCCGACATTGTGCATGCTCTGTTGCCTGTGTCTATGTGCCTGTGGTTCTGTCAGTGTGATCATGTGATGTATCTGACCCCAGGAATGTGTCAATAAAGTTTCCCCTTCCTGGGACAATGAATTCACGGTGTTCTTATTTCAATTTCCAGGAGTGTATATTTAGAGTTAGCTGTCATTCTTTACACCAATCACAAATCCTGTCCAAGTCATCTTGTATCCTCCTACAGTCACTCAACGACGACACCTTCCCGTACACCACAGCATCATCAGTAAACAGCCGCACATTGCTATCCACCCTATCCAAAAGACCATTTATGTAGGTAGAAAACAACAGCGGACCTACCACACTTCCCTGGGGCACTCCAGATGATACCCTCACCTTCGTTGAACACTCACCATCGAGGAAAACGTACGGCATTCTATTACTTAAGAAGTCTTCGAGCGACTAACATATTTGCGAACCAATCCCATATGCTCGTACCTTAGTTAGGAGTCTGCAGTGGGGCACCGAGTCAAACGCTTTCCGGAAGTCAAGGAATATGGCATCCGTCTGATACCCTTCATCCGTGGTTCGCAAGATATCATGTGAAAAAAGGGCGAGTTGCGTTTCGCAGGAGCGATGCTTTCTAAAGCCGTGCTGATGCATGGACAGCAACTTCTCTGTCTCAAGGAAATTCATTATATTCGAACTGAGAACATGTTCGAGAATCCTGCAACAAACTGATGTTAAGGATATTGGTCTGTAATTTTGAGGATCCGTCCTTCTACCCTTCTTATATACAGGCGTCACTTTTTCCTCCATTTCCAGTCAGAAATCCGTCCCTGAAGTTTGTCGGTTTTTCCTGTGACTTGTCGCCCCTGTTGGTTTCCCCCTCCCTGATGTGGTGTCAGGTGGCAGAGCTGAAGCAGACGTGAGAAGCGCACAGTGTGGTGGACTCACGTGGCGGCGACGCCCTGGATGTCGCCAAACCAGTCCTTCCTGGCGACTCCCCGGTAGTATTTGATGGACTGAATCGAGTCGCGCACCGGCCTCGGGCCCTCATTGCGGTACACCTGCAACAGGAAACCTGTAGGCTCTTCACCGTCTCCCAATAAACTACAATGGTGTGTCAAACTTTTGTACATGGCTGCACGTTCAGAGACCGTGAATAGTTACAATTTAATGAAAACAGCCCTCGGCCACTATTTTTAACGAATTAACCGGGTTTCAACATTGCTGGGAGTGTCTTCCTCAGAATGTTATAGACCATTCTTTGATTTAAATTCTGAGGAAGATACTCCCAGCAGTGTTGAAACCCGGTTAATTCGTTAAAAATAGTGACCGAGGGCTGTTTTCTTTCAATTGTAACAATGGTGTGTGCATCAATCGCTTGTCTTATCAAATCAATAAGCTTCAAATTGGTTTTGGAAAGTGTGTATCTCGGCAAAACACAATTTTTTTTCTGTTACCCAGACATGTTTAGCTGAGGTTTCAGCATCGCAGTTGGCTTTGATTTTCTTCCCTGTTACCACAGGCTGAGGTTGTTGTGGGTTTTTCTGTTTTGGATTACAGTTGTTTTCCCTTCATAGTTTGTCATGTAGTCCCAATGTCATGTGATAATGCGCGGCAATACATGCTGCTAATGCTGTCAGAATTTTCCGTTCCGCACTTCGTAATGCTCACTTCACGCATATTAGGTTAGGTTCGGCTCTGTGCAGCTAGCGTATCGCAGCTGACAGCACTGGCAGCAAGCATGTATTGCGCCGCATGCTCGCATGACAAACTGCAATATTAAAACTACTGTGAACCAGGAAAAGCACGGCATGTGATAACAAGAAAGGAAGTAAAAGCCCAGTGATGATGCTGAAACTTCAGTGTAACATGTCTGGGCAACAGAAAGAAACAAAAAATTGTGTTTTGCTCGAGGGAGATCCTTCTAAGCACAAAATTATTTGTAAGTAAGCACAGACAGAAGAGCTTCAACCTCAAGATGATTAAAAGATTCAGTTTAGTCCTCCATTCTTCAGTGAATAGCTCAAGATAAGCTCACTGTACAAATAATATTTTGTCTGTACTTTCCTGCACATAGTTTATAACAAAACACATTCGTTTGGCGTGTGTGTGTGCGTGGGGGGGTTGTGTTTGTGTGTGTGTGTTCGAACATAGCTAACACACACCATTAGAACGCCCGCTGTAGCTTCAGGGGAAGTTGCTACACGGTTACCTTGAACTGATTCTAACGGACTGCCCTACTTCCATTTGCTTAGTACTTAGAAAGTTTGAAGCTAAGTGCCCGGAGCTCAGTTTGCTAAAGTAGTGTGACGTAATTCTCAGAGAAGAGCTAGAAGAACATCATCGCATCAAATTATTAAATTTCCAAACGCCTTATGTAAAGATCACGTTGAGTTAATTGGAATAGGCATAGGCAACTCACTGCATAGCGTTGAAGACTTGTAATTGTGAAGTCTCTGGTTCGAATCTCGTCAGTAGTGATGTTTTATTTTTACTTTTATTTCAACTACATCTTTATTAACAAATCTAACATTAATTGAGAAACGCTGAAACATCATTTTTATGAAATGAAATCTTTTAATTTTTAATTATTAATAGGAAACTGCTAGTATTCTTATAAGGTAAAATTCAGTACAAACATGAGAAATTTCAATTAGAAAATAAAAAATAATATGTTTCTATAGATATAGAACTTTTGATGTATTGGGTTGGTGCACAAGTTCGTAGCGTTTTTGTTTTGCATGCTGGTATTTCGGCTGCTGTGGGTTTATTTATCGAGTTTAGTTTTTTATTTGTAATTCATTGTTGCTATTGGAGTTTACACATTGTCATTTTGTCATTTAGAGAGAGTGAGTGGAGCTGTGGATGTTAGAAAATGGATTTTCAAAAGGAGAAATCGAAACATGTCTCACACATTTTTCTGTTTGAGTTCAATAGCGGGAGATAAGCCCACTGAACAGAGCACGGCAAGAAAATTGTTTTCTCGTTTTAAGGAGGATTGTTTCGACATTAGTGACTCTCCACGTTCAGGAAGACTTCCGAGGTTTGATTAAAATCGTTTAAACGTATTAACCCTCAATGCTCCACGTCAGTGTACTTGAGAAATGCCGAATGTGATGAACTGTGATGAGTCGACTATCGTGTGACAATTTCATGCAATGAGAAAGGTTTTAAAATCGGGTATATGGGTACCGCATGCACTAAACCAAAATCACAAAGATCAACCGGTGGCCATAAACCTCTGCCCTCATCACGAATTGGCTCATGAACAACACCGACCACACGTGTCCTATACCATTGCTGCTGACGAGAAACGGAGTCTTAACGCTTACATAAGGAAAAAAAAAAGGATTCGTTCAACCTCAGCAAAGTAGCAACTTCCCGTACAAAGACCTGCGCACATCCACAAAAGATAACGTTACGCTTCTAGTGCAACAACGACGGTGGATGTTCTTCGAATTGCTTCCTCGAGGCGTAATAACAACAACAAAATGGTTCAAATGGCTCTGAGCACTATGGGACTTAACATCTATGGTCATCAGTCCCCTAGAACTTAGAACTACTTAAACTTAACTAACCTAAGGACGTCACACAACACCCACTCATCACGAGGCAGAGAAAATCCCAGAACCCGGGAACCCGTGCGCGGGAAGGGAGAACGCTACCTCATGACCACGAGCTGCGGACGTAAAGAACAACAAACAGGAAGACTGTGTGAAGTGATGCTACCCCATGATAACGCCCGACCGCATTCAGCTAGACTGACGAAAAACACTATACAGGAGGTGGGTTGGGAAGTCATTCCGCACGCACCTTGTTCACCTAATGTTGCACCCTCAGAGTTTCACCTTTGTCGCTACCTGCCGACCAACCTTCAAGGAGCTTCTTTTCCGTATGAAAATGTGCTCCGAACATGGCTTCACGAATTCGTCGCCTCAAAACCACGTGATTTCTGCAGTCGTGGAATCGAAAAGTTACCCCAGCGTTGGGAGACTGTTGTAAATGTGAAGGACAATATATTGTTGATGACTGAAATCTCTGTTATGTGTATCTGTTGCGTTTATTAAATTTATAGAAAAACGCTACAAACTCCACCAACACAATGAATAAATTTTAATTTGACAATAAAGCATTTCGCATGTCTATTAATGCTTAATTTATTTTCATACAGCTAATGATTAACCTTATATATATATATATATATATATATATATATATATATATATATATATATATATATATATATTGTTTCGATCTCTGCTACTTAACATTTACATTTATGAATAGAAACGGAATTTAAATGAAAGTAAAAATCATACATAACTACTGGCAGGATTCGAACCAACTACACTGCCTGATAAAAAAAAAAGTGCGGCATAGTCGGTTGTCAAAGTAATTTCGGACACGTACACACCACTGGTCTGTTTCCAAATGAGTAGAACAACAATCCTCTGTGAGAGGTAGAACTGCCAATGGCCACCAGAATCCATTAGTGTTGTCCGTGTTTTGTGTTATTACCAAGCCTGGTAGGATATATAAGAGGCCTAAACAGCGTTATATGTAGCGTGATATTTGTGAAGGGCAGGAAGATTCCGCTTGCTCATGTAAGATAGCATTATCTGCACCTGACAGAATCATAACACAGCTGCATTACACAAGAAAAATACACTCCTGGAAATGGAAAAAAGAACACATTGACACCGGTGTGTCAGACCCACCATACTTGCTCCGGACACTGCGAGAGGGCTGTACAAGCAATGATCACACGCACGGCACAGCGGACACACCAGGAACCGCGGTGTTGGCCGTCGAATGGCGCTAGCTGCGCAGCATTTGTGCACCGCCGCCGTCAGTGTCAGCCAGTTTGCCGTGGCATACGGAGCTCCATCGCAGTCTTTAACACTGGTAGCATGCCGCGACAGCGTGGACGTGAACCGTATGTGCAGTTGACGGACTTTGAGCGAGGGCGTATAGTGGGCATGCGGGAGGCCGGGTGGACGTACCGCCGAATTGCTCAACACGTGGGGCGTGAGGTCTCCACAGTACATCGATGTTGTCGCCAGTGGTCGGCGGAAGGTGCACGTGCCCGTCGACCTGGGACCGGACCGCAGCGACGCACGGATGCACGCCAAGACCGTAGGATCCTACGCAGTGCCGTAGGGGACCGCACCGCCACTTCCCAGCAAATTAGGGACACTGTTGCTCCTGGGGTATCGGCGAGGACCATTCGCAACCGTCTCCATGAAGCTGGGCTACGGTCCCGCACACCGTTAGGCCGTCTTCCGCTCACGCCCCAACATCGTGCAGCCCGCCTCCAGTGGTGTCGCGACAGGTGTGAATGGAGGGACGAATGGAGACGTGTCGTCTTCAGCGATGAGAGTCGCTTCTGCCTTGGTGCCAATGATGGTCGTATGCGTGTTTGGCGCCGTGCAGGTGAGCGCCACAATCAGGACTGCATACGACCGAGGCACACAGGGCCAACACCCGGCATCATGGTGTGGGGAGCGATCTCCTACACTGGCCGTACACCACTGGTGATCGTCGAGGGGACACTGAATAGTGCACGGTACATCCAAACCGTCATCGAACCCATCGTTCTACCATTCCTAGACCGGCAAGGGAACTTGCTGTTCCAACAGGACAATGCACGTCCGCATGTATCCCGTGCCACCCAACGTGGTCTACAAGGTGTAAGTCAACTACCCTGGCCAGCAAGATCTCCGGATCTGTCCCCCATTGAGCATGTTTGGGACTGGATGAAGCGTCGTCTCACGCGGTCTGCACGTCCAGCACGAACGCTGGTCCAACTGAGGCGCCAGGTGGAAATGGCATGGCAAGCCGTTCCACAGGACTACATCCAGCATCTCTACGATCGTCTCCATGGGAGAATAGCAGCCTGCATTGCTGCGAAAGGTGGATATACACTGTACTAGTGCCGACATTGTGCATGCTCTGTTGCCTGTGTCTATGTGCCTGTGGTTCTGTCAGTGTGATCATGTGATGTATCTGACCCCAGGAATGTGTCAATAAAGTTTCCCCTTCCTGGGACAATGAATTCACGGTGTTCTTATTTCAATTTCCAGGAGTGTACTTTCCTGGGGATATCCTTATAGGATATTTCAACAAAATGGGGGGCATGTATAATGCAACATTGTTATTGCCGATGAACTTAGTGTATTGTTGAGCTCTGACAAGCTTATTTAGTAAATTTTTCTGAATTTTTAATTGCACTAATAAATACAGTGTTAAATTATTGTTCTTCAATTAAGGAGATGAAACAAATCAGTTATGTACAGCCTGAATCATTAAGAACTTGATATTATAGTATTGTAAAACGTAGCAAAGCAAGCGTAATAAAGAAGGAAGGAAGGAATCAGGCTTGAAGAAAGCCCAACTTTTGCCCTTGTCGTTCCCGTTTGGGGAACGGCTTCTCTACAAGAGAAAATTCAATGTACGTACACCTGGTAGGACAGTCTTGAGACAGGGATATCACGTGGCCTTCTCGCGTTCCGTTTTGGGAACACTTTTACAAGGAAAAAACTTAACCACAGGCTGACTGAACAGGGCAATAGTAGCTGGCTGGCAGATACTGTGAAAGGACGTGTTTAGTGGTGCGTTTCGCAGGTTGTTACTATGTATTCAAATATCTGTACAAAATATTGGAAGATGTTTAATTATTAACAGTGGTTGCAAGAAATACCAAGCTTAATTATGGGTTTGCTGCGGTTGCACAACTTGACTTCAGGTATACTGAGTGTGGGCTGCTTCAAATACCTCTGAGCACTATGGGACTTAACATCTAATGTCATCAGTCCCCTAGAACTTAGAACTACTTAAACCTAACCAACCTAAGGATATCACACACATCCATGCCCGAGGCAGGATTCGAACCTGCGACCGTAGCGGTCGCGCAGTTACAGACTGAAGCGCCTAGAACCGCTCGGCCACTGCGGACGGCGCAAGTGTGGGCTGCCTTTGTGACGCCATTGTCATCTTGTTTTAACCAGAGACGTGAAGAATTTGCAGAAGTGCCATCGACACCACATAATGAACTCTACTGCTTATAATAAGTCGAACTACAACTACACAGTCGTCATGAATGTGCAGAGAGCCAGACTTAAATTCAATTTGTTCTATAAACAAAAATATTTTAGTTAAATATATTGTCATTTACATCTACATCTAAGTGATTACTCTGCTATCCACAATGAAGTGCCTGGCAGAGGGTTCAGTGAACCACCTTCAACCTGTCTCTCTACCGTTCCACACTCAAACGGTGTGCGGGAAAACGAGCACTTAGTTTTTTCTGTGCGAACCCTGATTTCTCTTATTTTATCGTGATGATCATTTCTCCCTATGTAGGTGGGTGCCAACAGAACGTTTTCGCAATCGGAGGAGAAAACTAGTGATTGAAATTTCATCAGAAGATTCCGTCACTACGAAAAACGCCATTGTTTTAATGATAGCCACTCCAATTCACGTATCATCTCTGTGGCACTGTCTCTCCTATTTCGCGATAATACAAAACGATATGCCCTTCTTCGTACTTTTTCGATGACATCCGTCAGTCTCAACTGATGCGGATTCCGACACCGCACAGCAATACTCCAGAATAGCCGGCCGGTGTGGCCGTGCGGTTCTAGGCGCTTCAGTCTGGAACCGCGTGACCGCTACGGTCGCAGGTTCGAATCCTGCCTCGGGCATGGATGTGTGTGATGTCCTTAGGTTAGTTAGGTTTAAGTAGTTCTAAGTTCTAGGGGACTGATGACTTCAGAAGTTAAGTCCCATAGTGCTCAGAGCCATTTGAACCATTTGAACTCCAGAATACGGCGGACAAGCGTGGTGTAAGCAATCTCTTTAGTAGACCTGTTGTACCTTCTACGTATTCTGCTAATGAATCGCAGTCTTTGGTTTCCTCTACTCACAACATTATGTATGTGATTGTTCCAGTTTACTTTATTTGTAATTGTAACTCCTAAGTATTTAGTTGAATTTATAGCCTTCAGGTTTGTGTGACTTATCGTGTAATCGAAATTTAGCGGATTTCTTTTAGTACTCATGTGAATAACTTCACAATTTTCTTTATTCAGGGTCAATTGGCACTTTTCGCGCCAGATAGATATCTTATCTAAAACATTTTGCAACTCGTTTTGGTCAACTGATGAATTTTCAGGACGGTAAATGACAGCATCATCTGCAAAAAATCTATGACGGCTATTCGTATTGTCTATGTCGTTAATATAGGTCAGGAACAATAGAGGGCCTATAACACTTCCTTGGGGGACGCCGAATATTACGTCTGTTTTACTCGATGACTTTTCGTCTATTACTATGAACTGTGACCTTTATGACAGGAAATCAAGGATCCAGTCGCACAACTGAGGCTATATTTCATAGGCACGCCGTTTGGTTATGAGACACTCGTGAGGATTGCTGTGTCGAAAGCCTTCTGGAAATCTAAAAATATGGAACCAATTTGACATCCCCTGTCGATAGCACTCATTGCTTCATGAGTGTAAAGAGCTAGTTGTGTTTCACAAGAACGATGTTTTCTGAATCCGTGCTGACTGTGTGTCAATAAATCCTTTTCTTCTAGGTAATTCATTATGTTCGAACATAGTATATGTTCCAAAACCCTACTGCAAAACGGCGTTAGTGATACGGGCCTGCAATTCAGCCGATTACTCCCATTTACCTTTTTGGGTGTTGGTGTGACTTGAGCAATTTTCCAGTCTATAGGTACGGATCTTTCTGTGAGCGAGTGGTTGTATATAATTACTAAATATGGAGCTATTGTCATTGTATCAGCATACTCTGAAAGGAACCTGACTGGTATACAGTCTGGACCGGAGGCCTTGCCTTTATTAAGTGATTTAAGCTGCTTTGCTACACCGAGCATATCTACTTCTATGTTTCTCATGTTGGCAGTTGTTTTTGAATGGAATTCAGGAATATTTACTTCATCGTCTTTGCTGCAGGAGTTTAGGAAAACCGTGTTTAATAACTCTGCTTTAGTGGCACTGTCATCAGTGACTTCACCGTTGCTATCACGCAGTGAAGGTATTGATTGCGTCTTGCCACTGGAGTGCTTTATGTATGACCAGAATCTCTTTGGGTTTTCTGCCAGATTCTGAGACAGAGTTTCGTTGTGGAAATTATTATAAGCATCTCGCATTGAAGTACGCGCTGTCTTTCGGACTTCTACAAAACTTTCCCAGTCTCGGAGATTTTGCGTTATTTTAAATTTGGCATGCTTTTTTCGTTGCTTCTGAAACAGCGATCTGACCTGTTTTGTGTACCATGGGGGATCAGTACCATCACTTACTATTTTATGAGGTACATATCTCTCAATTGCGGTCGATAATATCTCTTTGAAATCATTCCACATCTTTTTTATGCCTACATTAACAGAACGGAAGGAGTGTAGACTGTCTCTTAAAAAGGCGTTAAGAGCATTTTATCAGCTTTTTTAAATAGATGTACTTTGTGTTTCTTTTTGATGGTTGTGGGTGTTACGGTATTCAGCCTAGCAGCAACTGCCTTGTAGCCGCTCATCCCTGTATCCGTCACGATACTTCCTATTTGTCCAGGATTATTTGTTGCTAAGAGCTCAATAATGCTTTCGCAACCATTTACATTTCGAGTGGGATCATGAACTAATTGTTTAAAATAGTTTTCTGAGAAAGCATTCAGTACAATTTCGGACGACGTTTTATGCCCACCTCCAGCTTTAAATGTATACAGGGTGGTTCATTGATCGTGACCGGGCCAATTATGTCACGAAGTAAGCGTCAAACGAAAAAACTACATAGAACGAAACTTGTCTAGCTTGAAGGGGGGAACCAGATGGCGCTATGTTTGGCCCACTAGACTAGAAGATTACTGCAAATTAATATGCAATCGAACTTATGGCCTTTACATAGAACGCCTACAGGTTCTGCGTAGTCTGTCTAATAACACTTTATTTTATTCACTGAAAAGCTTCTTGTAATATGTGAAAAATACAGACAGGATCATTTTTGCGTAATATTTCAAGTAATAAATCCTCTCCCGTCTGTTCCCAACATAATCCGCAAAAGTGGCTTGTTATAATTCATTTGCGTCCGTTATGCACCAAATTTTTATTCTCTATGTCTACTCATATGTACCTCCTGGTATATATCTGCTGCACGTCTGTTGTATGCACTTTATCTACATCTCTGATACAAGGGTCATTGCATAAGTCATGGTAACTACGGTATATCGTGCGAACATGTGGGATCACCGTAATCGTAGTAAATAAATTCGAAAGCTCGCGGCAAACAGTATCGAAATCGACCGACAGACTGCGACCGCATGCAAGGACGGCTCTATACCAATTCCTGAAACCTTAAGTGTCAGCTGGGTCATGTTAGGATGCGTACGTGAAAATTCCCTTCCTCGCTGGCAGAAATGCTACTCACTGTCACGTAGAACTACGAGCAGCTGTGGATGATAGGACATTACCCACGAAGGCTGTGCTCATTCTAGGGTATGGCAGCCACGTTACTGTCACTCTGAGCCGCAGTGTCACCTGTTAGGGACGGCCCCACTGTCAGAGCCAAATACTACCGCAACTTCTTGCTGTGCCATCGGCGAAAACGATCGCCACTGCTGGATAATTCCGTCATACTCCATAATAATGCTACAACACTTGCAGCATTCATCAACAGCTGTGTACAACGGTGGGGTTGAGAAATCCTCCCCCATCTGCCCTAGCCAGCAGACCTTAGTACCATTGTGTGGGAGGCACTTTGTAAACGGAGCAGATATCCTCACAGCGTTTCCTCGAGAAGTGGCACACACCGATGGCAATGCCAATGGTATTCAACGTCTTCCCCCATCATTGGCAACACTGTTTGAATCCACTAGCTGACTATTTTGAAGGACAGTAGTTTATTTCGACAATATTATGAAAAGGAAAGTTGATACTGACCAAATGCTGAGTCGCAGATAGGCACAACAAAAAGACTGTCACAATATAAACATTCGGTCAACAAGGCCTTTGTCGAAAATAGACGATCGACACAATACACACATTCGGTCAACAAGGCCTTTGTCGAAAATAAACGATCGACACACACACACACACACGAAAAATGTTGAATGTTCAAATGTGTGTGAATTCCTAAGGGACTAAACTGCTTAGGTCATCGGTCCCTAGACTTACACACAACTTAAACTAAAGCTTATGCTAAGAACAACACACACACACACACACACACACACACACACACATGCCCGAGAGGAGGACTCTAACCTCAGGCGGGAAGGGCCGTGCAGTCCGTGACGTGACGCCTCAAACCGCACGGCCAATTCGCGCGGCACACACACACACACACACACACACACACACACACACACGCAAACTCAACTTACACATCCATTACTGCAGTCATATGTGTGTAAGTTGCGTGCGTGCGTGCGTGTGTGTGTGTGTGTGTGTGTGTGTGTGTGTGTGTCCGTCGTATATTTTCGACAAAGGCCTTGGTGGCCGAAAGTTTATATTGTGACAGTCCTTTTGTTGTGCCTATCTGCGACTCAGCATCTCCGCTATATGGTGAGTAGTAACTTTCCTTTTCACAATATTGTTACATTCCATCCTGAATTTTTCAGTAGTTGATTTTGATTCATTTTTGTTCCATTTATATTCGCACATCATAAATTTACACAGAGTTCCTACGCGTGTGTTTCCTTTCAGTTTTTGCCAGGACCTCCTGTATTGGAACTCTATTTTGTGATGGCATACACAGTGCCTTACCGGTTCACTACACATCGTGGAGTAACCATGTTGTCTCATTATCGCAAGATATACCATACTTGTCATAGGTTATAGAATGACTTTCGTATGTACCTTCTCTCTGTACGTACCTTCTCCACGTCGTTGGCGCTGAAGCAGAAGACCATCGGCGGCTTCCCCGGGAGGCCCACCAGCTTGGCGATGTCTCCGTACTGTTGGCGCATCTGGAACATCATCTCGGCCATGTCGGTCGTCTTGTAGTCTCCTGCAAATAAACGAGCAAAATCAGAAAGCTAAGTTTTTTTAGTATACTTTAAAATTCAGACTGGGTAATCAGATTCGACGGTAAACAACATATACAGGGCTATTACAAATGATTGAAGCGATTTCATAAATTCACTGTAGCTCCATTCATTGACATATGGTCACGACACACTACAGATACGGAGAAAAACTCATAAAGTTTTGTTCGGCTGAAGCCGCACTTCAGATTTCTGCCGCCAGAGCGCTCGAGAGCGCAGTGAGACAAAATGACGACAGGAGCCGAGAAAGCGTATGTCGTGCTTGAAATACACTCACATCAGTCAGTCATAACAGTGCAACGACACTTCAGGACGAAGTTCAACAAAGATCCACCAACTGATAACTCCATTCGGCGATGGTATGCGCAGTTTAAAGCTTCTGGATGCCTCTCTAAGGGGAAATCAACGGGGCGGCCTGCAGTGAGTGAAGAAACGGTTGAACGCGTGCGGGCAAGTTTCACGCGTAGCCCGCGGAAGTCGACGAATAAAGCATGCAGGGAGCTAAACGTACAACAGCCGACGGTTTGGAAAATCTTACGGAAAAGGCTAAAGCAGAAGCCTTACCGTTTACAATTGCTACAAGCCCTGACACCCGATGACAAAGTCAAACGCTTTGAATTTTCGGCGCGGTTGCAACAGTTCATGGAAGAGGATGCGTTCAGTGCGAAATTTGTTTTCAGTGATGAAGCAACATTTTTTCTTAATGGTGAAGTGAACAGACACAATGTGCGAATCTGGGCGGCAGAGAATCCTCACGCATTCGTGCAGCAAATCCGCAATTCACCAAAAGTTAACGTGTTTTGTGCAATCTCACGGTTTAAAGTTTACGGCCCCTTTTTCTTCTGCGAAAAAACCGTTACAGGACACGTGTATCTGGACATGCTGGAAAATTGGCTCATGCCACAACTGGAGACCGTCAGCGCCGACTTCACCTTTCAACAGGATGGTGCTCCACCGCACTTCCATCATGATGTTCGGCATTTCTTAAACAGGAGGTTGGAAAACCGATGGATCGGTCGTGGTGGAGATAATGATCAGCAGTTCATGTCATGGCCTCCACGCTCTCCCGACTTAAACCCATGCGATTTCTTTCTGTGAGGTTATGTGAAAGATTCAGTGTTTAAACCTCCTCTACCAAGAAACGTGCCAGAACTGCGAGCTCGCATCAACGATGCTTTCGAACTCATTGATGGGGACATGCTGCGCCGAGTGTGGGAGGAACTTGATTATCGGCTTGATGTCTGCCGAATCACTAAAGGGGCACATATCGAACATTTGTGAATGCTTAAAAAAACTTTTTGAGTTTTTGTATGTGTGTGCAAAGCATTGTGAAAATATCTCAAATAATAAAGTTATTGTAGAGCTGTGAAATCGCTTCAATCATTTGTAATAACCCTGGGCGGTATTCAGTCACACTACAAGAGTTCAACTGGGTAGGTGCACGGTTGCTGCCGCGTGGATTGTGACGTCATTAGCCGCCGCAACGGAATCGATATTAAGACATGTGCTAAAATTCAGAGGCAACGAAGTCAGAAACCGTTGTTGCAGTGTAAACACGCAATGTAGTTTTCTTCCTGCATCTAAGAATCCGTTTGCAGAAGCCATTTTTGCAAGTTATTTGATGTGGAAAACCGCACTCCATGTCAACCTCTGTAAGTTCCCCCTGCTTGCAAAAGTAGCTTCGGCAAGTTAGTGAAAACAGTCGCTGCGAGTTCTTACCGCACATGCCAATTGCTGGAAGCTTTTGTCAAACTCGCGGAATTTAATCCCGGTAAGACAAAGTCAGTGTGGAGAAGGAGAATGGCACGAAGACAGATGAACCAAAACAAATGTACAGTGGGAACCCATAAGTATGCACACTACTGGCCATTAAAATTGCTACGCCAAGAAGAAATGCAGATGATAAACAGGTTTCATTGGACAAATATATTATACTAGAACTGAAATGTGATTACATTTTCACGCAATTTGGGTGCATAGATTCTGAGAAATCACTACCCAGAACAACCACCTCTGGCCGTAATAACGGCCTTGATACGCCTGAGCATTGAGTCAAACAGAGCTTGGATGGTGTCTACAGGTACAGCTGCCCATGCTGCTTCAACACGATACCACAGTTCATCAAGAGTAGTGAATAGCGTATTGTGACGAGCAAGTTGCTCGGCCACCACTGACCAGACGTTTTCAATTGGTGAGAGATCTGGAGCATGTGCTGGCCAGGTCAGCAGTCGAACATTTTCTGTATCCAGAAAGGCCCGTACAGGACGTACAACATGCGGTCGTGCATTATCCTGATGAAATGTAGGGTTTCGCAGGGATCGAATGAAGGGTTGAGCCACGGGTCGTAACACATCTGAAATGTAACGTCCATTGTTCAAAGTGCCGTCAATGCGAACAAGAGGTGACCGAGACGTGAAACCAATGGCACCCCATACCATCACGCCGGGTGATGAGCCAGTATGGCGATGACGAATACACGCTTCCAATGTACGTTCACAGCGATGTCGCCAAACACGGATGCGACCATCATGATGCTGTAAGCCGAACCTGGATTCATCCCAAAAATGACGTTTTGCCGTTTTTTTCCGATCTCACGAGACCGAGTGAGGTGGCGCAGTGGTTAGCACACTGGACTAGCATTCGGGGGGGACGACGGTTCAATTCCGCGTCCGGCCATCCTGATTTAGGTTTTCCGTGATCTCCCTAAATCGCTTCAGGCAAATGCCAGGATGGTTCCTTTGAAAGGGCACGGCCGACTTCCTTCCCTATCCTTCCATAATCCGATGTGACCGATGACCTCGCTGTCTGGTCTCCTCCCCCACAACAACCAACAACCGACCTCACGACGCGTCTCTGGTGGAAACACTTATGCAAGTACCTGCAGCAAGTTGCTGAAAATAACTTGCCCAAGTGACTTACAGAAGTAAACTTGCACAAGTTTCTGCTCTAATGTAAGCACCTCAGCAAGTCCTTTGCATGACTTACTAGCGGAAGTTACTTGATAATAGACACGCGTCGTAATGATGGTGCAGCCTGTCATTAAAAAAAAGTCGTGTGACTAGGGCCTCCCGTCGGGTAGACCGTTCGCCGGGTGTAAGTCTTTCGATATGACGCCACTTCGGCGACCTGCGCGTCGATGGGGATGAAATGTTGATGATTAGGACAACACAACGCCCAGTCCCTGAGTGGAGAAAATCTCCCACCCAGCCGGGAAGCGAACGCGGGCTCTTAGGATTGACACTCTGTCGCGCTGACCACTTTTTTTTTCTTTTTTTTTTTGTGAGGTGATTGCGAACGTCACATTACATCCGTTCAAGTTCGTTGTTGATCATTTCACTCAGTTTTTTATTACAGAGGCCACC
Source organism: Schistocerca nitens (assembly GCF_023898315.1). Taxonomy (NCBI): domain Eukaryota; kingdom Metazoa; phylum Arthropoda; class Insecta; order Orthoptera; family Acrididae; genus Schistocerca; species Schistocerca nitens. The sequence goes on along the minus strand of NC_064618.1, from coordinate 641,988,376 downwards.
CAGCTCTCTGACCGAACACGCTGAGCTACCGTGCCTAAAATCTCATTTTGGTCGCTTTTGTTCGTAGCGTGTTTTTTTTTTAATCTCATTTTGGTCGCTTTTGTTCGTTGCGTGGTATTTTTTTTTCTCTTAACCTCATTTTGGTCGCATTTGTTCGTTGCATCTCCTCTGGGTAGACGTCGTAAGACATTCATTTAAGTTCGTTGTTGATCGATTAACTCAGTTTCTTTATTACAGAAGGCAGCTAACCCTCTGACCGAACACGTTGAGCTACCGTGCCGGCAACGACCACTCAGCTACAGGGGACGGACTGCAGCCTGTGATGAGAGCACCGGTTGGCTTTATTTTTCACCACAGCGTTAACAGGATCAGCATAAGAAAGTAACTGTCGTCTAGTTGTTTGCAGGGCTGCTACCATAGCAAAAGACATTCAAAGAACGCTCTTGGTCGCGCCTATGTTCCGTCGATCGTTGTCAAATCTCTCCTGCTACGAGTACTATATTCAGCTGCAGACGACGCTTGCGGCCAGTAACCTAAACGTTTGTGCTCGGTTTCTTTGTGTGATTTGTTTCTCTGAGCTGCGAGTTCATTTTGTGCTGCAGAATATCTGAAACTTGCAGTGTGGTTGCTAAACTAAAAGTTCAGCGATCTCTCTATTTCTTGTGTGGTCAGACACGTGAGTCTGTGTGCTCGGTGGGGGAATATTTCGAGAAGGAGAGAGACAATGGTGCCACTTTATATTGGCTCTAATGAAGGTAGTCGAAACAACTGCAGACGCTTGTTTGTAAGGAAAAATAATGTGTATACCTGGAAGGGACTGGTTCGTCTAAGCTACGGACATCCGATAAAAAGAGGAGGACAGAACAACAAGTAACGAACTGTGACTCATGACTTCAAGTTGCTGTTCGACGCACGCGAATGGATATTACGAGAGAAAAGAACATCCACCTATAAAAAAGAAACGTGCGTTACCCTTCGCTAGGGACCACGGCTTCTTTGTTAATGGAGTCACAGCTGACAGTTTTCGGTACAAAGAAATTAAATGAACTGAAAATTATGACTGAGAGCGGATATATCGTAGCGTGACGTTGTCGAGTTTGTTGAAGTGCCGTTTGAAGAAGTTCCGTGGCTCGGAGAATTCTGGATAAACGGCAGTCAACGAGTAACAAACGGCAATCAAGCCGTCAGAAAAGACTGGACAAATATTGTTGTATATGGAAGTTCTATTGTTCCCGTTGAAAAGGACACAAGCATTTTTATGGTCTTACATTCTGGAACTTGGTATGGTTTCGTACCCAACTTTCTCCTCGTTTACAAATCGAGAACAACAGGCGACGTCCACGAGGAGATGAACTACGACAGTTTTTCTGAAATGGTTCAAGGAGCAAATATTGGGGAACTTAAATTCGGCTTCTATCGCTGTAATGGATAATGCCCCACACCATTCAGTTATTAAAGACAAACCTTCGACAGCAGCAACGAAAAAAGCCGACATTGCTGAATGCTTAAAACGTCACAACGTGGAAGTTCAGGAGCATTCACGTAAGGTGGAGCTCATGGAACTAGTAAAAAAAAAACAGGCCACAGTTTCAAAATACGTTGTTGACGAGGTGGCTATAGCATACGGCCACAGGGTTCTTAGGTGTCCACCATACCACTTCCACTTCAACGTCATAGAAATGATTTGGGCTCAGATCAAACATTAAGTGGCAACATATAACAAAAGTTTCACTGTGGCAAAAATTCAGAAACTGTTAGAGGAAGCAGCGGTGCAAATAACGCCAGAGTAGTGGAGTGATGTTCCCAGAATGAAATTTTCACTCTGCAGCAGGGTGTACGCTGATATGAAACTTCTTGGCAGGTTAAAACTATGTGCTAGGCCGAGCCTCGAACTCGGAACTGTTGCCTTTCACGGGCAAGTGCTCTACCGACTGAGATAACCAAGCACAGCATGCAACCCGCCCTCACAGTCTAGCTTCCGCCAGTTTCTCGTCTCCTACCTTCCATTCTGAGTATTGTAAAAGACAGTGCACTTCCTGCTGCTTTAGTTGAGACGTACAGATAATAGAGGAACATGGTATCATTTTATACATAGGAGCCTGTTCGTTAAGCGACAGGGATATTACGATCCTGAAATGAAATATCCTTCTGCTCTCAGTTTTAAATAAAATTTCGATACCTTATCTACATTTCATTCAGTGCAATGTATGAGCTAAAATCAAAAATGCCGAAAGTTTACGCAATGCGTTTGTGCCTCAGCAGTTTAAAATTTCGTGCAGTGTTTCCTTTAATTTGATGCGGAACAATAACGATGGCATATAAAAAAACCAATTCAGTTCTTTATCGACTGTAAAACATCAAAAATTAGTTTTTGCATCTAATAGTTTCCGAAAATTGGGCTGTCAGCCGGATCGCGGTCACTGAGCACAGGCACCAGCATTCGGCAGTGCAGCCGTAACGAACACGGAAAGCAAAGGACACGCCTATAGCAACGAAAGGGTTGAAGGTAGTTTCCCCCGCAAATGCCGGGCTGGTCCCCGACTTCCATCTCAGAAAATGCGTTATGCAAACATTTAAAATGGGATCAGACACAGAGCGAAGTTTACTCAATTCACAGACAGGTGGCACACACAACATTCTTCCCTTAAGAAACTGACGACTACAGCGACAGGAAGATAAGTACAATAAATTTGCCAAAACTTGAGTACAATGAAGCCTGTCCTAGACAAGGTAAATGCGAACGACCAAAATAAGAAGCTAGTCTTGCCATATCTAATTTACAGAAAAATCGGGACTTAGGACTGGTGGTTTAAAAAATCGGTGGGACAAGGAGCTAAAAGTTGGGAGGTAAAAAAATACAATACGTAAATTGAAAATCTACATCTACATGGATACTTTGCAAATCACATCTAAGTGCGTGGCAGAGAGTTCATCGAACCACCTTCACAGTTCTCTATTATTCCAATCTCGTATAGCGCGCGGAAAGAATGAACACCTATATCTTTCCGTACGAGCTCTGATTTACATTATTTTATTGTGGTGATCGTTCCTCCCTATGTAGGTCGGTGTCAAAAAAATATTTTCGAATTCGGGGGAGAAAGTTGGTGACTCGAATTTCGTGAGAAGATTCCGTCGCAACGAAAAACGCCTTTCTTTTAATGATGTCCAGCCCAAATCCTGTATCATTTCTGTGACACTCTCTCCCATATTTCGCAATAATACAAAATGTGCTGCCTTTCTTTGAACTTTTTCGATGTACTCCGTCAGTCCAATCTGGTAAGGATCCCACACCGCGCAGCAGTATTCTAAAAAGAGGACGGACAAGTGTAGTGTAGGCAGTCTCCTTAGTAGATCTGTTACATTTTGTCCGCCCCCGGTAGCTGAATGGTCAGCGTGACGGATTGTCAATCCTCTGTGCCCGAGTTCGATTCCCGGCTGGGTCGGGGAATTTTCTCCGCCTAGGGACTGGGTGTTGTGCTGTCCTCATCATCATCCTATCATCCTCATCGGCTGCAAGTCGCCGAAGTGGCGTCAAATTGAAAGACCGGCACCCGGCGAACGGTCTGCCCGATGGGGGGCCCTAGCCATACGATTAAATAAATAAATAAAAATGTTACAGTTTCTAAGTGTCCTGTCAATAAAACGCAGTCTTTGGTTAGCCTTCCCCACAACATTTTCTATGTGTTCCTTCCAAATTAAGTTGTTCGTATTTGTAATACCTAGGTATATAGTTGAATTTACGGCTTTTAGATTAGACTGATTTATCGTGAAACCGAAGTTTAACGAGTTCCTTTTAGCACTCGTGTGGATGACTTCACACTTTTCGTTATTTAGGGTCAATTGCCACTTTTTGCACCATTCAGATATCTTTTCTAAATCGTTTTGAAAATCATTATATAACTATTTTCTTTGTACATTAGTAAAACTAACTACTGTTCTATTCAGCAATAATACCATCTTCAACCTGGTAATAAGAAATTACCGACATGCTTCAGTACACAAGCCAAAAACCTCATTAACACGACAACACGTCTGAATTTCTGACAGCATCCGAAAAGTCTATTACATTCTAAGACAAAAAAAAGAACAACTCACCACAAAGAAATTATCCAAATAGAACGAAAATCGGTACATGTGATGTACATTTACAGCCAAACAAATAATCATACTTTCAGAAAACCGATATTATTTATTCAAGAGAAAGAGCGGCACGAACTGAACAAGTGAATAACACAGTTGTCCACCTCCAGGCCTGGCTGTGTCCCTTATGGAAGCAGTTATTCGGCTTGGAACTGATGCTTTGAATAGTTGGATGTCTTCCTGAGGAACATCGTCCCATTGTCTATTCCATTTGCGCATTAGATCGTCAAAATTCGGAGATGGTGAGCAGTCCTGCCCATAACACTCCAAACGTTGTCAAACTACGGAGAGATCCTGCTACCTAGCTGGCCAAAGTATGGTTTGGCAAGCGCTAACACAAACGTTATCTTGCTGAAATGTAAGCCCAGGATCGCTTGCCATGAACGGCAACAAAACGGAGAATACGATATCGTCGACGTACAGCTATGCTGTGAGGGTGCCGCAGATGGCAACCATACGGGTTCTGCTATGAAAAGAAATGGCGCCCCAAACCCTCACTGCTTGTTGTCGGCCCGTATGGGGGCGGCAGTCAGGTTGGTACCCACCGCTGTCCAGGGCGTCTCCAGACACTGTCACTAGTCATCAGAGCGCAGTTCGAAACGGGACTCATCACTGGAGACAGTTCTACTCCAGTCAATGAGATTCCAGGCCGAAGGTGTGTCTGGAGACCCGCCAGACAGGGGTGTGATACCAACCTGACTGTCGCCCAGCCCCCATAAGGCCCGCCAACAAGGAGTGATGGTTTGGGGCGCCATTCCTTTTCATAGCAGAATCCCTTTGGTTGCCATCCACGGCACCTTTACAGTCTAGCGGTACGTCGACGATACTATGCACCCCGTTTTCTTGCTCTTTCTAGCAAATCATCCTGATTTTGCATATCAGAAAAATAATGCCCACCTGCACGTGGTGAGAGTTTCTAATGCTTGTCTTCGTGCTTGGCGAGCGCTAACTTGGCCAGCAACGTCGCCTGATCTCTCCCTGATTGAGAACGTTTGGGGAATTATTTGCAGAGCCCTCCATCCGGCACGGAATTTCGACTATCCAATGCGACAAATGGACAGAATTTGGCACGATATCCCTCAGGAGGACATCCAACAACTCGATCAACCAACGCCAATCCGAATAACTGCTTGCATAAGGGCCAGAGGACGATCAATGCGTTTGTGAAGCTCTCTCTCGTGAATATACGTCCAGTTTTCCTGAAATTGTAATCATCTGTTTATTCGTACATGTACATCACATGTTACGGTTTTTTATGTTTTTAGGGTGTATTGTGGCCGAGCGGTTCTAGGCGCTTCAGTCTGGAACCGCGTGACCGCTACGGTCCCTGGTTCGAATCCTGCCTCGGGCATACATGTGTGTGATATCCTTAGGTTAGTTAGGTTTACGTAGTTCTAAGTTCTAGGGGACTGATGACCTCAGATGTTAAGTCCCATAATGCTCAGAGCGATTTGAACCATTTTAGGGTGTATTAAACAAACAACTGAGAACAACTCAGGTCACTGGCTTATGAAAAGCTCATGCGTGGTATAATAATAAACATGTAATTTCATCATTCATGTTGTTACAAACCCATACTAACTCTCACGTCCGCAGCTGCCAACGAGCCTCAAAATATTACATTATTTCATTACAACAATTTGTAGTTACTCGTATAAGACAGAAGAAAAGGAAGTTTTCATATTAACTGTATGCCAAAACATTCTCCGCTTCGTGTGCTATCACGTTACGATATTTCAAACTGTATGCGTGGTATAAGGGATGTTCTGAATATTTCATATTCACTCTATCGTTTCCGCACAAGAGTTGAAGTGAATGCACTACATACAATCTGTTTTCTCTATATTAGAGATACATACATATCCCGTCTCAAGTTTAAGAAACAATTCAATATGTTAGCTACATTTTGTACCTATCCGTGTAAGACCTAATATGCCCCAAATTCAAACTCTCAGCAGCCTGTATTTTTCCCTACAAGCTATTAGAATTTCATATAACACCCTACCTAACCTCAAAAATTGCAGTAACTATGACCAGTAATGAAATGATAGGCACTTCGCTGATAAGCTGACGAATAAGGCTGTGAGATGCGGGAGAATCGAATATTTTTTGCTGAATAGTTTCTTCAAAATAGTTTGGGAAACATTGTTGAACAACTAGCGTGTGCACGCCTCCTTTCTAACAGTGAAGGGAGTAGGCCACTGGCAGCGCTGATGCAGGCACAGAATGTTTCATTCACAACGAATGAAGCGTACATCTCAGTGGGTGACAGAAAAGCAAAGCAACCGCCCCTTAGAAGAGATGGGTCGACTCGTCCGGCAATGAGGACAAGAATTAGTTTCTGCACAAGGGCCAAGTCATTTTGCACAAGCTCTAATGCAATATTCTTTGAATGGCCAATAACGCATATTGTGGCCAGAAGCACAATGGATGATACCAAGGGGATGCTCTACTTACCACTCCCCACCTCACTCTCGCAGGCATCAGAATACATTACTGTATTCTCAGAATTTCAGCAGTCTCATTGTGTCTGATTGACTCTAGCACACTACCCTGATTTTCTTCATCTTCATAGAAATCCTTTAAACTGTATACAAAGTCACTGTAAGATTTTTGGTTTGATATGTCTTTCACTTTTAATCCAACAGAGCCACAGCTTTTATAAGCTTCCATAAATAGTTGTCTTAAACATTTATCTTCTCGTTGGTAAAACGATGTGCCACTGATCATTATAAACTCCTATGTTTATGTTTTATTTATTTTCTGCCCCATTACTAGTTGCAATCTGATGGGGCCTATCTAGGGAAGGTTACGATATTACAGAGACTTATTGTGAGAGCAGTAATCTGGCCTGTTTTCATATACTGGTCTGTTTTCACGTTGACTGTTCAAGTACTACTGAAAATTCATTGTTTTGATGACTTGCACAGTTCCTGTGAAAGGTCTTCATAAATAATATGAACAGTGTTCAGTAAACTTTGCCTTTTACTAGCATTCATAGTAAATAGCCTTTTTCTTGTGGGCTTTGCCCACATACGCATCAACACATGTATTGCACACATCTCCTCTTCTCTCTTCCACCTCACCCTCCCACATCTGTCTGTGCATCTTCTCCTCACTTCTTTGTCTCTTCATCCCCTCCTCCCCATCTCTCTGTCCATCACCTCCGTCGCCTCTGTCTGACCATATTTTCCTCACCCTCTCTGTCCATCTCCTCCTTCTCCTCTCTCTCTGTCCATCTCCTTTTCCTCTCGCTGTGGCCATCTCCTCCCCCTGTCTTTCCATGTATTCCTCCATCCTCTCCCTCCATCCATCTCCTCATCCTTCATCTTTCTGTCCATCTTCTTCTCCCTTAGTCTCTGACCATCTCTTTCTCCTCCTCTCTTCCTATCCATTTCCTCCCACCCTGTCAACATCCTCTTGCCCCCTCTCTGTAAGTACCATTTCCTGCTCCACACTCTCTCAATCCATCTCTTCCTCCCCCTCTTTCTGTCCCTGCCCCCCCTTTACCCATCCCTCTCTCCACTCCCTCCTTCCTCCTCTGTCCCTATCCATTCCCTCCAGCAACCTCTCCATTCATCTCTCCCTCTACTCGTATCCACATTCCACCAGCTATATCCATCCACATGTGTTGGCCCTAAGAAAGTAGACTGATACTACTCCAACATGCCACATGTGACATGTAGGGCAGCATACATGTCAAGAGCTTGAAAACCATTACTTCCTCTGATATGGAGGCTGCCCTGCAAAGCATACTTACGTGGCAGGCTGATACTACACCAGCATAGCATGTCCATCTTGCATGGCAGCCTATAAGTTAGGATCTGGAAAACTGTATCTTGCCCTTGACATGCTGCCCTGTAAACTGGTCGCCATGATAGACAACAAGCTTGTCAAGTATGGCAGCCTGTGGGGCAGGGGATGAAAAAACAATTTTTGCTTTATCTCAGATCCATTGAGTCCTGGGTTATGAGCCCCAGAGTTCTGATATTTGAGACGTCTGCTGTTTGCACGCCAAATTTGGGTGAACTCTATCCAGGGATTTAGGAAGAGATGCTGGACACGTTGCCTTATTTGTGTGCTAGCCTTTTCCCTGTGGCTTTGTCTGTGACACTGATGTTGCATATATAATGCACACATCTTTCGGTCTATCTCTTCCTCCCCCCTCTCTGGCTATCTATTGTCCATCTCCTTCTCCCACCTCTCAACCACTCTCCTCTTCCCTCCACTCTTCCAGTCCATCTCTTTCTCCCCTTCCTCTGTCCATATTGTAGTCCCCACTCTCTGTCCATCTCCTCCACCCCTCTCTCTCTCTCTCTGCCCATCTCCTACTCTTCCTTTATCTTTATATCTACTCTTGTTCCACTCTTCCAACCCATCCCCTCATGGTCACCTCTCTCGTTTTCCATCCACTCCTGTCCCCTCTCTATGTCCAAACCCTCATCCATTTATCTTAACCCTCCCAGGCAGGCCCATCCTCATGTGTAGCCCCTGCAAAAGAAGTTGATGAAACAGGCTGGTTCTAGTCCCACAATATGTCTCTCATGCAGCACAGCCTATATGCTGAGGCCTTGGAAACACTTTTTGTCCCATGCTGTGCAGGCAACGATGCAAAGCAGGTCAACAAACCATGGAAATACTACTCCAACACTGACTTGCCTGTTGCACTGGGCAACCTACATATCAGCATTGGAAACAGATTTATAACCCCTGACATGTAGGCTTCCCTGCAGGGCATGTCATAAGGCAGTTGAACATTATTCCCACACACCACACTTGTTGTGCAGGTCAACTGATAAAGATGGAGCTCAAAAACCCACATCTGTATAACCATACATATTAGAACTTTATAAACCCTCCTATGTTGGTCCTCCTGGGCCAAGGAGTTTGTGTGCCATATTTGGTCCACTGCAGTACAGGACATGCAAGGAGTTCTGAGACATACAAACAAAATGGGGCATATATATTTTTCTATCTCTTTATGGGTTCCAAGTCTCTCACCTGACATTGATCACTCCCCTCATCCCTAATTCGATGTTATTTGGAGAACTCCTCTGGAGCATAGAAAACTCGTTTTAAAAATGTCTTGAAGCATTTGAGTTTAGCTGGTCTAGGACGTGTTTATGCATATGTTGTACGATCTGCAAAAGCATCAGCTATCTGGCCACCTCTGATGCTACTCATCTGCATCGATCTCTGCACACAACCTTTTGATAGTTCATACCTAGTTCCATCTTCCCCTGATACATGCATGAATTGTGCATGATGATGAGTGTCTGTAAATCTCTGTACAAGCTTTAATTTCCCCGAGTTTCCAACTGTGGTCATTTAACGGGGTGTTAAATGCGGGAAAGAAATATGTAGCCAGACTTTTCTTGGCATATAAGCTCTCATACTTTCAATACATGGCGTCCAAGGAGGAATTGTCATTATTCAGGGATACGGCAGAAATGATCATTCACAGTAAAAAGCAAGGGCACTAAAGAGCATGCCTTAAGAGGTATAGGTTCATCTTTGCTACTATGAAACACACCTCTTCGTTTGAAAAAGTTCTCATAGTTCTTAAGGTATGCGTTTTATCGCCCAAGTTTATTGGACTTTTTTGCTTCTGGTGGTCGTTCCTGACATATCACTAAATACTGACAATTTCACATGGAAGATCTTACGTTATTGTGTCTGTCACTGGAGCTTCATGAGCACCTACATAGTGCTCTAAAAATCACAAGTGAACTAGGTCTTTCCGATTTTCTGTATAAATCCTCCTCCTAAGGGTCGCAGGCTGACAATCGGTGCCCAAGAAACGCTTTAATAGGTGTTCCGTAAGCCACCTCTTTAGTTGATCAATTACATTTCTATAGTATTCTTCTAAGGTTTCTCAGACAGTTCTGGTGCCGAGTAAACCGCTGATAACGTCATCATGATGATCTTGACTGTTGACCCTGATGAAAACTTCCTTAATTTGACTCTTATGTAATTTGACTCCTATGTAACTGCGCTCTCATCCTTGAGCCCCTCCATCTTTCCCCCTTCTGTTCAGTTATTTGATGGGCATTGTGCTTTTTCGGTAAATAGGTAGAGTGCTTGAGGGCTCCGCTGTCCTAACTATCGTTGTGCAAGCAGTGCCAGCGTCTGTCGACCACCAGCATTACCGGCAGTAGCAGCAAGCAGTCTAGATCCCCACTGTTGAAAAAAAGACATTTTGAGCAGCAATAGGCAGCCAGTAAGTATTTGTTAACTATTGATATTGGCGAGCGGGTATTTTCCCAATATATTTGGGATGTTTTCGCTATTATAATTGTTTATATTCGCTTTTCAGTACCCAATTGCAATCAGATATTGATATCGTTGCTTTTATGATTGTTTGTAATTGTTTTTCAGCACCGAATCGCAGTGCTGATAAATCTCTTCCAGCAGCACAGCGTAAGAGCGACCTACATTGCCCGCGAAACAGCTTATGTTGAGAAGGCTACGGCTCCACCGGCGAGCTAACTCTTGCACCACCCCACAGCGGTGTATGCATGTAGTTGATGGAATTAATTAATAGTTCACTATGTTCGTCCATGTGTCGTGATGCAATTAACGTGGTGTGTATATTTATAGCAGCAGTTCCAAGATGCAGTGATGTGTGGGATGGGTAGTTGAAAAAATAATTACTAGTGTGTAGTGGACTAACCGATTAATAACACAATGTGAGTGCAACAGTAGCAGCATTATTATTATCTGGTGTTCTCCCCCGCAATTGTGTCAGGTTGCAGACTGTCTGTATGGCTGCCTGTTCAACAATAGTTGTAAGGTGTCAAGCAAATCCAACACCTTCCATGAAAACCCTGACATGATAGAAAATCCGGCAATATGCCACATAGCTCCGAATAAATCCTGACATTAAATTAACCAAATTAATACGATCAACGAGTGAGCAAATGGAATACCACAGACTAACACAAGAACGCCTAAATGCATGTCATACCTTCCCACCATGGGGAGAAATGAGAACAGAAGCCAAGAGCAAAGCCGTGTAGGCTAGGAGGCCCTACGATAAAGGACACCCACATCGCCCGCCGACTGCCAAGAACAGCCCCCAGCCCATGTTAAAAGATAGAGCCCTCCAGAAGAACAGTATAGATCTTACGATAACACTAAAAGGGCCACACCAGCTGCAAGTTTTAGCGTGAGACTATACGCATCTCTGTTACGTAGCAGACATTAAAAACATTGCCCCACCACGAAAAGTGTAACTTTTCTCATTGGATAGACAGAATTTTTGTAGGCGGAGCTTAAGGTTAACATTGAGACCCTGATTGGTCAGTTGAAAACACAGCCAGATACCTTTTTCTTAAACCAACTTCGGTAAATTGTAGTAAAGAGAAGTTAGAGAGTGAGACTATACGCTACCGAGACGGCAAGGTGTGTGGAGCTGCGCTGCCCGCCGACCCTGACGCTGCCTAACCACCGACAAGGTAATGAATGCACGCGATGTCGCATAAGAGCGCACAAGGCTTCACTCAGAACTGCAGAAGTCTCATCTTTACAGCCCCTTTTTACGTAATACTAGTGTCGATCATCAATTAAACTTCGTGGTATTCACGTTTGCTGCTGGAAGTTAAAATCTGAAATGCGATGATTTTTCTGTTATATGATTATTGAGAAGCCACATCAGCCACTGTAATTTACGACAAGTTAAATAAGTAATAAAGATAATTGAGGGTCACTGTAGACCATTTTGATAGTTTTCTCTTTTATGAAATTTAATTTAAACCCAGATTATAGATGTGATATGGCATAGGTCATACTTCGATCCATTATAGAACTTGGAAACCCATTCAGGGAATATTCGTTCACATTTATGTTGAACGCAGTTGGTTTTTATCATCCTGTATTAAAATATTTCCTTTTTTTAATAGTGCAACTTATAAACAATATTTTGTGAGTAGAATAAAAATTCCAATGGTAAACTTAACTGGTTTTTCGACGTTATTTTACCAGCTAACTAAAAATAGGAAAGCCTTGAACCCCTTCCACTAAATATAGTCAGTATTAATATTCTTTTACAGGGAGAGCAGTGAAGCTGACGCTGAAATCATTAAGTATTTGATTATATCATCGCTAGTCTCACTGAACTCTTCTGAACTCTACATGTCATGAGTGGTCTAGCGTCTCCTTGCCAGCAACAGGTCCCAGGTTCAAACTAGTCAATCCCCTAAAAAACACGCTCAGAGCGTCGTTGCGCGAAAGTGGTAGGGAGACACGACTTAGAACAAACAGACACCACGCAGAATGTTAGATAGTGCAGCAGCAGCCACGAATTAATGAGTGCTATCGTCTGGAGAGATACGGGCATTGCTATAAGATCGCCTGATACATACTCCTCCATTCCAAGATGGAATGTTTCACCAGTACTGCAATAGACAAGCAGTGCAGCATCACAAAACAATATCAAGCACCAAACACGCAGTAGTTACGTGCTCCGTGGATTATTGGTGGCCGACCGGTGTGGCCGAGCGGTTCTAGGCGCTTCAGTCTGGAACCGCGCGACCGCTACGGTCGCAGGTTCGAATCCTGCCTCGGGCATGGATGTGTGTGATGTCCTTAGGTTAGTTAGGTTTAAGTAGTTCTAAGTTCTAGGGGACTGATGACCTCAGATGTTAAGTCCCATAGTGCTCAGAGCCATTTGAACCATTTTTTTGATTATTGGTGTGTAACGTCATGATAGCGAGTCACAAAAACATCTACAAAGACCGCCTCTGCTGTACCCAGCGTCACATAGTAGCATGACTGTGTATTCTGCTGCAGTCAACTGTCTCTCCCCGATATAGAACAGGTTCGAAAATGCACTTTATTTACTTAAAAAGTACGTGTGTTGCAGTCCCCGCGTCCACACGAGACCGGCTAGCGATATAGCTGGACAAAGATTGGTATCACACAGATACAGTCTGTGCACCAATAAGCAATGAACGGCAGCCGCATTAAAACACTGCTAATATATTATTACAAGTAATCCCTGTTTCTCAAGGATGCTTCCACGAAATGGAGTGGTAATAATAAATTAACGCCGCTAAAATTGTCTTCCCATACAGTGAAGTACTCGTATAACGAAGGCTCCTCCCGAGATGTATCACAGCATATGCATCAGTCGCCCTGGGTTGGGAATCCATTTTACTTATCGCAGTAAACATGTCTCTTTTTGACCAGCAGTTCGATCTGTGATTTATAATCACCAGCCACAGAAGCTTCTTGTTGACCGTCCCGCGATCCTGTGGTGAATAAAGGACACCTCTTTCAGTAATCCTCAAGGGCCTCAGCCTGACGGTGAAACGTAACAGTCTATTTGAAATTAATTTAAACACGTAAATTTTAGCTATGAACAGTAATTTCTGACAGAGAGGTGTATGGAAATACACTCCTGGAAATTGAAATAAGAACACCGTGAATTCATTGTCCCAGGAAGGGGAAACTTTATTGACACATTCCTGGGGTCAGATACATCACATGATCACACTGACAGAACCACAGGCACATAGACACAGGCAACAGAGCATGCACAATGTCGGCACTAGTACAGTGTATATCCACCTTTCGCAGCAATGCAGGCTGCTATTCTCCCATGGAGACGATCGTAGAGATGCTGGATGTAGTCCTGTGGAACGGCTTGCCATGCCATTTCCACCTGGCGCCTAAGTTGGACCAGCGTTCGTGCTGGACGTGCAGACCACGTGAGACGACGCTTCATCCAGTCCCAAATATGCTCAATGGGGGACAGATCCGGAGATCTTGCTGGCCAGGGTAGTTGACTTACACCTTCTAGAGCACGTTGGGTGGCACGGGATACATGCGGACGTGCATTGTCCTGTTGGAACAGCAAGTTCCCTTGCCGGTCTAGGAATGGTAGAACGATGGGTTCGATGACGGTTTGGATGTACCGTGCACTATTCAGTGTCCCCTCGACGATCACCAGTGGTGTACGGCCAGTGTAGGAGATCGCTCCCCACACCGTGATGCCGGGTGTTGGCCCTGTGTGCCTCGGTCGTATGCAGTCCTGATTGTGGCGCTCACCTGCACGGCGCCAAACACGCATACGACCATCACTGACACCAAGGCAGAAGCGACTCTCATCGCTGAAGACGACACGTCTCCATTCGTCCCTCCATTCACGCCTGTCGCGACACCACTGGAGGCGGGCTGCACGATGTTGGGGCGTGAGCGGAAGAAGGACTAACGGTGTGCGGGACCGTAGCCCAGCTTCATGGAGACGGTTGCGAATGGTTCTCGCCGATACCCCAGGAGCAACAGTGTCCCTAATTTGCTGGGAAGTGGCGGTGCGGTCCCCTACGGCACTGCGTAGGATCCTACAGTCTTGGCGTGCATCCGTGCGTCGCTGCGGTCAGGTCCCAGGTCGACGGGCACGTGCACCTTCCGCCGACCACTGGCGACAACATCGATGTACTGTGGAGACCTCACGCCCCACGTGTTGAGCAATTCGGCGGTACGTCCACCCGGCCTCCCGCATGCCCACTATACGCCCTCGCTCAAAGTCCGTCAACTGCACATACGGTTCACGTCCACGCTGTCGCGGCATGCTACCAGTGTTAAAGACTGCGATGGAGCTCCGTATGCCACGGCAAACTGGCTGACACTGACGGCGGCGGTGCACAAATGCTGCGCAGCTAGCGCCATTCGACGGCCAACACCGCGGTTCCTGGTGTGTCCGCTGTGCCGTGCGTGTGATCATTGCTTGTACAGCCCTCTCGCAGTGTCCGGAGCAAGTATGGTGGGTCTGACACACCGGTGTCAATGTGTTCTTTTTTCCATTTCCAGGAGTGTATGTACTTGTGAAAAAGTTACGAAGAAAATAATTACCGAATCTTAATTACACTAATGTGCAGAAGTCTGTTAATTAGTAGGGACATTTTATATGATACGAATCCTCTGTAATTAGTCAATATAACAAGTGTATTGTTAACATTTGATACCTAAGCGTTTATACACGCTACAACTTATATAAAGACTAGAATTCACGCATGTGTTTCACATATATAAGAAACTAGGTAATCATTTAAATGTGTAATTTGTTTTAAGATGAGAGTTTTAATTGTTAATTAATGAAATAATGATTTTAAACAATGCCGAGGATTCTTCGGTATTGTTAAGAAAGTATAAATAGTTACAGCCCGGTTGGCAAAGAAGGTCAGTTTGGTTTCGGTTTTTGAGCAGTGAGCATGTAGCTGCTCCTTTTGTATTGTAAGTATTGTTTGCCTTTGTAATAATACTTTTATTTTGTTTCGAAAGTATAATAAAAATGAATAAACTTAATACAAGATTAAACTAAATCAGCTCTCCAGTAGTTGTGTTACAGTGGCTGTCAATGTGCTCAGGCCGACGACTGCAGCAGATCATGAGTAACTATGAACAACCCCATTGTTACGAGTAGTTAAGAAGAGTTATAACGGGTAAATAGTCTTATGGGGTTTTATAAGCCACATCTGTCCTGCATAACAAAGTACATTAGTGCAAGTCAATCTGAATCCAGAATACGCATAATAGAAATCACGCTACATCAGTAATAAAACAACTCGAGGTAAGTGGACATAGCACACGTCAGCAAGTTATTTTCCTTCCTATATCCTCACGTATAGCAGTAACAGTGTAGCAAGCGAATGGCTGTCTACCAGTTTACATTCCAATAGAACCTGGAAACAGAACGGACCGTGTGTTTGACCCTGTCCAAGATTGTGTAAATGTATGAGACACCGACAAGCGGTGTTTCCTACGTATGGAAAAGCTGCTGAGTGTTGGTAGCTCTTGAGAGTGCTGCCGTATTGGTTCTTTAGAATATAAAGGGGGCTCGAAGCCACAACCGATCAGTCTTCTGTGATAGTGGAAAGTGTCAACACGGATTCCTCCAAAGTGCTGAACATCCCTCAGCTGTTAGGGAGGAGGACAAGACCAACGGATGAACGCTTTGCTTTGTGGTTATTACTGGAGAAACTGGACAATCTTGTTACTAACATTTACGACGTGAATTACATCGAAAATACGAGGGCGGTTCAGAAAGTAACCTCCGATTGGTCACAGTGCGGGTTGTGGGGGGAGTAGCGACGCCATCTGTGCGTTCACGCACTCAACAGGTCAGTCGGCATCAAGCCGTGGTCGAGTGAACGTCGTACCTGTGCTAGTTTAGTTTTTGTGGCAGTTTGAAATGTGTGCTGCAATAGAAAACCCCGCCAAATGTGAAGTGCGTGCTGTCATAAGGTTTTTTACAGCCAAAGGATATTCTGCAGCAGCCATTCATCGTGAGCTTTGTGCCGTGTACGGACCAAGAGTTATGAGTGAAGGAGTTGTCCGTGAATGGGTACGTTTATTTAAAAGTGGACGAGAAAACGTTCATGATGAAGAGAGGAGTGGTAGACCATCATTAGTGACTGACGAACTCGTTCAGACAGTTGATGCAAAAGTTCGTGAAAATCGACGTTTCTCAATGTCGGAGTTGTCTACTGGTTTTCCACAGATTTCTAAGACACTCTTGTACGAGATAGTGACAGCAAGATTGGGTTACCGTAAGTTCTGTGCACGATGGGTGCCCAAAATTCTTACCGACCACCACAAAACTCAAAGAATGGCCTCTGCATTAGACTTTCTGTCACGTTATGAGGACGAAGGAGAACCATTGTTAAACAGAATCGTGACCGGTGACGAAACCTGGATTAAGTACGTGAACCCTGAGACAAAAGAACAATCAAAGATGTGGGCACATTCAAATTCGCCTACCAAACCAAGAAAAGCCTCGCAAGATCTTTCTGCCAGAAAACTGATGGCAACGGTGTTTTGGGATGCCAAAGGGGTGTTGTTGGTTGAATTCATGGAACGTGGTACGACCATTAATCAAGACGTGTACTGTGAAACAATAAAAAAGTTACGACGGGCTATACAGAACAAACGCCGTGGTATGCTGACTTCCGGTATCGTTTTTTTGCACGATAACGCCCGTCCTCACTCTGCTCGCAGAACAATGGCCCTTCTTGAGTCCTTCAAGTGGGACGTTATCAACCATCCACCTTACAGCCCAGACCTGGCGCCAAGTGCTTATCACCTCTTCATGCATTTGAAGAAATGGCTTGGGTCACAGCGGTTTGATGACGACGAAGAGCTCAAAGATGCGGTCACAGGCTGGCTCCAGGCACAAGCGGGTGATTTTTATGCAGAAGGAATTTCAAAGCTTGTGAAGAGATACGATAAGTGCCTCAATCGCTATGGAGACTATGTAGAAAAATAGTGCAAAGATGTAGTTGTAAGATGTATATATTAAAATATTTTTATTTAACTTGGTGTATTTTTTTAAATCAACCGGAGGTTACTTTCTGAACGGCCCTCGTAGTATTCTCCTTAACGAGAAGAGAGTAAACGTGCTTACGCCCACTCCAGAACCGTATTGCGATAACATAATGCGTGTTAAAATTTGTGGTCAAGTTGACAGTCAGGAGCAATTAGAAAAGGCATGGTCAGTAATGTTAAAGGAGGATATATGTCAGTCATTTAAGTATTTAAGTGTCAAGATAAAGCTACCGTTTCTAGGTGAAGGACAATTTGACAGCATGAGGAAGATTGTAAAAAATAGTCAAGGAAGCACCGGATATCATTTTGGAGAAATACAGAAATCCTCTGGCTATACCATATAAAATAGAATTAGCTGACATTAAAATGAATGTCCAAAGAGAAGATCAGATATCAAACTACGGGGAAGAAGACTGCCAAGGAAACAGCAATGTCACTGTGGACAACGAATAGACTGTTGGAATCGACTGTTTAACATGGTTGAGTTCCGGTCTGTTCAAAAAAATAATCATCTTCCACAAAAATTTTCTACACTTACGTGTTACTTAATGTGCACGGGCTCCTTCGAAGTACTCTCCCACAGCATCGATACATCACTCCAAACGCCGTTTTCACTTCCGGAAGCAATCTTGGTACGCCTCATATGGATCATGAGAAACGCCGTCTGCGAATTTTCTTTTATGTCGTCTGTCGTTGCAAATCTTCGTCCTTTCAAGGGGTTTTCAACATTGGAAATAAAAAAAAAAGTCCTCATGAGCTAGTACTCGACAGTACGGAGTGAGAGGCAGCACAGTGATTTCGTTCTTTGTGTAATAGTCAAGCACCAACAGGGATGTGTAGGCGGGTGTGTTATCGACATCCTTCTGCAGTCTCTTGCACAGTCAGTCTTCGATTGGCACTCATAATTTCGTTGACGTTCCTGACATGACCGTCGTCGGTTGACGTCGCAGGGTTTCCTAAACGAGGATCATCTTTAACTTTCGTCCGGTCATTTTTAAACAGTGTGAACCATTCGTAATACCGAGTACGGCTTAAACACTCATCAAAGTAGGCTTCCTGAATCATTTGGTATCTCTCTGTAATGATTTTAGCTTGACTTTCACGCAAAATTTAATGGAGACACTTTGGTCCTCTAACTCTGCCGCCCAGAAATTCGACAACCGTGAGACACAACGCTCTGCTCAATACAGCACTGAAAAATAACTAACAGACATACAAAAATAAAACTTCCGGCTGTTACACATTAAACACAGTCGTGAGCAGGGATGTCAACCGCATTTCGCTCCAGCACACCATTGGTGCGAAATTACGAACGTTCCGGAATTGTTTGAACAGACCACGAATATCAAATTTATGTGTCAAGTCACAAGACCAGGAGTAAACGAAGTTATTAGTAACCACCTCATAGATTTTATAACGCGTTCAGACACTAACTAAAACAAGCTTTTAGATCTTCCTTGGCTCAAGAATGTGAAATTACCAGGCTGGGGACTAGAATATATGGCTACAGAATGGAACATGTATTTGACCCTCTGCGAGACCATTTAAGTGAGTTAAACACAAACAGTACTTAAAATGCACTCCTCTCTACTCTGTGCCAATTGCTTCCATGTGGTGTCAGTTAACGAACACATTACAGAACAGCTGATGTATGGTGGTTAATAACGTTCCCCAGTCTACTGGGGTAGTAAGGATACACGAAAATTGACTGGCATTCAAATTAGTACAACCTACAAGCTACAAGAGAGATCTATTGGAACCACTGCGACAACGACTCCGAATTGACAGTGAGATCCCCGCTAAAAGGTTGAGAGAGAGACGACAATGTAGAATAGCACCTAATACTGCTGCTCGTAGTTCGTCTATGGCTGTAGCTCTGCGAATCTGTTACTCAATGCACGCAGATGACTCGACAACTTTCATCCGGCTTTTGGCCAAGGCCGTTGCATTTCTTCACACCAGTGTGGCGAGTCATACTGCAACCTGTTTCCGTGCAGGTCGCATAATTTACCTTGAATTATTCTACGCTGTGCTCGAAATTATCTGGACAGTAATATAAGTCACTCACGTTATGCAGAACTTCCATGTAAACCATTATGCTAACAAGTCTTGCGAACAAATTACTTTTAAAAGCTGTTATTCCACCGGTTTTAAACTTTGCTAGGTATGCAACATCTTGATTCCTGCATTTTTATTTCATCCCGTATTCCAACTTGTGGCCATCTGCGATTGATATTTTATAGTAAAAGTTAACATCTATCTATATTTGAAGCAATATGCACACCTCACTTTTGCATATTTTGCAACAGCTTCTATTTTCCCTCCAATTGTAGTTTTTGTATTCTTTCTATATGGCAGCTGTCTACGCCATAAATTCCAGTTTATTCGTTTGTTACCTTTGATGTCCTCCTTTCCCAGTTTTCTTTTCTTTTTTTCATAAACATAACACATTAACCAAGCAGATGGCCTTACTACCTCAGTAGATAAACTGAAGAACACTGTTAAACTCCACGTAGTAGCTGTTCTGTAAGTTATTCGTTAACTGATTTTACACGAAGTGACTGACAAAGAGTACATTTAAAAAGACTACACATGATTGTTCGTATTCGCAATTGCGAATACATTTCATGTACTTCATGACGGCTGTAATTGCCGCAATGCTTCCATATAGAACTTTAAGTTTACAACTTTTGCAATCAGACTACTATTAATGATCGTTATTCCGTTAATTTTAAATTCTACAAATTGTTGTTCTGTTTCGAGGTGTATGCCATCAAGTCCACCGCATTTCGATATGATGTAACCAAGAAATTTCTTGGCATTTTAAAACTGTGAGCCGGGCCGACAATCGTAGTCCAGACGTTTCCCTTCCGTAGGCAAGCGCAAGAGCAAGAGCACTTGTCTGCGAAAGGCAGAAGTCCCGAGTTCGAGTCTCGGTGCGGTACACAGGTTTCATCTGCCAGGAAGTTTCATATTAGCGCACACTCCTCTGTATAGCGAAAATTTCCTTCTGGATGATGTAACTATCCTTTGTTAGCAGGTGTAGTTGGGGACGGAGTTTCATAAAGATTTTTCATTTGTCGTTTAACGTAGTACATGTGTAACAGCCCCGTCATCTTCTGCCAGGACTCCATACTGATATCTTGTATTCGCCAGTAATAGACAGATTTCTCCAAACACCGTGTTGAAAGCCAAAAACCTTGCTCGCACATCTGCAATAGCTTCCTCTTCTTCCAACTGCAGTGTATATTCGTCTTTTATGGCAGTTTTTCTTGACATATACTCTAGTTTTCGTTTTTGGCTTCGATCTCATTTACTTTTCGTTTTCCTTTTCGTGCGCATTACACATTAACTGTACTTAAAGGCGTTATTGCTTTATTGAGGGACTCGCTTAAGCCTGTTCGATACATTGGTTCTTTTTCTTATGACTTTAAGAATAACACTGTCTGTGGGAACCAGGCAATGTCTATACACGATGTATTGTGGAGAAAAATGTCCCGGATTGAGGGAAATATGTTCCCCCTGGCTTTAATACAGCACTTCTGTGTAATACTTGCATCATCTTTATTGGAGTGGATGTTAAAAACATCCATGTACTCTAAGGTTAGGTAAGTAAAACTGTATGCGGACAGAACATACTCCGATTATAAATTTGTCCTGTTCTTGAGTGACTGGCAGACTTATTTGTATGCCAGTAAATTTTTGTGTACTCTTATTACTGCAGCAGACATATTGCAGAATGCTGTTCAGTGAGGTATGCGTTAACTGACAAAAAGATGGCTCTGAGCACTAGGGGACTTAACATCTGAGGTCATCAGTCCCCTAGAACTTAGAACTACTTAAACCTAACTAACCTAAGGACATCACACACATCCATGCCCGAAGCAGGATTCGAACCTGCGACCGTAGCGGTCGCACGGCTCCAGACTGTAGCGCCTAGAACCGCTCGGCCACCCCGGCCGGCCGTTAACTGACACCAAATAGAAGAAATTGGCACAGAGTAGAGTGGAGCACATTGTAAGTACTGTCTGTTTGCGTTTCATACACTTCAACAGCCTTACACAGAAATTTAGCAGTCACAAAACTGAAGAAAACTTGGAGAACTTTCATAAAACCCAAAAACAGACCTCGAAAATAATTAGAAAAGAGAAACAGGGATATGACAACAACAGGCTCTGCGCAATCCAGTAAAATTTCATCAAAAATAATACAAGAAATTTCTATAAGACTTTCAGAGAAAACTTGTAGGGATACCAAGCGTCTAGCTTGTACTTCGAAAAACCCGATGGCTCTTTGGAAACACGAAAAATAACTGCAAAATCTTAGCCCAATATTTCAGTTCCCTCCTCAGCTGCGAACCACCCCAAGGAAAACTTGTCTTCTCTTCGCTAGTATTCACACACCGAGACTCACATGCCCCGGATTTCGAAGAAATTATTGAGATAGTCGAACAGTTGAAAAATAACAAAGCACCAGGAGCAGATGGGATCATTGCTAAATTCTGTAAACTAAATGATCCTATACTCATGCAGAAACTACATCATATAATATCAGATATATGGGTGACGGAGCAAATACCAGAGGACTGGAAATGCGCTCTAATTCACCCGCTACACAAAAAGGCAAACACACAAACATCGACAATTACACAGGAACTTCCCTGCTCCCAGTCGCTTACAAAATCCTTTCCAAAGCACTTTTAAACAGGATAGAATCCCAAGCAGATCCACTAACTGGTAAATGCCAGGCCGGATTCAGAAAAGTACGATCATGTACGGCGCAGATCTGGTGCTTAAAGACGATATTACAAATGGGGAAATACAGAAACACATTAATTACATACATCGACTTCAGGAAACCATACGATTCAGTGGACCTTTAAAATCATGTAAGAATTTGGTATCGACCGAAAGACACAAAATATCATAGAACAGACACTTAGAGGAACACATCCAAACTGAAATTCATAGGCGAAATATCAGAATCCTTCGAAATCAAAACTGGAGTCCGATAGGGGGACGGAGTATCCCCAACGATTTTCTATATTATTCTAGAAAAGGGCATCAGGGAGTGCGAATCTCATGTAAAGGGCATCCAAATTGGTATCAAAAAAGAAAACCAAATGAAAGTCAAGTGCCATGCTTTCGCTGACGATATTGCAGTTATCACCAATAACAGAACAGAAGCAATTCACGCAGTGGAAAAACTACATGAAGTTTCACAAAAACCGGACTACAGATATCTTATGAAAAGACCAAATACAGGGTGTTACAAAAAGGTACGGCCAAACTTTCAGGAAACATTCCTCACACACACAAATAAAGAAAAGATGTTATGTGGACATGTGTCCGGAAACGCTTAATTTCCATGTTAGAGCCCATTTTAGTTTCGTCAGTATGTACTGTACTTCCTCGATTCACCGCCATGATTTCATACGGGATACTCTACCTGTGCTGCTAGAACAAGTACGACACAACATGTAATTCACGCACGATGGAGCTCCTGCACATTTCAGTCGAAGTGTTCGTACGCTTCTCAACAACAGATTCGGTGACCGATGAATTGGTAGAGGCGGACCAATTCCATGGACTCCACGCTCTCCTGACCTCAACCCTCTTGACTTTCATTTATGGGGGCATTTGAAAGCTCTTGTCTACGCAACCCCGGTAGCAAACGTAGAGACTCTTCGTGCTCGTATTGTGGACGGCTGTGATACAATACGCCCTTCTCCAGGGCTGCATCAGCGCATCAGGGATTCCATGCGACGGAGGGTGGATGCATGTATCCTCGCTAACGGAGGACATTTTGAACATTTCCTGTAACAAAGTGTTTGAAGTCACGCTGGTACGTTCTGTTGCTGTGTGTTTCCATTCCATGATTAATGTGATTTGAAGAAAAGTAATAAAATGAGCTCTAACATGGAAAGTAAGCGTTTCCGGACACATGTCCACATTATATATTTTCTTTCTTTGTGTGTGAGGAATGTTTCCTGAAAGTTTGGCCGTAACTTTTTGTAACACCCTGTATATGAAAAGACAGCCAGAAAATAAATCCCCTTTAACCACAGAACATGGTAAAATTGTACAAGTCTGCCATTTTACATACCTCGGAGAAACTATACAGTCCTCAGGATTAAACGGAATCGCCAATGAACAAAGAGTCACCAAGCTCCAGAAGGCCTACAAGCTAACATGGACGCATTGCAACAAGAAGCGCGTTTCTACAGACGCAAAATTAAGTCACTACAGAACAGTGATTCTTCCAGAAGCAATCTATGCAGCTGAAACAATGGTGATTGATGGTCATTCAAAATTAGGGAAATAGAAAAGCAGGAAAGAAAAATTCTCAGGAAGATTACAGGGCAATCAACAAAAACGGCATTTGAATGAACAGACCACGAAACCAGCTCTATATAAAGACCAACACAGTAACAAACGAAATCAGAAAACGCCGAGCCAAATTTTATACACATATCTACAGAATGGAAGACTCCAGAACAGCAAGGAAACTTTTCAATATTACAACAAAGTGTAAATGCGGCACAGAATGGCTGAAAGAAGTCCATTATGAATTCAAGTTCAATCGCTCTCCCAAAGGGGAACAATCGTTATAGTAATAATTTAATCTACAGTTGGAGCTTAACCACGTTAAACAGTCAATCCCAACTGTCTTATCGTTGTCCATAATAACATTGTTGTTTCCCAGACAGTCTCCTTCCATGTACAAGCCATGGTTAGATATTAGGTAGTCACACATCTGCATTTTCTTAAAATCCCAACAAACTTTACGTTACGTGCAAATACAAAAGGTGATAGTAGTCTACACTAATCTGCTCCAATATTGCATACAGCTGTTCCATTACAACGTCCATTTTAACTTCCGCTAATTCCGTTTCATGTGGTATAGCCATAGGAGTTTTATATTCCTCCGCAATTGTTTCCAGTGGCTCCTTGTCGATTTCTTCCAACATTCATCTTGCCAAATCTTTGTTATTCCTATGTAGGAGAAACGGTAGCTTTGCATTGACACCGTGTCTCGCAGTGACGATCTTGGAGAATTTACTACGTAAATAATAGTTAAATGACACGCACATCTCCTCTTTTAACATTACGGACCATTCCTATTCTAATTACTCCTGACAGTCCACGTGATCACAGATTTTAACAAGCATAATCTTATCGCAAAACGGTTCTGTAATGGGTGAAGCACATTTAAATTCTTCTTCCTAACGAGCGTATGATTTTTGGTGTAATTTATGTTTTTAATGTTGGTAACTATATTGTCCAGGTTCTGCATAGTGTTCGTCCATTGATCTTCTCTTTCTCCCTAAATAGCTGACGGATGTTTAGCACTTTGGACGAATCCGTGAAGACATTTACCACTTTTATACTCTAAAGAATGGATGGTGCACTCTGAAACAAACTGTCCATTCTGTTCCCAGGTATAAAGTTTATTGTGATATACGCTGGTAGACAAATATTCGCTAGCTACACCCGTACTCCTATAGGTGGGGATATAGGGAAAATAATAACTCGGTGGCATGTGCATGTTCGTTTACCTTGAGTTGTTTTGTTACTAGAGTAGTGCGATTTGTGTGATACATATTCTGGATCCAGATTCACTTGCAGGGATGCACTTCGTTACGCAGGAAAGAAGTGGCTTACAAAACACCTACCAGGCAGACCTTTTTTTTACGAATATGCATCGTCAGTCTGAGGCTCCAGTGGATTAATTACATAGGTGTCCCTTGTTCGTGATAGGATCGCGGGTCGATCAACAAGAAACTTCTCTTATATGAATGAATGGTATCTGTTCTTTCGGACATGTCCAAAAAAACAGCCACCGCGTGGTATCCGTAACGGTGACACATGTTACGTAAATTGGAGAGGGAGGGGGAAGAAAGGTAAGGAGGGGGATGGAAAAAATGATATCAGCTGCATCGGGACTTCGTGCGGAATCAGCAGCGAAGAGTGAAAATGTGTGCCGGACTTGGTCTAGAAGTCGGAATCTCCTGCTTCTTAGGCTGGTGCCTTAACCACTGCACCACCCACAACCAGTACTTATAGCAAATGCACAGACTATCTCGGCATGCTTCCTGGCGAACTCACATTCCCCCCTAACACCACCTATCCTTACTCGCCGTCCATAGCGTCCATGCTCTTTCTAATGCCGCTGGAGGTGAAACGTAAACGTGCGTTGTGGATTAATTACCCACAGAGGCAAATCAATTATATGATTGTATGGTGTCTGTTTTTCGAACATGTCTGAAAGAACAGACGTCAGTTGTGATCTGCAGTTGTGGTAGATATAATGCAAAGGGGGATGCGGGAGAAAGGAAAGAAAAGGGAAGAAATTAATTCCATCGGCTGATTGGGACTTCGTGCGGAATCAACGGCGATGAGTGAAAATGTGTGCCACCCCGGGACTCGAACCCGGGATCTCCTGCTTACTAGAACATGTCCAAAAGAATAGACACCATGCATTCATATAGCTGATTCGCCTCGATGAGCAATGAATCCACAAACTTCCCTGCAGATGCACATTTATCTTCAACTTCCAGCGGAATCTAAAATTAGCTAGTGTAGAGGATGTGGGTGGGGACTGCAGATAGGTGGCGATAGATGGGAATGTGGGTCGGCCAGGGAGCATGCAAGGATAGTCCGCGCATTTGCGATAAACACTGTGTCCATGTGTCGCAGTGGTTAACGCAACTGCCTAATAAACAGAAGATCCTGGGATCGAATCCTCGTCCGGCTCATATTTTCACTCGTCGCTGCTGATTCTGCACCAAGTCTCGATGTAGCTGATATCATTAGTTCTTTTCGTTTCCTTTCCTTTTCATTCTCTCCCTTCCCCCTTCAATTTACATAATACGAAGCTTCTGTTTTTTGTGGTTATAAGTCAGCGACTGAATTGCTGGTCAGAGAGAGATGTGCTTAGTAAGATCTGCATATTGCTTTTCCAAATCAGGGCGATTGATGCATATCCTGTGATCCCTCTCAGGAGATTGCTGCGGCTCTCAAGTATTTTACTGTGCGGGAAGACTGTGCTAGCGGCGGTAAAACGTTTTTATTTATTTATTTATTTATTTATTGTTCTGTGAGACCAAATTAAGGAGAACTATCCATGGTCATGGAACGAGTCAATACATGAAATTATAACACGATATTAGAAATAGATAAAATGAAATATAAAAAAAACATATTCAGGTGACAAGTCGTACGTTTAAATGAAGAAAATCAACAATGTAACACTGGAATTTGCTTAATTTTTTAGCTCTTCCAGGAGCTCCTCGACAGAATAGAAGGAGTGAGCCATGAGGAAACTCTTCAGTTTAGACTTAAAAGAGTTTGGGCTACTGCTAAGATTTTTGAGTTCTTGTGGTAGCTTATTGAAAATGGATGCAGCCGAATACTGCACTCCTTTCTGCACAAGAGTCAAGGAAGTGCATTCTACATGCAGATTTGATTTCTGCCTAGTATTAACTGCGTGAAAGCTGCTAACTCTTGGGAATAGGCTAATATTGCTAACAACAAACGACATTAAAGAAAATATATACTGTGAGGGCGATGTCAGAATTCCCAGATTTTTGAATAGGGGTCGACAAGACGTTCTCGAACTTACACCACATATAGCTCGAACAGCCCGTTTTTGAGCCAAAAATACCCTTTTTGAATCAGAAGAATTACCCCAAAAAATAATACCATACGACATAAGCGTATGAAAATATGCGAAGTAGACTACTTTTCGTGTTGAAGTGTCACTTATTTCAGATATTGTTCTAATGGTAAATAAAGCAGCATTTAGCTTCTGAACAAGATCCTGGACATAGGCTTTCCACAACAGCTTACTATCTATCCGAACGCCTAGGAACTTGTACTGTTCCGTCTCGCTTATAATATGCCTATTCTGTCTGATCAAAATATCGGTTCTTGTTGAATTGTGAGTTAGAAACTGTAAGAACTGAGTCTTACTGTGATTTAGCATCAAATTATTTTCCACAAGCCACGAACTTATTTCATGAACTACATTATTTGTTACTGTTTCAATATTACACACAAGATCCTTCACTATCAAGCTGGTGTCATCAGCAAACAGAAATATTTTTGAATCACCTGTAATACTAGAAGGCATATCATTTATATAAATAAGAAACAGCAGTGGCCCCAGCACCGACCCTTGGGGAACGTCCCACTTAACAGTGCCCCATTGGGACTGAACATCACTACCACTCTCAATATTGCGGAGAATTACCCTCTGCTTTCTGTTCTTAAAGTACGAGGCGAACCAATTGTAAGCTACTCCCCTTACTCCATAATGGTCCAACTTCTGCAGTAATATTTTGTGGTCAACACAGTCAAACGCCTTCGTTAAATCAAAGAAAACACCTAGCGTTCGCAACCTTTTATTTAATCCGTCCAAAACCTCACAGAGAAAAGAGAATATAGCATTTTCAGTTGTTAAACCATTTCTAAAACCAAACTGAACATTTGGCAGCAAATTATGTGAATTTAAATGATCCAGTAACCTTGTATACAACCTTCTCGATAACTTTAGCAAACACCAATGGCATAGAAATAGGTCTAAAATTGTCAACATTATCAATGTCTCCCTTTTTATAAAGTGGCTTAACTACCGAGTACTTTAATCGGTTCAGTCCAGAGACTGATTTGATGCAGCTCTCCATGCTACTCTATCCTGCGCAAGCTTCTTCATCTCCCAGTACCTACTGCAACCTACATCCTTCTGAATCTGTCTAGTGTATTCATCTCTTGGTCACCCTCTACGATTTTTACCCTCCACGCTGCCCTCCAATGCTAAATTGGTGATCCCTTGATGCGTCAGAATACGCCCTACCAACCGATCCCTTCTTCTAGTCAAGTTGTGGCACAAATTTCTCTTCTCCCTAATTCTATTCAATACCTCCTCATTAGTTATGTGATCTACCCATCTAATCTTCAACATTCTTTTGTAGCACCACATTTCAAAAGCTTCTATTCTCTTCTTGTCCAAACTATTTATCGTCCATGTTTCACTTCCATACATGGCTACACACCATACAAATACTTTCAGAAACGACTTCCTGACACTTAAATCTAAACTCGATGTTAACAAATTTCTCTTCTTCAGAAACGCTTTCATTGCCATTGCCAGTCTACATTTTATATCCTCTCTACTTCGACCATCATCAGTTATTTTGCTCCCCAAATAGCAAAACTCATTTACTACTTTAAGCGTCTCATTTCCTAATCTAATTCCCGCAGCATCACCCGATTTCATTCAACTAAATTCCATTATCCTCATTTTGCTTTAGTTGATGTTCATCTTATATCCTCCTTTCAAGTCACTGTCCATTCCGTTGAGCTGCTCTTCCAGGTCCTTTGCTGTCTCTGACAGAATTACAATGTCATCGGCAAACCTCAAAGTTTTTATTTTTTCTCCATGGATTTTAATTCCTACTCCGAATTTTTCTTTTGTTTCCTTCACTGCTTGCTCAATATACAGATTGAATAACATCGGGGAGAGGCTACAACCCTGTCTCACTGCCTTCCCAACCACTGCTTCCCTTTCATGCCCCTCGACTCTTATAACTGCCATCTGGTTTCTGTACAAATTGTAAATAGCCTTTCGCGTCCTGTATTTTACCTCTGCCACCTTCAGAATTTGAAAGACAGTATTCCAGTCAACATTGTCAAAAGCTTTCTCTAAGTCTACAAATGCTAGAAACGTAGGTTTGCCTTTCCTTAATCTTTCTTCTAAGATAAGTCGTAAGGTCAGTATTGCCTCACGTGTTCCAGTATTTCTACGGAATCCAAACTGATCTTCCCCGAGGACGGCTTCTACTAGTTTTTCCATTCGTCTGTAAAGAATTCGTGTTAGTATTTTACAGCCGTGGCTTATTAAACCGATAGTCCGGTAATTTTCACATCTGTCAACACCTGCTTTCTTTAGGATTGTAATTATTGTATTCTTCTTGAACTCTGAGGGTATTTCGCCGGTCTCATACATCTTGCTCACTAGATGGTAGAGTTTTGTTAGGCCTGGCTCTCCCAAGGCTGTCAGTAGTTCTAATGGAATGTTGTCTATTGTTACTGTTTCATTTTGTGGGAAGATCTTCGAGAAATAGGGACTTTTTGTAATAAGAAATTAGTAGCGTTTAATACAGCTGTTGCTCTGTGCTTCTTCGCGCCATCTGCCTGTTTACCATTCCACTGCTCGAGCGAGAAGGGCGAGGGGTCCTCAGCTGTAGAGTGCATCTGTGTCGTGAGGCTTTCTTCAGCTAGATTGGCGATCGGTCACGTGTGGACAACAGGAACTGCGACACATGTATTTTTTAATATAAATAAAGAGCCTTTACTACCCTGAACTACGGCAAAGAGAGACACTGGTGCGCTCTGAGTATAGCGGGGCACAAAGACATGCTACAATATGGCCCTGGATAGAGCAGAGGCGGTCTTCGTACATGCTTTTGTGACTCGCTAACATGACGTTACACATTAATAATCCAGGAAGATAGTAGCAGGTGCGTATTTGGTTCATTGCTTATATTGTTTTGTGGCATGGTGCTTCTTGTTCAGCGGTGTATTTTGTTAGAGTAATGCGCTGCAGTACTAGGTAAACGTTCTTTCTTAGAATGGAGGAGTAGGTGTATTGCGACCTTACAGCAATCCCTGTAGCTCTCCAGACGATAGCACTCGTTAATTCGTGGCTGCTACTGCAGTATTATTGTATAGGTAACCATAAAGACGGTGTGAAACCTGAAACAATTGTGGTGGAGAACACCAGATAATAACAATACGGCTGCTGCTGCACTCACATTGCGTTGTCAGTCCTTTAGCTCACTACACACAATTATTTTTTTCCGACTACGCAGCCCATACACCATTGCATGTTGACAATGCTGATACAGACGGGGTACGCAAGGTAATGTGAACACCTATACTTACTTGGGAATGGTTTAAGGGGTTGGACCCCCATTTGCCTGTAATATAGTTGCGATTCTTCTTGGAAAACTGACACATAAAGATTGTACAGTCTCCAGTGGAGTGTTAAGCCACTCTTCGAACAGAACCTCTTCTAACTTCTGTAGTGACGAAGGAGGAGGAAATCTGCTCCGGAGTCTGCGCTCCAATACCGCCCACGAGGGTTCGATAATGTTCAAGACCGGGGACTGTGCGGGTCAGGGAAGACGCCGCAGTTCAGTTGCATGCTCCTCATACCACGATTGAACTATCCTGCTTGTGTGAATGGCTGTATTATCGTCCTGAAATATGGCATGATTGTGGGGAACAACATTTGAATCAAGGGGCGCGCCTGATCAGCTAAAATATTCGCATAATAGTTGGCTGAACACGATCTTTGAGAGTAATGATGGGACCAGCAGAATACCTTGATACGGCTGCCCACACCATCCCACTTGCGCCTCCATGCTTAACCGTTGGAATCAAGTAATCAGGATTCTGGGCTACTTTTGGCGTTTCCAGACGTATACCCGGCCCGATGTTCGAAATAACGAAAACGTTGATTCGTCGGACCATATGACGTGTTTCCATTGATCAGCCGAACAGGTTTTATGTTCCTGACACCACGTTTTACGCTTATTTGCGTTGGTTGTCGTCACTAATGTTTCCGGTACAGGAGCTTGTCCATGAATATTCGCTTTATGGAGTTCTCGGCCGATATTGTCGATAGATGCAGGGTGTCGAAGATGGCTGTTGAGCTCCGCAGTCACTAGAGTCGCCGTAGTTTTGTATTCTTTTGACACAATTCATGTTAGCGCACGACGATCTCTGTCATTTAGTTTTGATTTGCGCCCACTATTACGTTTAGGTTATGATGTCTTTCCATGTTCTGTATAGGCTGTCATGACTGTCGAAAGAGTTGCTCTTGAAACATTCAATATGTTGGCTGTTTAGGCTACTGATGCTCCAGCCAATCGGGCCCCCACAATCCGCCCTCTTTAGTACTCTGTTAGATCTTTCATTGCACATAGACTTCGGCCTCTGAACGCAAATACGAAGTATGCCCTACTCGCAAACAACCTTCACTGATTCCGAGTCCGTACTGAACACGCACTGTACAGTGCGACACGTGCCTTACCTGCGTTGTTGACCGTCAAACACAACCATCCCATTACTACAACTGTTCAGATTATGTTGCCTATCCCCTGTAGATATTCATACTACGTTAATTGGATCACGACGGGTAGACTGACATACTTAAACATTAAATAATTTTTTCAACTACCTGCCCACACCATTGCGTGCTGGCGCAAAAGTAAACTTGCTGGTTGAGCAGTAGCCTTCTTCACGTACGTTACACTATGTGCTCAAAAGTATCCGGACACCCCAGAAACATACGTTTTCCATATTAGGTGCATTTTGCTGCCACCTACCGCCAAGAACTCCATATCAGCGACCTCAGTAGTCACTTGACATCGTGAGAGAGCAGATCTGGCGCTCCACGGAACTCACGGACTTCGAACGTGGTCACGTGATTGGGTGTCACTTGTGTCATACGTCTGCTCGCGAGTTTTCCACACTCCTGAACACTCCTAGGTCCGTACAGCACAAAGGCGTACAGGCTTACCTCGTCTCTTCACTGACAGAGACCGCCGACAGTTGAAGAGGATCTTACTGTGTAATAGGTACAAATCTATCCAGAACCCCCCCCCCCCCCACTGGAATTCCGACTTGCATCAGGATCCACAGCAAGTATTATGACAGTTAGGCTGGAGGTGAGAAAACTTGGATTTCATGCTCGAGCGGCTCCTCATAAGCCACACATCACGCCGGTAAATACCAAATAACGTCTCGCTTGGTGTAAGGAGCATAAACATTGGACGATTGAAGAGTGGAAAAACATTGTGTGGAGTAATGAATCACGTTACACAATGTGGCGATGGAATGGTGTGGGTATGGCGAATGCCCGGTGAACGTCATCTGCCAGCGTGTGTAGTGCCAACAGTAAAATTCGGAGGCGCTGGTGTTATGGTGTGGTCGTGGTTTCCATCAAGGGGGTATGCACCTCTTATTGTTTTGCGTGGCACTATCACAGCACAGTACATTGATGTTGTAAGCACCTTCTTGCCTCCCACTGTTGAAGAGCAATTCGGGGATGGCGGCTGCATCTTTCAACACGATCGAGCACCATAATGCACGGCCTGTGGCGTTGTGGTTACACAACAATAACATCCTTGTAATGGATTGGCCTGCACAGCGTCTTGACTTGAATCCTATAGAACACGTTTGGGATGTTTTGGAACGCCGACTTCGTGCCAGACCTCACCGACCGTCGTTGATACCTCTCCTCAGTGCAGCACTGCGTGAAGAATGAGCTGCCATCCCCAAAGAAACCTACCAGAACCTGACTGAAGGTATGCGTACGAGAGTGGAAGCTGTCATCAAGACTAAGGGGTGGGCCAACACCATACTGAATTCCAGCATTACCGATGGAGGTCGCCACGAACTTGCAAGTCATTTTCAGCCAGGTGTCGGATACTTTTGATCACTTGGTGTAGTAAGCAGGCAATGCAGCTTGCTCTAACGCTGTGCTACTGAAAAAACTTTATCGGCACTGCGACTGGATGCTGTAAATCAATTATAACCAATTATAACGCTTAATTGCGACTGGATGCTAAAAAACAATTATAAACAAATATGGCACCAAAACTATCACAAATGTATTTGACAAATGCTTATTGGCTCCTTGCCAATATCAGTATTTGACAAGTACTAATATTTGCAAATATTTACTGTCTGCCTGGTGCTACCGAAAACGTCTTTTTTGCAACATTGCGGATTTATAGTGATGGCTGCTGCAGCTGCTGCTGCTGGCAATGCTGGTGGACGACATTATGGACAGGGGAACCCTCGAGCAATCTGCCCTTTCACCAGAAAAGCAGAATGGCCAAGAGGGATTTGACCAGGAGGGGCGGGGAGGGGGGGGGACACAGAGGGTCGAGACAGCAAGAGCAATTGCATAAGAACTCAGTTACACGGGAGCCATTTAACGAAACTGTTATCAGAGTCAACGGTCAAGATTATTATGATGGCTTTATCAGTAAGTTTCTCTCCACCAAAGCTGTTATCAGAGTTAACGACCAAGGTTATTATGATGTCGTTATCAGTGAGTCACTCTGCACCAGAAGAGTCCCAGTGTACCTATTATCATCTCCTTTAGATGCAACTAGATTTATTTGGCCATCATACTCTTGATGTCTCGAGATAGTTTCTCACTGATCTTTCAAGGCTGTTGCTGTTTGTAGTGATTTATCGCCAATAGTTTAATTGATCTCAGTATTGGATCTCTTCACCTGAGCAGTATATAACATTTCCTTACGCCGGTTCTATGTCCCAAGTACACTATGTGATCAAACGTATCCGGACACCTGGCTGAAAATGACTTACAAGTTCATGACGCCCTCCATCGGTTATGCTGGAATTCAGTATGGTGTTGGCCCACCCTTAGCCTTGATGACAGCTTCCACTTTCGCAGGCATACCTTCAATCAGGTGTTGGAAGGTTTCTTGGGGAATCGCAGCCCATTCCTCCCGTAGTGCAGCACTGAGGAGGGGTATCAATGTCGGTCGGTGAGGCCTGGCACGAAGTTGGTGTTACAAAACACCCCGAAGGTGTTCTCTAGGATTCAGATCAAGACTCCGTGCAGGCAAATCCATTACATGGACGTTATTGTCGTGTAACCACACCGCCACATGCCGTGCATTATGGTGATCTATCGTTTTGAAAGATGCAATAGCCATCCCCGAATTGCTCTTCAACAGTGGGAAGCAAGAAGGTGCTTAAAACATCAATGTAGGAGAGTGCTGTCATAGTGCCACGCAAAACAATAAGGGATGAACGCCTCCTTCATGAGAAACACGACCACACCATAACACCACCGCCTCCGAATTTTACTGTTGGCACTACACACGCTGGCAGATAACGTTCACCGGCCATTCACACATACCCACACCGTGCCATTGGATCGCCACATTGTGTATCGTGATCCGTCACTCCACACAAGGTTTTTCCACTGTTCAATTGTCCAATGTTTACGCTCCTTACACCGAGCGAGGCGTTATTTGGCATTTACCGACTTGATGTGTGGCTTATGAGCAGCCGCTCGAACATGAAATCCTAGTTTTCTCACCTCCCGCCTAACTGTCATAGTACTTGCAGTGGATCCTGATGTAGTTTGGAATTCCTCTGTGTTGGTCTGCATAAACGTCTGCCTAATGCACATTATGTCCCTCTTCAATTGTCGGCGATCTCTGTTAGTCAACAGACGAGGTCAGCCTGTACGTTTTTGTGATGTACGTGTCCTTTCACGTTTCTACCTCACTATCACATAGGAAACAGTGGACCTAGGGATGTTTAAGACTGTGGAAATCTCGCGTACAGACGTATGACACAAGTGATAGCCAATCACCTGATCACGTTCGAAGTCCGTGAGTTCCGCGGAGCGCCCCAGTCTGCTCTCTCACGATGTCTGATGACTACTGAGGTCGCACATATGGAGTACCTGGCAGTATGTGGTAGCACAATACACCTAATATGAAAAACGTTTGGTTTTGGGGGTGTCCGGATACTTTTGACCACATAGTGTATTAATCCACTGAAGCTCTTACTGCATTTCGTGTCGCAGCTTCCTCAGATGCAGTAGCATCTTCTGTCACCTGGCGCCGTTCTTGTGCCCAGTATTGTTGGGTGCAACACTGTCGGTGCGTCTCGGAAGTGAAGCTGCAACAATAGTCATGCTGTCAGTCTACAGTGCTCCAAACTTTGTAGCCCTACCCATGACGATACTTCTCTTGCTGTAAAGAAGGCCGTTTCCTGCCTCAAGGTACGTGAGTTGCTTTACGATCCTACATGGGCCAGCAAACAATATGTGTATGCTCTCAGACTCTAATCGAGTGGCGCCATTCAGCTTCGGCATGACGTTGAATACGGCCTTCTGGAAACCGTTTATTGCATATTCACTTTAGAGCCGAGGGATCTAAACCAACACGAGCAGCAACATCGTGAAACGTGGCTACGTAGGCTTTCCCGGTGTAGTAACTGATAATATTTTTCTCAGCTCTGCAGTCAGATCATGAAGCCGTCTTGGCACAATATTTCCGTGGTTCAGCAGGCCGCCGTCTTCAGGTGTGTATGCTGTTGCGCGAACTCGCCGGAACCGAATTCAGACTGCGAGCGGCGGCTCCTTTATACGCCACAGAGGGCCAACAGCGCGTGCGCAAGAAATCATCGTAACTGCCTTCTAGCACAAGTGAATGTAAGCTGGAGGAATCTATAAATCGCTATCCTAATGTCTGTAAAACAGGGTTCCAAATCTTACTTAAAGGGTAACCCTTGTATCCATTTTTTAGATTGTCAGATAGTCGAATTTTTGCGGATTCTTTTAACACAGCCCCAATAGCGAGATGCAGGGGCAACCATTTGTGTCTGTTCATTCAACATTATGCGTCTCTCGGTAAGACAGCACTCTGTCACTGCAAATTTCTGAGGCTGAAACAAACGTGTGTGGCAGTGGTGCTCAACACGTCGGTCCCTAGTGGTGCGAATTGTTCGACCAATATAAATTTTCCCACACTGGGTTTCCTCAATCATTACTTATAGTCATTACTTATACAGGCAATGAGCGCTCTGTTCTTGGCGGGCGGACGAAAAATACACTTGATCTGATATATTTTTAAAATTCTTCCTAGTTTTGAAGATATGCTCTAATCAGAAGGTAGGAAAGCCACTGATTTACATGTTTCTTCTAATGATTCCCGCGAAGGTCAACATTGGAAAATACGACCGACCTGTACGTTCTCTTCAAGTAGAATGGCTATACAGACAAACTGATCCGTCGCGCTTTTCAAATTGGACCTTCGCGGGAACCATTAGAAAATACATGTAAATCGGTGGCTTTCCTACTTTTGCTGGAAGCATATTTTTAAAACTAGGAAGAATTTTAAAAATATATGGGATGAAAAGTGTTTTTCGTCCACCAGCCAAGATAAGAGCTAAAGGTTGGCTTATTCATGAAATGAGATAAATATTCGTACTACAGGTTTGAGTTGCGGTCTCTCAAATAGAATCTGTTTTAATATTAATGTAACATTGCTTGACTTTTATGGTGACTTTCTCTTTAGTGGTTTCCGCAAAGCTTCGGAGGAATGATGGCTCTCGTAATTAAAACGATTAAAATGTTATTTTGTAGCTTACGGTCGCCGGACAAGGAAACACCAGACTTCGATATTTAAAAGATACAGGTTGTTTGATCTGAAAGTTCACATATTCCAATACGAGACCGCTAAAAAAATTTTAGGTAACGGCCATTATCGTTCGTCAATCATCTCTGCGCTGATTGCTGCGAAATATTATTACACAAATACCAAATTGTTTATGAGAGTAGCAATTAGGTTCGGTATGCTGTCATTTTAAATAAAACACCGATACTTTTCATGACTTACTTTATCAACTAAATAAATGTAGAGCGTCTGGCAGATTAGGCTGAGACGTTCCTCTCAGAGCTTTAACAGATTCAACAGAAGAAGAATAATTGGAAGTTTTTGTCTTTTGTTTGAGAAGTAAAACTTATCTGAGATATTATCTCTTACACCTATAAATAAATTCTTTGCAGCTACTGGGCATATTTATCCGATACAGAAGTTTTCTTTTCCTTGAAAAGATCTGTTATAGAGCGCTCCTTGGCTATGTCAAGGATGACGTGCGATTTAGGAAGTCTGGTGTGTACAAAATGCCCCGCCATTTTGGGAAGCTTCTATTGGTCAAACAGTTCATACCATTCATGACCAATGTGATGGGAACCAGCGCCCGCCCCACACGTTTGCCTCAACCTGAGAAATCTGCCGGGGCAGAGCGCTGTATCACTGAGGGACATCAAATGTTGTATGAAGACACACAGTTGGTTGCCTCTGCATGTCGCTATTGGAACCTTGTTTTAAAAGAATCCTTTGAAATTCGACAATCTGACAGTCTTATAAATAAAGACAAGGGTTACCCTTTAAATAAGAGTTCTAACCCCTTTTTGTCAGACTTTAAAAAACAGCTGTCTTTGATTCATACATCAGAATTGTGGTGTCACCGTCAGACACCACACTTGCTAGGTGGTAGCTTTAAATCGGCCGCGGTCCATTAGTACATGTCGGACCCGCGTGTCGCCACTGTGTGATCGTAGACCGAGCGCCACCACACGGCAGGTCTCGAGAGACGTACTAGCACTCGCCCCAGTTGTACGACGGCTTTGCTAGCGACTACACTGACGAAGCCTTTCTCTCATTTGCCGAGAGACAGTTAGAATAGCCTTCAGCTAAGTCCATGGCTACGACCTAGCAAGGCGCCATTAACCATTTCAAGATAGTCTCACTTGTATCATCAAGAATGCTGTATACAAATGATGGATTAAAGTTAAGTATTATAGAGGCTACGTACTTTTCTTTATAGCATTCATTACGTATCCTGTTTCAGACCTCTCTCTAGCCTACGTGAGATTAACGCGTGCCTTTCGGCTACTTCAGTGTGGCGTAGCTGTCTTGTTACGCCACAACAAGAATAGTTTTTGATAGCGATTTATAGCTTTCGCCAGCTTCCTCCACTGGAGCTCTATACTGTATCTTCACTTGCGCTAGAGGACGGTTACGACTGTTTCATGTGCACACGCTGTTGTCCTTGTATGGCGTATAAACCAGCCGCCGCTCGCTGTCTGAATCAAATTCGTGCAACATCATACACACCTGAAGATGGTGGCCAGGCGGGTCATGGAAATATTGTGTCAAGATGACTTCATGAACCGGCTGCAGAGCCGAGAAGAATATTAACATCGTGAAACAATAAACTATAGTCTGGACAGGTCGCGATAGTGTCACTGTCGAAATCCGTTACATGCTGGTAGATTTTCCTCCTTCTTCTGAAAGGCATAACACGATCTTTTTCATAAACAACCAAACATGTACACCAATTTCTGAATGATAAACTCGCGGTGTAGTCTCTCATTATATACAGTATGTCGACGGCGTAAATCCGAACTACATATCGTTGTGCTGAAATATAAATTTGATGTCTGCTGTAAGCCGCAGTCTTAGTGTAGCAGTATCAGTATCTCCCAGTGTTGTTATGAGTTGTTTGGAAAGGATGTGGCATGGAAACGACGGGGAGAAAGACCAAATAAAGCTGTTAGAAAATAGAGGGAGAAGTGTGGAGAGAAGAGAAGCACAGACATGGACAGAGAAACGAGTATTATTTTAAAGCTGCAAGGATTGTCACATCTGTGCAAGTGTGCCACGATCAGGCAGGGGGGGGGGGGGTGATAAAGGCTTCGTTGGGAAGATTTGGTAAAGTACATATGGGTACCGCGCAGTTTACAGGTCTGGCAGTGCATGTGGGATGGTAATCAGGGATGAAACGACTGGGTGGCTAGTATCAAGTTTGCAGGAAGTGTAGGAATTCAGGTAATTAACGTGCAAGCTGAGGGGAAAATTAAGTTCATACAATGGGGATTGACAAATATACACTCCTGGAAATGGAAAAAAGAACACGTTGACACCGGTGTGTCAGACCCACCATACTTGCTCCGGACACTGCGAGAGGGCTGTACAAGCAATGATCACACGCACGGCACAGCGGACGAACCAGGAACCGCGGTGTTGGCCGTCGAATGGCGCTAGCTGCGCAGCATTTGTGCACCGCCGCCGTCAGTGTCAGCCAGTTTGCCGTGGCATACGGAGCTCCATCGCAGTCTTTAACACTGGTAGCATGCCGCGACAGCGTGGACGTGAACCGTATGTGCAGTTGACGGACTTTGAGCGAGGGCGTATAGTGGGCATGCGGGAGGCCGGGTGGACGTACCGCCGAATTGCTCAACACGTGGGGCGTGAGGTCTCCACAGTACATCGATGTTGTCGCCAGTGGTCGGCGGAAGGTGCACGTGCCCGTCGACCTGGGACCGGACCGCAGCGACGCACGGATGCACGCCAAGACCGTAGGATCCTACGCAGTGCCGTAGGGGACCGCACCGCCACTTCCCAGCAAATTAGGGACACTGTTGCTCCTGGGGTATCGGCGAGGACCATTCGCAACCGTCTCCATGAAGCTGGGCTACGGTCCCGCACACCGTTAGGCCGTCTTCCGCTCACGCCCCAACATCGTGCAGCCCGCCTCCAGTGGTGTCGCGACAGGCGTGACTGGAGGGACGAATGGAGACGTGTCGTCTTCAGCGATGAGAGTCGCTTCTGCCTTGGTGCCAATGATGGTCGTATGCGTGTTTGGCGCCGTGCAGGTGAGCGCCACAATCAGGACTGCATACGACCGAGGCACACAGGGCCAACACCCGGCATCATGGTGTGGGGAGCGATCTCCTACACTGGCCGTACACCACTGGTGATCGTCGAGGGGACACTGAATAGTGCACGGTACATCCAAACCGTCATCGAACCCATCGTTCTACCATTCCTAGACCGGCAAGGGAACTTGCTGTTCCAACAGGACAATGCACGTCCGCATGTATCCCGTGCCACCCAACGTGCTCTAGAAGGTGTAAGTCAACTACCCTGGCCAGCAAGATCTCCGGATCTGTCCCCCATTGAGCATGTTTGGGACTGGATGAAGCGTCGTCTCACGCGGTCTGCACGTCCAGCACGAACGCTGGTCCAACTGAGGAGCTAGGTGGAAATGGCATGGCAAGCCGTTCCACAGGACTACATCCAGCATCTCTACGATCGTCTCCATGGGAGAATAGCAGCCTGCATTGCTGCGAAAGGTGGATATACACTGTACTAGTGCCGACATTGTGCATGCTCTGTTGCCTGTGTTTATGTGCCTGTGGTTCTGTCAGTGTGATCATGTGATGTATCTGACCCCAGGAATGTGTCAATAAAGTTTCCCCTCCCTGGGACAATGAATTCACGGTGTTCTTATTTCAATTTCCAGGAGTGTAGAAGGCAAGGCAGAGTAAATGGCATTTGAGGACTTGGAGGAATTGACAGAATTTTAGTGAAGTGGAAATCCAGGCGACACTAGCATAAGCAGCAGTAGCTAGATGAGGGTACTAGAGAAATGTAATCCCCATGGTCAGCTAGTTTGTTACTTAAGGATATTTTATATGGTTTTTTATACAGTTAGTAAAATGGGTTCCCAACTTAGCTTACAGTCGAAATAGTCTGATGTATTTTAGTGGATACAACGACTGTAAATTGTGAAGTAGAAGTAATAGGGCAGAAGCTGCAGACGATTCATCCTCCAGTTATTGCTTCAGTATCACTGGGGTTCACCATGAGAACACACTGTTCATACAAGGAGGTAAATCGGTTGAGATGAAGTTGAAGGTATCGTTTACAGTTCTGGAGAATGGAATACGGCATCATCAGTGCACTAGTTGACGATAAGATTTAGACATAGCAGCACAGTAGAAGAGTTGAAGGATAATGTAAAGGACAGACCGTGAGAGCACCAGCATTGCTGTGGAAGAGACCTGACTGGATGCAGCTTGTGGGTACATAGGTTAACAGGTGGCAGAAATGATGTAATACAGCAACTTAGTTTAGTGGAACTGTATATGTCTGGAATTTGAAAAGGAGATAAAAATGCGATAAATTCGTGGCCCATAATATCAGTTATAGATATATAAATTATGTGATCAAAAGTATCCGGAAACCCCCAAAAATAAACGTTTTTCATATTAGGTGCATTGTGCTGCCACCTAATGCCAGGTACTCCATATCAACGACCTCAGTAGTCATTAGACATCGTGAAAGAGCAGAATGGAGAGCTCTGCGGAACTCACGGACTTCGAACATGGTCAGGTGATTGGGTGTCACTTGTGTCATACGTCTGTACGCGAGATTTCCACATTCCTAACGATCACTAGGCCCACTGTTTCCTATGTGATAGTGAAGTGGAAACGTGAAAGGACACGTTCACCACAAAAGCGTACAGGCCGACCTCGTCTGTCGACTGGCAGAGGCAACCGACAGTTGAGGAGGGTCGTAATGTGCAATAGGCAGACATCTATCCAGACCATCTCACAGGAATTCAATACTGCATCAGGATCCACTGCAAGAACTATGACAGTTAGGCGGGAGGTGAGGAAACTTGGATTTCATGGTCAAGCAGTTGCTCGTAAGCCACACATCACGCCAGTAACTGTCAAACGCCGCATTGCTTGTTGTAAGGAGCCTAAACATATGAAGATTGAACGATGGAAAAACGTTGCGTAGAGTGACGAATCGCGGTACACAATGTGGCGATCCGATGGCACGGTGTGGGTATGGTGAATTCCCGGTGAACGTCATCTGCCAGTGTGTGTTGTACCAACAGTGAAATTCGGAGGTGGTGGTGTTATGGTGTGGTCGTGTTTTTCATGGAGGGGGCTTGCACCTCTTGTTGTTTTGCGTGGCACTATCACAGCACAGTCCTACATTGATGCTTTAAACACCTTCTTGCTTCCCACTGTTGAAGAGTAATTCGGGGATGACGATTGCATCTTTCAACACGATCGAGCACCTGTTCATAATGCACGGTCTATGGCGGAGTGTTTACACGACAATAAAGTTCCTGTAATGGGCTAGCCTGCGCAGAGTCCTAACCTGAATCCTACAGAATACCTTTGGGATGTTTTGGAACGCCGACTTTGTGCCAGGCCACACCGACTGACATCGATAGTAGTCCTCAGTGCAGCACTCCGTGAAGAATGGGCTGCCATTCCCCAAGAATCCGTCCAGCACCTCATTGCACGTATGTCTGCGAGAGTGGAAGCTCTCATCAAGGCTAAGGATGGGCCAACACCATATTGAATTCCAGCATTACCGATGGAGGGCGCCATGAACTTGTAAGTCATTTTCAGCCAGGTTTCCAGATGCTTTTGATCACATAGTGTACCTAATGACCGCAAAGTCGAAGGTAATAGACAACGTTATGCACATTACTGAGCCATGGGTTGTGGAACCCATGTAGGGTTAAAGAGATTATAGGAAAGGAATGGAGCAACTGGCTGTCATGTAGAAGTGGAGATATTGTCCCCTCACGCAGTAGAGAGAGAACTCTTTCCTTACCTGATGGCAACAGGAATCTCCACGTGTTTCCTATGATAGGCAGTGGTTTGGGCCCTGGCATTTCCTCAAAGGGCTTCGCCCTCAGCCACTCCTGCGTCTGCTCCGCCGTAGTTCCCTTCTCCGCCACTGCCGCCGCCGCCGCTGTGGCGCGGCCTCTGCTCAGTGCTACCACCAGCTGTCGGCCGCATCGCGGACTTGCTGACAACATGGCCGCCGTTGATTCAGTCTGCAACAAGCGTCAGAATTAGCATATATTTGGTCGTTTTGTTGCTGCCGGCCAATGACTCCCAACCCAGAACTGGCTGCAGCTATAGGGTATGTGTCATGAAGTGCTGCTCGTATGATTACAGTGTCAGAAAATTGTTTCTGTTATATATAGGGCTCCTTTATTAAGTGAATCTCCTTAGGAGCTAACGAGTTACACTTACGCCTGCACTTGCTGGGAGAAACGACATTATTTCTACGGATTTATGTGATTCACACTTATAAAACAGTTGCTATTAATGGACTTGATAGTGGGTTCTTGATGAAACATTGTAAACAATTATCCAACAAAATGGACTTTTTGTCTTTGTATAACAAAATTTTATTTCATTTGAACTAGGTTTTAGGTTACAAGCTCATTTTCTAGTGATTCTGATTCAAAAATGTTGTAAGTCCTCTGGTCTACTATGAAACAAAGAATCTACAACCACCAAGGAACTGAAATTGTACTGGTAATTGGAAACACATCAGGATCTAACACTAGACAACAAAAAATTAGGTGATGATACAAGACATTAATGAAATACCATATAATATTTGATAGGTTATTTAACATGTTATCATGTTATTTCAATATAACAGAGAAATAAAGATTTTAGAGATTTTTTTTTACATGGCAGTTGCACAAACTTGGTGAGAAGGCATGTTAAAATAGTGGTTCGACACTTACATTACAGATGTAAGCTCTGAGCAATTATTACGGCTTAGTTGAAGCTTGAGTGGCTTACTGTAGTGGGCTCAGACCATGGTACAAGATCCTAATTACAAAATCTGAACTTCTTGTTTTCAAAGATGCCAGTGGATGCAGATGGTGATGTGGTATGTTTGTAACATTGTCTTGTGTTTGGGATTTGCCATTTGTTCAATAGTTGGAAACTGTGATGTGAACTGAAAAATTTGGTCATTGACCTATGAAAACTAATGATTTTGTTGTAATCTAAAGAGAAAGATGATAAAACCTGAGTGAAAGATCTAGTGCTGGAAACAACAGGTAGTTCCCGTTTTAACATATGATTATTAAGAAATTAATAACACAACACTTAATTGTCTATGCCGTTAATAATGTCAGGAATTTACTGTTCATATTTGCCAGTTTGATTTCAAAAGTCAGTAGCAAGATAGAAACAGATGTCTCAGATATTTACGTTTTCTGTGTCCCAGATACAACTGCTTGATACAAAATACTCGAAGTTCACTCATTTTTCAAATTGTTTACACTTTATTGCCAGAACTAACCACATTCATCCTACACCAAATCATATGAACTAGGCAAAACAATTGTTTACTATTTTATTAATTATTACATGTGACATAATTACTAGGTCGGTATGCTTTTAGTGATTCCGATCTGAATCGATATAACAACAAGTGATGAATATTTTGTGTGAAATTTGA
The DNA here is from genome assembly GCF_023898315.1 of Schistocerca nitens. Classification (NCBI taxonomy): domain Eukaryota; kingdom Metazoa; phylum Arthropoda; class Insecta; order Orthoptera; family Acrididae; genus Schistocerca; species Schistocerca nitens. The sequence goes on along the minus strand of NC_064618.1, from coordinate 641,944,194 downwards.
AACTATTTGTTATTCTTGTGACTTTATGGACAGATGTTATCCTGATGGCACTTTCAGTTAAGGGTACTTCTACATTAATTACTTTGTTTTGTAAGCATTTAAGAGGTGCTATTAATGCTACACACTACACTTAACAGTTTATACTATCAACCATTATTAAACTTGTAATCGATCAGTGAATCACTTTGTGTCTGCCAGCGAGATTACTAGTGCAAAGCACGTTTTGAATGGATGCCTGTGTCATCTGGGAAAGTGTAACTTAAGCATTTCTTATTTGAGTGCATTCGCATATGTCAGAGCCAAATATGTTACAGTTAGAGTAGTTCTGAACCTGAGTGACACCTGCTTCTGCCAGCTACCTCACTTGTATTCTGTAGTAATATATTATATAAACAGTTTTCAGAGATATCTTGAATACAGCCACATGCCCAAACAGCTATTCCGTGTTTTGTAAAATTAAAGTGTGAATATAGCTGCAGAAATGTTAAATTAATATTTCCTTTTCGTTAATTATTCTGGTAAGAAGGAAGAGAAATTGTATAATTTGCCAGGACAAAGGATTCAAGGAACATTTTACTGGTGACTGTTGGCACCAATAATAACTGCATAAGAACATTGGAGAATTTGGTGCGAGAACTCTCTAGACACACTACAGTGAAATGGTATGAAGAATGGTTGAATCAGTTAACGTGAGCGATCAAGAAGTGGCAAAATGGGAAGTTGAGGTTACTGTTTTGATCCGAAACAAACAGGAATGATTTGTGCTGATGAATCCTAACAACTAAAACAACTGATGTAACAGGAAAGCCTTTATTAACAAGTGTTGGAATGACCAGTAACGCATTAGTTTGCCGAAAGAGCTTGTTTCTTATTACGGTGCTTCTAGCATTTTTTATCTTTCTCTAGTGTTCGTCAAAACTAAAACTACTAAGTATTTATACTGTGAATCAGACTTCGGTAATAGATTAGATTAGATTAGATTCATATATTAACTGAAACAATTTCCAGCTCATCTACATACATTTGACTTTTCTAACTTAAGCATAATTAAAGGAAGGAACGTAAAAGCTGTAATAAAAAGACGAAAGGAAAAGAGAGAGAGTGGACTGTGACCACTGCATGTGCAGGTACAAATACAATGACACTTTTCACTGTGTTAAGTGTGTAGAAGGAACGGCATAAACAAACGCGAGGAGATTTACGATCAGGAGTGTCTCCGTAGTTAAGACATAACAATTAATCTTGCCAGATAGCTATACAGCGTAGAATCTTTTCTTATATAGAATGCAGAGAGGCTATTCCGCTCGCGGGGCTAATACGCCTGAAACAGCAGTGTGCTAGTCCTCACAGAATCAAGGTCTTTTGCCTTCAGTGTGTGCCATTATCTCCATGTCGCCGTATGTGGTTGTAGTACAGGTGTTTACCGTTACATTATTGACAGGACAAAAGATCAAAATCTAGAGGTAACCAAATTGTGACGAATTATTGCCGTAGTTAAAGAATACAACCTAACAAATTAAGGTGTACCATACACAATTACGTTAAATTTTAAAATATTGTTACTTGTATAAGAACACAGGTTATACAGCGCGTATATCCACAAAAAGTGCTGGCTTTGCTATGTCTTTCGAAATGTCTGCACATGTGCCATTTCGCTCCATACACGTGGAGCTATTTCCACTCAGTCACATTATTAATTTAATTGACGTTTTACTGCAAAATTCTAGCGAACACATTTTCTTGGTCTCTTTTCTGATGGTGCATGGATACAAAAAGAAACATTCGAGTGCTTCATGATACAGGGAAGACATGAAACGAGCAATAACAAGCGTTGTAGGCAGTTTGGCTCTGAGCACTATGGGACTTAACATCCATGGTCATCAGTCCCCTAGAACTTAGAACTACTTAAACCTAACTAACCTAAGGACATCACACAACACCCAGCCATCACGAGGCAGAGAAAATCCCTGACCCCGCCGGGAATCGAACCCGGGAACCCGGGCGTGGGAAGCGAGAACGCTACCGCACGACCACGAGATGCGGGCTGTAGGCAGTTTCTCTGGATAAAGTAACAGCAATGTGCTACATGGTTTCACGAAATGTATGTCGGTGCACAAGGACGAAAAATGTTTACTTGTGGTAACTGCTGGTGATTTTGACGCTGAAATACACTGGGTGAATAGCTTCTTGACTAGTTGGAATAGCTCCACCATTTTGTGTATTATGATTTCTGCTGTCTTCAGATATTTGTTTAATACTTTATTCGTGTAAAGGAATTTTGACCTTTTATATACTGTATGCATTCACAATTAACATACCATAACTGTATCACAATGACAGATTTTTTTAAAAAGTTCCATGTCTTGTTACATGGGGCTTACAGATGAAACGAGTGGAGTAGCCCCGTTGTACCCTAAGCCTGTATATAAGTGTCATGTCTAAGGTATTCATTTATTTCAAGTTTCGAGACAGTGCTGCTGATTGACAGACACACTACACCCAATCACTTTACAGTTTGCCACACAGCTGTTCCTCAGCATTGATCGCAAATTATGCGCAGTTCAGCAATCAAATGACCCAAATGTAAGTATGGAGGTGTTCTCGCGCTAAATTCTTATTTATTTTACTTTTTAAGACATTCATGCGTATAGGCCATTAGTTGTACATGTTGACTATAACGTTAGATTCAGTGACTGTTTTAGAAAGTTGCTAAATAGCTGAGATGTGAATTACTTTTGACCCACACAAATTTACTACAGAGAAACTTACATGTTCCCTCGCTTTTATTACCATAAAATGCGAACCTTGTTTTGAGTTACTTTGTTGTTTACTATCGACATACAAATTCTATGCGAGTGCAGTTAAGTAATTCTCCCAAACCCTCTTCACCGTAATTTCGATATCCATTAGGTTAAACACGGTTTTAACTACTATTAGCGCATTTTTGATGAAATAGCTACATTTCAGTTAACGAATTATAAACTCCAAAACTTTTTCACGCATTCTGAGTAAGTTCTACTTATACAGTTAAAGTTTAAAGAGTAATATTTAAGTTACCAATTAGTAACAACTACTCATTTTTTCTGGGACAAATTAACTTTGACAACAACTATTTTCACATATGTTATTTGAACGGATCGGGTATTAGAAATTAAATTCAGTAGTCATTAACTTTCATGTGTCTGAGTAATAGTTCCACCAGTCTGAGTCTGATACCTTAATTTTACACAGTTCCTGATTTATATCGCAATTATTCTAAAAATGACAGCATTAGAGACTGGTTGCAAATTATCCCTACATTCTGTTGTTGGATGGGGTCTTCAGTTCTAAGACTGGTTTGATACAGCTCTTCATACTACCCTATCCTCTGCAAATCTCTTCATTTCCGAATAACTACTGCAATCTACCTACTCCTGAGCCATTCTGCTTACTGTTTTCATCTTTTCATCTCCCTCTACGAGTTTTACACCCCTCCCCTTACACACACACACACAGACACACACACACACACACACACACACACACACACACACACACACACTTCCCTCCAATACTAAACTGGTTATCCCTTGTCGTCTCAGAATAGTTCTTACCAACCGGCTGATTCGTATAGACAGTTTACGCCATAAATTTCTGTTCTCCTCAGTTCTGTTCAATACCTCCTCATTAGTTATGTGATCTACCCATCTAATCTTCAGCATTCTTCTGTAGCACCACATTTCGAAAGCTTCTTTTCTCTTCTTGTCTAAACTGTTTATCGTCCATGTTTCACTTCCATACATGGCTGCAACCCATACATATACTTTCAGGAAAAGACTCCTGACACTTAAATCTATATTCAATGTTAACTAATTTCTCTTCTTCACAAACGTTTCTCTCGCTATTACCATGATACATTTTATATCCTCTCTACTTCGCCATCGTCAGTTAATTTGCTGGCCAAATAATACAACTTGTCTACTACTTTGAATGTCTCGTTTCCTAATCCAATTATCTCAGCAACCCTGATTCCTGAACTTGGAAGTTTTCCTTGGTTTCCTGTATTGATTGCTCAGTGTACAAATTGAACAACATTAGGGTTAGGCTACAACCCCATCTCACTCGCTTCTCTGCCACTGCTTCCCTCTTATGCCCCTCGACTCTAATAACTGCTGTATGGCCTCCGCACAAGTTTTAAATAGCCTTTCACTCCCTGTATTTTACCCCTGCTGTCTTCAGAATGGCATAGAGAGTATTCCAGTCAACATTGTCAAAAACTTTCTCTTTATATACATATGCTATAAAGTAAGATAAGTCGTAATGTCGGTATTGCCTCGCGTATCCTACATTTCTCCGGAATCAAAACTGATCTTCTCGAAGGTCAACTCCTACCAGTTTTTCCGTTGTTCCCTGCATACACCACAAAAATCTTGTGCTCTCCCCATTAACATACACCAGTTGAGACAATCTTGTCTTCCCCAGGATTGCACCCCGTAACTTGTTCTTTCCCTCACTGTTATGCTCTATGTACAAATAACTTTTACCTCCCTAGCACAGTACTTCACTTGTAAACATGTAGTGCCTTACCCAAAGTTGTACAACACTTGCGAACAGGTCGTGACCTCTGTGTTATTCATCTTGTGTTTTCCCCAGTAGTGCACTCTACTGGCAGGCATATCGTGACTCCCCTGCTGTTATCAATTGTGCGACTTTAGAACTGCTAGACTCAGCCTTCCCGATAACGAAGTCCAACTCGATGGAACCCAATCACCAAGGGTTAGTACGTGTAAATATCTCAGATCAATGAAGCCAGACGGCAGAGCTATAGATGCAAAATGTTACGCATCAGCATTAAAGATGAGGTCCGTAATGAATATGTCATTGCTGGACTTCGACTGTGAACCCCAGCTGGTGCCAGTGGTAGCTATCATACTCGCCCTTAATTTAAATCTAAAGACAGACAAATCCGTCGAAAACCAGTCATTGCAATGAAAATATTCTCTCTAGACAGTGCTGTGTTCGTAAAATTGTCAATCACGTCCACTACTCTTTATAGGAGACGCAATGCCGCCTTTCTTTAAACTGGAACAGTCATGCAGAAAACGTTGTAGGAAGGCTAACAAAATACCGCGTTTTTATTGGCATAACAACTAGAAGATGCAACAGATCTACTAAAGAGACTGAAACTTCCTGGCAGATAAAAACTGTATGCCCGACCGAGACTCGAACTCGGGACCTTTGCCTTTCGCGGGCAAGTGCTCTACCATCTGAGATACCGAAGCACGACTCACGGCCGGTCCTCACAGCCTTACTTCTGGCAGTATCTCGTCTCCTACTAAAGAGACTGCCTGCACTACGCTGGCCAGTGCTCTCCTAGTGCATTGCTGTGCAGTGTCGCATTCTTACCAGGTGGGACTGCGGAAGTGGCCGCCTTTGTATTGTCACGGACATGATAAGCGAGATGTGCTGTCAACCATTAAAACAAAATCGTTTCTCATTGCTCCCAAATCTTTTCAGGAAGTTCCCATCAATAACTTTACAGTCTGGAACCGAGCGACCGCTACAGTCACAGGTTCGAATCCTGCCTCGGGCATGGGTGTGTGTGATGTCCTTTGGTTAGTTAGGTTTAAGTAGTTCTAAGTTCTAGGGGACTGATGACCACAGGAGTTGAGTCCCATAGTGCTCAGAGCCATTTGAACCATTTTTAACGGACGAAAAAATATCGCAGTTCCAAGAAGGAGTTCTGCGACATAAACGAAAGTTGGCAGGCGTTTTTCTACATCTGAAAGCTCATATCTATTCACATTTCGCACTAGTCGCATAAAACTGGAGCTAGTAGTAATAACGGTCGTGAGCGTTAGTTACCTTTGAGATTGTCAAGAATGCCTCTAAGGCGGCAAAGACGCCGTTGCCAACATCTCGCTGAGTTTGAAAGGGGTCGTGTAATAGGGCTACGAGAAGCTGGATGTTCCATCTGCGATATTGCAGAAAGACTTGGTAGGAATGTAGCCACTGTACATGATTGCTGGTGGCGGTAGTCAGGATAATGTGTGATCGCAAGAAGACCGGCCTCCGGATGGTCACGTGGCACTATCGAGAGGGAAGTCCGCCCCGATAGCTGAGTGGTCAGAGTGATGGATTGTCGTTCGGCTTCGATTCCCGGCTGGGTCGGAGATTTTCTCCGCTCAGAGACTGGGTGTGTGTTGTCTTCATCATCATTTCATTCCCATCCGGAGCGCAGGTCGCCCAATATGGCGTCGAATGTAATAAGACTTGCACCAAGGCGGCCGGACCTGCCCCGCAAGGGGCCTCCCGGCCAATGACGCCAAACGCTCATTTCCATTTTCGATCGAGAGGGAAGACCATCGCGTTCGGCGTGACGCATTGTACTGCAACTGCTGCAGCAATCTGAGCGGCAGTTGGCGCTACAGTGATACAAAGAACTGTTACAAATTGTTCACTTCAAGGACAGCTACAATCTGACGCCCTGTAGCACGCGTTTCACTGACTACAAACCGCCGCCATTTGCGACATCAGTGGTGTCAAGCGAGAGCTCATTAGGGGGCACGGTGGAGGTCTGTTGCGTTTCCTGATGAAAGCTGGTTCTGCCCCAGTGTCAGTGACGGCCGTTTGCTGGTTAGAAGGAGGCCAGCTGAGGGCCTGTAGCCAACCTGTCTGCGTGCTAGGCACACTAGATCTACATCTGGAGCAACGGTCAGGGTTGTGATGTCGTATGACTGCAGGAACACTCTCTTGGTTACCCCACGCACTCTGACTGCATATCTGTACATCAGTCTGGTGATTCGACATGTTGTACTGCCAATCATATTATAGGAGGTGTTTTCTGTTGTGTCGACAAGAGGTGCCGACACAGTGTTTTTGAGGGGGCCGAAATGCACGCTATAAGCGCACGAAGGATGGCGTGAAGTCTGAAACAGGATACGTAATGAATGCTATAAAGAAAAGTACGTAGCTGCAGTAATACTTAACTTTATTCCATCATAGTTGTACATCGCTCTTGAAGATACAAATGCGACTCTGTAGATACATGAAGTTACTAATGGCGCCTTGCTAGGTCGTATCCATTAACTTAGCTGAAGGCTATTCTAACTGTCTCTCGGCAAATGAGAGAAAGGCTTCGTCAGTGTAGTCGCTAGCAAAGTCGTCGTACAACTGGGGCGAGTGCTCGTACGTCTCTCGAGACCTGCCGTGTGGTGGCGCTCGGTCTGCGATCACTGCCAGTGGCGACACGCGGGTCCGACATGTACTAACGGACCGCGGCCGATTTAAAGCTACCACCTAGCAAGTGTGGTGTCTGGCGGTGACACCACATTTTCCAACAGAATAACGATCACCCACATACTGCTGTTGAAACCCAACATACTCCACAGTGCATTGGCATGTTGGCTTGGCCTGCTCGATCCCACATCTGTCTCCATTTGAGCACATATGGGACATCATCGCACAACTTCATCGTCATCTACTTCCTGCATTGACTGACCAAGTGCGACAGGCATGGAACTCCATGCCACAAACTGAAATCCGGTACCAGTACAACACAATGTATGCACGTTTGCATGCTTGCATTCAATATTCTGAATGTTACACCTGTTATTAATGTACCTGCATTTCACATTTCAAATGGTTCAAATAGCTCTAAGCTCTATGGGACTTAACATTAGAGGTCATCAGTCCCCTAGACTTAGAACTACTTAAACAGAACTAACCTAAGCACATCACACACATTCATGCCTGAGGCAGGATTCGAACCTGTGACCGTAGCAGCAACGCGGTTCCGGACTGAAGCGCCACAGGGGCCGACATTTCACATTTGCAATGACTTATTTCTCATTTGTAATTTTAGTTACACAAATGTATTCCAGAAATTTCGTTACACTGTATTAAGTACACTACTGGCCATTAAAATTGCTATACCACGAAGATGACGTGCTACAGACGCGAAATTAAACCAACAGCAAGAAGATGCTGTGATATGCGAATGATTAGCTTTTCAGAGCATTCACACAAGGTTGGCGCCGGTGGCGACACCTACAACGTGCTGACATGAGGAAAGTTTCCCACCGATTTCTCATACACAAACAGCAGTTGACCGGCGTTGCCTGGTGAAACGTTGTTGTGATGCCTCGTGTAAGGAGGAGAAATGCGTACCATCACGTTTCCGACTATGATAAAGGTCGGATTGTAGCCTATCCCGATTGCGGTTTCTCGTATCGCGACATTGCTGCTTGCGTTGGTCGAGATCCAATGACTTTTAGCAGAATATGGAATCGGTGGGTTCAGGAGGGTAATACGGAACGCTGTGCTGGATCCCAACAGCCTCGTATCACTAGCAGTCGAGATGACAGACATCTTATCCGCATGGCTGTAATGGATCGTGCAGCCACGTCTCGATCCCTGAGTCAACAGATGGGGACGTTTGCAAGACAACAACCATTTGCACGAACAGTTCGACGACGTTTGCAGCAGCAACAGCGTCATGATGGTCGCCTCCGTGTTCGGCGACATCGCGGTGAACGCACATTGAAAGCGTGTATTCGTCATCGCCATACTGGCGTATCACCCGGCGTGATGGTATGGGGTGCCATTGGTTACACGTCTCGGTCACCTCTTGTTCGCATTGACGGCAGTTTGAACAGTGGACGTTACATTTCAGATGTGTTACGACCCGTGGTTCTACCCTTCATTCGATCCCTGCGAAACCCTACATTTCAGCAGGATAATGCACGACCGCATGTTGCAGGAGCTGTACGGGCCTTTCTGGATACAGAAAATGTTCGACTGCTGCCCTGGCCAGCACATTCTCCAGATCTCTCACCAATTGAAAACGTCTGGTCAATGGTGGCCGAGCAACAGGCTCGTCACAATACGCCAGTCACTATTCTTGATGAACTGTGGTATTGCGTTGAAGCTGCATGGGCAGCTGTACCTTTACACGCCATCCAAGCTCTGTTTGACTCAATGCCCAGGCGTATCAAGGCCGTTATTACGGCCAGAGGTGGTTGTTCTGGGTACTGATTTGTCAGGATCTATGCACCCAAATGGCGTGAAAATGTAATCACACGTCAGTTCTAGTATAATATATTTGTCCAATGAATACCCGTTTATCATCTGCATTTCTTCTTGGTGTAGCAATTTTAATGGCCAGTAGTGTATTTTTTGTTGCTGCTATTTGTTTCCCGTCAGTGTATTTGGTTATCTTCCATATTCACGAGAAGGAATGAGCATCGTGGCAAGATAAGCGAAATTCGAGATAACAAGGAAAGATTTACGTGTTCTTCTGTTCCATCGGTTATAAGACGTTGAAACGCCAGAGATATATTTAAATGTGAAGCCTCGGAATCCATGTCATAAACGAAGTATGAACGACTCAGTGTTGACGTAAATGTAGATGCACGTATGTGTGTTCTCTTTCGTGACGCCTGCTTGCGTTCATTGATTAAAAAATTGTGTCCCAGACAGGGCGCAACAGTTTTTGGCGTCTTTTGATAGTACCTCTTAGAGCTAAAGAGAGTGAGAGCAGCAGCCGATCCAACACGTACTGTTGTCAAGATATTAAAATGAAAAACAAAGAAGTGGTATCTTGAAACGCTATCTGATAATCATAAGTGAGCAGTGAAACAGCTGGCTCTGCTCGACCATCATATCCAGAGCGCTGTGGACAATGGCGTCTAGGATGATGCAGTGCTGTTTATCTTACAGAAGGCACTCTATATAGTTACGCACTGCAGCCTAGTGAAAAAAATCCAACATATCATGCATCGAAACGGATTTGGGTTCGCATTCATTCTTCACAAGCGACTATTAATTACATTACGTGCCTTGTCTCAGTTGTGTGACTGAATTCGTGATTGCCTGTTGGAAATGCCACAGTTCGCAATAATTGACGGAAAGTAACAGAGTAAAACAAGTTATTTTTGGCGTTCCCCAAGGAAGTGTTATAGGCCCTCTGTTTTTCCTCATTTGCAAAACGAATTAGCAGACAATCGGAGCAGTACTCTTAGATCGTTTGCAAATGATGCTACCATTTACCGTCATGTAAAGACATCAGATCAATAAAACAAATCGCAAAATGATTTAGACAATATATCTGTATGGTGCAAAGAGTGGCAATTGATTCTAAACAGTGAAAAGTGTTAAGTCAACCATATGAGCACTGAAAAGAATCCGCTAAATTTCAGTTACACAATAAATCACACAAGTCTAAAAGCTGTAAGCTCAGTTTAATACTTAGGGATTGCAATTATGAGTAACTTAATTTCGAACAACCACATAGATAATGTTGTGGGGAAAGCAAACTGAAGACTATGATTTATTGGCAGAACACTTAGAAAATATAACAGGTCTACTAAAGAGATTGTTAACACTTTGCTTGTGTGCCCTCTTCTGGAGTATTGCTGTGCGGTGTGGGATCCGATCAGATAGCATTGACGGAGGACATCGAAAAAGTTGAAAGAAGAGCAGCTCTATATGTACTGTCGCAAAGTAGAGGAAAGAGTGCCACGGATGTGAGACACAAACTGGGGTGGCAGTCACTAAATGAAAGGTGTTTTTCTCTGCGGCAGGACCTCATGAAATTTCAGTCACCAACTTTCTCCTCAGAGTGTTGAAATGTTTTGTTGGCGTTCACCTACTAGGGGAGGAATAATCACCATAATAAAATAAGAGAAATCAGAACTCTCACAGAAAGATTTAAGTGTTCGGTTTTCCCGCGGGCTGTTCGAGAGTTCTGCAAGGTTCGCAGGAGAGCTTCTGCAAAGTTTGGAAGATAGGTGACGAGGTACTGGCAGAAGTAAAGCTGTGAGGACGGAACGGGAGTCGTGCTTGGGTCGCTCAGATGGCAGACACTTGCTCGTGAAAGGCAAAGGTCCCGAGTTCGAGTCTCGGTCCGGCACACAGTTTTAATCTGCCAGGAAGTTTCATATCAGCGCACGCTCCGCTGCAGAGTAAAAATCTCATTCTACAGTTATACCTGCATACAGAACCACACAACCAAAAGTCTTTTGATGATAAAGTACAGACACTTCAGCTGATTAAAAAAAAAGTAGTCCACTGATAATATACATCAGAAAAATGCGCAGTGGAAAAACGAACATCTCTGCAAAAAGCTAAAATTTGTATAGAAGAAGGGACACGATGATATCATATACTATCAAACAGTCCATCACTCAAAGGGGCACACTAAAAAATACCAAACTACCGCTAATTAATCTAAAAGCCATTTTACACAGAAGAGCAACACATCAATCAGAAGCTGAGTATCATGTATCGAAACACAGAAAAGGGGAATACTGTAGACGAAAATAGCCGAACATTTCTACGAACTTCTGGGTCCATACTCTTAAAATTATACAAGAAGTATTATAAGTGTCGTAATCTGCATGAGTTTTAGTCATGAACCATTCCACACCCATCTCCAGTGAATATACATAAGAAATAATTCTCATTCTGAATACAGCAGAGTAACAATAGGATGCATAAATCATGTTTTCTCGGCATGTAGACTGTTTTAAAAGCAGAAAATGTAGTTCTCACGCCTGTTATTCTGATATTATAAACCAGTACACGATAATAAGGCAGATCTCCTCCATCCAAATAATATTAGTTTTAGAAACAGTAATAAATTGACACCGTCAATTGAAAACAAAACTGTTAAACAACTGTCATAAGCGCATCAAAAACGTAAATTTTACAGTGAAACGCGTTTCCAAGCCACAGTAACACAGCAAGCCCCAGAATTCATCAATGAGCAGGAGAAAACGTAAGTAATCGCTGTTTAAATATGCAACATAATCTACAAATAACAAATCACACCGCCGGCCGCGGTGGCCGAGCGGTTCTAGGCACTTCAGTCCGGAACCGCGCGACTGCTACGGTCGCACGCTCAAATCCTGCCTCGGGCATGGATGTGCGTGATGTCCTTAGGTTAGTTAGGTAAAGTAGTTCTAAGTTCTAGGGGACTGATGACCTCAGATGTTAAATCCCATAGTGCTCAGAGCCATTGGAACCATTTTTTGAACAAACCACATCAAATGGTTCTCCATACCAAAGCCTCAAAAAAAATTTACCAGTGTCGACGGGTATACAGAAACAACAAAAAAAAAACACCTCTGGCAGGCAAATAAATATTAGCTTCAGCTCCGTCAAATGCAACAATGGTAAGTCCAAAAGAAGCATATGCCATGATTTTACCTGAATATATATTTCAAGTCAGACATCCTTGTACTTGTACATGACATTGTGTATTAGTGTAGACCTGTGGTTGCTTTTTATTGGTGCACACAACGTAAAAAAAGGTAAAGTACATTTGAAACTTAAACAACAACAGAATATAATGTAACATATTTCCTAGACTACATAACATCTGCAGGTACGTATTTCAAGAACAATAAAAGGAAAAAAATTATTGCGCATGTCACTAGTGTGGTGAAACATGTTCAGATGTTAAAGTAAAACAATAATTGTGTTCTGTACGTAAGTTTTAGTATCCAAGAAAAGTGATGTAACCTCTATTTACATTCGATGTGTCAATGTGTCATACTTCATATCTGTATACTTGATATTCTTCAAAAGAGATTTTCAGTAGTCGATATGTCACGCCACAGAGGTTCCGAGTTCAAGCAGCGTGATCTTTGGTTGCCAGCAGCATTGTCGCTGCTGTCGCTTCCTAAGAAAAGCTAGAGAGTGAATTGGGTGTTGCTCATACTACCGAGTGGTCTGGAAATAGCTTGCATACCACGGAGATAAAGACGCGGAGGATGTGGAGTTTTGGAAAGGTGATTTGGTTACGATTAGTTTGAAATTGAAGACTTCCATGTACTGTTGCCTCTGCACAGTTTGCTTGCACGTAATTTATGATGTGCTTGGAAAACCATAAGCTTTAGTGGGATTTTTCTTTATTGGCTTGGATTAGTTAGTTTCATTGTTCAGACGTAAGTAAAATAAAGTGATCAGTTCACATGATTTGCCCTAAGAAGTATAGATTTACCACTTCCAATAATTAATTTCAAGGCAGAGTCATATTTTTTAATAAGAGGAAGTTTTAGTAAAGAATGAGTTTTGTTGTTCAATGTACAGTTCTTTAAAAAAGGTTAGTCTCCTGACAATCGGTTAGCAAACTTAAATGCTACCACCGTCTCCATACGAAAATTTATTTTCCGATTATGTGTGTCGCCGCATTGCACTGAGGGAACACATTTGCTTAAAAAGAAAGCATGATTTGATTAGAATAGTTGCATGTCCTTTCACTGCACTGCACAAGGCTGTTTTTTAATTTAGATGGTTTGCTGCTGTGCTACAAATTTATGTTCACTCCTTCGAACGGTACTGAGTTTCTATTGCCAAGGGAGCCATGAAAATTTGTTAGGGCCAGTTACATTACTGTCAAGATGAGATCAGTTATAGTTAGGTGTTGTATTTCAAAATTATTGCCAAGGTCAGTTTAGGTAAAGTTCATTTCAGATCTCATTTCTTATGTAGACAGTGTTTTTCTCTCAGTGCAGTCTCGCATTTGCATGTGTACCACTCAGTGTTTGCAAATTTGTCGTCAGTTTGTGTTAGTAAAACTATAGGGCATTTTCACAGTAACATTTTAGATTATTTATTCCTTCAAAATTAGTTTTGTAATTTAATGTATCATTTTTATGCTATCAGTCTTGTATGTTGAAATTGCAAGTCACATAGTGTGATGTCACGCAGATTCACAGATTTTCACAGGACAGCCTTTTTATTATACAGTTTTACATGTTGGTAAAAGTTTATTCAAATACGTTATTCAATGTCAGTTTTGGCGACTCATCTAGTCAGACAGCGTTTCTGTAATTACCCTTGTTGCATTGTTCAGGCTTACAACATACACACCGAGCTTAAGATATGAAACCAGTCCTGTCCAGGTTTAGTTTGCAACAAATGAATATTTTTATTCAGAAAAGTTATAGTATTTGCCAAAAGGTGCACCTACTTTAATTCATAATTATTTTTCTGGAAGCATAGGAATAGAGTTTAAAATTCCAATATGATAAAAATAGTTACTGCAGCTGTCTTAATATTTATCTTAGAATCATGCTTGAGGTTGCAGTGAGTTTGTCGCAGTGCTGCGATTTTTCTGGTATACTTGGTTCTGTTGTATCATGATTGCAGGATCTGTAACATAGTTTCGTTGAAAACAGAACATTCATTTTTCGTTTCGTCGATCTTAGCTGCCACTGATTCGTCTCCATCCTTCAGCAAAGCATTCACGCCCGGATCTCAGGAAAATCCCTGCGATCCCCTGCCCATTCACCAGCCTACCTTCGTTCCTTGTCCGGTCAGCTGACTGCCATTTTGTCAGAGCACTCGCTACTGAGTGAGTAGATTTTTCGTAATATCAAAAATATGTCAAAGCGCTTTTGGATAAGGAGGAGAGAGAAGGAAAAACATTGTTTTGCACAAGGCAGAGTTAAAAATCACAAATTGATCTATCTGGTGACAAAACTAGAGTAAAATACATACGCTGGAAGCAGTGGTATAAGGTTTACATTACGTCGTCAACATAAGTATAGGTAATAGTGCTCTAAGAGCCACGCATCGCGCCAGAAATGCGAAGGACCCCGACGTAGCGCCATTGTAGCCTTACCATGGCACTGTTGAATGGATAGCGTCCACGTTTCCTTCTACCTTTCGTCGTTTTACACGTGCGTGATAATTCGTTGCCCGTTTTCTTTTTCTGATTGTCATCTATGACTGAATGTAATATGCTAGAAGTTACTTTTATTCATTTCCTACGTTGCTTTAGTATGCTTAACAACTGCTCCTACTAAGTTACTTGATTAATAACATGCGTATATTACGTGCCTATGAACTGTTGCCCTGCCCCTCTTTAGAAATGTTAAAATTCGAAAATCACTTTAAAATTTTAAAAAGTGGGATTAAAAAATCATGTTATATTACTCCAATGAAAGTAACTCTGAAGCCTGCAGAACTGGCTGTTCATTTCGCCCATGTACACATTTATGTCTAGACAGAGAGGATTGTATTCCTCCTATTAAACCTCGACTCTTACCTACTGTTGCCTGCATTTATCTTGACAACACAATGGAAATCTTACGTCGCCCCTTTCTTCTAATTTTTTCGTTAGATAGTTTAACAAATGGTTATTACATGTCCGAGAAAAAGTCTTAACATGTAGTAATCCTGCACGATATACTGATATTTAGGCCTACTGCTATACGAAAGCCATCTGACTGTTGAAAAATACGTATAAGTTTTAAATCTGTAGCACTAATTTTCATATTTAATTCCTTTTTCGAAAGCATATACAAGTATAAAATTTGTTTGAGGATTATCTTGACTGCTAAACACTTAAGTACTACTGAAATATGCGAGCACTTTGTGATGTTTTTTGAAACTTCTAGTGTTTTCTTGGGAAGCTATGTAAAAAAAACATTGAAGTTACTTCGTTGTAAGTTTTAACAAAAGTCTATAAATGTTTTCCAACAATTCTTTTATATTCCACCTCAGTTTCGCAAACAACAATTACAAATGCACAATAACTCCCAAAGATACACGTTTTATGACGTGATTTTGAAGGAAAGGAAAAAAAAACACGCCATCGAAGAGACAGTAGATAGATGTAATTATTACGTTTTTCTAGCCAAATAGTTAGTTGGCTCATTTTATAGATTCTGTAGTGATTCTTGTTTTCTGCTATTCCTTTTCTATAGTCAGTCTGATGATGACCAATGGGTGGTTGAAATCGGTTACTGTATTTTGAAAGTTTCTGTAATTGTTGTCGCAAGAAAATAAAAAGAGATGGCTGTATAATATCCTTCAGCCCAAATGCCAATTATTTTAAAAAAAGTCCGGAGCGGACGTCGTGAGGTTTTAATGGTCACCTGTAGAGGGACAGGGGCTATCTGTGATGATACACTAGGCAGACAGCTCGAATAGACACGGGCAGGTGCCCGAAATGGTTCAATCGCATCGACACACCGTGAAACACAAGACATTTATTTCAGTAGCTTTGCCGATAAAACAGATGGAAATGACTAGCTATCAGTGGAAAGGCAAACATCACCGTTGTCTGATAACCCGCAGTCTTATCGTAAAACTTTAACCTCACTGCGACTTTTGTCCGACATTCCACATCGGAGCTGACGCAGTGAAGATGCCATTCTCATATCAGAAATGCGTATCCTCAGAAACAAAGGCGACTGTTTATCAAGAAGTAAGTACTTGTTTCGTTTCCTGTTGAGTCAGTTGAGAAAGTAAACAGGTTTCACAGAGTGGAAGTACTCAGTTCTATAGAACAAGCAACGTCACTTGGTGTCTGTACATGTTTCATCTGTCATTTATCCGCAAGCTTCGGTAGACGCTTTTCTGTCGAGTTACACAGGTTTCACTTTTTGGCAAATCTGTGCTTTAAGCGTACGTTAAATTCTTCGATTTTTAACGCATCCAGTATTCCAAACCTTTTTTTTTTTTTTTTTCCTCTTCCAATCTTCCCCTGTAATTCATCGTCGCAGGTTATTTCTTCACAGTAGAAACAACTGCCATGATGCTCTTCTTATTCTTATCAGATCTACAGGTTTACTTTCCTGTCCTAGTCTTAGAAATATAAAGGCCAATCAACTGAAAACGAAACAGATGGAAAAAAGTAAGTAAACTGTTTCTTATTTCAAAAGTTACCGTCATAACTGTTAATACATTTATCCTACTTTGAGACAAGATGGTCAGTGCCAAAATGTTTGCGGTTGCCAATGGAACCATGATTCAACCGAGGCGTGTACCTCGTCGTCCAAAGTAAATCAAAGCCTGCGGACGTCTTTCTTCAGGTCTCCAAATTTTGGGCAATAAGTCCCGCTTCCTCGGGCTAGTCACCCTATTATGTCACCCTTATTTCGTCCATCATGTATTATTTTTCTTCCAAGGTAGCACAGTTCCTTCACTTCGTTGACTTCACCACGTCCGCAATTTTGACGTTCTCGCTAATTGCGATTCTGCTACTCTTCATTACTTTCGTTTTTAGTCGATCTACTCTCAGTCCAAAGCGTTTGCTCATTAGACTGTTCATTTCATCTAACAGGTCCTGTAATTCTTCCTATCAGTCATGATGTCAATGTCGTTATCGAACCTATCATTGATATTCTTTCACTCGGAATTTTAATCCCACTCCTGAACCTTTCTTTTATTTTCGTCTTTACTTCTTAGATGTGTAGATTATACAGAAGGGGCGGTAGATTACACAGAAGGGGCGGAAAACTTCATCCCTGTCTTACATCCTTTCTCATCCGAGCACATCGCTCGTGATCGTCCAGTCTTATTGCCAGTAAGATAGTGATGTCTGGCGTGATCCTCATTCCAGTGACTTGTCTGACGCAGCCCTTCACACTAATCTTTCCTGTGCTAGCCTCGTCACCTCCGAATAACAACTGCTTACTCCCACACACCCCTCTGTTACCAAACTGAAGATTCCGTCATGTTTCAGGATGAGTCCTATCAACTGATCTCTTCTTTCAGTTAAACTGTGCTACAAATTTCTTTTTCTTTTCTTTTCTTTCAGTACCTCCCCAACAGTTACGTGAACTAGTACCCATCTAATCTTAAGCATTCTCCTGTAGCATCACGTTTCAAAAGCATTTACCCTCGTCTCGCATGAACTCCGTATAGTTCAAATTTCACTTCTGTGCAATGTTACATTTTAGACAAATACCCTCAGAAAAGACTTCCTACAATTAAATTTCATATTACATGCGAAGAAAGTCCTATTTTTCATAAATACTTTTCGTGCTAAGCCAGTTTGCATATTATTCCCTCTCTACTTGAGCCAGTATGGCATTTTGCTGCCAAAAAAACAAAAAACCATAACGGGATTAGCCCTTGATCTCTGCTCTAAATTCCAGGTTAAAATCACGAAAAACTTTAAGAATTGTAATTTCCTCGTAACTAAGATGGAAGTGCGTAACTGCATCACGATGAACCCCGCTGTACCTCGCCTTTGGTGACAGCCCAAGATCCACAGACAAAATTGTCCTATCAGACCTGTTGTTCATTCTAGGAACAGCCCTCTATATAGTTAGAACTGGTCAAATTCTATAATAAAAAAATAGATTACATGATAAATTTCTGTCTCTTCTAAATATCCGCTATACCTTTGAAAATCACTTTTTCATTAAGATCTTGTACGAACTCATTGCCATATTAAAGATGTTCACAAGCCAGCAACAGCCAGACTAGCATCGCTCAATATCATGAACCTTACACTAACACCCTTAGAGAGGACACTACAAATATAATTAGGATTGATCTACTTAATCATAAGAAACTGAACAGAGCAGAGATCCGTAAACTCGCTGAGTTGCTTACATCGGTACAGTCATATAATTAGTTTTAATAACAAAATACACTAACAGAAAGATGGGTTGGCAGTGGGTAGCTGTCTAACCAAGATTTTAGCAGATATTTACATAAATCATTTAGTTTTGAAGCAAACAGTCACATCAACAGCAAAATCACCTACTAGAAAAGTTATGTGGATGATGTAATCGTTATTTCTGATGACACAACGAGGAAATTGACAAATGTGCAACAAAGCTGAGCAGCACACAAGAAAGAATTAAATTCATTATTGAGTATGAGATTAATAAAAGCATGAACTTCTTAGAGTTAAAAATCTCCAGAAAAAACCATAAACATCATTTTGAAATTTATAGCAAACAATCAGCCACTGATGTATGCATCAGCAGCTCTTCTTGGCATTCAAAACAGCATAAATAGCATATTTTAAGACCACATCGAATTGCCTGCATAAAACTCCACTTGAACCATTTGAACAACATAAAGAAAGTAATATAACTAAAAGCATAGCCCCAAGGAATGGGTAAGCTATCACGCAATAGATAAGCTGTCACAAAAAAGTAAAAAGAAAATCGGACAACGAAGCTTCTCACCAAACACCTATGCAGTTAACATAAAAGACAGTAGAAGGTAGCAGAAAGTATATTACATTTCCTTATTCGGGGAGTGTATCTTACAAAACATGCGACCTGGTTATAAATACAAACATAAAGAAAAGTAACCTCATAATCTCCTCATGTATCTAAAAACAAATCATCACATCATAATCTTGATGAAAAGACGTGAGTTATTGGATGCAGCCTTTCTACAAAATTTAATTTGCCTACTTCCCAATTTGAACCATAAATGAACACTACTCCCTTTGAAAATAACAGTATGGAGAAAGGAACCTAATATGAAACTCTACGCTAAAATATAACAGCCTGCTGAGTCACATATTAATACGACAGTTAAATTACTTTGAAATTTCAAGTAGCCATCGTATGTTAATATTATGTCCACTGTCGTAATATTTATTTATTTACAGTTATTTCTCACCCATTTAATTTTCCCTTTGTACGTCACAATCTTAATATAATATTGTTTGAGTAACGTTACCTAATAAACTTGTTTCTACATTTGTGTACTTTATTTGTAATTAACGCTCATTGAATGTAAATTGCATGTAATGAAACGTTGTATCATTGTACACATGACAATATCTCTGAGAGAGGAATTTGTGGATCTGTTATATTGATGATATAGCCATCTTTGTACACATTTTCCCATGTGGCAAAAACTGTTTGGATGTATATACATCAAATAAGTACTTCATATACCCTTCAGCATTTCGCGAACACAAGCGTCGCTGCAACAGAACGCCGCAAGAATTTCGATGTAAATAAACTATAACATCTCAACCTTAAAGAATTGTTTACATGGTGTTCAATCGTTATAAGGTATAGTTATGTTTATAAGGTCGTTTCTAACATCCTTTCCTGCTGTAGGTCACCACCATCTTAAGGAACTTTCAGCACAGTGAGGAATAAAGAACCGAAAACTAATGTAAACATCAACTAATGTGTATCTGGACGTTTAACAGCTGTCTGGAGATGAACTGTCGTTCGAAACCGGAAACGGCGCTATTTGCGTAAATAAATAGCATTACCAACAGTGGCTGGTTTTTGTTTCCTTCATTGGAAGAATCAACCAGTATTTTAAAGATTGTATTCCAGTCAGTACTGTCAAAATCTTTTTTTTCTAAAGCTTCAAGTGCTATAAACGTAGGTACATCTCTCTTTAACCAGTCTTCTATACCGAACCTATAATCAGTGTCAATAGAAAACGTGACTTCCGGTTAAGGCCATTATCAATATAAACATTTGAGAATTTATTGATTCCCCCTCATCCCTTCTTTCTGTTGGCATGGTTAACCCTCGCGCACTAACAAATAGCATGTATTGTGTTTTCACCTAAATCAGCGGCAGTCCATTTGGAGAGATGAATAATTCAGCTCTACAGTATGGTCTGTCGTGCTCCCCGCACTTCTCGAGAGCAATAACAATGTAAAGGATGAGCTATGGAGCATGTTATCTCTTACTATGGAACTGAAGGGCACTTCACGACCATATTCTGACGTACGTCGTGAATTTATGTCGTGTAAACGCAAGCCTCTGTTGTGCAATAAAGCATGTTACGAATGCTGATTTATCTCAAGAGAAGCAACAATTGTCTTAATGAGTTGTTATTCTTTCGTTGAAAATGAAGGATACTCTGGACTAAACGAATTCAGCAAGTACTCTGCAAGGTAAGTCATATCTGTGAGGAAAAGTCTGGAAATTCAGCTCATAGATGACATTAGATTTTTATTTGGTGTTTCTACGTTATAATTTAGCAATTACAAAGTAGTTTGCTACTAATTTTTGGCAGATAACGCCCTATTTCAGAAGGACAGTTTCTTATTGCTGAATATGTAGGAGTGCCTTACTTTCGTAAAGTATGAACAACTCTGGCTGGTAACGGAATTTTGGTCTGTATTACTCCCGCGTACAATTCCGTGCGGTATCCTGAATACTTTGAGCAGACTATTAGTAAATGGTCCTGAAAGCCTTTTTATGCTGCTGTTCTTCAATGTAAGGGACTTCCGTACTCAGATTTTGTACAACTGAGCTGTATAAGACCCATGTCCAGTCGATTTCCAAATTAGGTACCATCATTCTCCTAAACATAAGAAAATATGTGAACCAGTGACATGTTGGTTTGGGTGACTGGATGGTAGCGCAATTTCTACCCTCTTCTCTTTGTCATATGAGTCAGTGATTGAGCTAATCGTTTGTCAGTGATTGAGCTAATCGTTTGTAAACGTAACAACTGTTATTGGGCATAAAGACTATGTAAAGCAGTTGAATACATCCATGAGTCCCAGCCTCCGTGCTTTACTTTGTTATCTCTTCTACAGTTCAATTGTTGTGTATGCCAGTGTGAGCCTTAATTCACACCTGGGTAATTGTTCTGCAGGTTGCCATTGTTTTCTTGATTAGCCCTAGAACGTTTAATAAATAACGGTTCTTTCGCAGACTCCATCTTTGGTATCACAGATGCAACTGTGTGGTTCGCTGGCTCCATGGTAACATGTCAACTATGGATCCAAAACTCTCGAATACGATCCCCGATCAGTCCATGGATTTTCATCTGCCAGTTATCAATTCTTTCACCTTGGCAATGTTTGTTAATATGAAAAGTGCCGAGTTGTACCGTTGTTGGGAGTTCACTGCCCTATAACTGGCTGGGTAAGTCAGTCTAAAAGTCGGAGGAAGTCGACGCCACACCATCTACTGTAAGACATTGCCTGGTACACCATTGTGGTGCGTTCAAGCTGATGATAGTTTTACCGTCTCAGTTTTATTTTGTGTGCTTTTTGAATCTCGAAATTATTGTTTTGTCGCCCTGATTTATGCCACAAGTGATGACCTCCTTCATAGCTAAAATTTGTGCTGTGTAACTACTAGTTTCCATCCATAGAGAGACATTTATTTATTATTATCCGTGTACACGGCTTTGCTCAGATGTATATTTATTTCAACGCTCTATTTGTCCATCCCTACCTTTCCCCTCTCTCTGTGCATCTACTAATCCTTTCAAATCTATCCATCTCCTCTTCTCCCTCCTCTCTCTCTCCTCTCTCTCTCTCTCTCTCTCTCTCTCTCTCTCTCTCTCTCTCTCTCCATCTGTGTTCCTCCCCCCTTTGACCACCTGCTCCTTCCCCCTATTTCTTCTACTCTGTCCTACTAAGTCCATCTTCTTTTCCACCTTTCTGGCCATCTCCTCCTCTTCCTTTCCCCTGTTTGTTTGTCCCCCTCTGAGTCCATCTCCCCCCCCCCCAGTCTATTTTCTCTTCACCTTTCTATGTCCACCTCCTCCTCCACCTCTTTCACAGTTCATCTCGTCCTTTCTGTCTCTCTCTCTCTCTCTCTCTCTCTCTCTCTCTCTCTCTCTCTCTCTCTCTCTTTATTCTCTCCTCCCCTCTCACTCTGCCCATCTCCTCCCCATCCCTCTCCTTGTCCATCTCCAACTCTTTCTCTGTGTCTCTCCTCCTCTCCCCTCTCTGACCATCTCGTCTCCCCTTTCTCGCCATTTCCGTTTCTCTCTCTCTCTCTGCCCATCACTTTCTTCCCCATAACTGCGTCTGTCTCCTCCTTCCTCCTCTCCGTCTGTCCGTCTCCTCTGTCCTTCCCTTCCTCGCTCCACATTATCACTCCTACCCAGTAGGAGGTTGTTGGTTCTAACCCTCACAGTGTTCCTTTCGTAGCAAGTAGCATGGGTACCAAGTTTGGTTGACATCCATGTAGAGCTTTAGGAGGAGCTTTCTGCCCGCATATGCGCATGTCACGTATATTCAACATATTTCACACATATTTCGCCTGTATCTCTAGCGAATATCGTCTTACAGTTTTGTTTTCGAGGAAATCAGTGCTTGTGACTTCATATCTGCTGAACTATGTGTAGTACAATGACACAATTTTGCAAGTGCCTTCGCTGGTATATATGAATACTGTTTGCAAAGTGTGTCCCGAATACAGTTAATAGTAAAGCAATAATAAATAAAAACATCATGCCTGATGCGGCAGTTTTACTGCATGAAAAGCGAAATGTGATGGGCGATAAACATTTTCTTTTCTTAATTTTGTGTGGGTTGTCAGCGAGAAAAAACATCATAAAGGTTTGAAATTATGTTTAATGTTTGTTGCAAGTCTCTTCGTCCTCTTATTCTCAAATACCGAATGAATATAGCGTGAGTATTCGCGCCTCGAGGGCCACGCTTCCTTAATGCCCCCCACCTCACCCTTCCCCTTTTTGATCCGTTGATCTGTAGGTGGTTCTTAGCCCCACAGCGATCCTTTCCAGATAGTACGTGAAACGTGTACAATGATTAGTGATATTCGGTCCAGTGGTTTAGGAGGTGTGGAACACACACACACACACACACATCCATACATAAATCCTTTTTTATAATATGTGTGGATTCAGCTGGGGGACACAAAATTGCGAGGCTCACGCTTGTTTCAGTTTTGGAGACATGAGACGTGTAAATATTCCAGCAAGTTTGTCTCGAGAAACTGCATGATATTGGCATAGTAAGCAGGTTCAAATGAATAAAAGTTATAGCAGTTATGCAGAAATGAAGAGGCTTGCACGGGATAGTCTTGCATGCCCAGTTGCATCAAACCAATCTATTGACTGTAGACCACAGAGACAAAGCAGTAGCAACAGCAGCAGGAAGCAAGAAGTCCAGCTACGAAGTGCGAGTGCCTGCAGTTTCCCTCGAGCTAGACTATAGAGCACATTAGTTTATACATATTCGAGATTGACAGAAGTTCGCTAAAAATGTATTTTCAAAGAAAATAAAGGAACGCCCATCGACGATATCACATTTGGAGTGAAACACGTGCAGATAAACACCAGCGAGATAAAAAAAATTCCATTGGTACGAGAAAGTGGACCTCATACAAACTTTCTGCAAACGCACTAACAGAGCTTAAAATTCATCATAATTACGCAGAGGACGCTTACTAACAAGGGAACATTCCCAAGTGTCAACAAACGATCTTGCCGAAACTTAGTGCGTGTGTAGAAGGGTAATGTAGTGCAATATGTATTGTTTCGTTTGTGTCCAACTTCAGTTTTAAGGAGTAAAACACACACTGCAGCCTAATTTGGCATATTATGTTTAGAGTGAATATCTTCGAAATGGTGATACATAAAAAAATTTTTTTCATACAAAAGTTGACATGTAATTAATGTTCTTGAAGACTGTATAATCAACTTAAGTAATACTTTGTCATTTTGCAAAATACTCCCCCATCTCCAACCATTAATTAATTCTGAAAAATGAAAACTTTTGTTGCAACATAAATTAAAGAACATTCAAGCCACATACATCGATGTGTAGTAAAAACGCTTTCTGAAAACCCATTTTTGTAAAATAAGCTGTACAGAATGTGCTGTCGGAGTATTTTCAACATATCTTATTAACATTGGTTACTATTTTAAATATTGATTTTATTACATTTGTTTTATGTTTTAAATTGATATTTTACCTTTTACATTCATGACTTTTTGTTTTTTTAGTTCACAGTTTCACATGTGTGTACTTTGTTAACCGAAAATAATAAGTAATTCATTATTATGATAGCAAATAATTAAAATAATAACAATCCGTAAGTAAATACTTAAAACAAAACTTTTGTTTTTACACCAAGCGCATAAAATGAACGAAATTTCGTCACATAATATACACGTTGGAGAAGCCAATATAAAAGAAAATTCAGCAGGATTTCAAATTGTCACGAGTGAACCTCTAGATATTCTGATGTGTATCAGGCCGGCCGGTGTGGCCGTGCGGTTAAAGGCGCTTCAGTCTGAAACCGCGTGACCGCTACGGTCGCAGGTTCGAATCCTGCCTCGGGCATGGATGTGTGTGATGTCCTTAGGTTAGTTAGGTTTAAGTAGTTCTAAGTTCTAGGGGACTGATGACCACAGATGTTAAGTCCCATAGTGCTCAGAGCCATTTGAGGAAGACAGTTGATCGTGTACTAGTGACTGAAGCTTGACTGTATTGTTTCTAAAGTGGAGATTGACATCATAACTATTCAACAGAACTAGACCCGAAAGTCTTCTCACAAAGTATTCCAGCATCGAAGCTGTATAGATTCAACGGCTGTACCTTTGCCGCCGAGTCCTTTGGGATCAACAGATGAACAGTTCCTTGACCTCAGATACGATGCTCTAAACGATTCTTTCACGTTGACCACAGCGCAAATCTATCAATATTGTAGATATTTCTCCGTCACTAGGAAAGAAAACATCTTTCAAATATCTACTGACCTGGTCAGACGTTTGTTTAACAGATTTCGATGCTGCCATAAGGACATTTGCGGCCTCAAAAAAAGATTCCCAAATTCTCGGTCCAAACTAATCATTTGTATCAGAATTTAAAAAACTTTTTTGAGCGTCGAATCCGAGGACAAGAAACATCTGGCGATACCAAAGGATTCAATGGCACAGGTACAGCCGTGGAACGTATACAGGTTTCGATGTTGGAAGAACTTTTTGAGATTTTCCCTTGTAAGAAAAGAGCATTTAAGACAATATTGCTTCAAATCTCTGTGTATAGTGGCAACGTGCTACTACTGCTGAACAACAGAACTGGTGATTAGCAAGCGACGATGTGCGACAACACGCATGGTGGGCTACTGCCTCCGTTGCATCTGGGCGAGCGGTCGGGCGTGACGAATGTTCAGCAGCTGTCACAAGTTGATCGCGTTCCGCGTTTGCTAAAAGTATGCCCGTGTGAATACACTTCTTCACCACGTAGCCACAACACGCAGTTAACCCTTAGTTACAGCGGTCATTTATTCTAATAGTATTAGTGTGGTAAGGCTTGGATAACCTCATATTAAAATTTTTATCTGGTAATTAAAAAAGTATGTTTTGGTCCAAATATTAATGAAAACATTATTAACCCGTAAGCACACGCGTGTATTGTTATGACTTTACTACACGCATAGAGTATTTTTTACCATAGTTAGAAAAAAATTCATGAAACTATTCAGAAAATTGGAATGTACGTGTTATACATCACAACTTTAGGGCATATTAAACATGCATTTCGTCACTTTTAAGATGTAAACACACATTTCTCATAATAATAAAAGACAAATCTCACGAAGACAGTGTATTCGGGAAGGTTTGTTTTTTATATCTAAATCAGAATCATAAACGATACATTCTTTGCAAAATGAAAATTAATGTTCTTACATATTAACCTACAGCAAGTCTTGCAAGTAGTTGTGGTTTTCTTGTCCTTTACTGGGAACACTTCTCACACCTCCCAGAATAAAATCTAGTTTTCTTCTGTCTTGCCTCTTTCACTCCAGCGACGAACATAACAGCAGATTTGGAAAGTGAGGGCAAGTGTTTCTTGGTAGCACAGATTTTTGCCACAGAGTGCCATCCTTTCCTTTATACCTTGCTTCAGATATTGTTGCCACATCCTCTGAGTCATCACTACCTACCTCTCGCTCGGTATCTGTACTACGATCAGTTTCAGAAATGTGGTCATTTTCGCTCTCGGACTCATATTCGTTTGCGCAATGCTGTCCGTAAGAGATGGCATCTCTTTCTCATGTTCGAATCTGCAATCTATGCCCAAAGTGTTATTTACCCACGCACTGGAAGACACATCTCTACTCAAATAGATAATGCTTGAAACTGGGGAACTTACACATGATTGCAAGGAGGGACATACGGTTGAAAGGTATGTGCAAGGTACCAGTTGTAGAATTTCTGTAACAATGCCAGCAACATAGCTACTGTTGGGTGTATGCTAAATTACATGCTAGCAACATAACTACGGCGGGATGAATCCTAAACTACGCGTGCACCTCTGGGTTAATGATACTTCACGAAGTAAGGCCTACATCAGTTATATAAATTTTGTATTCTTCCATAACAGCATTATTGTCTTAAAGTTCTGAAGAGTTTCGTTACTTCCAATCGTACTGTTAGCAGTTCAAAAATAAGAGAAACAACAAGTTCACTTATATCGTCCTAATTTTAGTTGTAATTTATAGTTTGGTTACATGTAATATCTGTAGCAAACGATGTTCACTCCGTGCCTTCTTCACTTTTAAAATACTTTCTTCACTTTTAAAATACCTTCCACACGTTGGAATAATGCGTTTTAAGCACAAAAATTTACTGCTTGTATAGCACCGATAGTTAGTTTTCCTATCGTTGGATCTGGGACATATAATGCAACTGCTTTGTGACGATGTTGTTTTAGGGACAGCCTCATTAGTATTTGTGTTACATTCCCTCTTCAACCTCAGTTAAAGATTTAGATGAAAGTTCGTTACACCCGGGAAATTTCCATCGTAAGAACTTCTCTAAGATGTTAACTGTTGAAAATTACGTATTGAACAACTGAGAGAAACTCCATTACTGTGGCGCGGCTTGATAAACCACAGAGATGAAAAATGCGTTTTTCTTCCTCCACAAGATAAGCTAAACTGTAGTTAACTACAGTAACGCCATCTATCAGCTTCTAAATGTAGCACACCGAAGTGTTCAAGTACAAATTATGCGTCGTCTCGTGATTACGTTGAGAAAAACATCGACTGAAGTGTATGAAACCCCAGCACAGCAACGAAGAGATAAACAAGAGAACGTAAATAAATATTGTAAATAAATATTAATGGTGCAATATTTTGTGGTTTTTCATGACAAGAAATTTGTCTATACTAACATACCTTTAATAATAGACGTTTTTTAAAAGTATCAATGGTCTGCTCTGATCCTCAAGCCAACAGGCAGACTTATTCAAACGTTTAGCCAGGAGATAGAAAGTAAACAATAGTGGTGCAATATTTACTCCTGTTTTACATAAAAATGGGTAGTACTGCAGGTGAGCGTGACGTGAGACCAAAACAATAGGTGCCAAACACAGGAATACCTGAATAATGTGCAGGCAGACAACATTACCAGATGTAAGCGGAAGTCAGATAAAAATGCTACCACATCTAACCTCCGTCCTGCTGTATTTTGCTAATTCTTAATTGAAACTGTTTTCTTTGCGGTGATCCGACATGGGTAAGAGATGGCTAACAGCGAGGACAAGCTTCTTACGAAATCTGACCGTTTTGCGTAAAACGGAAATGTTTCCCTTTTCTTCACGATTATTGAAGTTCTTCAACTTCAAGCGAAAAAGGCTGCTTTGAAAGTGTAATAGTTGATACCATTTAATTTCTTTATCCCGTTTGCAAGTAACACACTTCTTAACAATGGCTAGACAAAACCATTTTCACATTAGCAGTTAAATTTAGTTTCATTATTACAGGTTTGCCACTGCAATCCTGCTTTTCCAAACTAAACTATTACGCTACAGCAGTTCACTGTTGACTTAATAATTGTTCAAATACTAATATTGCCCACCAACAGCTGCTACAGGCAAATAATGACGATCCTGACGTGTCCAGTGCCCTCGTGTGTAATTACGCGCACCCTCTGCGAATAAACCAATTGTTGCTCTACCATTCGAGGGTGAACTTTCAGACTCAGATCTGATCAACATCTGCAAACTGTTGATGCATTTTAGAATTCTATACCCCAGCCGGTGAAAACCGAAAGCTTATAGGATCACTTTGTTGTACGTAGTCTGTCCGATTTCGAAAAAGCCCATTTTCTCAGTAACAGGCAGATGTATCAAATTGAAATTTCTCGTACTAAGATCTACGGTCTCTTGGCGTTGTTAAAAATTGAAGCTTCTAAGTCAGTGCAGTCATAATATACGTCCATTAACGTCGCATATTTCGATACTCGCGAACTCACTCATCGAAAACCACAGGGTACTTCCGCCTGGCTTAGAGTACTGAAATACGCAAGAAGTAAGGAATCGCTGTATACGAAAAGGAAAACATTCGAAAATTGCGTATTTGTCATATCAAACGGGAAACAAAATTTCATCTGTTAACTCTCTACCCGTCCATCTGTTAAGCCCCCTTCTCAGCAACGGGGAGAAGTATCACGTTGAAATTTTAAGTTAAGGTCTATAGTCCCTGACATGTAGAATTAACATAAGCTTCTAAGTCAATATCATCAAAAGAGAGGCCATTTATGTCACATAGTTTTGATACTCGAAAACTCACTCTTAGGGTACTTCACGTTGACCTAGAATCATGAAATTTGACAAGAAGCAAGATTTCATAGTACAAGTAAAAGAAAAAATATGAAAATTGTAAGTCTGCAGTTACATCATACGAAAACAATTTTGTTTTCACTTTTTCTCCAACTATCTGTCCGTCATTTAAGACCCCTTTTAATCAGAACAGCGTAGACATATAGGTCTACGGTCCCTTGGCGGTGAAAAAAAAATGAAGCTTCTAAGCTAAGTCCGTGCACTCAAAAGATACGCCCATTTATGTCACATTTTTTTATGCTCGTAGACTCACTCATTAAAAGCTTTAGGGTATTTCACATCGAAATAGAATAACGAAATTTGCTAATAAGCAAGGTTTCAGTGCAAGGAAAGTAAAATATCAGAATATCGTTAATTTGTAACTAATTAATATTTCTTTTGTCGTTTCTTATTCGACTTTAGTATTGAAATTAAGACGTTCTTGAAAATGTTGGAGTTCTGGAACTGATATCTTGCCAGTGTGAATGTCGAAGACAGGCAATCGTCGTCGAGAGTCTCGATTTTCTGGATGAATGAACTGTCCATAGACACAATTAAGTTTGTACTGGATCCTCAGTGCACGTGCCCTACTGATACCTGACCAATTTTGTTTATTGGTGCCTACGACCGCCCCACGCGAAATCTCAACGACTGACGACTGTCTCCTCACATGAAGGCGCGCGACCAGTGGCGCTGGGCTATAGTTGAAAGAGAGTTCAGTGCCTATTGCTCAAGGCGCGCAAGGCTCCGAATGTTCCAGAGAACCAGCAGTGTGTAATTGTACATGAGGTACGACTGACTACGTTGGACCATTATGGATAGTAGTATCCTTTACACAACGACAATGTTTTAAGCTACTAAAATGAAGGAAAAATAAATACCTATTTTTAGTAGTTGCGAGAGCTTTGTTAATTGTAAATCAGCCACGGGCTCTATAGCCACACTAAAGAAGAAAATGACGCTCTTGTGGAACTTAACACGCGAGTAAAGCAGTGACTGTGAGATGCATGTGAGCAGTTGCTGTCAAGAGAGTCGGTTCGGTTCAGCCATATCCTGAGGACCTGTGTGGTAATGTATTAGACAGCGGCAGAATATGGACGGATGGCCCGTCTCCGATGTGATCCTTAGCGAGGTGTTAACGTCCCAGCATGTACCTTCAGTAATTGTAAAGTAACGACGGACACTGTGGGCACACAAATGGAGAACTTAGTAAATCTTTCAAAAAAAGAAGGAAATGTCACTAATTACGAAGAATAAGAATCTCTGCCTTAAATACGAAATAAAATGAGAACACTGTCCATGTAGGCATTGTGTACACTAAAACTAAGAAAGTAGCGAGGCCTTCACTAAATGTGAGGTCTACGGTAACATGTGTTCCCGTTTTTTTAACATCGCTACAATGAATACTGGAGAAATACGGACACGGAAATATGCGGATAGCTAGTGTTAGCGAGATATTTGCAGACACCTCATTTTTCTGGTATTGGCCGTGTTCAACAATGGTGCCCATTTGAAAACGGGTCATTGTTTCTGCCGCGGCCCGTATAAACAATCGGGGATAAAACTCTAAACTATATACAGATTTAGTTTCTGATCAGCATCTAACTATTGCTACAGCTGCATATCCAGATTGTTTAATCAACTGTGATAATTTCGTGACAACGACGTACATTTTACAGACTACCAGATACTGTGTAAATACGATGTACTATTCGAAGTGGAAGCAGTTTTCTGCAGCTGTAGTGCGGAACATTGCTATGATTTAATTGGACAAGCGAAAACTGTGTTTTAACATTTAGATCGAAAACAGTGTCCCAAAGAATCAATTATTAACCACTTTCGGAAGAGTTAAATACCTAAGAATTTTGTATTAAAGTGCTATTCAAAAAAATCAACCTGAGAAACCTGGTTTTTGTTTTGTTTTAAATGCATAGGGAAGACAGTCACGGATGTGTGTAATAGACAAGAAAATATGAACTATTATTAACAAAT
Organism: Schistocerca nitens; assembly: GCF_023898315.1. Lineage (NCBI taxonomy): Eukaryota > Metazoa > Arthropoda > Insecta > Orthoptera > Acrididae > Schistocerca > Schistocerca nitens. Next base: position 641,913,158 of record NC_064618.1, on the reverse strand, counting down.
TCCCCTTTTCATATTACTTTTGGTAGCAATCTCGTGTTAGTAATGCTTCTCTTCACTTATCTAACATGGCAAATGAGAGTGCAGTTTCAGGAAACTCACTGTGAGGAACAAGCGTAAGTATAATTCAAGTCAAAGAGGCCAATAAACTGTACATGACCGTACAAATAGTCATTATCAAGGTCGAAAAATATGAAAAGTAACCTATAGAATGGTTTAAGGACAAAACTTTAAGGATAAATTCATGATAAACTTGAAGCAAACCTAATTTTTATAAATTCTATCACATTTATTTTTAAAACTATTTACTCGCGCTGAGAAATTGCTGGCATCAGAGGGGAAACACTGATATTCTTTTTATATAGGCTTCAAAGTTTTTAGAAATGCAGTACACTTTATTAACATAACTTAAAATTAATACTGACAATGCTTCTTTACTGTAATTAATACTTTCAGCCAAATAATTTGTGAGGGCTCAGTGGCTGTAGTATATTAAGAATTAAATGTGCAACCGTGCAGCACTTGACCAGCGCACACGGACGTACCCGTATTAATACCGAACGAGCGAGCTCTTAAGTCACTTCTGTGTGTGGCATAAACAATACTACTTTACGTAACCTTACATGTCGCCCGCTGATCACCGGTGTCCGAAAATCTCCGTGTCCGCATATCTCCTGACATCGCTAGAATTACATACAAATTTAGCTGAGAATTGTCCATTGTCGCAGGCGTTTACTTGAACAGTTTGTTTCGAAATGCATTGCAAACTATTATTACAGCTCGCCTTAAAAGTAAAAAAGCGTTGTATTATAAATTATCATTATCTTATTTATGGATGTTTCCGTTACTTCGTGGCACAATTCCATATTTAAGATAAAATAACATGCATATTTTTTCCTTCTAGAACAAAATCAGTGTACGTGTCATTCTGTCTTAAATATAAGCTTATCAGTTACAGATATTTTTACAGAGCAAAATTTCACTTCACACTTCGTAGGACTATGCCAGGCAGTAAAACGCCGCCACACATGAGTTAGGGAAGCCTAATCTGCGTTGTGGTTAGTTGCAGAAACTGGAAACATAACACTGCGACAACCAGGTGAAGAAAATCAGCGTAGTGGGTAGGTTAAACATCGTATCATGTATAGAAACTTTATAGGAGGAGCACAGAAGGGGCACTGCCCCCACCGCCCCCGCCCAAGACTCTTAAAGTACAGCGTATTTATTGGTTACAGCATTCTCACTAAACACTCTGGGATATAATACATTTTTGTATATCTATAAAATTTCGTTCTTGTGGCATGACACGTCCCGAACTGAACAACCCATTTAAATGTCTGCGGACATGTATGTCTGTAATCATAATTCAAACCGACAGCTACCTGACTGCGGTATACTCTGGGTGTCCAACTGTTTCGCTTAGTGCCCTACGTCGACAAGCGGCTTTTCAGCGAGCTTTATTAACAATGTAAAGCAAATAATCCGTCGGCAATAAAGTGGCGCAAGTTCATATAAACCCACAAGAGACCAGAGCGTAAAACAGCACATAAATAAAACGGTTGTGTCAATTTGTAATACGTAAATGTGCTTTATTAAAATATGATTACGTCTAATGTATTCTTCAAACGTTTGAATACTAACGCATTTCGAATCAACGACTTGTTATTTCGTACTTTAAAAACACTGTGCAAAAAATCCTAGATACCGTTATTATCAATTCAAAACCTCTAACGGTTTATTTTCCCACAGAAAAATAGACTTTGATTCTCATGACACCACATTCGCTGTTTTCGTCAGTTCATAACGAAATTGTCGTTCAAACTTTACGTCGACCTCTGGATTCGTTACTGACCAGACTGTCACCGCAAAATATATTTCAATACAATACGACCAAAAAGATGACAAAACTTAAGGAGATGAGACCGTAACTAGGAGTTGGAGCGCATTCGTTCAATCAAGCCATCACAAGGTATCGCCACAGGTATTACCAATAACAAACGAAGACGCCAGTGTAACGGTTACAGGCCACTGACGACGCCAGCAGTACCGTGCAGTTGATTGCTTGGTGAGCAGGATGTTTCCAAAGAGCGACGAGTTTTCGTTGTTGAACAGTATTTAGTCAGTCACTGTATGCATGTGTTGCAGACGCATATCGCGGAGAAATATCCAGATGCCGCAGCGCCGAATAGTTCAGCAATAAAGAGATTAGTCCACTGTTTCCGAGAACGCAGATCACTTGCAGACAACAAGAGAACCGAGAGACTGGTCATTTTGAGGGGCGCTAAACTAACTGCGGTAAGGGATGTGAGGGTGTTCTCACGGCAAAAAATTTGACGAGACTGTCCAGTCTCGATTTCATATAGGAGCTCCCAGAAAGCAACGCAGAAGTTAAAATTTCGTGCGTATCATGTTCTTAGACTGCAGTAACTGAAGGCTCCGAATTAAGAAAAGTGTCTAGCGTACTGTACGACGATTTGAGTTTTCTTCACTGATACATCTACATCGACACTCTGCAAATCACATTTAAGTGCCTGGTAGAGGGTTCATCAAACAACCTTCACTATTCTCCATTGTTTCAATCTCGTATAGCTTGCGGAAAGAATGGACACCTATATATTTCCGTACGAGCTCTGATTTTCTTATTTTAACTTGGTGATCGTTCCTCCCTATGTAGGTCGGTGACAACAAAATATTTTCACATTCGGAGGAGAAAGTTGGTGAATGGAATTTCGTGAGAAGATTCCGTCGCAATGAAAAACGCCTTTCTTTTAATGATGTCCAGCCCAAATCCTGTATCATTCCTGTGACACTCTCTCCCATATTTCGCGATACTACAAAACGTGGTGCCCTTCTTTGAAATTTTTCGATGTACTCAGTTTGTCCTACCTGGCAAGGATCCCACACCGCGCAGCAGTATTCTAAAAGAGGACGGACAAGCGTAGCGTAGGCAGTCTCCTTAGTAGGTATGTTACGTTTTCTAAGTGTCCTGCCAATAAAACCCAGTCTTTGGTTAGCCTTCCCCACAACATTTTCTATGTGTTCCTTCCAATTGAAGTTGTCCGTAATTGTAATACCTAGGTGTTTAGTTGAATTTACGGCTATTAGATTAGACTGATTTATCGTGTAACCGAAGTTTAACAAAAAAAAATGGCTCTGAGCACTATGGGACTTAACTTCTGAGGTCATCAGTCCCCTAGAACTTAGAACTACTTAAAACTAACTAACCTAAGGACATCACACACATCCATGCCCGAGGCAGGATTCGAACCTGCGACCGTAGCGGTCGCGCGGTTCGAGACTGTAGCGCCTAGAACCGCTTGGCCACCTCGGCCGGCCGAAGTTTAACGAGTTCCTTTTAGCACTCATGTGGATGACCTCACACTTTTCGTTTTTTATGGTAAGGTCAACTGCCACTTTTCGCACCATTCAGATATAATTTTCTAAATACTTTTGCAGTTTGCTTTCGTCTTCCGATGACTTTATTAGTCGATAAACGACAGCGTCATCCGCAAACAACCGAAGACGGCTGCTCAGATTGTCTCCAAAATCGTTTATGTAGATAAGGAACAGCAAAGGGCCTATAACACTACCTTGGGGAACGCCTGAAAATCACTTCTGATTTACGCGATGATTTCCGTCAGTTACTACGAACTGTGCCCTCTCTGACAGGAAATCACAAATCTAGTCACATAACTGAGACGATATTCCATAAGCACGCAATTTCACTACGAGCCGCTTGTGTGGTACAGTGTCAAATGGCTTCTGGAAATCCAGAAATACAGAATCGATCTGAAATCCCTTGTCAGTAGCACTCAACACTTCATGGGAATAGAGAGATAGTTGTGTTTCAGAGGAACGATGTTTTCTAAACCCATGTTGACTATGTGTCAATACACCGTTTACTTCGAGGTAATTCATAATGTTCGAACACAATTTATGTTCTAAAATCCTGCTGCATATCGACGTTTACGATATGGGCCTGTAATTTAGTCGATTACTCCTACTACCTTTCTTGAATATTGGTGTGACCTGTGCAACTTTCCAGTCTTTGGGTACGGATCTTTCGTCGAGCGAACGGTTGTATATGAGTGTTAAGTATGGAGCTAATGCATCAGCATACTCCGAAAGGAGCCTAATTGGCATACAGTCTGGACCAGAAGACTTGCTTTTATTAAGTGATTTAAGTTGTTTCAGTTTTCCGAGGATATTTACTTCTACGTTACTCATGTTGGCAGCTGTTCTCGATTCGAATCCTCGAATATTTACTTCGTCTTCTTTTGTGAAGGCATTTCGGAAGGCTATGTGACTCTGCTTTTGCAGCACTGTCTTCGATAGTATCTCCATTGCTATCGTGCAAAGATAGCATTGATTGTTTCTTGCCGTTAACATACTTCACATACGACCAGACTCTCTTTGGATTTTCTGCCAGGTTTCGAGGCGAAGTTTCGTTGTGCAAACTGTTTAGGCATCTCGCATTGAAGTCCGCGCTAAATTTCGAGCTTCTGTAAGAGATCGCCAAACTGGGGGATTTTGCGTCTGTTTAAATTTGGCATGTTTGTTTCGTTTTTTCTGCAACAGTGTTCTAACCAGTTTTGTGTACCAAGGAGGATCAGCTCCGTCGTTAATTTATTTGGTATAAATCTCTCAATTGCTGCCGGTACTATTTGTTTGAATTTAAGGCGCATCTGGTTTACACTTATATTATTAATTTTAAATGAGTGGAGATTGTCTCTCAGGAAGGCGTCAAGCGAATTTTTATGTTAGTGTATAAGTGAACAGTCAAAACACAAGAATTTGGTCAACCGAAAAGCCACATGTCACTCAAGAAAACACCTTGCACCAAACTGAAGTGTGGTGTGCAGTATGAGCACTCGCAGAAATGTATCCAGTGGCGGTTGGGGAGGGGGCAAGACTCGCGCGCGGTTCACACTGAGGCGATGCTATATGCGAATCGATACGGGAATACGATGCAGAAGCAGCCCGTATCGGCGGAGATAGAAACATAATGCAAGCGACTTACCTTGCTCACACTGGTACGACAGCGCTCTGGAACCGATACGTATATCTATCGTATAGCCCGGCGCAACGGGGAGTGAAGTTTCAAGTCATCCGATTTGCCTAAAAAATGGTTTTATGTAGATGAAACAATGCTATAACCTTATCTGTATTCAGATTTTGGGTAAAGCTTTTACTTTAAAAAAATAAAAACCAATATTCTGGGATTCGTGCCTACTTTCCGGTACTCAGTAAACGAAAATATTTTTCCGCATCTTGTGGCCACACATCACAGCTTTCCATTATTGCCCATCTTTACTTCGAAGTAAAGTAAAGCATCGTGCATACGCGTATTTTGAAAAGTTTGCAATGAAAAATGTAGTCGCTGGGCAGTTTACGTTTGGTGCATTTAATATCATATGTTGTTGCGTAAGACCTGTAGCTAACGTATCTAAATAGTTTTTAACGCTGGAAGGAAAGCTGTGCCTCTTCCCTGTCTGGAGTAATTGCGTGATACATTTTGGCGTTTGGCCGTGACGAGCTACTACGACGCGTCACACTGAACGCTATGAACGCGCGCCGCGCTATGCGGAGCTGTCACGTGTTGCTGCCGATTACAAGCCGAAGCGCTCATTCGCATGTGTGCTTTCCAGCTGGAAGGATGGCTTGGCCTGTCATTTCTTTCTGTGCTGGATATAGTAGACATGTAGTTCACACAAGAGGACTGTTCGGAGATAGTATCTTCCGTCCAGCTTTTTGAGAAAAGCCCTTGTCCGTGGGATTATACTATGAAATCGTATTCGAGGGCAAATAAAATGATTCTAGGACGCCCCGCTCACCTCCCACTCTTGCGGACGCCCATGGCACTTCGACTAAAAGTGTGCCCTATTTTCTTTGAAACTACAGTGAACAGTGTTGTGTATCAAGACATCGTTGCACGGTTTATTTCGCTTCTTGAGGCAGATGAACGTTCGTGTCAGCTGCAGCAGGTCGGAGCCGCTCGCCATACATCTCATGAAACAGTTCTCATTTCTTAAGAGCATTTGTTGGTAATCTATTCATCTTTAAAAGGGTAAAGTCTCCCATGTACTCACGATTTAGCATCTTCACATTTCTTCCTGTAAGGCTACCTTCGAGGAATGGTCTATAGAAACAGGTGACACGCACTGGCGGAATTAAAGATTAACTTAACAGTGGAGATTAAAACCTCAATGTCGTACATGCTCCGCAGGATGGCCTCAAACATGGGAAAATTAAGTTCACACAGGCGATACACAACAGTGCATCCATTAGAAACATATGTAATAACAATGTGTGTGTATAAAATACGTACTTATTTATAAAGATATATGTATACCTGAATACGTTTTGATGTGCGCTACTTTTCGATCATCCTGCAGAGTCAAATAAACACCGTAGCTGCTCTGTTCTCTGTCTGCACACGTACAGCGTCACTCGCCACATCACTACGTCATGGGCCAAAGCCGACGCCCGGTATTGGTAGGTTCAACCCAGCGTCACTTGAATCGAGTAATAGCCGCTTAGCGTTACACACTCTGAGCTACCGTTCGCACACACACACACACACACACACACACACACACATGCAAGCACACACGCGATTTCAACAGCTGCGTCCTATGACCGTTGGCTGCCACAGTGTGCACTACAGTTCAGACTTCGCCGCCTCTCTGCTGCTGTTATCTGACTCACCTCGGTAAAAGCAAACAACAGAAACCTCACGCGGCGCTCGGTCGTTCGCTGATTACTGTGCTGCGTCGCTCGCGCGTAGCTTTAAATAAACTCGTGACAGATGATGTCACGGGATATCGTCACTGTTGTGCCGCAGCAGCCACCGCCAAGGCCGACGCAGCAGTAGTCCGCAAACTACGCGGACGCTCTTGATACTACGTAAACGGTTCGAAAGGTATAAACAACGCTTTCTGCTAATGAAGGCCTGCAGGGTGGCGACTAATTAACTGTAAGGCTCTCGAGAATAGATTAATTCTGTGTCCATTACGATCAGGTTTAGATACATTTGTTTTGCCGTGATACTTTTAGGAGCATTGTCTGTAAAGAAATCAGCGAAAATATTCCTTTGGTCGATAGGATTTTATTGTCCGGATTACGTGGTTCTTTATACTTAATGTCTTCAAAATTAGAACCATCTTTGGAACGGCAGGCGTCGTGAAGGACAAAACATGATTTGATAATGCTATTGGTAAAGTTCAACTTAACGTCGATAGACCTGTGAAATATTCTCTATTTTCATTCGTTAGAATCCCAAATGTGCACTCCACATTTCTCACAGCATTAGTTATACGGTAGTTAGATGTGCGTTTCTTGTAGGAGAGGGAAACTCCGGTGTACGGTCTCATGGCAAAATTAGACAGATTAGATAAGTTGGTATTGAAAACCTCATCGCACAGTCTTTGCTGTTGATGGATTATTGCAGTTTCACTGTTAACTCATCAGACTACTGTATACTCATTCGAAAATGATTAAATAATTTACTTTCAGCTAGTCGTGAGCCAAAGAGTGGTTGGGTTCAAAGGCTGTTTTTTAGTTTATTCATAAACGAAATACACAAACATCTATGATTTCTTCTTCCTACGTCCATACTACACTACTGGCCATTGAAATTGCTACACGACGAAGATGACGTGCTACAGACGCGAAATTTAACCGACAGGAAGAAGATGCTGTGATATGCAAATCATTAGCTTTTCAGAGCATTCACACAAGGTTGGTGCTGGTGTCGACACCTTTAACGTGCTGACATGACGAACATTTCCAAACGATTTCTCATACACAAACAGCAGTTGACCGGCGTTGCCTGGTGAAATGATGTTATGATGCCTCATGTAAGGAGGAGAAATGCGCACCATCACGTTTCCGAGTTTGATAAAGGTCGGATTGCGGTTTATAGTATCGCGACATTGCTGCTCGCGTTGGTCGAGATCCAATGACTGTTAGCAGAATATGGAATCGGTGGGTTCAGGAGGGTAATACGGAACGCCGTGCTGGATCCCAATGGCCTCGTATCACTAGCAGTCGAGATGACAGGCATCTTATCCGCATGGCTGTAACGGATCGTGCAGCCACGTCTCGATCCCCGAGTCAACACATGGCTACGTTTGCAAGACAACAAGCATCTGCACGAACAGTTCGACGACGTTTGCAGCAGCATGGACTATCAGCTCGGAGACCGTGGCTGCGGTTACCCTTGACGCTGCATCACAGACAGGAGCGCCTGCGATGGTGTACTCAGCGACGAACCTGGGTGCACGAATGGCAAAACGTCATTTTTTCGGATGAATCCAGGTTCTGTTTACAGCATCATGATGGTCGCATCCGTGTTTGGCGACATCGCGGTGAACGCACATTGGAAACGTGTATTCGTCATCGCCATACTGGCGTATCACCCGGCGCGATGGTATGGGATGCCATTGGTTACACGTCCCGGTCACCTCTTGTTCGCATTGACGGCACTTTGAACAGTGGGCGTTACATTTCAGATGTGTTACGACCCGTGGCTCTATCCTTCATTCGATCTCTGCGAAATCCTACATTTCAGCAGGATAAGGCACGAGCGCATGTTGTAGGTCCTGTACGGGCCTTTCTGGATACAGAAAATGTTCGACTGCTGCCCTGGCCAGCACATTCTCCAGATCTCTCACCAATTGAAAACGTCTGGTCTATGGTGACCGAGCAACTGGCTCGTCACAATACGCCAGTCACTACTTTTGATGCATTGTGGTATCGTTTTGAAGCTGCGTGGGCAGCTGTACCTGTACACGCCATCCAAGCTCTGTTTGACTCAATGCCCAGGCGTATCAAGGTCGTTATTACGGCCAGAGGTGGTTGTTCTGGGTACTGATTTCTCAGGATCTATGCACCCAAATTGCGTGGAAATGTAATCACATGTCAGTACTAGTATAATATATTTGTCCAATGAATACCCGTTTATCATCTGCATTTCTTCTAGGTGTAGCAATTTTAATGGCCAGTAGTGTAGTAATGCTGCGGTATTATCGGCGCAATGCCGCCGTGTATGCACTGAAACGATTTCTAACGCCGCGATCTCGCTGCGAGCTCGCAAGGTTGTTACTCACTCGTTTGCATCGAGCCTAGGATTAGTGTTTTTATCTTCACTTACATCTACACCCGTAAAAGTTGCCTGGCGGATGGTTCCTTTGCTACCAACATCATTTCCTCCTTTCCTGTTGCATTCCAGAATGGTGCGTATGTGAAACGGCTACCGATAAGCCTGCGATATGACAGAAAGACTGGCAGGAATGTAGCCACTGCTCAGATTGCTGACAGCGCTGTTCATAGGAGTGTATGGTCGCCAAGAACACCCGCCTCCCCAAGGCCACGTGACACTACCGAGAGGGGAGACGACCATGATCGGCGTACGGCTCTGGCAGCCGTACGACGAACAGCTGGCAGTTGGCACCCCAGTGACACAAAGAAGTGTTACAAATCGGTTACTTAAAGCGTAGCTCCGAGTCAGACACCCCGTAGTGTGCATTCCACTGACCCCAAACCACCGCTATTTGCGACTTAGAGGTGTCAAGCTGGTTGGAGGACAGGGTGGAGGTCTGTTGTATTTTCTGACGAATGGTTCTGCCTCAGTGCCAGTGATGGACGTTTGTTGGTTGGAAGGAGGACAGTTGAGGGCCTGTGACAAACCTACCTGCGTGTTAGACTGACTGGACCTACACCTGGAGACATGGCCTGAGGGGCGATTTCGTAAGACAGCAGAAACACTCTCGTGGTTATTCCACATAGCCTGACTGCAAGTTTGTACGTCGATCTGGTAATCCGACCTGTCATGTTGACATTCACGAATAGCATTCAAGATAACGCTCGCCCACATACAGCTGTTGTAACCGAATGTGCTCTACAGAGAGTCGACAGTAGCTTTGGCCTGCTCGATCACCAGATCTGTCTCCAATCTAGCACATATGTAACGTCATCGGACGACAACTTTAGCGTCATCTACCAACAACATTAACCGTTCTTTTATTGACCAACCAAGCGCAACAGGCATGAATTCCATGCCACAAAGTGACATCCGCCACCTGTACAACACAAGACATGGACGTTTGCATGCTTGCTTTCAACATTCCGGCGATTACACCCGTTATTAATATATCAGCATTTCACATTTTCAATGGCTTATCGCGAACTTACATTAACCTGTTAACTTGCAATGTTAATCACTTAAATATATTACCTAGACAAATGTATTCCCGAAGTTTCGTAACTCTATGTTAATTATTTTTGGATGTAGCGACTTTTTTCCTTGAGTGTATTACGCCATGAACACTCTGACCTAACACTACGAAACTGACACTCCAGTATTTCCGTGACTAAGGTATATTTTCATTAAAAGTACGTCCGCGTGCGACCTTACTTTCATTATTTTCAAGGCAGATAAGATTCATTCCTATAGATGAAAAATTGTGTAGGTACACGATGGCTACTGGGCGTGTCTAACGGTGGTGGAGGTTTTCAGGTGGAGATCCCAATACATCATGGCCAGAGGACGCGTTAGTGCAGATTATTACCTTCTTTCGGACTTTCTACAGGAAGGTCAGATCGATAGCATGAGGAACATGGGAGTATCATACCGACAGATCGCAGAGACTTTTGGCTACAGTACAATGACCATAGAACAAGTGATGACACGGTAGACTCAGGATAACTGTATGGCCGGAAGCGTAGGTCAGATCCTTTGAGAAGGATTCCTTTATGAGAAAATCGAATGGTTGATGTTGTGACTCCGACAATGGTAACTGCTGAAACCCGGGAAGAAGTTAAGCCAGAGCGTCACCTATCGCGAGCCGTCTTAAACACATTAGTGCAATGTGGGTAGAGAACTCGAATTCCCAGGCGTCGTTTACCCTGACAGCATACCCCTTACAACAATAGAGATGATCTGAACAACCGACTGGCAGTCGATTGTGTTTTTCGTTTTGTCGGTTTTTCCAGTCGAACGAAACAATCGAATGAAAGTAGTCCCTGCAGCCACGTTAGCTATATAAATGTTTACCACCCACTCTCCGGGGCTGAGTGGTTTCACTCAATGTGAGAGAAATAGCTGACTCAGGTCTCTCGCTGTCAAGTCAGTTTTGTGAATGTTTCATTTTGTCCCCAGATTTCAGTGATTAGCCTCAAATACCTTTTCGCTTTTTTGGTTATACATGAACCACGGCTAGGATTTCCAGCTTTTCTAGAAACAAGTAATGCATCTCATTTCAAGGAGAAGTGAATAAAAATTATATTTCTAAAAATGAAGTATTTTCAAAATTTATATATTAACACTGGCGCAGAAAAAATCTCCCCTAACACCAAAAAGTAATTGATATAGGGGAATGAAATTTTGGAAACGTATTTAAGTGAATAGCATTGCAAGATCACAGGTTAGTGTAAGCGCAGCATAAGCCGTTACAAATGTGTAATGTTGGTATATTAATAACAGGAGTAATGGCCATAATGTTGAATGCAAACGTGTATGCATTGTGTTATTCAGGTGCCGGATGTCAGTTTCTGGGATGGAGTTCCATGCCTGTTGCGCTTGGTCGGCCAATACAGGGACGGTTAATGCTGTTTGTGGATGATGCTGGAATTATAGTCCGATGTCCCACATGTGCTCGACTGGAGACAGATCAGATGATCGAGCTGGACTAGGCGGCATGTCGACCCTCTGTAGAGCATTTTGCTTTACAACAGCGGCATGTGGGCGAGCGTTGTCCTTTTAGAAAACACCCCCTGGAATGCTGGTCAAGAATGGCAGTACAACAGGTCCAGTCATCAAACTGACGTACAGGTATGCAGTCAGGATACCTGGGATGCCCACGAGAGTGCTCGTGCTCTCAAACCAAATCGCAGCCCAGACCATAACTCCAAGTGTAGGTCCAGTGTGTCTAGTACGCTGACAGATTGGTTGGAGGTCTTCACCTGGTCTCTTTCTAATTAACACATCACTGTCACCGAGGCAGAACCAGCTTTCATCAGAAAACGCAACAGACCTCCACCCTGACCTCCAATGGGCTTTCGCTTGACATCGTTGAAGACGCAAATGGCGTTGGTTTGGGGCCCGTGGACAGCACGCTACAGGGCGTCTGGCACGTTAATGTTCTTGAAGTAACCGATTTGTAACAGTTCGTTGTTTTTCACTGTGGTGCCAACTGCTGCTCAGATTACTGCTGCAGATGGAGTGCGATATGCTGAACACTGTGGTCTTCACTCTCGGTAGTGCCTTGCGGCCGTCCAGAGCCATGTCTTCTTGCGTCCGTACAGTCTCGTGACCACCGCTACCAGAAATCATGCACAGTGGCTGCATTCCTGCTCAGTCTTTCTGCAGTATTGCAGAAGGAACATCCAGCTTCTCGTAGGCATATTACACGACCCCATTCAAACTCAGTGAGGTGTTGATAATGGCGCCTTTGTCATCTTTTACGCATTCTCGATAGACAGGAACTCACCATGTCCAATCTGAAAGGTAACTAACGTTCATGACTGTTACAGTGTGTATTTAAACCAAACCTGATTTGCATCCTTATAGCGGCCACTCTTATACGACTCGAGCGAAATCTGAATAGACATCATCTTTCAGATGTAGAAACATCCCTACAAGCTTTCGTTATGTCGCTCAGCTCCTTATTGGTGTTGCGATTTCTTTTCCGTCATTGTATTTACATAAATACTAATTTTTCAGACGTCTGGCATTAAATAAGGATTTTTGGTTTGTTTTGAAAGACCAATAACTGCTTCTACATTATAAATCTGTGTCTGAATAAATGAAAAATTACGTTTTTACATCACTGTCGCTTTCCTCCCGCTAATTTGCATCCATTACCGATATATTCTCTTTTCATAAACGCTGACGTGACGTGAAATATAGTATGTAAGATACAATTTGTTTATTTGTTTGGTGACTTAATCAGTTGCTTTTTAACCATAACTTTCACTTTTCGGAAGTTTTTTTTCGCGAAAAATTCGTTGACTTTCTTTGAATTTCTTTACTTACGTGATTTCAGAAAGTTATTGAACCTTGTGAGGCGTAACGCCTTCGCATCGCTCCTGTCACTTGCTAGGACGATATCGTTATAGGCATGAGTCATTGACAGATGTCACCAGCTGACATGGACCTGACAAGGGAACCTCCCCATCGCACCCCCCTCAGATTTAGTTATAAGTTGGCACAGTGGATAGGCCTTGAAAAACTTAACACAGATCAATCGAGAAAGCAGGAAGGAGTTGTGTGGAACTATGAAAAAAAAGCAAAATATACAAACTGAGTAGTCCATGTGCAACATAACGAATACAGCGATAATATTAGATCAGGAGTGCCGTGGTCACGTGGTTAGCGTGAACAGCTGCGGAACGAGAGGTCCTTGGTTCAAGTTTTCCCTCGAGTGAAAATTTTACTTTCTTTATTTTCGCAAAGTTATGATCTGTCCGTTCGTTCATTGACGTCTCTGTTCACTGTAATAAGCTTAGTGTCTGTGTTTTGCGACCGCACCGCAAAACCGTGCGATTAGTAGACGAAAGGACGTGCCTCTCCAATGGGAACCGAAAACATTTGATCGCAAGGTCATAGGTCAACCGATTCCTCCACAGGAAAACACGTCTGATATATTCTATACGACACTGGTGGCGGCATGTGCGTCACATGACAGGAATATGTTGTCGACCCACCTAACTTGTACACTTGGTGAATGGGTAAAAAATTCTTCTACCTTGCCCGATTTAGGTTTTCTTGTCGATGTGATAATCACTCCCAAAAAACTGGTCGCATCGGACGGACGGACGGACAGATAATAATTATCTGAAAATAAAAAATTAAAAATTTTCGCTCGATGGAAGGCTTGAACCAAGAACGTATAGTTTCGTAGTTTCTCACGCTAACCACGGGACCACAGCACTCCTAAGCTGACTGTACCCTTGATGTTGCCTATCTTCTCATGGACTACTCGGTTTGTATATTTTGCTTAATTTTTTCATAGTTCCATATAACTTCTTGCTGTTTTCTCGATTGATCTGTGTTCAGTTTTTCAAGGCCTATCCACTGTGCCAACTTATAACTAAATCTGAGGGGGGTGCGATGGGGAGGTTCCCTTGTGAGTTACAGAGCTGCACGTAGTTGTACTAGTAGGCGGCAGAGGTCAGCAGTTGACGGACAGTGCTAGCAGTCGTAGTCGAAACAATGTTGTAATGTTATGTTTGATTAAATTTAATGTATTTGCATAATTATAATTGTTTTATATGTGTAGTAATTAGTAGTGTGAGTGTTGTATGAGTGAAGAAGAACAGAAGTAAATGAAAATTGTTTTACTTATTCACGAAGTACCAGTTAAACTACACAAGGGATTTACTATAATTAAATGTGCAGTCAGTTTATGGTACTAATAAATCGTGAGTAGAACACAAATTAATCGGAAATTTCGGAAGGAGTAATTTTATACTTGACACTTTTCTAAATTTATTTATTTAGCAATTGCCATGGAAAGAAATGTCTTACTATGATTGGTCACTGAAGTAAATCGCGGGTTAGTGCGGGATAATACTACAACCTGATTTGCTGTTTGTGATATCAGCCAATCAGAAAAAATGCAGGCTCGCGCCAATCTATGCTGGCAGCAAAGCCTTTGGTGTGATATAAGTCAGTCAGGGCTGAGGGTTCGAACTAGTAACATCTCATTGAAAGCAGCTCCGACGAAAGTACTGTAAAATCGCGGAAAAATGCTAATTACGAGTTCGCGAAGTAGTACAAAGTGTATTTAAGTGAACGGTATAGTGGAAGTCGTGTGGAATTTCGGACGGAATATCAAAATTATTGCTTTTGACTGTTAGTTAAAACCGCGTGGCGTGTTGTGCAGTCGAAGACTGGAACAGGTATTACGTGTAGAGCAGAGTGCACAACATTTGAGCGAGCTTTTTCATAACTAAACGATCCGGTGAACTCTATTAACTTCGGTAACTAGTGTAAATACCATAAACTGGCTACGTGTGTGATTGTGGTGTGCGTGGGAGCTTTACATTGTGTAGACACTTAGTACGGACTGTGGTCTTATCGTAAAAATACACCTGAAAATTTACATAGCCAAGTTAAAACTTTTATTTCAGCAGCTAGCCACATCCCGTTTACCGGACCATTCTATGTATGTTGCGACCTGCAGTAGACAGTAGTGGTCTAGAATTTTCTACTACAGCTTTTGGCTAGACAAATTAACATTGCTGGACATTGGCAGGGCGGTAAAAAAAGAAACGTGCCGCGCCGCACCTGGAGATATTGCAAATCGCTTTGAATTTATCCCGAGGATTATTTTTTATCCAGTCATGTGATTTCTTCCATTCCCACGCCACCGAACGATTCATCATCTTGATCAAGACACATAGTTCATCAATAACTCAATGCTTATTCATGAATGCGGACGAAAAACCTAACTAAAAGCTACATATTGGCATTCAATAAAAAGCAAATATCGGAATGACAGTAAGAGTGTCAGCAAACGCTAACAGAGTGCAATCAACAATAATGATTTAACAATGCCAAAGCGATCGAATGCTTCCCCTCAGAACTTTACCAATGTGCCGGGGATCAGGCGACACCGGTTGTCGCTACCGACTTTCTAGAGTGGTGCGATCGTGGTTGCAGACTGTCTGCAGTGGTGGCCAGAGATAGGGGTATCGACAGCGAGTATTCATCAACCATACTGGAATTATCAGGTGTGCCCCAGAGAAGTGTATTAAGATCTTACTCTCTGTGTAAATAAATGAACTGACGGACTTAGCTCCTGTGAACGTGCCGGCACAGAGATCCGTACGCTATGGATGCTCAGAGGGAACTGGGTTCGGTCGCAGCGTATCAAGCAGGGTGAGCAGCTGATGATGGCGACATGAAATATTGTGCCCGTTGGACACTGTAGACCGGCGATGTCAGGGATTTTTTCTGCCTTGTGATGATTAGGTGTTGTGTGATGTGCTTAGGTTAGTTAGGTTTAAGTAGTTCAGTCGGCTCACAGCCGTGTTAGCGTGCGGAGCTGCTCCGCGCGCCGTCCGACGCTCCGCTCTCGGTGATGTTTACTTCCGCGTCGCGGTGTTTGTGTCTATCGAGTCCAGTACTAACGTACTCCATGGCGCACTCGTACCGCCGTGCAACGATCGAAGTAACGTTTCAGGCCGAACATCCACGAGCCAGAGCTTTCGAAGTCGAACAGTTCATCCGAGAGGATCTACGTTTGAATCCCGAGGACGTAATCGGCATACACTTTTCCATCAATGGAAGTGTTGTCTACATCAAGATGTCGACGGAGGAAATTTGCACTGCCATAATTCACCGTCATGCCACCGGACTAAAATTTAAACACTCTGATGGACATATGGGTGCTGTGACAGTCACCCATGCTGGATTCTGTCTCCGGACATTGCGGGTGTTTGAGCTCCCGTTCGAGGTGCCTCAGGATGTGGTCATTGCCGCTTTCCAACCATATGGCACCGTCTTGGGTCACGTCGCGGAGAAGTGTCAAACATTTACCACCTACCCGTTACTAAATGGCGTCCGGCAAATAAAAATTGAGCTGACGAAACATGTCCCATCGTACCTGCTCATTGGCGGTGTGAGGGCCATCGTCATGTACGATGGACAGCCACGAACGTGCGCATGATGTGGCCAGGAGGGACATGTACGTTCCGAATGCTTACACCGCCGTTTAATACAGACGCCGTTACGTGAAGAGACCCAGGCTTCGATGGTCACATCCTTACCCATCACCTACGCCAAGGTTGCACAGCACCCCGTTGTGCCACTCCCGATTGCGCCAGCAGCATCGTCAACGCCACTCGCCGCAGCACAACGCGCCGACGACACAAGCACGGCGTCGCCTCCAGTGCTCGCTTCCGGACCGTCCGGGTTGCAGACCGAAACCGATGTTCCTGTTGGAACCATGGACGTCGACCTCGGTGTCGTACCGACGTCTGCCTTTGTCCAGACAGGTTCGGCGTCAGATGACGGCCGACCACATTCTGATTCAGAAGACCACATCAGAAAACAGCGGTCGCCTCGTAAACACAGGAAACGACGACGAACGCCTTCCGATGACGCCCTTTCTCAGACGGCCCCGTGAGATGTCGACCTGATGTCTGACGGTGATCTCCCACATTGCGTCCAGTCACGCGATGTGGCAGCAACAGGCGCCCCTCCTGTGACGCCTCCTCTCCCAGCCAAGGACGTGTCCTCGCCGTTGTCAACGAATGATGACGGCTGTCCCCCTGCCACTCATGAGGCGGAATCCACAACACCCGTTCCAGAAGTACGTGACCGTCACATATCCACGTCGTCAGCTTCCTGGGCCGATGACGTTGAAGAAGAAGTGGAACAGACTGCCAGCGTGTCTGCACAGGAGTCCACCTCGGCGACACTGGGGCTGGCGCCCCGCCTGTAATTATCACCACTGCGACACCACCGGCGGGTCTCCACCTGCCGGCTACTTCTACCGCACGTTCGGCAAATACTGAGGATGGCCGTACACAGCAATATCTTATCGCCACGATGAATCTTGCCACCATTCGTGCCCCCCACAAACTGGCCATGTTCCGAGACACTATTTACTCTGCGGGTGTTGATATAGCACTCTTACAAGAGGTGTTTGTGGCTGACTTCCTAGTTCCCACCGGATACAACGCCCATGTTTCCCCCGCATCCGACACCGGTAGCGGCGTCGCCATCCTGCTACGCGACGGACTCCCTGCAGAGGACGTCATCTACCTCCCCACTGCGCGAGGTATGGCCCTCACACTGTTCGGCGTGCGTATTATTAATATCTACGCTCCGTCCGGAACTGGCCGCCGTCATGACCGGCAAACTTTTTTTTGCCGAAAGCGTCACATCCCTCTTCACAGGTCCGCAGGACGATTTGGTACTCGGAGGGGATTTTAACTCGACACAAGAGCCCGCGGACCAACTCCCGCGACATTCACCGTGTGTATCTCTCTCAGTGGTCATCGACCGTCTACGACTTGCTAACACTTGGAAGAAGCTCCACGGAATTCAACCGGGCTATACATTCTACACCTCTCACTCGTCCAGCCGCATAGATCGCATCTACGTTACTCGCTCCCTTGCTGATGGCACACGTCATGCGGAAGTCTTGCCTTTGGCCTTTTCAGACCATGATGCGTATCTCTGTGACGTCACTCTCGCCCGACAGCGAGAGTGGCATAGTCGTGGCCTGTGGACACTCAATGTCGCTCACCTGACCTCCTCAGACTGTCGCCGTATGGTCGAAGAAGCGTGGGCACGCTGCCACCATCGTCGAGAAGCCTATGACTCCACCTTGCTCTCCTGTGCAAAGCCGACCCTCATGAAGACACTGATGAGTTACGGGAAGGAATTTAAGGCGTGGCAAACTAATACCCTGCACTTCTACTACACCATACTACGTGACTGTGCGACGATGCCTTTCTCGCCAGCCCGGCAGTCGATGGTCCATCGCACGAAGGCGCAGATCTCCTTGATCATGCGGCGTTACTTGGAAGGAACTGTAGTCCGTTCTCGTGCTTCTAATCGTATCCCTCAAGAACGTCCGTCGATGTACCACCTCCTTCAGGAACGACAACGACGACGACGAGCTCTGATCCAAGTACTCACTGATGTGGAAGGGCGCCGGCACGACACCCAACAAAGCATCGGTCGTGCTCTACATGCTCATTTTGCCGGGCTATACGCAGCCGTACCATTCTGCAACACTGATCACAGAAGTCGCTCAGCTTACTACGAACACTCTTCCGGAGGATGCAGTGCATGACCTCCAAGACGACGTAAGCACAGATGAAGTGGTAGATGCTATCAAGGCGGGTACCGATAACAGATATCCTGGACCTGACGGTATACCCATCGAATTTTATAAAAATTTTCACTATTTGTTGGCTTCCACGTGGACGGCAATCGCACAAGAGCTGATGTCACCGATGACAGTGGTCCCGAGCACCATTCTAGATGGCATTATTATCCCCATGCATAAATCGCTCGGGTTATCGAGGGTCCAGGACTATCGACCAATTACTTTGCTCAACAGCGACATGAAAATATTCACACGGCTATTGGCATCGCGACTCAAGAAGGTCGCACGTTACGTCACATCCTACGACCAGACTTCCCTAGGAGGCGACAACAACATCCGTACGGCCCTTTGCCGTTACAGAGACATGATAGCATTGGCGCATTATCAACGTCTCCCTGACGCCTTGGCTTCACTGGACTTTAGCCAGGATTTCGACCGTGGTGACCACTTCTATTTACGGACAGTTCTTCAGCATATGGGATTTCCTGGCGGTATTATCACAGTGGTTATGCGCCTGTTGAGTAGTGCAATCTCTAAAATCATGTACAATGCTCGCCTCACACCGCCCCTGGTCGTCGCACGATCTGTAAGACAAGGCTGCCCTCTTTCCACGATTTTGTACGCTTTCGCCTTGGAACTCCTGCTCCAGGGCATGCGCCAACGTTTGGAAGGTATGGCTGTGCACGGCCACCGTTTTTGTTGTACAGCCTACGCACACGACATAGTACTATATCTGCGCAGTGAAGATGAAGTACGAGCAGCACTGACATGGGTGGCGACTTACGGCGAAGCGTCGGGGAGCTGCCTCAACGTGTCAAAATCCAAGGTCCTGCTCATTGGTGAGGGCTTGCCGGCGAGATGCGTTGCCCCCCGTAGTGTCGACACCACCATACGATGTCTTGGACTTGATTTCGCCATCAAGACGAAGGAGACTAACTTGTGTTTACTGGAAGGAGAAATCAGTATAATTGGAGTATTTGTTTTCTTTTGGAAAAAAAAAATTGTTCTAAGTTCTGGGGAACTGATGACCATAGATGTTAAGTCCCATAGTGCTCAGAGCCATTTTGAACCGGCCAGAGGTGGTTGTTCTGGGATCTATGCACCCAAATTGTGTGAAAATGTAATCACATGTCAGTTCTAGTATAATATATTTGTCCAATAAATGCCTATTTATCATCTGCATTTCTTCTTGGCGTAGAAACTTTAATGGCCAATGGTGTACAACAAATCGCGACAATGGACACTCATTCCATTTAGTATATTTTCGTGCCTGTAACTTCCTGAATTTTTTTTCCAAAGATTATTTTTATTGTAGCTTACATCGTATTCATCGACACTTCAGTTTTATAAGCTGTGGACCGTACACCCTCTCGTGTCGATAAATGCCAGTGCGCCGCAGATATCATTACTCCGTTACTTGCTGACGGGTTCACAGGCGTCTCGACAGGGAGCACGGGAATAGCTGGAGAAGGATACTTAATCCTCATTTAGAAAGGTGGATACTATACCACCAACACAAAGGTGGGTTGAAGTACCCCCCAATGCCTACAATTACCCTGCTTTATTGATTTTCATTGTAAGACCTCCACTACTTTGTTGTTTTAAATTACAACGAACAAAATGGCTCTGAGCACTATGGGACTTAACTTCTGAGGTCATCAGTCCCCTAGAACTTAGAACAACTTAAACCTAACTAACCTAAGGACATCACACACATCCATGCCTGAGGCGGATTCGAACCTGCGACCGTAGCGGTCACGCAGTTCCAGACTGTAGCGCCTAGAACCAAACGGCCACCCCGGCCGGCTACAACGATCAAATTACGTATCTTGATAACATTTTACAATGAACATCTTATTTACGTTTACAATATTTATCAATGAATACATTAGTGCTTACATAATCAATCCAACATATAATAAAGGTCCAAGCTCTATATCTGTGCCTGTGTCCGTCCGTCACAACGGCCTTGGAGCTAGTTGGCAGATGCTTCAGCTTCAGGGATGCAGTCGGGACGAAGGAAGATCGTATGTTCAGCGAGACAAATATACTGACAGCAGGCTTTGCATAGGTAGTTCGTTTTTCTGTCCTTGCGGCAGCACGGCCCACACCTTAAATTCTTCTTCGCCTTTCTTGGCTGCTGGAACTAGGAACGAAGTCCTTAAGGCGCTGCTGCAAGACTTTAGCAAGGCACCTGGATGCCTCCTGGCGCTTGTACATCTACATCTACATACATACCCCGCAATCCACCATACGGTGCGTGGCGGAGGGTACCTCGTACCACAAATAGCATCTTCTCTCCTTGTTCCACTCCCAAACAGAACGAGGGAAAAATGACTGCCTATATGCCTCTGTACGAGCCCTAATCTGTCTTATCTTATCTTTGTGGTCTTTCCGCGAAATGTAAGTTGGCGGCAGTAAAATTGTACTGCAGTCAGCCTCAAATGCTGGTTCTCTAAATTTCCTCAGTAGCGATTCACGAAAAGAACGCCTCCTTTCCTCTAGAGACTCCCACCCGAGTTCCTGAAGCATTTCCGTAACACTCGCGTGATGATCAAACGTACCAGTAACAAATCTAGCAGCCCGCCTCTGAATTGCTTCTATGTCCTTCGTCAATCCGACCTGATAAGGATCCCAAACGCTGTAAAGCTGACTTCGAAAAAGGGCGAGGGTTTTGAGGGATTGTGGGCGTGTAAGAGTTGTCCGAGGCGAGCTGCAGAAGTGGATTATCACTTCCGCATTGACTCCGGCGACGGTGAGTAACGAGAAGAAGATTCTGAGCGGCCATCTTCTGTACATTCGGCTCAAGCCGAAAGTTCCGCACAACCGACCGACGGTCGATGGCGCTTTTGGTCTTGTCGTAATAGGTAATCACCTTAGGCTGCCTCTTGTCCCCAGTCGATTCGTCTATATGATCACTGCAATGAAAGGTGGAGAGAAGAACCACAACCTTTTTTGGAACGTAGAACGTCAAGGTGACCTGGTTACTTAATCCGAACATGCTCCTGCAGACTGGGCGGCCTGTGGTCTCAGTGAATGCCTTAGAGTTATCTTTTTTGTTTTTCCTAAGCGTCCCAACCAGTGTCATCTTGTGCTTGTGTAGGAGTGTAATGGCCAATGGAACGCTGGTGTACCAGTCGTCCAACGTTAGGTGTCTCCCCGATCTAGATATCTTGGCTATGAGGGGTTCAATCACACCAGTGGTGGAATTGCTGTTGTGAAAAGCTCCGTCAGGTTTCTTTCCGACGTGCACCTCCATGCAGTATGTGTAGAACACCTCGAAGTCGCACATGACGAAGATCTTGACGCCGTAGTTGACCGGCTTTGTCGGGATTTATTGAATGTAAGGGCATCGGCCACTCTCCAGTTTCTCGTCGGTCGTAACACTGCTACCGAGCATGTAACTGCCCTGGCAATTCTTGCTGGACGACTCAGAGACTTCATGGATTGGACAGAGTTTATCCTGTGCACGCCGAGGCTGTCGGCTACTGGATGGTCAAACCTGCGACGGAGCAGGAGGAATCTGACTCGAGTCATTGTCATCGTCAGGGGGTCTACCTTGGTCGGTAAGCTTGGGCAGTGTTGGCTGACTCTCGGCTCTGGAGCAATAGCCTTTGCTTGAATACATTGCAGCCAGGCTGCTACAGTGAAGCAGTGTGGCATTTAACAGGGTGTGCGCACAGCCTATCGACGGAAGTCTAAAGACGAGCGGGCCTCAGGCCCTCGCTCGTGAGTGCCAGAGGCATGCCGGTTGGCGCTCGGCGCGCTGTCTGACGATTGGTGAAGACCGTCTATTTTTAACGATGCTCTCATAGCAATTTCTTCAACGTACCTGGAACCTGTTAGTTCTGGTGAACTTGTTAAACTTCGGCTGTACGTGAAGGATTCGCTAAAGATTCGTTAATGCTTGTGGATGGACTTTAGGGAATTAAAATAAATGTAATGGCACCATTCATAAGTAACTTTTACGTGGTGGTAATGGTTTTATTTTCGATAATTTGTCTAAAATCTACTTCTGTAGAAGCTGATAATTTTTTAAGGGCTATGGGCCATGTCTTGCTTTGATATGAATTATTTTGTTTATTTTTATACGCATAATTATTACATGGTTAATTATGTGCTGGATATTGTTTATGCTGAAAGTATTTTTGGTACAAATTTACATTTTCATTGGTAATTAGAGGGATGTATTTCCCTTTGTGTAATGGTGTATATTATTTGTGTAGTTCTGCTCACTTATTTTGTAATATAAGGGGCAGTCAAATGAAAACCAAACACGTGCCACAACGGGGCCGTGGAATGGTTCCATTCAAAAGTAATCACCACACGCATTGTGACATTTATCCCACTGGGAGACAGACGATCGATTTCTGTTTCATACAATGCGATCAGCCGCTGATGATCCACAACCGCACCCACTCTTGCACATCGTCGCCTGACTGAAGAGGACGTCCACGCAGGTCTCTCTACAGGTTGCCAAAGTTGTGAAACTCACACAGTGAAATATCCGGGCTCTAAGGAGACTGTTGCATTGTTTCCCAACCAAATCTCTGGAGCGTAACCTTCTCTGATTGAAAGTGTGGGGGAGGGCGTTATCGTTCAATAGAATGATTCTGTCCCACAGCATTCAGACAACCCGAGAGCAAACGGTGAAACCAACAGTGGAAACATCCCACATCCCCCCGCCAAAGAAACCCAAAACTGTTAAACACAAATTCCGGCAAGGTCGTGGTGACCTCCTTCTTCGACTGCAGCGGCTCTGTGCTCGTGGAGTTCCTCGAGGGTGGAACCACAATCAGTGCGCAGCGCTATGTAGGCACTTCACAGAAACTTCGTTGCATCATAAAGACAAAACGCACACGAATGCTGTTGGGCAGAGTCATCCTGTTGCACGATAACGCACCGCCCTCCTCACCCTGCGAGTCAGACAATGTTTACGCTTCAGCGATTTGGTTGGGAATTTGTTTTGATTTGAGGCATTTGCTTTGATTTGATTTATTCCTCTTTTAGAGACTTGTTGCCTTGCATTTTATAACAGGTCGTTCATTTTAAAGCTTTTCATGTAGATTATAAAACATAATCCATATTACAAAACAGTAATTATTGTTTCAGCAAACATGATGGAAGTAATAATAAATTAAAAATACATTAGAAACTGAAAGAGAAAAAAACGAAATAATATTCAGATTTTAAGAAAATATGATGATAGACGATAGGGAAGATAGCAACATCCTCCATATAGCTCGGAATTATCACCGTGTCATTTTTCACATCTTTAGCGAAATGAAGAAGATATGTGTTGACAGTCAGACGAGGAAGTGCAAAAGTGCATGCGGCTGTAGATTTGTCAGTGGCCGACTGCATTCTACAAAATGGGAGTTGACTGTCTCGTCTCCCAGTGGGATGAATCTCTTACCGTTTGTGGTAATTACTTTTGAAATGAATTATTCCAAGGTCCTGTTGCGGCAGGTGTTCGTTTTTGCATGTGAGTGCCACTCATAAATTGGATTGCTAGTGTCGCTTTTCGCAACTGAACTAGCAGAAGCCAGCTGTGACTGAGCTACCAAGTATTTGCTCGGTTCATTTACTACAGAAGAGATTGTTTTGAAATTTTCTTTCTATTTGTTAATTTTGAAGCGTAATTTGGGAGATGGTATTGTTGTTCTTTAAAATTAATATGGATAGCTTTGTTTAAAATTGTGCTAAGTTTCCCATGTTAATACACTCCTGGAAATTGAAATAAGAACACCGTGAATTCATTGTCCCAGGAAGGGGAAACTTTATTGACACATTCCTGGGGTCAGATACATCACATGATCACACTGACAGAACCACAGGCACATAGACACAGGCAACAGAGCATGCACAATGTCGGCACTAGTACAGTGTATATCCACCTTTCGCAGCAATGCAGGCTGCTATTCTCCCATGGAGACGATCGTAGAGATGCTGGATGTAGTCCTGTGGAACGGCTTGCCATGCCATTTCCACCTGGCGCCTCAGTTGGACCAGCGTTCGTGCTGGACGTGCAGACCGCGTGAGACGACGCTTCATCCAGTCCCAAACATGCTCAATGGGGGACAGATCCGGAGATCTTGCTGGCCAGGGTAGTTGACTTACACCTTCTAGAGCACGTTGGGTGGCACGGGATACATGCGGACGTGCATTGTCCTGTTGGAACAGCAAGTTCCCTTGCCGGTGTAGGAATAGTAGAACGATGGGTTCGATGACGGTTTGGATGTACTGTGCACTATTCAGTGTCCCCTCGACGATCACCAGTGGTGTACGGCCAGTGTAGGAGATCGCTCCCCACACCATGATGCCGGGTGTTGGCCCTGTGTGCCTCGGTCGTATGCAGTCCTGATTGTGGCGCTCACCTGCACGGCGCCAAACACGCATACGACCATCATTGGCACCAAAGCAGAAGCGACTCTCATCGCTGAAGACGACACGTCTCCATTCGTCCATCCATTCACGCCTGTCGCGACACCACTGGAGGCGGGCTGCACGATGTTGGGGCGTGAGCGGAAGACGGCGTAACGGTGTGCGGGACCGTAGCCCAGCTTCATGGAGACGGTTGCGAATGGTCCTCGCCGATACCCCAGGAGCAACAGTATCCCTAATTTGCTGGGAATTGGCGGTGCGGTCCCCTACGGCACAGTGTAGGATCCCACGGTCTTGGCGTGCATCCGTGCGTCGCTGCGGTCCGGTCCCAGGTCGACGGGCACGTGCACCTTCCGCCGACCACTGGCGACAACATCGATGTACTGTGGAGACCTCACGCCCCACGTGTTGAGCAATTCGGCGGTACGTCCACCCGGCCTCCCGCATGCCCACTATACGCCCTCGCTCAAAGTCCGTCAACTGCACATACTGTTCACGTCCACGCTGTCGCGGCATGCTACCAGTGTTAAAGACTGCGATGGAGCTCCGTATGCCACGGCAAACTGGCTGACACTGACGGCGGCGGTGCACAAATGCTGCGCAGCTAGCGCCATTCGACGGCCAACACCGTGGTTCCTGGTGTGTCCGCTGTGCCGTGCGTGTGATCATTGCTTGTACAGCCCTCTCGCAGTGTCCGGAGCAAGTATGGTGGGTCTGACACACCGGTGTCAATGTGTTCTTTTTTCCATTTCCAGGAGTGTACATCTAGGAATAAAATAAATATTTGTGACAGAGTATTATATTTACGACCTATACCTCCAGTTCCCTGCTCCAGGCTTTGCTAACATTTCAGTAGTATAGACAAATACAATGCCTCACACTCGATTTGATACCTGTAGGCTCAATCAACACGCTACTGTTACGGCAAAGCTTAGTGAACACAAGTGGGAATTCTTGGATGAAAGATGACGTTAATTTAGCGAAACGCTATTGAGAAAAGTTAGAAAACCGGCGTTTGCCGCTGTCTGCAGAACGACTCTGGCGCCACCAACATACGTTTTGCGTAAGCACCGCGAAGGTAATCGATACAAATTGTAAAAATTGATATAAATATATATGTATGTATGAATCATCTAAAACTTGCACTGCAAATGTTACAGAAATGGAAAGTGCTGTTGATGTGCCGTTTTTTCAGAATGGATTGGTAGTCAGCTGCTCGTATGATTAGCCAACAAACAGATTGTAATAATACTTGCAAAGTGTGTTTTTTTGCAGACAAACTCCTTTTAAGTGGAACAATGTCTACTGACATTGGCTAAATTAAAGTAGGGTAATTTAGAAGGCCAGTGGTGTCTGTTGCAGAATTCTAGTGCCAGTCGTTTACGAGATATCGTACTTTGAAAAGTTCTCACACTGATTCTTATACAGGGTGCATACGACCCGGGTCAACCGGGAGATCCGGGAAAAACCCGGGAATTTTTTCATCCGGGAGAAAACCGGGAAAAAGCCGGGATAATTTTAGAATTCCGGGAATTTTTCATTGTTTTAGTTTTCAGTTAAATTTTTATAATTTTGACTGGTAAGAACCAATACTCTAACAGAGGATATTACTGTATCCCGCCACTGCAGAATAATACTTCAACAATAAAACATAAACGAAAGAAAAACACGAAAATAACTTAAATTGCAAAGGAAATGCGCCATATACAACAACGACACACAGTGCTCATGCAAGCGTCTGCCAATTGAAAATGTGTCAAAGGCTTTAGGAAGACTATGCAGTGCTTCATAACAACAAATTGCCTCCAATGAGCGTGAATTCGCAACTGTTTACATTCGATTTGTTTTAGCAGTTACGCGCGGGCTCATGCGGATGCGCAGTTGAGTCACGTTTGAGTAGTAGATTCTCGCGCTTCTGGCTACAGGAATGTGGCTGTTGGCTGTGTAAGCAGTCGCAGCAAGCAGTTAGATGTGCTACCGGGAAAAGAGGGCGCCAAATTCATATTCTTGAGGAAAAAAAACTGGTTTCACAGAGCGCCAGCATCCAGCGCACGTTTGTCTATCGATTATTCATATGATTTTGAAACGCTTCCCTGTTGGTTTTTGAACATTTTTGAACACATTTTAAGTTGATTTCTGGATGAATCGTAAGTTGACTTTTGAATGCATGGATAGTGTACGTGATGTCTCTGTCAGGAGAATCCTCGTCGCATCTAGAAATAAACTTTCCGCAGACAAAAGGGGACGGGGCTATACGAGCTGAAGGACTAAAGCCGAACGGATGAATACCACTTGCTGTCTGATTATGTGGTTGATTGGGTTTGCGAATGATCAGCATTGTTATAATTACTAGCGAAATCCATAGATTCAGACTACCAGAATGGAAATAAACGACTGACAGGAATAACAGGCGAGAAAGATTACATATTATCTTCTCGGTGTATCCAATAAAATGAAATTATGACAGAAAATTTTTGGCCAGATCGCTACACTAGTAAGGACCAGTAATACAGTCCCCGGTTAGCAGCCGGGTATGTTCTATACTGGAAGTAACGCGGAAAACGTGTTGTTCGAACACGTAATAATGCCTAACCGGAAAATAATCGCGTAATAACTAAACCTGTGATTCTGGCAGGGTTAGTGAAGTTAATCCAGCGAACAAATTTTGACAGTGGCAGCAATAGCTACAGAATTGATGATAACAAGATTGTTTGTTAGAATGAGGAAGGAGAAGAAACGGGGACATCACACAAATTATGGAAGCATAAGACGATTCCAAAATTTATATAAAAATTTCGTAAAACTGCTTTTCGATCTCATGCTTGAGAAGCTGGTGCGTATGAATGAAATGTGAAATCATTTCCTAACATAAAGCTTTTTGCTTGTAGCATGCCTAATACGCATTTGATATATTGGTACTTCGTCGATTATATTTTGTCGTGTTATAAAAATGGCCATTTGTGTCAAAACAGTCTCGTTTATTTGGTGTGTTACAAAATTTCTGCTATATTAGGAAGGCCTATTTTGTTTTATCTAGCAGACAGTGACAAAATAGACGTAATCAGATCAAGAAACCACACCAGTCTTGGGTATTATTTGTATTAACAGCTTTTTCAGTGTTAGATAATGACATTTCGATTTTTCATGTAGCAAAACGTTTGACGAACTTTGATGAGGTAATAGATTCTTTCGCAGAAAGGAAATCACGCCATGTAAAGCTGTAGCAAGCTTAGAGAAAAAAAATGATAGGAGCTAAGGTTTGAAGAAATGTGTAATTTCTTGCTTATCTCTTGGTTTTATATATCCTATATTTAATTTTATGTCACACAAAACAGCAAGTTATTAACTAATAGGCAATAAAGATTTCAGATTTTCTGAAGAGTTCTTGTTCTCTCGATTACAAATAATCCCATCCGCTATTAATTGCGAGATTTTTTTCTTAAAGAGGGGCAGGCTGTTAAACCGGCAGACTGGGACCAGGAGAGGCACCACAGGGCATTTCAATTTCCACTCTCCTGAATATAGTTTGGACGTGCGGTAGAAAAATGCTTTATGAAGAGGCGTGGCACTGCACTTTGGCATATTTAAGACCAAATAATATACCTTACATTTCCTCGAATACATATGTTTTATGTTTCAGACTTTTGAGAAAGATGTGCGCTACAAGATGAACATATTTTGAAAATTCGATTTCTTTTTTTTAGTATTGACCCGGTTCGCAAATGTCATAGATCCGGGGCTGATACACAGAGCAGTCTGAGTTATAGTGGGTAGTCTCCACGTGACCCATGTTTACATTAAGTGATTTTGCCGTTTCCCCTTCGTTTACTCTGACGTCAAATGAAAACAAAATGGTTCAAATGGCTCTGAGCACTATGGGACTCAACTGCTGTGGTCATCAGTCCCCTAGAACTTAGAACTACTTAAACCTAACTAACCTAAGGACACCACACACATCCATGCCCGAGGCAGGATTCGAACCTGCGACCAAATGAAAACAAAACGGACATTTGTGGCCGGGAGCTATCAAGTGAATTAAAACACATTCACATAATTACGGAAGGCTAAAATATGTCATTAGTTTCAGATTTTATTTTATTTCCCCTTTCTGACAGTCAAGCATTAATCGCCTTGCGGAACAATGAAGTTATTTTTGTCAGTTTGCTAAAGAAATTTGGCTTTTGTTAACCTTTTCCGCAGAGGCAGTCAATGTATTTGAAACGAAATGTTTAATTCCACAGTACTGGCTAGTTTCAACTGTTCGCTGCATTTCAAGGGCACGTTTTCATTTTTTAGCATGTATGGCATTATGCCATAATAAAGAACCAGACATGATATAATACAGTACTGGTGCTCCAAGAAAATTTACATCCCGAAAACCACACTGAAAAGCTTAATATCAGGTCGAGGTCTACTTCATTGGGAATCTGGACATACGAATGTGCCCTGTAAGTATGCACTTTAAATGTGCACATTTTAATATGGTTCACAAAATTCCGATGCTCTTGCAGTATCCTCTGATGTCTTGTTTCTTTTATGACATAACGTATGGTCTTTCAATGTTTTACACGTACGACATACGGGCTTCCTACGTCATGATAGCTACCCAAGCGCGGTGTCGCCTGTTATCTGCGCTCTCTGGCAACTGCTCAAACGAGGAAAATATTGCGAATAGTGGTTTGAAAAGCGTTCCTTTCGAAGTAAATATCCTTTTACGTAAGTTGAACTATGTGCAAGAATGTACCATGAATTTATTAAATCACAGAGCGTTTGACTCTCATTTAAAAATCAACTCTTTGATGACGAGCCATTTAGAAGAATTTCGAACCCTGGAGATCAGACATTTATGTCATTATTAAAAATTTTACTGGCACATTTGTGTGATATATCTTAAAGTGTAACACGTGCAAGAAAGATCAACAGTATACGCGAAAGCTTAGCTTCTGTTGCAGCTTGAGACCAATATTACAATATTATATGTGAAAGCTTTGCTTTTCTTGTAGCAACACTATGTATATTAATTTAAACTATTAACTTTCCCTGTTTGAGTGTTCGTGCTACTTAACAGTGATGTTGCTGTTCGCTGACTACATCACGTGTCCTATGCTCTGAATATCCGCTGTCATCGGCTGGCGAAATCACGTGACATGAGCTACGAACGGCTTACAAAAGCGCATCGAAATCTCGATTTCGATGATTCGGAAAGTAACATGCGGTGTTTGGTGGAATTCAAATGTATACTTTCGCAATACGAAAATACGCAGCGTACATGTTGCTGCACATCAAAGATATTTCCAAAACGTGTCCTTTTCCCTGAGTTTCGTTTTCTAAAGTGCCGGGAAATTGTACGCCCGCGTATAAACCATGACCATTCAAAGAATTGATAAGGGAAAATATACTGTCACCCGGGAGAAAGAGTATTTTTAACCAGGAAATCCGGAAAAAATCCGGTATTTTTTTTCCTTGTTCATGTATACACCCTGTTATACTATACCTATGGGAACACACACTACAGAACAAAACAAGTGGAAGTTATGTGGATTCTGACCAGCAACGAGACAATTGACCATCACAAGTTGTGTTCGAAAAGACCACCGGCAGTGGCAATACTAGCTTCCATTGTGGCATGGTGCGTCTGCTGTACCGCGCTAGTATTTCAGCGAAGATGTCCGTGCAGGCTGCAGTAATACGTCGTTGCA
The DNA here is from genome assembly GCF_023898315.1 of Schistocerca nitens. Lineage (NCBI taxonomy): Eukaryota > Metazoa > Arthropoda > Insecta > Orthoptera > Acrididae > Schistocerca > Schistocerca nitens. Next base: position 641,882,227 of record NC_064618.1, on the reverse strand, counting down.
TATCATGGGGTATAGGCAGCATCTTTCAATTACGGAGAAAAGTCTACAGGCATCAAATCCTAAGAACCGGTCGGCAAAGGTGTTGGTCCTCTTTGTCCAATTCAACGGTTTTGAAACAATTAGTAGAAACATGTCGTAGCACTTGGTGCACTATGAACTGGACAGGCTTCATATTGGTACTACAGGTTCCTCTCAGTCTGCAGCGGAACGTCTTCTAATATTCGTGGAATATGGTCTGTTACGAGGCTGCGATTCTTGTGCGCGTTCAGTGTTCCGTCTGTGAAAAACAGGTGTATGATCTATTGATTCACTATCCCGCACTATAAGTTTACATTCCGTGAACGCTGAGGTTCCACGTGACGAAGGCAACGGGAATTTTCAACAGATCAATAGTACATGCTTCGACAGTTTACTGGCCATGATTGGTGAATGTGATTTCAACTCTAAACAAGATACATCTGGAGTATCCTGTATTAATGACCATGTACAGAAGTAACACGATTCTAATAATCTTTTCCACGCAGTCCTTGATGGAAAGAGATGTGATAGGGGTGGAACCTATGTCAATGGGAAATGCGTAGGACACTTGCGTGACTCAAGCTACTTTTTCGTCCAGTTTCTAGGGAGGTAACGTGCGGATCAAGCGCAACATTAATGTGCCCCCCCCCCCCTCTTCTGTCGTTACTTGTTTTCTTTTGTAGCGTGGTCTAGCTGTTACACTACCACTTTCACGTAACCGATTGAAGAGGTTGATAAATAATAGCCGAGATCACTGACGTCCATTGGGATATCTTGTCGCATACACCATGCAAGCCCAAATTTCATTCTTCCTGCAGTCTCCGTACATCATGAGCATGACAGTTTTTCTGCATTGGTAAATCCCATCATCCACTTACGACCTACTGCTTGGACAGTCAGTGGCAGACGTCCTATATTTCAGGCGTGTACCGCCGGAACAGGCTCTGTCCCGTATTTCAACCTTGTTCGATTATTATTGCTAAATCTTTCGCGCTGCAGCTGGCAGGTACCTAATATCGAAGAATGTACCGCTTGAAGATGCGATTAGCTCGTTTATCAGTCTATGATAGTGCCGAGTGGGGCAGATAAACACCGATTCCCACCCTCTCAAGCGGCGCCACGCGCCACCGTTTGCCTCTGTGTCTGATTCTTTTACATTCTTCTATTTTTTGTTACCCATTTCACTTTCTTTCTATAATTTTGTGTTTAACATTTTCGTTCGTCTGCTAACTCGTTTAAATGCTATGTCAACGTATGTCAACCACAGTTCTTGATTGTCATTCTGGTTTAAAACACCGTTCGTTGTTTTGCGAGAACTGCTGATTGTTGAACGTGCCACGCTTATGTATTATTTCTGAAACTATAGGTAAAATCAGTGATTTAAGTGATTTTAACACAGATAATACATCAAGAAGTGATGGAATACCTTCTAAAGAAGCCAAAAAGGTTTACTAAGTATAATCCGAATCGGGAAATAGTTATTCCTGGTTAAGACAAGTAAAAGAAAATTCGTGCAAGGCGTACTGTCGCCTGTTCAATAAAGATTTCCCGTGTGTTCATGGAGGCGTTTCTGATGTAAAACAACATGACTGTTGTAAGCAATAGAGCATTATGTACCATATCCAAATATTTCTCGAAGCCTGAACCATCTCCCTCAAAGAAGGACAAGATTACTGCTGGAGTACGCACATCTGCTTATCACACGATGAAGAATTCTCTCCGTTACAGTAGTAAGGACTTCTCACGCGCCGGCCGAGTTGGCCGAGCGGTTCTAGGCGCTACAGTCTGGAACCGCGCGACTGCTACGGTCGCAGGTTCGAATCCTGCCTCGGGCATGGATGTGTGTGATGTCCTTAGGTTAGTTAAGTATAAGTAGTTCTAAGTTCTAGGGGACTGATGACCTCAGTAGTTACGTCCCATAGTTCTCAGAGCCACTTCTCACGCAAATCATTACCGTATATCTGCAGTGATTCAAAAATCGCTCGAAGTTTTAGCTACTGAAGAAGAAGAGCGGAAGCTATTGTATGCGAAGTATTGGCCAAAGAATTTGTTAGAAATATTTTAATGACCATCCAAAGAAAAAAAATCTATAGTTTTCTACAGCTACAGATACAAATAAATAAGTATATAAATGAAAATAAAAAAAAACAGAAAATCGTTTCCAATTAGCTTACCATTCTTTGTTTATGATACTGGGATTGTAAACCGTCTACTGGAATTTGTAGAATGTAACGATGAATGTGCACATCAAGCTACGAAGTTATAATACGTACATTGGAGAAGAATGGATTGTCTGTAAATAAGTTTCGGCACTCGCCGCTGACAACACTAATGTAAACTTCGACAGAAACCATTCCATTTTTATACATCTTTTAGCTGAAAATGATAAAATTGTAAAGTTGGTTGCCCCGTCCATATTCTCCACAATGTTGCAAAATACAGTACTGATAAACTGGATGTGAATGTAGAAAGTTTGATAGTGATAATATGCAGTCAGTTCAGGAGATCTGTGAAAGGAAGAGCGGACTTGCAACTCCAATTTGAAGCGAACGAGATTCACTGGGAAGAAATAATAAAACATGTTGCCAGGTATTTTTATCTCTTGGTCCTGCTGTCTGTCGAAAAAGTATTAAAAATATGGCATGCACTAAAATCTCATTTTCTGGAATTCCGCAGTGAATGTCCTCGTCTATTGGAAAAGATAATCACATGTGAAGAGAAGAAGAGAAAAATCTTTGGCTTTTTTGTCGTTTGTACATAAAGTAATGTTGTCAGTAGAAACAACACTGGAGAAGATTGGATCAGATTCTCTGACAGTTGTTGAGATGCATACTGAAGTGCACGGGATTCGCAAGAAGACTGAGAAAAGAATAAGAGACAACTTTTTCGGAAGTAATCCAAAAGACATAGTTAGTGAATTATGCACTAACGCAAAAGAATCTAATCGGAACGATTTTCTACAGTTCTACACTAATTTTGTGGCATATTGGTTGCCATGATATGATTCCTCGGAAAACTACGTCCTTTCCAAGATACTGTTTTTGAACTTAAAATCACCAGTAAATTATGACCATTTTCAAAAAGCTGCGGAACTTTTAAGGATCGATCAATTGAACATGAACTCCTTATACGAAGAATTTCAAATAATTAAAAGAAGCCTGGACATAGCACAGTCTTTTGATGCTATAAATAAGAGTGCGATTGAGAAATGAAAGAAAAACATAAAAGTGTTTTCCAAGAGTAAAATCCCCAACATTTTTCGGGTCTTATCGTTAATCTTTACTATCTCTAGTTCCAGCTGCATCATAGAAAGGGATTTTTCCCAGATGGCATTAAAATGGACTGATGTACGAAATAAATGTACCGCGAATTTGATAAAAAGTCAATGACCATTTTCAACCACATTTATAACTGCATAGATTTTTTTTCAAATATGCAAAATCAAGAAAAAGTATGTTAAAACTTACACATTATTCGTTAAAAGGTGATAAAGCCCGATAAATCAGAAAAATAATCTTGTTTTTGATTTGTCCTGGGTAAAAAAATGAAATCCCGGCTTTTTTTGCCCAACTGAACGTTTGTCCCGTATACGGTAAAAAAAATCTGTTACACATGAACCGACCAGCAAGTCGCAATGCAATTAAGGAACACACAAGCACACTCTAACAAACATAACAACAGCGTACCTGGCAACTAAGCAAGTTCAATGGCACAAACAACTGTCGGTGTGGAGACTTTTCAGAATCTCGTAAACTACTCGCACTAGAATCCTGCAACAAACACCACTGACATTCTAATTTACCCTACTTTTTGTCCGTTAAAGTCAATAATATTATTACGTTTAAAAAAATGTATGGTTGGTTGGATGATTTGGAGGAAGGGACCAAACAGCAAGGTCATCGTTCCCGTCGGATTAGGGAAGGATGAGGAAGGAAGTCGGCCGTGCCCTTCCAGAGGAACCATCCTGGCATTTGCCTGAAGCGATTAGTAAATCACAGAAAACCTAAATCAGGATGGCCGGACGCGGTTTTGAACCATCGTCCTCCCGAAACTGAGTCCAGTATGTTAACCACTGCATCACCTCGCTTGGTAAAAGTGTATGTTTCTACAAAAATAACACTTCCTAAGTATTATTACGATCTGTTTTTCGGCTAACAATTCGAGCCCCTAGCTACTAATCCATTCTACGAAACCCGTACATCAATAGCGCTTTCCTCTTCCGCAGTATTTGCGACGCACGTTTTAGACGATTCACTCTGTGTACGTATGTACAGTATTTATGTGTGTACGTACATCTCCTCCTAAACTGCTGGACCGATTTCAGCCAAACTTAGTATGCGTATCACTTACTGCCTCGAAGGAATCACTGTGGGGGTAAGAACCACTTACCTATCAAAGGCGTGGAGGTGAAAAAAGGAGTGTAGCCCATGACACGTGAAAACTCATAATTTAGTCAGCCAATATTTTGAGAAATTGAGCACTCAGAGCGTTTCAACAAAATTTACACATAATTTCAAACCTTTAAGAAACTTTTTCTCGTTGATGTCCCCTACAAAATGAGGCAAGGCAAAAAGTTTATCTCGTACATTTTGGCTGTTCATCCATTAAAACTACCGCATGAAGCATCATGTTTTAATTTGTTACCTCTCTAACACTAACTTCATTCGTGCCGCATTTTGCAGACTTTATTCACATATACCACTGAATCTACCAGAAAAGTTACATAACAATACGACTCTTAGTTTAAGAGATAAGATATCATAAACAATGAATTGCGTGAGACTCTGCCGTATCATGCAATACTTTTAAATTGATTACTTCGTTGCAACCAACTCTATTCGGAGTATTTTTCGCAGGGTGTATCCACATTTTCCGCTGAATCTACATACAAAAATACATCACTGTAAGATACACAGATCAGGAGATATGATGTCAAACACTGAAATGCGCTTAAAACTGCTGCATCATGCACGACGTTTACATTAATTACTTCGTTAGTACTAACTCTATTCACAACACATTTCGCAGACCATAGCCACATATAACACTGGATGCACGTACAAAATTTTGTCACTGTACAGCATCTAATTCAGGAGATACGATGTCATAAACATTGAGCTGCGTGGAAATGAAACTATTGGGCGAAGTTCGCTAGACTTACAGGTGAAATATGTGTACAAATACGTGCGAAATGTGTTTAACATGTATGATATATATTTAAGATGTACACTTCTGGCCATTAAAATTGCTACAGCACGAAGATGACGTGCTACAGACGCGAAATTTAACCAACAGGAAGAAGATGCTTTGATATGCAAATGATTAGCTTTTCAGAGCATTCCCACAAGGTTGGCGCCGGTGGCAACACCTACAACGTGCTGACATGAGGAAAGTTTCCAGCCGATTTCTCATACCCAAACAGCAGTTGACAGGGGTTGCCCGGTGAAACGTTGTTGTGATGCCTCGTGTAAGGAGGAGAAATGCGTACCATCACGTTTCCGACTTTGATAAAGGTCGGATTGTAGCCTAACGCGATTGCGGTTTATCGTATCAAGACATTGCTGCTCGCGTTGGTCGAAATCCAGTGACTGTTAGCAGAATATGGAATCGGTGGATTCAGGAGGGTAATGCGGAACGCCGTGCTGGATCCCAACGGCCTCGTATCACTAGCAGTCGAGATGACAGGTATCTTATCCGCATGGCTGTAACGGATCGTGCAGCCACGTATCGATCCCTGTGTCAACACATGGGGACGTTTGCAAGACAGCAACAACCTCCACGAACAGTTCGACGACGTTTGCAGCAGCATGGAATATCAGATCGGAGACCATGGTTGCGGTTATCCTTGACGCTGCATCACAGACAGGAGCGCCTGCGATGGTGTGCTCAACGACGTACCTGGGTGCACGAATGGCAAAACGTCATTTTTGGGATGAATCCAGGTTCTGTTTACAGCAATATGACGGTCGCATCCGTGTTTGGCGACATCGCGGTGAACGCACATTGGAAGCGTGTACTCGTCATCGCTTTACTGGCGGATCACCCGGCGTTATGGTATGGGGTGCTATTGGTTACACGTCTCGGTTACCTCTTGTTCGCATTGACAGCAATTTGAACAGTGGACGTTACATTTCAGATGTGTTACGACCCGTGGCTCTACCCTTAATTCGATCCCTACGAAACCCTACATTTCAGCAGGATAATGCACGACCGCATGTTGCAGGTCCTGTACGGGCCTTTCTGGATACAGAAAATGTTCGACTGCTGCCCTGGCCAGCACATTCTCCAGATCTCTCACCGACCGTAAACGTCTGGTCAATGGTGGCCGAGCAACGGGCTCGTCACAACACGCCAGTCACTACTCTTTATGAACTGTGGTATCGCGTTGAAGCTGCATGGGCAGCTGTACCTGTACACGCCATCCAAGGTCTGTTTGACTCAATGCCCAGGCGTACCAAGGCCGTTATTACGGCCAGAGGTGGTTGTTCTGGGTACTGATTTCTCAGAATCTATGCACCCAAATTGCGTGAAAATGTAATCACATGTCAGTTCTAGTATAATATATTTGTCCAATAAATACCCGTCTATCATCTGCATTTCTTCTTGGTGTAGCAATTTTAATGGCCAGTAGTGTACGTATGCGGCAAAGTCCCGGGTAAAAAGCTCATCCTCACCCCTGGAACGGTTTCAGTCACATTTAGTTCAAATATTAGTTACAATCTAGAAAGAAATACTTACGGCGTAAGAACCGCCAGCCTCCTGTTGGGGTGAAAGTGATAACGTTGAGAGACAGACGGCGAAGGGAAGGAGGAGATAGGCACAAATAGGAAGAAGAGGACATGGACAGAGATAAGGGAGGGGAATTCAACGGAGAAAGGAAAGAGGAGGAGATGGACGTGGACAAGGGGGGAAGAGATAGGCAGAGAGGGGGAGGGAGAGATGGATAGAGAGAGGGAGAGGAGGAGTTTGACGAAGGGAGTGACAGGAGGAAGTTCAGTTAGATAGGAGGAGATGGACAGAGGGGGAAGGAGCGGATGGGCAGATTGGGGAGGAGGACATGGGCAAAGAGAGGGGAAAAGAAGATGGCTGGATAATCAGTAATGGAAGAGATGAACAGAGAGAGGGGGAGGAGGACAGAGAGAATAGTTACAGTAAAACGATCTTTCTGTTTGGTATACAAGTGGTCCCTAGCCAAAGGACTCTACAAAACCGTTGACGATACCTTTGTCTCACCAATAAAACTCGAGGTATGAGCCCCGGAGAGATGCCGTTTTTATGCGTGTCTTTTTGGAACATATTGGTAGCTCATACTGCCACATACATGAAGTAATAACAGCATTTAACCCAGTGGTGTATACCTTTACTAGAATCACTTAAAGGGTTAACTCAAGGGAGAATATTATGGAAATGTTGCTAAATCTGATATGGCACACTCTTAAAGATACACGCAAATTACCCCGCGAAAGCTTTCTTAAAAAATGTGAATAACTAACTTTAAGTTATGGATCTATGAATATACTACAGTCCTTCCGCACAGTCCCCGTAGGACCGTGCAGACACGATTGCACTAATTACAGCGCACACAGAGACTTTTAAGCAGTCGTTCTGCCCGCGCCCCACACGCTACTGGGACGGGAAGATACCTTTACATTTGGTACCATGCTAAGTACCCTCAGCCCCGCACTTCATAGTGGTTTACAGAATATTTATGTAGTCGCAGATGTAGATGAAGGGAGTTCAGTCCACATGCACAATCACTTCATTGCCAATGTATGAGAGGAATTTCAGTTGTTCTTAATTCAAAGAAGCGTACAATTACTCTCTGGGGTAGTGAACACCCATCTCAAGACTATGGAATGTATCAAAGCAGGCAGTGTTGCTACGAGTTTCGTAGCTGGAAAAGTTATTTGATTTGTTATAAGATACTCGATACTTCGTATGTGTATCTGCTCTGCGATAATATAGAAGCTTTCTTCAGTAATTAAAAATGTGAGGCATTCCAGAATAGAACCGTTTTGTACCACGTCACTCTCTGTAGGTTTACTTACCATTTGCACGTAGTCATGTTCGGTACCACGTTCAGTAACTGCTCAGCTGATGGTCGTGTCACGTAAAGCTGAATTAATCGACTCGGAAAATTCTTCTGAGCAACTTAGATCAATCGGTAAATTGAAAAGCAAGCTGTGACGCTGAACTGAGACAGGTAACTGTGGTGTCACCGCCAGACACCACACTTGTTAGGTGGTAGCCTTTAAATCGGCCGCGGTCCGTTAGTATACGTCGGACCCGCGTGTCGCCACTATCAGTGATTGCAGACCGAGCGCCACCACACGGCAGGTCCAGAGAGACTACCTAGCACTCGCCCCAGTTGTACAACCGACTTTGCTAGCGATGGTTCACTGACAAAATACGCTCTCATTTGCCGAGACGATAGTTTAGCATAGCCTTCAGCTACGTCATTTGCTACGACCTAGCAAGGCGCCATTATCAGTTACTATTGATATTGATTCATGTACCGTCAAGACCGACGTTCTTCATTAATGGATTAAAGTTAAGTATTCCACCAGCTACGTCCGTTTTTCTAATTTCTAATTTCCTTGTCCTGTTGCAGACCTCACGCCAGCCTGCGTGAGCTAAAACGCGTGCCTTTCGGCCTCCTCTAGTAACCCAGTGTTGGCGCTCCTGCCAACCAAAACACTAACAACAGCATGAATAACATTTCTTTAAAGTTGCTCTGTGAATCGTAATCGAACATTGATAATATTTCATTTGTGTACTATCTTGGCAGTGCAATTTCTATTTGAAATTATTGTATAAGCTTAGGAAAGATCCATCCCATCGCCAGATTTACACTATTCTCGGTTTCGTAACTACAGAACGGCAGACTGTGGCACCAATAACAGAGATATTATATTAGGGTGTTTGACATTTGGGACTGTATGAGCATCTTGAACGAGTACTGTAATAGAATTTCTTCTTTCCACCATTCTCTTCCTCTTGTTTTTGTGTAAAAACTCTCTTTAGTTTTCTCTTTGTTTGCTTATTGGCTTCATTATATAATTTGTTAAAAGGGATGAAGTAACTACTATGTTTTGCACTCATGACTGGAAGTCGGCTTCTCCACGTTTTGTATCACTTCAATATTTTCATGTATTTTTGCATGTGTAAGTTAATTGTCTTTCATCGTCGCCACTATCACAGCTAACCTGTTATACTGTGTTATGTAAGCTCTGAGTGTCCTTATCATTGCTACTGGAGATGTTGTTTCATAAAAGTGGTTAATCACGGTTTTATTATTCAATGTTTCATTTTATGTGCTTGTTCGTACTTACTTCTGTACTAGGCCTATTAAAATATTGTGTAATTCACTCTTACAATAGGGAAAGGAGTACATAGATCATGGGACTCGGTAGTAGGATCCGCGTCGTAGAACGTCTTTTTTGCTGTTTGCGTCTCCTGCTAAGAGTCAGTATGAGGCCAACTCGTTTTCCAGCTACGCAGTGACACAGCACTTGGATACGAAAGGCAGTTGGTCGGTTACCTTGTGTAGACGTACGACGGACTGATGGCTAAATTCAGCTGGGGTTTTCCTTAGGCCGGTACTACACCATCATAGTCTCTTGAGAAATGCAATACCTGCAGAAGACAGCCAAACTGTGACACTAAGATTTCTTGATACAGGAGAGAGCTACTCTAGTTAACAACACAGCACTCGAATATCACATTGCACGTTAACCAAAATAATTCCAGAAACATGTGAAGCGATTTATAAAGCACTGAAGAAGGAATATGTAAAGGTATATAAATATTTAGTTCGCTATGTGGGCAATAAGAGCTATTTTCATTTTTTAATAATTTATTAATGGAATTAATGCTCCAACTACTACAAAATTATTCAAAAGTACGAAACAGACGAAGCGTTTTTTAACTAGTGACATACAGAGTTCAAAAATAGACACTGTAGAATGGAAAAGACAAGAAAGAATATTTTATTTTAGAATGTGCCCACATCCTCTATTCCGGCTTGCTGAAAAGTTGCCTGGATGTTTCCAGATGTAGAGGTAGATGAGTGTAGCTGTGATTGTGGACATATGTCACCTGCAGCATATTCCACCTGCCCATCAACACACAAGTAATAGTATGCACTGTGCGACTTGCTCACCCCCCTCGCGCCCTAGTCGAAGCAAGTTAGTTTGAAAAAAAAAAAAAAAAAGTGTCGAAGGAACACACCAGAACACGCCAACTTTGAAGCCATGTTTACAAACACACTACAGAAACGTCAAGTAGCTGTAGCGACGGCAGCGCTCCAAGCCGTTTTACATTTCACATTTCAGTGAACAGAAGACGAACGACTTTTATGATCAAATCTGCGACGATGCCCAGATTTGATCACATTTATTTGACGACAGGCTAGATTTGACAAAATTCCCTATTACACCATCAAATTTCTTTGACATAAATATTTGACGCACCAGCTTTGACAAAGGAATATGATAGTGTAATACCGGTGTGGTATGTGTAACTAACGGCGTCACAACATAGGCTTAGGTCTATAGCTACACGTCACTGGCATTGATGTGATAACTTCCTCAGATCCATAAGATCCCAGGCACTTACAAATATTCAGGTGTGATGAGAGACGCATAATTTTTCCATATTACGGTGACAGCTACATATATTTATACGTGTCTCTGTTACATTGTACTATACCTGATGATGTTCCTTGAATGTAACTATTACTGAAAATTAAAGCATTTTTAAACAGCAGCTGAAGTGTTAATTTAGACATAACATTAATACTGTACAATATTAGGCCATGATAGGATACGGTATTTTACTCTGATTACTCACAGTGAAGTATGTCACTGGAGCAGTAGGTATTTCCCCTTTGTCCATGGTAAACTTAAGCAGTGAATGTGATACCATATACAAAACATATACACCCCTTAAAAAAATTCTTGTACTTTAACCTTTCAATATAAAATTCTTTCGTTTCGTATTGTTGCTCTTGTTTACTTCATTTTTCGCAGATTTAATTATTCTTTGTGCCCATCAATACTCCTTACGTTATCATACTTTGACAGATGTGAAACAATCCTGTCTGATTCTAGTTCATGCTGGTATTTTCGTTTCTTCATAGCTGTCACGCTCAACATTGGTTCAACTGGTTCAAATGGCTCTGAGCACTATGGGACTTAACAGCTGAGGTCATCAGTCCCCTATAACTTAGAACTACTTAAACCTAACTAACCTAAGGACATCACACACATCCATGCCCGAGGCAGGATTCGAACCTGCGACCGTAGCGGTCGCGCGGTTCCAGACTGAAGCGCCTAGAACCGCTCGGCCACTCCGGCCGGCCGCTCAACATTCTCAACACTCTACATTGCATGTTTTAACCTGGGTGTACCATTTTTAGACAGTGCATTCTTTTCTAAAGTCTGCTGCTACATCTAGCAATAAAGTGATTAATGTGATTAATGCCGTCAGTATTCAAAATACCAATTACTACAAGCTTTTGTGTTGTTTGTTGCTAATTTATTTTTACAATAATTCTCAGTCTAAAGAAAATGAAGTACAGTTGGAGCTAATCATTTTAATAGAGTTACGGTGAAAAATTTGTTGCCGTAAAGTATGCAAGGTCAAACTGTAGAACGAAAAACAAACACGTGGCAGTCATACGTCCTATAAACTACTTTTCATGACACCCTTCTGCGACAGTAATAGCTGTGAAAGAAAGGACTGCACACATTGATGAGCGAAAACATTACTATCAGCTGCTTAGTCGTGTTCCACTTTTAGAATGCAATACAGAAGCAGTTCTACATGGCATGGGTTCGACAATTCCTTGGTAAGTTTCCGCAGGTACTTGGCACCAGATTTCTATGCACAGGCTACCCAGTTCCGAAAGACCCGGTTGTTTGCCGACCTGGAGCTGGCGGCTGACAGCATCCCACAGCTGATGAATTTGGTGGCTACGACATCAACGTGAATTCACTATCATGCTCCGCAAACCACTGAAGTGACACAGACAATTATCCTCCTGGAAGATGCCGTCGGGGAAGACATTTAACCTGAAGGGAAGCGGATCGTCTCCCATAATGTTCACGAAGTCCACACATGTCATGGTGCCCTCGATTACTATCGAAGTCCCGTGGAAGCAAATGTGAATGTCCCCAACGTTATAATACTACCCTACTGGCCTGCATCCGTGGTGTGGAGAATGTTTCTAGCGGCTGTTCGCCTGGATGGTGGCGCACCCAGGCACATTCTTCGATAGGGAGTAAAACGAAACGTAGCTCATCTGCCCGTGTGACATGTTTCTGTTGATCCAAGGTCCAGCCTCGATGATCCTGTTTGCCCACTGTAACCGTAACTGACGATGTTCCTGGAGCATACGTAGGAACACGGACGGGTCATCTGCTACAGAGCACCATGTTCAACAATATGCCCTGGTTGGTCTGAAACTTCAGCATTGTGCTCTATCGTGAGATATGGCACAGATCGCTACCTAACTTGCTTTACAAACTCCAAATTCGACATTGTGTAATGAGGCGTTGGCGTCCTACACCTTGTTGTCAATCACAGTTACACCATCATGCTACCATTTTCCATAAATATTCAAGGTAGCAGCATGCAAACAGCCCTCTCTCAAAGTCATTTACGTCAGTAGACTTCCTCATATGTGGCACGGATTGTTGCTACAATGACTCTCCACTGGTCTCTAGAATGATTCGCCATTCTACTTACAAAGTGTTCTTACTGCGTCATGTGCCAACACAACCAGGTGGCATACAAACTAGCAGCGAGCTGTGGTCATAAAGGTAATGCTTTGTCTTGTCAGTGTTTGCGTATAGTCATAACAAAAAATAAAAATAGCTTGTCAATAATTTTATCAGGTAATGAGCTGGATTACACCATCAGCCTATATTATGGCCGTAGACAACATTCCTGACTTTATCTGTAACTGCAGAAAACACAGCTTCAGGATCCAAATTTCAAATCAGATTTTACCAACACGGACCACAAAATACTTTCTAGTACACTCGACACAGCACTCTTACGAGTGAAATTGATCGGATTGACACTTTCTTTAGCCGGCCAGTGTGGCCGAGCGGCTCTAGGCGCTTCAGTCTAGAACCGCGCGACCGCTACGGCCGCAGGTTCGAATCCTGCCTCGGGCATGGATGTGTGTCATGTCCTTAGTTTAGTTTAAGTACTTCTAGGGGACTGATGACCTAAGATGTTAAGTTCCATAGTGCTCAGAGCCATTTGAACCATTTGACACTTTCTTTGGTCAGAATCTTTTAACATGGGTTATGATATCGTCTTTAACCTGTGGTAATGTGGAAAAGTTACAAGAATATAAATGTTACTAGAATGACAAAACCTTCAATAATCTGAAAATAAATTTTTATACAAAATCACCAAAGTGATAACATTTATTAAAAGTGAAAAGCAGATTAGTTACATCTCCTGACTTCGTGATACATAGAAAATTGTAAAACAACTGGTAAATACAGTGCGGCACGATTACAGTGAATACGGCTGCACAGCGTTAATGCAGGTCCACGCTCAGATGTGGAAGCACTGGCTTGACCGCACAGTAGCTGCGCTCCGTTGTGACGAAGCAGCAGTAGTCAGAGGCGTCACACCTCGCGCTCCCTTTCGGTGACCTTGAGGGTGAGTGGTGCCACGGGGCCGTGGAGAACCGTAGTCCTCCAACGCATCTCGCCGTCGAACTCCAGCCGGAAGCGGCGCACCACCTGGTGCCACAGGCAAACAAACAAAATTCCCAATGAAATTAGACATCGAGCAGACAAACCGTCAGAGTGCAGCCAACATGCAGGATACCTGAATTTCTTTTCAGGTTAAGACTATGTATCTGGCTCAGACTCGAACACAGTAACATGGCCTATGATTTTATCCTTAATGGATAGGTATCGAGCTTTTACAGTCGGAGTTGGAACGTCTGCTCAAGTACCTATTTAAAATGCAAAACAACAATATACGTGTGACGCAAGTTTTTTTTACAGTGTAAATGGGTGGTTGAGCTGACGTTTCAACATTTACAGTAACTTGACTTAAGGCTGTGAGGGCGGTTCGTGCACCGTACCTGGATAGCTGTCGTTTGCCGCGGTATGTGACATTTGCAGTTTGGCCTCCAGTTCAACACACAGATTTAATCTCTCAGTAAGTTTCAAAACAGCACATACTGGACTGCAGGGCTAAAGATACAGCCATCCACTCAACACAAATGTGTACATAATGAAGCACTTGTAGACACAGCGAGCTTGTCCTCTGAATCACATATGACTCGGATCCTTACTAACAAGGGAAACAACAC